>NC_081413.1:139975371-141205371 GCF_030272615.1 Cryptomeria japonica | reverse complement strand
GATTGATCAAATCAGTTAACTCAGTTAACTCATCAATCATCTTTTTTAACTTAAAATCAATTCAGTATTCTAATCAATCAATTTAGTCTTCTAATAAATCAATTCAGCCTTCTAATCAATCTATTCAGTTGACTAATCAATAAATTGAGTTCACTCTCCAATCAATTGAGTTAAAAAATCAATCAATTGAGTTCACTGGTCAATCTAAATCAGTTATCTATCAATCAACACTTGAGTTCTATTTCTCACCCCCTTTGTGTCGAAAATCTACAATTTAACCTCTTTTCCCAATTCAATCTAGAATCACAGTCTTCAAAATTGTTGTCTATCTTATGTAGGAAATCAAGTGCAATACCTGAGAGCCACCTACATCAACAACAATGGAAGCCTTGCTATGTCAATTAAGGGAGTCTTAGATTGTTTCAATTCAATTGATGATTGCATTATTTCATTGTTATTTAGGAGTAGATTCACTCTTTGATAATTTGATTTATGCAGTTTATGCCTATTTACTGCCTAATAACAAATGGTGAACCCGACGTGAATCTACTCTAAACTTCATTTTTTTGTTTTGACAAAAATTGCAGATCCGTACGTGCACAAGAAACTGGATATCACAATTGCATACACAGAAATTCACAATTGCCAATAATGTATCACAATTGCTATGATATCATATCACAATTTCTTAAATAGATTGCAATTGCTCTGAAAGATTGTGAATTCAAAAAAAATTGTGTTGTTTTTGAATGATTTTGTCTTGTGCATGTAACCTTGAAATTTTGTCGAATTCTAGAAAAGTTGATTTCTGTATATAAAATGTATCTAATCCAATGGTAGGAAAGGTGACATTCTGAATTTCAGGTACAAGAAAGGAAAAGCAAAATATGAGACAACAAAAGCCTTATCAAATACTTATAAAGGTTGAAAGGGATCTCCGTGAGATTGAAGAAAGAGAGGAGATCACTCAATATCACATAACCATCCATCATTTTTTAACCAAATACAAATTCTTTGACGAAATTGATGTGTTGGCTCGCATAGTGTGAACAATATCATTGCAAAATAACTCTTTTATCTTATGTCTTTTTCTTCTATTTTTCTATTAAAAGTTAGAAAAATATCAGTTCGCATTTGATTAGTAGTTTAGTCGCATTTGATAGACTCAATTTTTATTTTTTGTTTTGTTTTAGTTCTGGTATTTAAGGATATCTTTCTATCTGTGAAAAGAAAAAACTCTGTAACCTAAAAATTAGGTTGGATAGCTCACCATGTCTTGACCAACATTATTCTTTTTCTGCAGGGGTAGCTTAGAAACACTTCTTTTTGGTGCTTTAATAAAGAACAAAACAACTTTCATCATTTCTATGCTGGTTAAAATGAACACAATGTCTGTGTGGAGCAACATCTCCACTTAGAATAGAAAATCATTGCAATGAAGGGATAACAAGAACTTTGTTTTTTGTGTCTTGGAAGGGATAGGTATTATGCTCTCCCCTTCAATCGGTGATAAAAAAACTAGACTCTCTTCCTTCATGTTTTCCTTAATTTTTTGCAATTAAATCCTTTAGAATGCTTGCCAAAAATTATAATAGGTAGATGGTAATAAAAATATGAGATACTTTGGAGGATGTGTGAGATATCTTGGATGGATTCATGTGGATTAGGATTGTGTGCAATTGGTTGGATGACTTTGGTATTTCATGGGAGATGGAGGCTCAAAAAAGATGATATGGGAGAACTAAGTCTAGAGACAAGAATTAAATAATGGAGGTATTTAATAGATAAGGGATGAGAGGGATGGGTTTATGGATATAATAATTAAGGATTGATTATAGAAGGAAGCATGAGTTAGATCATAGATGTGACATGTTATTCTTATATTGAGGATGATTTATAGAAGGTAGATTATTTTCATGACATAGATAGAGAATATGAGATGGATTAGGATAGTTGAAATGGTTTTTGTATGTGATATCTAAGGACTATGTGACATAAAAATAACATGTCGCACTCTACATATGTTTCTCATGACATTGTGTTGTAATAATTGTGTTATCCAGATATTATATAGTACTTAAATGATTGGAGAAATGGGTGGAGTGTTAGACAGTTCAAATAACCAAAAGACAACTGAGAGGGGGGGTGAATCAGTTGTCACCAGATTACTAGAACCTTAAGCAATTAAAAATTTAATACTGGAACCCAAAATATCAATACCAGAATGCATAAACTAATTACCGAAATAATAGATATACCAATTAAGCATAAGAAACAATTAGAGAATAAATACCATCCACATGACACCAAGATTTGTATGTGGAAAATCCGGTAAAGGGAAAAAACATGGTGGGCAGCCTACCCACAGTCAGATAATACTTCTGCAATAAGTATGTGATTACAAATGAGGGGACTACACTTGCAGCAAGGCCAACAACCTATAGCGCACTGCTCATTACAAAAAGAGTCTCACTGACTACATAAAAATACAAACTACAATCCAGAAGAGAGAATGAATTGCAATGATAGCATCTCATATGCTTGAGTACAGTTCCAGTTAAGCTCAATACCAGAGGAATAAATCTTCTTACATAAACCCAACTCGCTCACCAATGATCAACCAAATCCTCTGCATGAATGATTATTACATTATTCACTCCTGACATATCCATATCCCTTACATATGATCTACAATGAGATCTTACATCATATATATACAAACCCTTGACCACAAACAATAAGGTTGGCCACCAGACAATAAAAATAATTACATAATAACAAAACTTGTTGGCCTGAGACCAAACAAATAATATCCAACCCATAAGACATCCCAAAAACACATCAATAAGTCCAATCAACACATTACATTAAGCCAGTCCATAACCTATATAAACCAGACCCAATTTAGGTCTACACATGCTAAAGCAATGATCCCAATCAGCCAAGTCTCAAACACAGTCACCATCAGCATCCTGAATCTCTATTAGAAGCCGCACCAACAATACTTATGCATAACATCAAATATCTTCATCAAAGCTCTGTTGGTGAAACCCTCACCAGATCAACAAACCAAGCTTACCAACATATATGATAGCATCCGATCATCAAATCAAAACCAACTGACTGAACATGTACCGAGTAGCATGAATAGCAGATCTAAGACAATTCCATCAGCCAAAATATATCAAAGCATACCAAATCATCATGATCTAATCCAACCAGAAACCAAAGATCCTACCGGGACCAGAAGAATATTAGTAAATAGCCAAAACAACTAGTGTTGATGTCAATGAAAAAACATCAATGCAACACGTAATCAATTCCTTTGAATGGCCAACAATCTCCCCCTTTGGCATTGATGACAACACTAGATGTGAAAAACATCCAAGTGCCAAGAAATGCCAAACAAATCTCCCACACAAGAATATAGCAATGAAGTTTTGATCCATACTCTCCCTGTAAATGATATCACAATTAAGTTCTGCAAATTTCTCCCCCAATGTATATATCCCTTTAAGTTTTTCACATCAATATCTCTCCCCCTTTGAAATCAGTGCTAGAAATATGACATAAATATCAAATTAAAAATCATAAACCACTAACTCACAAGGCTAACTACTCCCCCTGAGTAATAGAATCACCACATCAATCTAAAATGAATAATATATTTGATAATGCATACCGGACTGATGCCAAATAACATCAATCAGTTCTCTGCCAGAGGGGTAGAAATGCCTAACCTGTCTCTGAGGTACTCAAATGATTCTTTAGGCAAAGGTTTAGTGAAAATATTTGCAATCTTCTCGTTGGTGTTCACATAAACCAATCTAACTTCATTTTCTTCCACCTTCTCCTTCAAAAAGTTATACTTGATAGATATGTGCTTTGTCTTAGAGTGAAATACAAGGTTCTTTTATATGTCAATAGCAACAAAGTTATCACAGTGAATAACTACTGGTCCAATGCAGTGCACTTTTATGTCCTTCAACATTTGCTTCATCCATAGAACTTGTGTACAGTTAGTAGCAGCAACAACATACTCAACTTCAATAGTAGATAAAGAATTGCATGATTGTTTCTTGTTGATCCATGAAATAAGTTTCTTTCTAAGAAAGAAAGATCAACCAGAAGTACTTTTTCAGTCATCAACAATGCCTGCCTAATCTGCATTTGTATATGCACATAAAGTAAAGTCATCATCCTTAGGGTACCACAAACCATATTTAGATACACCTTGCAAGTATCTAAAAATTCTTTTCACCGCACTCTGATAATTTTCTCTAGGATCACTTTTATATCTTGATGCAATGCAAACAAAATTCATTATATCAGGCCTAGTCTAAGTCAAATATAGCAAACCTCCAATCATAGACTTGTATCTTGTAGGATTTATCGGTGCAAATTCATCTTTCCTTGTCAATTTCTCACTTGTAACCGTAGGAGTACTTACCGGTTTAGAATCTTCCATACCAAATTTCTTCAACAATTCCCTAGCATACTTAGTTTGATAGATGAAAATACCTTTATTAGTCTGAGTAATTTGCAAACCTAAGAAAAATTTCATTTCCCCAATCATAGACATTTTAAATTATTTCTCCATATTGTTAGAAAAGTCCATGCACAACTTATCTTCACCTCCAAAAATAATGTCATCAACAAATACCTCAGTAATTAGTATATCATCATCAGTGACTTTATAATATAGATTACTGCCAACATTACCTTTAGTGAAACCAAGCTTCAAAATATATTTATCTAACCTTGCATACCAAGCTCTAGGTGTCTATTTAAATCTATATAAAGCTTTCCTTAACCTACAAACCATGTTTTTATTATCTAAAAGTGAAAAACCATCGGGTTGCTCAATATAGACTTCCTCATCAAGATCCCCATTCATAAAGGCACACTTAACATCCATTTGATAAACCTTGTTTTTTTTTTATGTGCAGCATAGGCAAGAAATAATCTTATAGCTTCAATCCTAGCTATGGGTGCAAAATTTTCACCATAATCAATTCCTTCCTTCTGAGAATATCCTTTACAAACCAATCTATCTTTATTCCTCACAACTTGTCCATATTCATTTATTTTATTCCTAAAACCCCATTTAGTTCCCATAACATTCTTATTTTTAGGTTGGGGAACTAAAGTCTATGTGTTATTCTTCTCCATCTAATCTAATTCTTCTTCCATAGCTTTCATCCAACATTAATCTTTACATGCTTCAATTACTGATACCTGTTCAACTTGAGAAATTAAACATACCTCATTAGTTTCCAATATCCTTCTTGTCATAACTCCATTGTTCTTATCCCCAATGATCTGATCTTCTAAATGATTCATCCTTACATACCTAGGAGTCTTCTGATTCTCTATTCCTCTTTCCTATTCTTTAGTCACTGTTGAATTTTTTGATACTACCGGAGTAACTGGTTCAACATTTTTTTCTATTAAAGGTCTTACTAGTTCATTTATGATCATTTCCATTGTCAATTCTTTCTCATAAACTCTAATTTGACTTTTATTTAGCTCATCCACCTTGACATTAGCGCTCTCCACAATTCTCTGCAATCTCTTGTTATAACATCTATATGCTTTTCTTTCATTAGAATAACCAAGAAATATGCCTTCATCACATCTAGGATCAAATTTTCCAATGAAATCATCTCTCTTGATATAACATTTACTACCAAAGATTTTGAAATACTTAACTGTAGGTGTATTGTCAAACCATAATTCATAAGGTGTCTTATCAGTTTCTCCTTTGATATAAACTATGTTGAATGTATACATTGATGTGCTCACTACTTCTCTCCAGTAGATATGAGGTATATTAGCTTCCATCATCATGGTTCTAGCAACATCGAAGATAGTTTTGTTCTTTCTTTCCACAACTCCATTCTACTGAGGTGTCTGGGGAGCAGAAAATTGTCTCAGGTTATGCCATGCTTCTCACAAAAGTTATTAAACTCACTGGATGTGAATTCTCCACCATGATCTAACTTTAAACACTTAATCTTCAATCTTGTCTCAGTTTCAAGTTTAGCTTTAAAGATTTTAAACTTTTCAAAAGCCTCAGATTTCTCCCTTAGAAAAGTAACCCACATCATTCTAGAATAATCATCAATGATTAGCATAAAATATCTATCACCTTGAAATTTTTTAATTCTAGCTAGTCCACACAAATCAGTATGAATAAGATCAAGAATATCATTAGGTTTGTCTTGTATACTCTTAAAAGAGGTTCTAACCTATTTTCCCATTTGACATTCTTTACATATCGGATTATAGGGCTTCATAATTTTAGGCATATCTCTAACTGCCTTAGTTGAACTGATCTTTACCATGCAATCAAAATTCACATTACATAGCCTTTTATTCCATAGCTAACTCTCATCAATTTGTGCAATCAAACATGTCTTCTCACCAAAATTCAATTGAAATATATTACCTTTTGTTTGAGTATCCGTTGCAATCTCCAAACCAGATCTATTAATGATTTTGGATTTTTCATCCTTGAATTGTAATTAAAATCCTTTATTCACCAATTGTCCTACACTCAAAATATTATGCCTTAAACCTTTAACATAATAAACATTATCAGTATTGTGCTTACCATCTAATGATATAGTTCCTTTTCCTTTGATTGTACATGCTTTGTCATCTCTAAATCTAACCAGAATGCCATCAAATTCTTGCAATGATAGAAACTTCCTTTTGTTTCTAGTCATATGATGTGAACATCCACTATCAATTACCCATTCATCCTTATCTTCAATTTTAGAAGCAAGTCCCTTCTCTTCAGGTACATTCTCTTCTAGTGCTGAAACATCTTCCTTGATAGCCAAGAACACCCATTCCTTTCCATTTCTAGAACCACTAGTAGATTCTTGTGTTGGTTCATCATCATAATCAGTCACACCTTCCTCATCCATAATGTAGCATGATTTATCTCTTTTTTTCCTGTACTTATACTTGTTCTGATATCTAGGGTTAGGCTTAAAAGATCTTCTAGTTCTCTCTTCAAATCTTGAATTACTTTCAGGACATCTAGATGCAAAATGACATATCTTATTACATGGAAAACATTTAAAAGGTGCTTTTCCTTCTTACTTACTTCCTACCGGTCCTTTAGGTACTCTTCTAGAAAATAGGGCTTCAAGTTGCTCAAATTATTCATCTTCTCTCTTCATATCATCCAATTCCTTTGCATACAAATCTTTCCAATCTTGCTTGTTGGTTGATGATGTAAATGCATGAAAAGAAGGTTCAGACTTCACGGCTCCAGAAGGTCCAAATTCTTCAAGCTCAAAAGTAGATAATTTCCCAACCAAGGTATCTTTATTGATAAAAATATTAGCCATTGTTTTCAATTCATTAATTGCAGTAGCCTTCATTTTATAAGCCGGTGGTAAAGCTCTCAAAACTTTAGAAACTATTTCATCTTCACTCAAAGATCCACCACAACATTGAATTCCCATAACAATTTCATTTACCCTTTCCATGAATTCATTAATCCTTTTATCTTCTTCCATCTTCAAGTTTTCATATCTCACTCGATAACCATGAAGTTTAGCAATCTTAATAGTAGTGTCACCTTCATTAAGAGTCTCCAACTTGTCCCATATAGCCTTTGCTAAGGATTTGTCAGTTAATCCCATTATTTGCTAATTAGAAAGTGCACACAAGAGGGCTTCTCTTTCTCTACAATCATTCTCAAGCTCCTTATCCAAGTTTGTTAGAGGAAGATTGTCAGATGCCAGATTAAAATGGGTTACCAAATTCTCAGTGATTTCCCAAATTTCCTTACCGAGATATCTTAGATGAGTCTCCATCCAAATCTTCTATACTTTGTAATTTGTTCCATCAAGCCTAGGAATATCTCTCTAAAAGATAGCAGCAGATGAACTAGATGAACTTGAATTGTTAGCTGCCATAGGATCTTCCTCAAGCGGTTAAGATTCTGCACAGAGGATCAGAGCTCTGATACCAATTGTTAGACAACTCAAATAACCGGAAGACAACTGAGAGCCAAGGGGGGGGGTGAATCAGTTGTCACCAGATTATCAGAACCTTAAGCAATCAAAACTTTAATATCGGTACTCAAATGATCAATACCAGAATGCATAAACCAATTACCGAAATAGAAGATATACCAATCAAGCATAAGCAACAATTAGAGAATAAATACAACCCAAATGACACAAAGATTTGTACATGGAAAACCCGGTAAAGGGAAAAACTACGGTGGGAAGCCTACCCATAGTCAGATAATACTTTGCAGTAAGTATGTGATTACAAATGAGGGGCCTACACTTGCAAGAAGGCCAACAACCTAGAGCACACTACTCATTACAAAAGGAGTCTCACTGACTACATAAAAATCCAGACTACAATCCGAAAGAGAGAATGAACTACAATGATAGCATCTCCTATGCTTGAGTACAGTTCTGGTTAAGCTCAATACCGAAGAATTAAATCCTTTTACATAAACCCAACTCAATCACCAATGATCGACCAAATCCTTTGTATGAATGATTATTACATTATTCGCTCCTTACATATCCATATCCCTTACATATGATCTACAATGAGATCTTACATCATATATATACAAACCCTCGACCACAAACAATAAGGTCCACTACCAAACAATAAAACAATTACATAATTACAAAACATGTCAGCCTGAGACCAAACAAATAATATCCAACCCATAAGACATCCTGGAAACATATTGAGAAATCCAATCAACACGTTACATTAAGCCAGTCCATAACCTAGATAAAACGAACCCAATTTAGGTTCACACACACTAAAGAAATGATCCCAATCAGCCAAGTCTCGAACACGATCACCATCAACATCCCAAATCTCTACTAGAAGCCGTACCAATACTACTTATGCATAACATAAAAAATCTTCATCAAAGCTCTTTCGGTGAAACCCTCACCGGATCAACAAACCTTTTAGATAGTTCAAATAATGGTAAGACAATTGAGAGGGGGGGAGTGAATCAGTTGTCATGGATTACCTAAACATTTAGCAATTAAAACTGTAATGCCGGTGTCGACACCTAAAAATGTCTCATTAATTCTACACTAATTATTCGTCTATTTAATTAAGTAATTCTTTAATTATTTGATTAAATTAACTATTTCTTCTAAATCATCACCCTTCAACACTTCTAATTATTCTATTTCTATTCTCAAATCATTTTAATCAGTTAACCCTATCTCAATTATTAATTAAATATCAATTATTTAATTAATTGCGACATTTTCCCTAGTTAAGTAATCTTTATTATTTAATTAATTCTATTTTCTAAGTTTAAATAATTTCATATAAATTATTTAAATTAATTAACTTATTCCTCCAATTCCCCAAATTATAATTTCATTTATAGTACTTTTGAATATTGCACTTTTAGAATTTCAAAAATATTTCCTAGTAGCCAATCATATCTCAAAGCTTTTATTCATTTTGCACGTTATTTTATGGTGATATCTTTTTAAAAATACATTACATATGTAGATCACATAAAATCTTTTGTAGACAATGATAATCCTAGATTGATGACATTAAAAAAGCTAACACATGTACCTCTCCTAGAATATCTCATGTGAATGAAGAAAGATTCAATACTCCTATCAATGATATCTCTAATGGAGAGCAAGAATTCAAGAGCAACATGGCACCATCTTCTTCTCATACACAACTTAGTGCAAGGGGGTAGGATTGAAATGTTGGTATATCAATCTCTCTAGATCCTCCTTATTGTCCTAGAGCTTATCTTAACCATCAACACATTTGTAGAGAAGATGATGTTATGCATTTTATTCATGATTTATCTCCTCACATAACATTAAGTAAAGATTAAGACTTAGATGATAAGGATCTTCCTTCCTAATCTATCAAAGAGGATATGAAAGATGATAGAAAGGAAAATCTCCCAACAAAGGATATTTCTTCTTCATCTATTTCTCCCTTTGACCCTTCTAGATGTCCATAGACTACAAATTTTTTAAAAAATCATGATAATTTGGTCCTTCTTCTTCACAATTGAGAATTTCTTATAGGATTTGTTATAATATAATCTTGAAACAAGGTTATAGTGGACAAGGACTTGGAAAATATGAACAAGGAATCAAAGTCCCTATAAACCCTCCTTCATAAGCTAGTACTGAAGATCTAGGACATCCTCACCATTCACTTATGGATGATCTCCTTAAAGTGTAAAATATTAAGGAGTATTTTGTAAAACATAAACTATATCATTCATCTAAAGGTGCTTCTTCCTCAAATACTCCTTTTTTCTCATATCATCAAACTAATGACCATAATTCAAATGACTGTCCTGATTTTGAAAATGGAATACAAGGGCATATAAATAAAAGAACTATCAAAATAATATAAAACAATCCATCTCCTTCTCCTTCTACTACCACATGTTGTCCTACATCTCAAGAGATGAAACCAACCCCTATTGACAAACAAGAAAAGTTAGCTACAATAATTTTTTGGAGATTGAAGTATGATATGAATGTTGTTTTTCCTCTCAAAAAATATAGATATAAGAATAAGAAAGGTGATGATCATTGTCTTTTTCATAATTATTATTCACATTCTCTTGTAAATTGTAAATCCTTTAAAATATTTGTTCAAGACCAATTTGATCAAGCTCACATAGCTCTTACAATTGATCTTGCACTTTTTCTTGGTGAAGAGGTGGTGCCTTAGCACTCCATTAACCTTATCATGTTGCTTCTCACCCTATGGCACTAGTAGTAAACTTTATTGGGGGCTCTTAGTCATGAGTGGTGATGCATTTTCAATTACAATCATACTTGGACAAAATCATAGCTCTTCCTTGTCTCCTTTCTTGGGGGGAAACGATAGTATATTCAATTCTCTCTATCTCATTTTTGGAGATTAGCTCTTCTTTTGGGTTGTATCTTGCATAATTTGATATTTTTTCTCACATAGAATTTTCCTTCATGTGAGTATATTTGTGTTTTTTGTTTAGGACCTTTTCTTTGCTTGAAATGTCACATCTTCTTATGTATAATCTATCTTTGGAAGTTGTGTAATCCTTCTCTTTGTACTTATGCTTAGGGGATATTGATTTCTCCTATCCTTTCTAAGGATCCAATTTTCCTTTTTTGAGTGGTATTTTCTTATTATACGATGTTATTCCTTGTGTGAAGTTGTTTGTTTAAGGATTATATCTTATGTAAGAGGTGTGTATCCTTGTTTACAACCTCTACTTCACTTGCCAATGTATATTTACCCTTAAAACAAACCTTCTCTTTGGGTGAATAGTGTGTCATCCTTCATCAAGAATTCCTTACACTTAGAAATAAGGGGAAGGTATGCATACTTTTTCTCCTTCCTCTATTTTGGTTGATGATGTTATTTTGTTCAAGATCTCTTATTGTAGGTAGATGTCTTTGAGAAAATATCTCTTCTCCTCCAAGGATTCCCTTTACACTTGTTGCAAAATATCTCTTTACATCTATCATTTCCTTGCTTATAGGAGTTAAACCTCTTTGGCTTGGAATTATGTATATTATTGATAAAAGGATATCTCCTTGGTGTTGAAGGTGTGTATCCTTGTTTATAGCTTCCTTAGGAAATCAACATAGGCCTATGTTGACATATTAATGGGGGGCATACATATTTCCCTCGTTATACTATAATTTTTTTCTATATTGTGCATGTCTTATATGTGGTGTACATTATCAAAACCAAAGGTCAACAAAGTCTTATACAAGATGTTTCATTCCTAAAACCAGACGTGGCCTTTTTATATGTCTTACATGAGGTGTACATTCTCTAAACCAAACCAAAAAAGTCTTATACGAGATGTTCCTAAAAATAGGCATATATTTGTCTTATATGGGGTGTATATTTTTTAAACCAAACCAACAAGTATTATACCAAATGTTTCATTCTCAAAACTAGACACTACATTTTTATTTCTTATACATGATATACATTCTCAAAAATAGACCAACAAAGTCTTATACGAGATGTTCTTGAAACCAGACATATTTGTTTTTATTTCAAGTATTATACAAGTTGTTGCATGAATGAAACCATACCAATAAAGTCTTCTACGAGAAGCTTAACTCTTGAAACTAGACAATGACATATGCAACAAGGTGAGTGGAACTAGAAAAACATAGCTAGACTATTTTGACTCTCCTCCCCAACATGGATTACCTAGCATAACACAACTAGACTATTCTCTTTTTATGTGATCTCTTGTGTTCGTGTGATAGCATTTCGAGAATGATATTATTGGTTGAGACATTTTGATTATCAAGGTCTCTTCAACTAGTTGACTTGGAGCCTTTTGTTTTTAGTACTAACCCCTTGTGTTGTGTGTCTTTTGTCTTTGCTTATCTTTATTTGCCTTTACCTTATTTTGTGTGTCCTTGCAGAATGTGATTGTGTGAGTCAAGATCCTAATATTGGAGGCTTGATTGCTCAAAATTAGTGATGTCTTATCTCCTTGTGATTTTTCTCCTAATTGATCATCTCTTTCATATTTCTACTTTACCACTAGTATTTTCATAGGCTCATACTCTCGTTAAAGTGGGGGTTGAATATAGCAGCATAAATTGTAACTAGTACAATGTACACCTCATGTTTGTGCTCCTAGTTTAGCATGTCTTGTCTCCATTCCCTCTCTAGGTTCATTTTGGTCCTATTATCCAACCCTGATGTCATGAAATTCCTTCACTTCTTCTGGTGCATGTTGTTCCCTTGGCAACTCTCTATTGTCCAACCTTTATGGGTTTCTCTCATACTTTCATCTTTTCTTCTTAAGGGAGCCATCATTTGCCTTCTTCTCACCTTCACAAGCCACTTCACCTTCTTTCTCAATTTTCATCACTAAACATATTCTTGTCTTCTTTCCTCAAGCCATTCCTTCACTATAATCTTACACCTCTCTAAATCCCTTTTCAACTCTACCATTTCTCTGTTAAACTCTTTATGTTTCTTTCTCCTATTTGTCTTCATATTTTATTTCTTCTTGATGATTTCTTTCTCTTTATGCTTCTACATTTTTCTATCCTTTCTCATTTTGTCTTCTTGATACCTCACCTAGGGCTTCTCTTCTTTTCCCTCCTGCCCAGTCTTTCAGTACCTAGGTTCTTTTTATTAACCTGGCAATCTACAATACACATAGTTTCTCAAATATCTATGAGCATGACTTCCCTTGCCTATATATTTTGGGGCTCTGATACTAAACTAATCCACACTCCTTCACAAAAACAAATTCTGATAACAAATTGTTAGTGCAAATGCTCTCACACAAATTGGGTGTCAAAACATTCACAGGAACTTCATATTTCAAAAGATAGCTTTTCAAATTATTATACACAGTCATAAATCTATAACAGAAATTATAATAATTCAATTGAACCATCAATAATAAACAAACAACATGGACAATCATTAACTCAAACAATGAATACCCAAATGATTATTTATTCCTTCAACATGTACATGTTGACTACAATTAAATGAATAGCCTCTTTACTTAACAATGTTGGCCATAAGCCTATTCAACCAATCTTCTTCATTCTGCTTCTATTAGTCCCATGTCATCTACTCTCGATCTCTCCCTACTCAAACCTCAAACTGCATACCTTTCTTTTCTTCCTTTTTTTTGCTCTCACTTTTCTATTCTTCTTTAATTTCTCCAAATCTCTATTCATTTTTCATGCTTTTGGGAAAAATTTCCTTTCTCTCATCTTCAATCTATATTCTTTGTCTTCAAATATTTGTCTATGCAAGAGTAGCCTCCTTAACTTTAAGATTTACCAACTCCTCTTTACCCCATGCCTCAAGGGAGTACCAACATGTCATGCATTTGGACTGCTCTCTATTCCTACACCTCAATGGTGTATTCTTTTTATCAACCTCTCTCTATTCAGTTTGCCCTTGACTGATCAGTTCTCTCTTACAACTCACTTGGTCTCCTTGCATAAACCTTCCACCAACCTCAACCCCAACTTGGCCAATTAATTTCTCTATAGATTCATCTCTTTATCACCAAGGAATTGATTTTTTTTCCTACTCCACCTAGTCCTTCTTCCAACCCTCAAATACTCGTCTTCATTGCCTATATCTCCCTCTCTCACTCTCAACCATTCCACACCAAATTATCACACTCATAACACTCAACAAACCTTCTTTAAGTTAATTCACCAAACCACATGAGAACAAGAAGACAAAAAATAATGTTTGAATTATGCTCTTGCATTAGAAGGTGAAGAGGAAATTGTAGTTGTTCAGTTGTGTTTTCAATCAGTTGTGGTCATTGTTTTCAATCTGATTATTTCTTGGTATGTATTATTTGAAAATAATTGTTCAAATGTTGTTATGATGTCTAGTGGTGATATTAAGTGAGTATGTGGTGTTTCTAGAATGTGACAGTAGTAGAAGTTGAAATATACATCAAAAATCATTTAAAGTCTTTATGAGCGAATGCTCTACATTCCTTCACTTTCGCAATTGATAGCTTGTGGTTTTGGATTTAATGTTTGTTCTATGGATGTTGCACTATTATGTTTTTTAGGTCCTTAGTTGTTCAAATGTTGAAGTTGGTTGCTGGATTTTGTTAACAATGAGGTTGTTTATTAGCATTAGTCTGATGAATGCTCCACATTGCTCCGTAGTGTTAGTTCAAGTGTTGCATCTTGGAGGACATGTTCATATCATTTGTGTAGTGTTCCAATTTAGGAATTAAGTGCTGGTTTTCCCCGCAAGTGAAGCTATGTTGTTCTATTGTTTGGTGTTATTTGTTGTGTTGGTCTTTGGCCAACTCAATTGGCTTATCTTATTTGGATCATACTCCTTTGGTTTGGAAAAGAATTGAAGGTTGAGTTAAGGTATCTTTATGGGTCTTACCATGGCATGTGGAGATCCACATTAAGTATTTTCATTAAATGTTTATTTTGGGTCAATTGGTTGACATGCTCTATTATCTATCTACACATTATGTTTGATGTTGGATTTAGAGGATGTGTTAGTGTGTGTGGTTCATTGGAATCTATTTAGGAAGACATGTGATGTATTTGGGTCCTATTTATCTCTTGGAGTGGACCATATTTACTGTAATTTCTCATGGTGCCTGATTTTGTTTAATTTATGTTTATTCTGTCTGTAGTCGACCTAGTTGAGTGTTCCAATGAATAAGTTGATATAAATTGACATGTGGATGTGTGAATTGTGGTAGGAATTTATTGAGGATGATGTAGAAATATATGTTTGAAAGAAGAAGTGCAAATATCAATTCATGATGTGTTTATGATTAGGAACTTGCTCAGTTAAATTCATCTTTTCTCTATGCCTACTAAATGACAGTGAGTCCTTTAGGCAACTCGTGTAGATCTATATCTTTCCCTTGGATCGTATTTCTCAATAATGCAAATCCAAATAAGGAGCAGCGATCTTCCTTGGCCTTGTGCCTAAAACATTGTATTCGATTATTTATATTGAGAGTGTGATTATCATCGTGGTTTTTACCACATTAGGTTTTCCATGTTAAAATTAGGTGTTCATGTGTTTGGTGTTTATTGTTTCATCTTTCATTAGTATTTAGTTGGTTAGTGATAATTGATAAGTATTTCTGATTGAAGAAGTTCAAGGATTTGGACAAGATTGATTCAACCCCCTTTTCAGTCTCATGGTGTCTTTAACACAATTGTCATGGTTGAGTGTGATAGTGGATAGTCCTGAGACAAAAATAAATAAGACCTTAAGTTTTTTTATCCCTTTTCAAGAGAAATATATCATATAACTATACATTCAAACACCAATGGAAAAGAACTCTATGAAAAACTATATTCCTATGCATATTCTTGATTCACTTTGCCTAAGAAGATGTTCATGTAGCTCGCCTTTATATCAATTATAGGTTTTATAATGGATCCATCTATGCTCTTTAGTGATGATTTTTCCTCTATACAATATGATATACTACTGGTGAATACTTAAAAATTCAACTTACAAAAAAACAACATTACTTAAATCATGCAATCCATTACATTACTAATCACTGAGCATTTCCTTAAATTAAAAGCCCAAAAAAAGCCCATGATAGAGGTTGTTCATGAAAATTGAATGTAGATGATCTTAGCCATATTGAACAAATTCAAATAAAGAAAGTTATGACTTTATTTTAGAAAATTCAATCTTCTTCTTCTTCCCTTCAAGTTTTCCTAAATATAAATTCTTTACATAGTTTGCACGAATGAATGTTCTACATTGACAGGGATGCAACTCATTAATAAGCTTAGGAGTAGGACCCACTTTTGTTTCGCTACTTGGACTCCAAAACATAACAATAGAGATTCAATCTTTGTACATGTCTGTGACTTCCCTATGCTCAATGCTCTTATAAATTCCATTACTTGTCACCTGAATATAAATACAATAATAAAAATTACATTTGATATCAATCTGGTGGAATCAAACATTAATCCCTATTAATCAAACCAAAGTAGTAAATCAATAATGGACTTGGAGTGGGTAAAGTTTTGTTTTGTACATAAAATCTTGAATACTAGAAATCATTCATAACTTGGATTACAAAACCCAGATTATACAACCATAAGAGAATTATTTGAATCAAGCTAACATAGTTTGATAGTTCCTAGATATTCTTTTGGCCTAAACACTGTTATAACTCATTGTCATTACCCTAAGCATGTCTCCAATATTGATAACCAGGACACCAGGGATGGGTTGAACAGGAATCCATTCACCATTCTTACATATCTATAGCCCCACTATCCCATCATCCTGCAACAACACTATCAAACAACTTGAAATCGAATGAGGGCTTAAGCCTAAAACTAGATCTGGTCTTGGGTAGGGTGGGTAGTAATTCAATCGCATGTACTATGTCCTTTTCCCACACATTTTAATGAAATGGTTAGGTTTTAACCCAATGTTCTCTGATAGAAGGAAAAGAACTATATTTTGAAACTTTTGAATTTCAAGTGCGTAATGATCCATGGTTTCTCTGCAACAAATGGGTAGTGAAATCAAATTGAAAAAGAAGATGATCAAAGTTAGATGGATAGAAGCAATGAACTAAAAAAGGGGAATTGAAGAAGTAGATATGGCTTACACATTTATAGCGAGAGAGGGAAAAGAAATTGTGCATGAGATGAATCCAATGACATTTTATCAACATGAGATCATTAAAATGATAAACCATAATTATATAGGTACCTAAAATTTGATGGCTTTGTAGGCCAAAAATTCATTTTTATATTCTCTGGAGGTAGAGTTGTCAAGGACATAGTATCTGCCTAGTCCAGTATTTGGTAATTTGAGGTTACAAAGGTTTGGCCATAGCCTTCAATATCTTGTATTTTGTACTTGAGATTTTAATCCAAAGGTAATTGAATGAATTCCCTTACAATTCCCTTTATTCTTTCTGTTAGAGACAGAGGAATTCCATGGTTCACAGCCTGTCATGGAGACAAAGATGTTATCTTCCTAAAGTAAGAAAGATTGGAGAATAAATATGATATGGAACCCATCATAGGGTTAATGGATTTATAACTTCTAACATATTTTATACAATTAGTATGCCATCACATAGATAAATGACTATAGTCTAAGAAAGGAAACTTTTTCTAAAATCTGGTTTCTATACTTTATCTGGTTTATGATTTATGATGGCCTTAGAAAGATAACCCTATTGTAAATTAATTGGGTTTACTTGAAGTAATTCTCAAAAGCTCTTGATATGTAAACTTCTTTCTAGCAATTGTTAGTCTATTATATAATTGTTGACTCTTCATTTTACCTTAAACTTGAACAATCCAATGGGGAATTCAGTGATGGGGGACCGATTGCGTGAGACTCACTGAATGACCTCTGGGTTTGAGAAGCTGACTCTTCATATAGTTTGGGGGAGAAAAGGGAAAAAATGAAAAATTCAAAGAAAATAACCTATACTAATCAGGTGAAATGCCAGAGTATTTCAAAATAGCATTAATGACATATAAAACTCAAAGGTATGCAGTTCTAAAGCACATTCAACTATCTACATGCCCGGAAAAATTTAAGGGAGTAACTTAACAAGAACTCATTTAACATAAAATGGCATTTAATCATTCATCCAACAGATAACAAGTCTCAAGACATAGTTTAATCCGCAGAGTCCCACAGTAAACGTCACAGAAGTTAATATAATAAGCTTCAAATAAAATTATCACAAAGGCCATAGGCGCATCTAATGTGGTTATCATTCACCAAATTCCATTAACAGAAAGGCTTCTTAATGAGCCAAAGTGTTTTTAAAACTCTCTAAAATTCTGAACTCCTAAAAAGAGGGGAAAAAAAAAGCATAAATAGGTCCTCAGGCTCACTAACAACTTGCATTATCCACATCCTTCCAGCAATTGCTTCTAACCATAAAACATGTCGTGGCACTCTACGAGGTCATACCTAGCAAACCACCCCTGAAGTTGTTAGTTCCATGATGACGTGGAGACCCCTGCAACTACCTAACAAGAAAATCACGATCCAAAATGCGGCCCGGTTCATGAATCATCATGGAAAACATACAACAACTTAGGAGAGAACCAAAAAACTGGTGCAAATATCCCCCATCATCGCTAAACACGGAAGGACCAAGGGTCTTTCCTTTATGCGATGGGTGGTGGGGCCGAGAGGAGTGCCATGTCATGAAACCTACACCACGCAACAACTCAGCGTTACTCCAAACTTCAAATGAAAAAGGCGACCAAACAGAACCCCTGCCGAGATGACATTTGTCTCGTGTGTTTTGTACGAGAGGAAAGGCTGGAGAGTCAAAAGAGCAGGGAAACTCAATCAAAATGCTGCCTATGGACAACTCTGAAATAATGTTAACATTTCTTGGTGACTAAATGGGGAATTTTGCCTATGGAATGCTAGAACCCAAAATTGTTGGTTTGAAGACCAGACTTCATGTTAGAATAGGGTGGAGCAAATCGAAGACCTGCTATAATGGAAACCATCCATCCTCGGGGGGAAAAACCTATTAGGATTCCCAAAGATACTGGGAGGGGAGGGGGGGTTAATTAGTATTTGACTGGTAAAAATATTTTCTTAACTTATAACATGAAAAGCTTATTAAAACTGTGTACTGGTAAACCAGAAATAATGTAGAAAATAAGAATAACAACCACAACATGAAAAGCACACCATAACACAATATTTTAACGAGGAAACTCAGCGTAGGAAAAACCTCAGTGGGATATGTGACCCACAATATTCGCTTACTGGCCAATAAGGGAATATTACTGCATGAGATAATTCCTTTGATACCACTTGTTATCTTGTCACCCATTGTTACATCTTCTCAAGTCACGACACTTGAGATGGGGATCTTAACCATCAAGTGAAACCAATTGAGTATGCAGGTCCGAAGCTAAGAAAGACTGATACCAATTGTCGATGTGTCAGTGAATATTGCTCACTTGCCGGTCAACCTGCAACACCTTTGTAGTTTCCATCTCCTCCAGTTTGAGCAGTCAGCATCCTTACCAGTTCAAGCAAGCCAGCTCTCCATCATGAGCACTTGAACTCCCATTGAGTCATACATCTTTGGACTCTTATCTCTAGTTAGGTATGGTACCGAGACTCCAATCTTTACCATATACCAGTTGAGTTGTTCATATGTGATCATCTGATGATCCTTCAACTCCATTATATCCATCACAACTTATGACATGATTGTAGATCAACATAATGCTAGAAAATGTTATCATCATGCCAGACATCAAACCGGTTAGCCCAAAAGCATACATGCTTGCATGATCAATAACCGGGCCAATCATATGTCATTCAGGTATTGAGACACGAACTCCATATTCCATGCTACCAAGCTAATGCAATGAACTTACAACTTCATTGTCTTACATAATCTACAAGTACCTATTAACAGTCATACCGATAACATTCTGCACATGCTAGCTAACACTTGATTCCAATTGTTAACCATAATTTATTGACACATGCAGTGGTGATCCATCATTGATCTATTGGTGTGTAGTCAAGGCAGCCTCTACACACACTTATCTTTGTAGTTTCATCCTTTATACAGGAAACACCATGTTCTTCCATGTTGCCTTCTTCACAAAGGGGGTGAATGATGAATTCAATGTGCTACTCCCCCTAAGATCTTACATCTCCTTTAGGCCTTAAGAGATATCACATGTGCCTTGAATGCACAATGCCAATCCATGGTCTTCTTCCTCCATACCTTCTTGATCTCATGCTTCTTCCCATTTTCAAACTTGAGAGAAGATCTTTCCTTCTTCTGTAGATGGGTCCTCCCACTTCTTGATTTTGCATTACAACCAGAAGTAGTGCTATAGTTGCACACAACATCCATCTCATCTTCATATTTGGAGAATATCTTTACATGTCGGTTTGACCATCTTCTTTTGGTCATGTTGCTGTGACTAGCAACCGAAACTAATGGACCTCTTGCTCCTATAGGGACATTTTTTCTTTGGTTCCATGCAGGACTTTGATTTCCATATGCTATGTATGCACCTTTTTGTAGAGCATAGTCATTTTACCATCCTCCATGTGACTGCAAGTTCCTCTTCCTACATTCAAATCATCTGTGGCCAAGACCATTGCAGTTATGACGAACAACATTTGCATAACTGGGAGAGGGAACATGCATGTATCTACTCCTGGATACATTTTTCTCATAAGTATGATTTCTATGAGATCCTACATTATTCTTTCTAGATCTCTTTCTACATTCCCTTATCTTATGGCCATTATCATTACATGTAAAGCAGTAACCGATAAATGATGGCATATGGCTTACATATTTACTTTTCCATGCATGAGGAGATCTTGTCGGTTTTGCATCCCCATCTTTACCCTTTTGAGAATGGATCTTTGGTTGTCCATTATGAGTACCTCTTTCATCTGATCTCTTCTTCTTCTCCCACACTTTCTTCTCCCTATGGGAGGTAGCATTTTGTTGTCCTCTATCGGTGGAGGATCTCCTTTGTGACTTTCTCATCTTTCTGCTTCTGGCGGAGTTTTCTTCTTCCATCTTCCCCTTACCCCTGGGATCTGTATGAAGATTCCTTCTTGCAGCATTGATCTTCACTTTTATCTACAAGTCCATGCCAGTTGTTATCAAGTCAACCTTCTTTAGAGGAACATATCTAATTGAAGAGGTATGGCCTTTGTTTTCTTCAAGCAGCCACTGAAGTTTTTTGTCTTTTATCTCTAGCTGAGAGGCTAGATCTTTACACTGGCATTTCTTGGTGTCTTTTGCTTGAGTCTTCAACTCTAAGATACATTTCTTAGATTATTCAAGGCATTTGACTAAATGGTTCTACTCCACAATAGAAACATTCTTGAATAGCTTGTATTCCCTTTGAACTCTATTGAGTTCTTAAATTGTATTTGCAAGCTCTCCTTCAAGGTCAACTTCTGCTGCTTCTTCATCATCAAAAGGATCTTGATGGCAAGATCTATCTGCCATGTCTTCCTCTTCATCATCATCACTACTTAGTATATTTTGTTGAGGGGAACTATTTTCCTAGCCACTTTCAAATTCTTGGGCCACGAAGAGTTGAGCTCCTTCTTTATCAATGCTACGGCTACTAGCAGATCTATGTTCATCATCTAGATAAATATGAGGGGTATTTCTCATATTTGCTTCAATTTCTGGTTCTTTAGTTGAGGGTTCATTTCCATAGAGCTTGTTCAATCTTTCCCATAAGCTCTTTGTTGTTTTACACTTGTCCACTTGTGAAGAGACATCACCGGTGAGTCCACTAAAGATAGCCTTCATGGCCTCTTCATTGCACTGGTTTCTTCTTTCTTCTACAAATCTGGTAGGAAGATTTACCTCTCTAGGGAGACCATCAACTATTGACATCCAAACATCAAACCCTAAGGAGGATAGGAAAACTTCTATTCTACAACTCCAAATAGAAAAGTTTGAACCATCAAATATAGGAATGGAGATTGATACCAAATAGAACATTGTATCCTTAGGCTAGAACCTACCCAAGTTGGAGAACACTCTTCTAACTAGGAACCTAGGCTATGATACCAATTGTTAGACACAATGCACCACTGAGAGGGGGATGGGGTGAATCGGCAGTTCTCAAAACTCTTTCCTTTTTACAATCCTTTGTGAGCATACCAATTGATAGATTTAGCTTAGTGCCGACTTACCGGTTGGGGAGGAGACAAACTTAAATGCAAACATACTCATAGGGGAACATCACATAACACCAACATATATGAGGAAAACCCAAGATGGGAAAAACCTCGGTGAGAAATGTTGTTGGAGTCTACTGCTCCAATCCAACGTCATGATAAAATACAGTTACAAAGTTTAGGGAACCAACCCAAGGAGTACTATCCCCTGACTGATTTATGGGCTACAACCCAAATGAGCATCAACCCATGACTTTAGGGAACCAATCCAAGGAGCTACAACCCTTGCACCAAGCTACAACTCAGTGTTCACAAATAGAACATTAAATACAAAATATTTTTCATGTTACAAGTGAATCTTGCAACCTTTTCATATATCTTACTCTATCGGTGAGATACTTTCTTTGCTATTCTGACTCACTCTTCTGCTTCTCTTCACCTATTGCTTCTTTGCTGGATCTCCTCCATAAACTCTCTGCACTTTATTGGTACTATGCTCTGCCAGTTCTCTATCCTTATTCTCTGCAACCTCCTTCACTTCTGCACTGTCGGTATTAACACTACCGGTTCTTCTCTCCAACCAGTTGAATGCTTCAACCAGATTTTGTCTCATTCTCACTCTCTTCATAGAAGCTCATTGATCCCTTGTCTTATTTTCTCTTCCTTGCAGTAGACTTCAACTTTGCAGTCACACCATATTCTTCTATTCAGCAGCAACCACAATCTCTTTGGCCTTCATACTTATAGTCTAGATTTCCCGCCGAAAACCAATTCAAAATCCAGACAGTTAGGGTTTCTTCACCATCCTTGAGGTAAACCAAATCAAATCAAACCTTGCACAATCTGATCTTTCTGACATTTGATTGCACAACTCCGCCATAGTCGCATCTCCTGGATCATGCCTTCCATCTTTGGCGACTTTCTTTTTACCCTAATAGCTGATTTTTGGGTCAATCACAAAAAATCTGTTGTGTTGTTTTCTCTATCCCCTTGATCTTCTCAATCACTCTAGGTTGACTCATAGTTGTCTTCCATACCTCGAGCCTCAAACCCCTGCAATCACTCTATAGTAAGTCTCATGATTTGTGTGACCTTTCATTAAAGTTGACCAACCCTACAACAACCTTGTCAATGTACATTCTATCTTTATCTACATGCAGGTTTGCCACGATGACTCCTTGTGGCATCCATATCAACTATTTTCTAGCTTGGCACTTCAAGTCGGTCTAAGTAGGATCACCAACCAACCACCCTACCAATTTCTTACTTCTATTAGTTTGATGACCCTTTTGATCTCAAACATTCTATCGGTTACCTTGTCATATGTGCTCTCATCTTGAACTATCGATGGAACTCTCAAACCGGTCTCCGAACTGGTAAATCCAAAGTATGTTCATTCCCATAAATGGGAAGTCTTCTGCATCTGCACCTTTCTTATATAATCGGTGGACTTACATACCAGTTACCACTCTTGATGACACCATGTCATCAACCTTTACTAGACTTCTTCTTTCAGTCAGGTCAGATTCCTCTATTTGCATCTACTCAACCTTTCCTTCTCCCTGATTATCTTTGACCATATCACAACTAGTTTGTCAAAATGACAAACACTTCACACTTCCTCTATACTGGCATCTCAACATGCCTTCTCTTTCGGTATAGTGCATAACCCTGATCTCAGGTACTTAAGGCATTCCCCAAATTCACCGATAGATCCGGTGTGATCCTTCAAGTACTTGCCTTTACCTCTTCACTCTTACCTCATCAAACTATAATGCCCTCAATGCATAATAGGAGATAAGCTCCACTTACTTGGTGGAGTAACACCTTGTCTTCTGCATCATGTGATGCTCTTCATGTGACTTCCCTATTTGTGCAACATCTCTTCAAAAAGGCACATGTGATCTGATGTGAGAATGTTCACTATCAGTCATTGCTTCTCATGATGACTGCATCTTCATTAGGTGGGAGTCCTGTTGTTCTACAACTTCACAACATACCGATTGATTCTTCTCTTCCAGTGTTGATGTGATTCAGGTAACATTTTGTCTCTTCATCACAAACACCCACTCAAACAACTTTCTATCTCATCACACAAGTTAGGCAGTAACTTGTTGCACTGTTGACTTCTGAGGTCATCTTCCTTACCATTACCGATGTTCTGCAACACAAGGTGATATCCAAGATACCACATCATGTACTTATCCATAGCGGTGTTGCACATATATCTCTACAACTGGTTACCTATCTATTTCATATCAGTTGTCATCCCATACCGATTGACATCAATGACAACAAATGTCAACATAAATAACACACCTGCTCCTGAGTCCTCCTTAGAACTGGCTCCATCGAAATACATGGTCCACAAATCATCATCTCCTGATGATTTTTCTACTTCATCCAATAATCCAGGTTGTTCCTTTTTCTTCAGTGGAGAGTCTTCAACCTTGAATGCATTTATCTTTGTGTCTACAAAACAACTCATATATTCATCAGATTGTGTTGTATGTATCATCATATATGTTGCCTTGGATTCTCTTTTGACCTTTACATTTTTACCATCAATGCAAAAAGTAGCATAAGATAGGTCACATTGCAAACTTCCACCCATAGAGGTACTCCATTTTCTTGATAATAGCATCCCATAATGAGGTTTAATATCCACAACTAGGAGACTCATAACTAATTATTTCTCAGGGAAAGCAACAAGTTTATAAGGTACTGCCTTTATAGTTCCTATCATAGGAACTTCTCTTGAATTCATTGCACAATATCTTTCATGGGGAGTATCTACCTTCAAACCCATGGACTGCATTATCCTTACTGGCATGACATTATTTGAGGCCCTAGAATCAATCATACAATTATTCAAGACTCCTCCATTAATTAATAACACTTCAAAAGAAAGGATCTACATTGTCAGGGCTCTCACCTACTGTATCTTAAAGATAAATTTGGGGAATCCGAGAAACCATTTCCTCTAACTCTTTATCCTTTGTTTCATTTTTAATCATTCATTCCTTTATATTATGAGATACATTCCTATTTTCAATTTCAACATAATGGGAAATACCCTTGACCCAAGCCATGGATTTCCCCCTATGCTCTTCAATTCTTAACATCTCTTGCAAAGGAACCTTAACTGTAATCTAAGAAAGCAACTGAAGCATATCCATAGGCGTGTAATTTGGTAATTCAAGTGACATACCTGATTGTTCTTCATATTTCTTGGGTATGTCGCCTTCAATATTTTGAGTCTTCTGTGAGTCTCCTTCAATGGACGAAGTAGACTTTTCAACCATCTTTGCTTTCATCTTAAGTGGAGAATTTTTTTCAATAGGTTTCACATCTTTTTCTTTCTTATCCCACTCCTTTCTCTTGACCTCCTTATTTTGATTTCTTCTTTCACTGATTTATCTTCCTTGACCTCTTTTCCTTTATTTTTCAATTCTTTGACAAACAGACCTGAAGGCTTGCCTCGGTCTTCACCCACAACCCCATTTCTCAATTGATTGTTACTTTTTACTTGAGCTACCATAGCAGCTATTGTTTTAGCAATCTCCTCTTCATTTGAGGGTCTTCTCAAGGACACATAACACTCACCTTGTTCAACATTGCATGTTCGGTCATCAACAAATAATTCCTCATCAAAGAAAACATGCTGATGATATGTTTCATTTATTTTCCTTTGATTATCTATATCAAAGTCTTGAGTCTCAATATCAGAAGAATATTTTGCTTCTCCAAGACAAGAAGAAATTATAAGTCAACATTATCACCTTTAAAGGTTTCTTCCTCTTCTTCATGTGTCTCATCCTTAGTAGAAATAAATTGTACTATGACACAATATACAGGTGAATGGGGTGATTGAAAAGAAACACACCAAGGATTATCATCCACCATGTTCACTATATGTTTCTATAATGGGTCAGGGGTTTGTTGTTCTTGTTTACCCTTTTGCTATTGGAGAGGCATTCCATCCTTCCAATTTGTATTGTAAGGATAATCTTGCAATCTTAGTGGTCTATTAAATTTATTGAGCTGCGGCTTTTCTGGTACATAACTCTTGTCATTTTTTGCCACTGTCAATTTCAAGTCCTTCAAGGTATTAAGTACCTTGTCCCATATTTATTCTTCTTTAGGCTTTGTACCTAAAGACTTTTCAATTTTATCTTTGGCATTTTTAGAAAGTCTAGGATCCTCTCTTCTTCCGAGCTTACCCAAAGCTCTTCTATTTCCTTCCACATTTATAGCTATTCTAAATGCATCTCTCAAAGTTTGAGGATCCTTATCTCTAAGTATATATGCCATTTTCGCATCAAATGCATTCATATATGTAGTCAGATAAACATTGTCATCCAACCTTAACACTAGAAACAACTTGTGTATAGCTTTTTGAAATTTGATATTGACATCAGACACATCCTCGTTCAATGACTTCTTGATGTTATTGAACTCATTTAACATGAAATTGGGGTTTTTTTTGCCACCATACTACTTAAAAAATCTCTCAAATTCCTCCCAAGAACTAATACTTGCAGTTGACAATCCTGTATACCAATCCCTGGCATCCTCTGTCAGAGATTATACAAAGAATTTTATAACCACATCTTCATGCTCCACCTCATAATCATTCAACTTGTTAGTGAATACACTTAGGTGTTCCTCACCACTTATAGCATTATTACCTATGAATTTACTAAACTTATCCCTTAAGTCATTGGGGATAACATTAGGATATCCTGGGATCCCATCAAAATGTAATTTCCTATACCTCTCTAGGTGGATAGGTCTTGTTTGAAATTGCCCTGTTGTAGCTCGTCCTACAACACTTGTTATAGTATTAGCTGCAATAGCATTTGTTCTAATGTTAACTATTGCAGCTGTGTTAAAATCCTTAGGACATTGGAGATGACCATTATTTTGAGTAGTTACCTAACTTTTTTGTCCAATAAGTGGAATCCCAGTGTTCTAAGTACTTTTGACATTTTGAGATGGAAAACTTGTAATGACATTTGGCGTTACACTAGAAATAGCCTGAGTTTTGGATGGGCCAGCAATAAATGAAGCACTGTTCAAAGTTGAAAAATTAAGGAAATCGATTTTCCTTTTCATCTTTGCATTTGAGGCTTCCATTTCAACTCTTTTGCAAGAGTTTCATTTTCTATCTTGGTTTTTTCTAGCTCAATGTCAATTTGGGGTAGTCAAAGACTTCCTATCATTTATGTTAGCACCATATACTTTTTGTTTTCGCTTATCCAAGTCTAATATAGGAACCTGAATACTTGGCTGACTAAGATCAGCTAATCTCTGGTTATCTACATTATTTTTAGCCTTTTCCCTTATGACATTTTCAGATTTCTTATCTAAAATCTCTCTTAAAACAGGGCCCTGAATACTAGGCTTATCATTTTCTTGTGCTAAGGCTTTGAGTGTTGCTAACTGTCTTATCAAACCATCTCTTTCTATCACAACTCTAATTACCTCAGATTCCTTTTCCTTTTCTCTCTTACTTCTAAGATCTATTTGTTCTTGGAGTTCTCTTCTCAATATATCTATATCTCCAAAAACATCTTCTGGATCTGGCAAAGTTATTTCAGATCTAGAAGTGTCATCTCAATCAATCAAGTTCACATCATTTTGTTCTCATATTGATTTGTAACTATGAGAAAAATTTGTTATGAGACCTAGACAAGGAGGTACACCAATAGCATTCTCTCTTTGATGACTTCTACTTCTACTCCGACCTCTTGGCTTCTCTGAATATTGAACTTGAGTGCATTCTTTTCTTTATGGTTACATTTTTTCTTGTATAGGTGTATCAAATAAAGAAATAAAAAATCCTAAACTATTTGATTCAGAACTTTTGGAGGATGATGCATGAACCTTAGGATTAGAGTTTAACTATGACTTACTTGCATTCTTATGCTTGGGCTTCCATGATGATGGAACGGTGCTTGTATCTACATTTCTTCTTGTTCCCTGTCTCTGCGGAGCTCCCTGAAGCTCTTCCAACTTTTCTTCAAGGTACAATTGTTGGCATTTTGATGATTATGTTGTGATTGTCATTGATGGACACACACTTTCTATGAGATCACTCTGAGAATGTATGAATTATGCTCAACCAGTAATTGTTCCAAACGTATCATATTGTAGTCTTTAGACTACTGTTGTTATGCAGAAAGTGTTTGAGGATCTCAAGCGGTATAGAGACCCAAGCAACTTAGAGAGATCAAGCGGTTTAAGGATCTCAAGGGGAGCAGAGCAAAGGAACCAGAAGTGACAGTTATCTTTTTCCCAGTCTTCAATTTTTGTCAACCGATAATCCATTAAACCGGTATTACTCTGAGTCACCAACCGGTAACCAGAAAGTTGGACAAACCGGTAATACTCTGTGATGAGTTACCAACCGGTATATTTGTGTGATGAGTTACCATCCACTGACACTTTGATGATGATTTTGTGTCATGTTACCAAATGTGTCTAGATATAATGAACCTAGGAACTTGCAATGTAATCCTATTGGATCGACATGAAATCAGATTGCAATGTAATGTCTAGGGTTTTAATATGTGTGTAGCTGGTAAGGTTTTGTAGTGGTTGAAAGAAAACCTCATGAATGTGCGATCTTAACTGAGAAGATCAAGTCTGTAAGTTGTAACAAAGTAAGGAGTTACTGAAGACTGAAGTAATGCTGAAATGCATTAGCTATGAGCTACAATGGATCTAATCAAGCAGACTGTGCCATTTGCTAGATCATTCACTTGTTGATTACTCACATCTTTGACAACTTAGAAACCCTTAACCAGGTAGCCTCAGAAAAGCATTTGTAAATCCTCTAACAAGGTGGTTCACATTTGTGGATCTGAAATCCTCTCACAAGATAGTCTTTAATTGGACTTATCTCCTAACAGAGATTGAGATTCCTTATAGGATCTATTCTGGTAAAGAACATTGTATGACCTTAACCGGTCTAGTTACTATTCTGCAGATAGTTACTTGTGAGTTTCATCTCACTGTGGTTTTTCCCATTTGGGTTTTCACGTCAAAATCTCTTGTGTTATGGTGATTGTGCTTCTATGGGTGAATGCATTATTTTCTATTTGGTTTGCATGTGTGTTAACTAGTTTGTTTGCTAAACTGTTTTACCAGTTTACTGCTAGACTATTAAAGTGTTTAAGTACAGTAATTTTTGGTATACTAATTCACCCCCCCTCTTAGTATTCATCAATAGCCTCATGTAACGTCTCATTTTCTTTTCTTTATGCATAGTAGCAGAGTCCTTCAAATATTTGTTAGAATTTTTCAAAGATATATGCACTGGCGTAAAAACCTCAGAGTCACCACCCAAATTACTTTGGGAAATCAAATAATATACTGTTTGATAATTCTTGAAAGAAATTTGTAAACCTTGTTCACAAACTGGAATATCTTTTTCACAAAAATGTAGAACACCCTTTTCATAGGAAAACATGAACCAAAAATACAAAATCGTGGGCTCAACTATCAAATTACAGAGATACTATGAAAACTTCTACTGTGTTTTAAACAAGACCTCTTTAACTAACGACTCTTTATCATTCATTTCCCCATCGGAGTTGCCATTTTTTGTTGGTGCCCAAAAATGGGTTTACACTGAATCAAAGGCAGAGACCAAGTCATTTTCTCCTAAAAATATCAATGGAAAGCCACTTCCAACTGTTTAATATTCTCCAGACTTGGACCAACAATGACAAGGATGTGAGATCCTTCTGCACTTTAGGCTCTGCAGAACCAAGGAGGGTGGTCCCCATGATAATTTTTGATTTTATGCCACACACAAATCATGCATGAAACAAAGTAAGTAATCTCATATAAAGACTCAACAATAAGGGAGAATGCTCAGGAATGGCAAATTCCTTAGTGATCCTCAACCAGCTTGGAGCATGAGATGACTAATACACATAACAACATTCATGTAAAATGAAAATATTCTGATATTCAACAAGTTATAGCAAACCAGTGGTGATTCCAAATAGTAAATAAATACCCAAGCATTCACTTAACTATATTCAGTGCCTTATTCCATTGGGTACATGAATTCATACTACATTAAACTATATTTCTTACAGAATTTATCTAACAAAATATAACCTGAGATAATATTGCCTTGAAATATATCGTATTTGTAATCCCCACCTAAAACTACTTATCAAAATCCCTGTAAAGATCCCTATCACTCTGCAATTTCATTCAAGCATTTAATTGGCCTCTTAGACCAAAGCATGAACAAAAAATTACATACACCACAACAGTGCAATGAATGATAAAATTCTTGATAATATGCATTCAAAACATGATAGAACAATACATTGGAGAGAAGTGGGTTTGAATTATACATTTATTTATTAATTTTGTTGTCTCTGTAAGAATACAATCCATACATAACTCCTTCAAGAACCTGCAAAAATTACAGACACAAGACTCTTTCTATTTTACTCTGTAAAATAGCCTTTTACAACCCTTTTGTTTCACCTAGACTTTGCTATTTGGAAACAAAAATTCAGAACCCTTTAGGGACCAAAATTCTAAACCCTATCTCATAGCCCTGAATTCTGTTTTATAAAAAATAAGGGAGCAAACAAGCTTCAGGCTAGAGGAGACACCTGTCATATCAGAATGACTACACATAACTGCATTCTATTATACAAAACAATCATCCTCAAACTTTCTTACGCAGGATCAAAATATGCAACCGCCTTCTTCAAAACTCATGATGAAACTCACCTCCATCCTATTGTATAGATTCAATAATATCGACCACTAAAGAAAAAAATTGTTATGCAAATTGTTGACAACTTTTTATTCATCATTCAGATACATGCTACTCCACGCACTATAGTCTTCAGTGGATGGCCAATTGAAATTTATGACTTCATCATCTTTTTCCCTATATGGAATATACTTAATGGCTACTTGGTTTGCCTCTCTTTCAAAAGTTTCAAAAAATATCTTGAAGCAATTATTTTATCCATGCTATCCTCCAGGATATCCATATTCAGCCCATCACAAATCATTTCTACCTGGATATTGATGATTCTCTCTGCCTCTTCCTTCCAAAATTGCAAAGGCTTGACTACACCTTCTTTATCTTCAATATCTGGCAAAAGAGTTTTTTGTAATTCACTAAAACTCTTCATCAATTCCTTTACCTTTTTTTCTATATTTTCTAGCAAACTTTGGGCTTCCTGCATTGATTTTACTAACAAATATGTTGGTTGGAGTGCATGTGGTCTCTCAGCATGAAATTTAGAGGCCATGGACATCATTCTAAGCTCATTTACCCTTTGTAACCACTTTGTAAACAAGGGAATTGCCACTTCTTTATCATCATTAAACTTTTGAATAGCGTCAAAAAGTAAATAATATAAGGCATGGATAGTGTTTAACTTGATTTCAATGTGCTCATTCAAATGAGTTAGCACTGAGCTAACTATATCTTTCTGCTACTTAACTGATTGTTTTTCTGATTCTTTCAATTTACTTTCTAATTCAACAATCTTCTCTAAAAGATGATACACATTTGGTTCAGTTGACCTTGTAGTATCAGGCTCATCATCATCATTATATGGGACTAATAACATGCCAGGGATATTAGTACTTGTATTTAGTTGAGTTGCTTCTCCTCCTTGGACCATAGGTTGCGACCTGGATGTTGATGGCTCAGACGGTCCTATAAGTGTGGGATAGGAAACCCTTATTTGTCCTTGCTCAAGGAGTTGCACTCTTGTTTGCAACTCCACACACTTTTTTGAGATGCATTAGATTCATTAAAAATCTTGTCAAACTTCTTTATTAGCTCAGCCTTCTCTGAAGCTTCCTTTTTTGCACTCTTATGTGCCACCTTAGCAAGATCAACATTTAACTTTGTAGCCTCTACACTTGATGTGTTGGTTGCTCTCTTTATAATTAGGCTTCCCCTTAAGCTAGGGTTTAAATCACTGATGTTGGGCTTCCTAGGTCCTTCCTCTAGTGCATATATTACCAAGGTTGCATAATCATCTACAAAATCTGATCCTCTTGATGCTAACCCTACTTCTTCTTCCTTTGATTTCCGAATTGCTTCAAATTCCACTGCATCTGCTATATCCCATTTTGGAAATATGAAGACTCCAGCCTAACTTACAATTTTCCTGCCCTCATCAGTAGTGATTTCCTTGAACTCTTCCTTCATTTTACTCTTTACTTCCTCTTAGATTTCTTGATCTGATCTATCTCGCCTTTGGGCCTTCCTCTCAGTAATCCTTCCTTTGTATTCTGCAACCTTTGTCTTCCATACTAACTAGAAAAAGGTTGGGCTTCTTACAAAAGAATAATCCTCAAGGAAATTATCACATGCCTCCTTTATTGCATATTTGAAGGCATTACCTTAGATAGCCAAGGGAGTAAGATCCAACTCCAAATTAGGAGGCAATGCAGGAATACCAATCTGCATTTTTGCACTTGTTGCAACAAACTTGTCTTCCTCTACCTGTTCCTCATCTTTCCTTATCGGTGAAAAAGGTACAGCTAATGGTGAAGGAATTCTATCAAAATCTTCAAGATCAATGATCCTAACTCCTTGAAGAGGCTTAGTTTGTACCTTGGGGAAAGGCTTTGAACTCATCATCTTCTTACCCTTTATCCTTATCAATCTCCCACTATCATTGCTACTATCCTCTTCCTCACTTCTTTCTTCTCTAACTCTTTTGTGAGAAGATTCCTGAATAGGCCTCCCTGCTGTCACACCACTTGCTCTTTAGGATACAGGAGGTTTTGAGCTTAATTTCTGCTAGCCATGAACTTCTTCAAGTCTAGCTAGCTTCTCCCTTAAGACCTTCATCAATTCCTCAAATTTTTTTATAGCAAATTCAATCTTGGCATGGAATGGGGAAAACTCCTTTAATGGATCATATTTTGGATCCATCTTCTAAATAGCAGCCCATAATTTTCTAAAAATTCTCCACTTCTCTTTTCTCCATTCTTGAGTCATGGGGTCAAATTCATTCCTAATTAAGTCCTTAGGAAAATTATGCACATGGGGAAACATAGCTCCTTTTATTCTTTTTCTAAAATCATTGTAAAAACCCTTAGGATCACTATTTATAGCTATACTTGCCCCCAAATGATATGGAGCAAAGAATTTATCGAAGTGCTCATATCCTCCCTTTATAATCACAAAGTAAGGGATAATGGTGTAATCTGGGAAAGTTGTTCCTTTTCCTTTTCCCTTTACATCCTTATCCTGAATACATCCTATTTGCCACATCACCTCAGCAAAAGCCATTCTCAGAGGAATATTGAAGGGCAGTACATGTGGCTATCCGGAAAAGCCATAGATTCTAATTACAGTACTTATAGAGTACAAGATGAAATCCCCCCAATTATGTTCAATCTTAGCAAGAGGCACCCTCTCCTTGGGTCTCACAATATCATGCAATTCCTTAGGAATCCTTGGTGGATTTAATGTTAACCTTTTCCTTAACCTAGAAGAAAAATTGTTATCAAACCTTATATAGCTAGACTCTTATCTATCCCAAGACATGTCTGCGGTCCAGAGCTATATTGGAATCTCCTAGTTATCTATTGTCCTTCTGAGGTTCATGGTACCCTTAAAGTAATTTGTATCCCTTAAGAGGAACATATGCATGAGTAAAGAATACCAAGAGAACTTAACACCAACAACTTGATTCTTAATGTCTAATAACCCCTCATGAATCTTTTCCTCAAGGTAAGGGGCAAAATAAAAAAACTACTATAAAATTCGGATGTTGTATCTACATAGCCATGTACATAAAATCAGATGACATCAGTGTAATGGGATTAAAACCCAATATTTGGCATAGAGAAAAGAAAGTAGCCTAGAAATAGGGAGTAGATGCATTGATTGGGAACGACTCCTCTAAGCTAGTGCCAATATGGTATGTTGTACTTCCTGCTCTAGCTAAATGCGTTGGAAGGAAATTATTTTTAATGAATTCCTTCATCTTGTAATACTCTACCTTTTGTTCATTTAAATCTATTGGTACTAGGTTAGGGGATGATTCATATAAGTCAAAAATATCTTGAAACTCCTCCCTTTTGATGGTTAATATAATCTCTCCATCATAATAACCCTTGAAACTGGGTCATATCTATCTACAACAACCTTGAGTAAATTGACATCCATGAAAACACCTGGTACTACCAACTTTCCCAAATCATACTACCAAGGACTGGATAATGAGGAATTCAGTTTCCTTTGTTCATACCATAGTTTTAAAATCTCTAACCCAGTTGCCGGTATATTAGCATTTGCCAAGCAGAATGATTTGTCAGTTAACCCTTCCCCTAGGGTTTTTCCATCCACAAAATTGTGCCCCTATTGCTTATCATTTGTAGAGGGCTTTAACTGGTCCAAGAAATCATCATAAAGATTTCTTTTTATATAATCCACTTGTCCTAAATGTTTCTGTGAGGGAGCCATCTTCTGCAACTAGGGCTTTATACTATATTTCTAAATTTGGGAAGGAAAACTAGGGCTAGTACAAGATTTTTAAATTACCAAAGTAATTCAAACAAATTTCACTATTCTCTATCTAGTACCTTAACCCTAGAACAAATTGAATTATCTTCATGCAACATCACACACAATATGTAATATCAATTTGTTTCAAGAACATATGGAGAGCTTAGATAAACTTACTGTTCTGATTTTCACTGGAGATGACAATTTTGTGTCCTAGAGAGTCATTTCAGTCTCCTTCAGCAGCAGGAAATTCTTCAGGATTGCTATGAAATATTTTGCGAATGAAAAAAAAACTTTTAATAATCTTTTAAATGTTTCCTGGGAAAGAATGCAAATTCTCATCAACCATTAATATTCACACGAGTGAAACAATGACTCATAACTTTGCATTTTAAAAAAGTTTAAAAACTAGCCATCAATTATCTTCCAAGTTGGCCAATCCAACGATCATCTCTTGTCGACTCAACACTTTACTTTCCATCTATATCAATGACCCCACAAAATCATGACTATTCAGAACCACATCATCTTTCTATCAAACTCTGTCAGCAGCCCCACTGTAGATCTTCCTAGCCAACCCGGGACACATCGCATCATCTCATGATGCCGCGGTCCATAACCAACTTGCAACTTCTATTATGGGAACATGAGGGTTGTCTGATTTGTTCAAAATTTACCGCCTAGCCTACTACCCATTAACTCTTCCTAAACTTAAAAATCGAGCACTTTTTACCTTAGGATAAAACATTTGCATTCATTCTGAGCATGTGCAAATTGATGGGACTATTATTAGATCAGTCTTTACCACTCACAAACTAGTAACACAATGCTTTTGACCGGCTACACTGCCAAACCTGCTGATTTCCACCAATAACACGCGACACAATCTTGCGATGTTGTGGTCATTAAAATCCTCACATCTTTGATCATGGGGAGGCACTAGCCATTGATCCATCTTGTCTTTAGAAAATGATCGGAGTATTTAGGACTCTTCGGACTTAGGAAAATACAAGCGTGGGCACAAATATTTAAAAAGGAAAACCGGTCATAGGAAATTATATGCGAATGACTTAGGAATATCATATTTCACGAACCAGTTAATCACCACTTAATATTTAGGAAATAAAAATGGCCCCACAAATGAAAGTGGAACCCTCGGTCTTAAGTGAGAAAAAGGTAACATCAAGATATAAAAGGGACCAAAGACCTACTTTCAAACCAAGATTTAATTATAAATGACACAACCCCTAAAAACCTAAACCCTGATTACTTGACCAAGGGAAAAAATAAAACCAGGATGACCAAATTTTGCAAGACATAATTTTAGGTCCTATCAAATACTTCCTGCCCAATCCACATCAATATAAGCCTGCAAAGAGAAGTCTCCTTTCTTTGGATACCATAGACCATAGCTGATAGTTCCTTGCATATACGTGAAGATTCTTTTGACTGTATTTAGGTGAGACTGTGTAGGAGCAGCTTGGAATATTTCTACCATGCAAACAACTTATACAATATCCGATCTAGATGTTGTTAAATATAACAGACTACCAATCATAGACCTATATAGTGTTTTCTCTACTTCCGGTGACTCATCTAGTTTCCTCAACTTACAACCAGTAACCATGGGAGTACTTACCGATTTGTTGTTCTCCATCTTAAATTTCTTCAGTATGTCTTTTGCATACTTGGTTTGGGAGATGAAAATTCCTTTCTCCTACTATGAGATCTGCAAACCAAGAAAATAGGACAACTCACCCAGCATTGACATCTCAAATTTTGTCTTCATCTGAACTGAAAATTCTTTGCACATGATGTCCTTGTCTCCACAAAAGATAATATCATCCACATATACACCAACTATAATTATGTGATCTCCATTTATGTTGACATACAAGTTGTTGTCTACATTCCCTTTCTTGAATCCTTTCTCCTTCAAGTATTTGTCTAACCAAGAATACCATGCTCTGGGAGCCTGCTTCAAGCCATACAAGGCTTTCTTCAACCGACATACAAAACTCTCATCCTCATGCAATAAGTACCCTTCTAGTTGTTCCATACACACATCTTCTTCAAGATTACCTTTGAGAAAAGCATATTTTACATCCATCTGATACACTTTATATCCCTTATAGGCTAAGAAGGCTAAAAATATTTTTATTGCCTCTAACCTAGCAATTGGTGCAAAGGTTTCTTCAAAATCAATACCTTCCACTTGAGAATACCCTTTACAAACTAACCTTTCTTTATGTCAGACTATCTTACCTTCTTCATTCATCTTGTTCTAGTAGACCCATTTGGTACCTATGACATTCTTGTCTGCTGGTCTAGGAACAACTTCCTAGGTTTGATTTTTCTCAATTTGTCTCAATTCTTCATTCATGGCATCTACCCACTTCTCACTTTTGCTAGCATCATCAAAAATTTTAGGCTCTACTTCAGTCATGAGGCATAAATTTACGTGCTCACTTTCCTAGGCTAATCTCCTTTTGGTCTGCACACCTTCATTCCTATCTCCTATTATCTGTTCTTCTAGATGATTCTTCTGCACATACCAGTTGGGGATCTTGTTTGGTGCATCTTCTACCGGTCCATTGTTTGATTTCTCTTCATATTCAACATCTAAATCATCAATGTAAGGTACCGGTGCATATTTTTCTCTATGTGAGTCTTCATCTATTCTCACATTTACACTCTCAACCACCCTTCTCAATCTCTTGTTGTAGCATTTGTAGGCTTTACTGTTGGTTAAGTATCCCAAGAAGATTCCTTCATCACTCTAGGAATCAAAATTTCCTAATCCATTAGCATCTCTCTTGATGAAACACTTACTTCCAAACACTCTGAAGTTCTTGAGTGATGGTTTTCTTTCATACTATAACTCACAAGGAGTTATTCTATTGTTCACTCTTAATTATACCTAGTTTAATGTGTAGACTACAGTATGAACTGCTTCCTTCCAGTATATATTCGATATGTTGGCCTCATTCAACATAGTTCTAGCCATCTCCTTCACTGTCCTATTTTTCCTCTCTACCACCCCATTTTGTTGAGGTGTCCTTGCAACTAAATACTATCTTCTGGTTCCATGTCTCTCACAGTAGTCAACAAACTCATTGGAAGAAAATTCTCCACCCAATCGGATCTTAAGCATTTTACCTAGTATCCACTCTCATTTTCTACCATCTTCCTGAAAATCTTGAATCTCTCAAATGCTTGTGACTTATAATGCAGGAAGGTTACCCAAGTCATTCTTGAGTAATCATCTATAAGCAGCATGAAATACCTTTCACCGACCAATGCTCTTGTCCTTGTTGGCCCACATAAGTCTGTATGTATCAACTCCAAAGGTCTTGAGGTGTTATATTCCTTTATTTTAAAGCTGACTTTGCTTGCTTGCCTCTGACACATTCATCACAGAATGTGCTTGTCGGTTTTATGATCCGAGGTATGTTTCTCACACAGTGGTTCTTTCTTATCTTAACCAGATTATCAAATTTTGCATGACCTAATCTCCGATACCACAACTAGCTTTCATCAACTTGTCCCATCATGCATTGGGACTCATAACATTCCTTTAGATTGTAGACATTTCCATCTATCCTCTTTCCTTCTGCCACAACCTAACCAGTATTCTGCTTTCTTATTTGACAACCGGTAGAGTCAAATGTAAATTTGTACCCTTTGTCACATATCTAACTTACACTGAGCAAGTTATGCTTCGGTCCTTTCTCATAGTACACATCATGAGCCTTGAGCTTGCCATCAGTATTCAGTGTACCCTAGTCTTTGATCTTGATGGAGGAGTTGTCACCAAACCAGACTGAACCAACATTCCAATCATCAAGCTTGATGAAATTTTTCTTATCCCCGGTCATGTGATTTGAGAAACCACTATCAACTACCCATAGATTCCTCCTTTCAACATGTAGAGCAATCTGCACAATCAGGTTGGACTCTGTCTTGTTTTTCTCCTTATCTACCCAAACCTGTTTCTCTTCTTTCCTTTCCTCTTCTCTCACTTTGTGTTCCAGTTTTGTTTCTAACTTCTCATCCGGTACTATTTTCTTTTGCTTGTCAGTTCTCAGCTGACAATACCTTGCTATGTGACCAAAATTTTGACACTTATAACATTTCACATTAGCACTGTAAGATGTACTCAAGGCATTTTTATAGGAAATTTGCATATTACCCCTACATTCATAACTCTTGTGACCAAACTCATTGCAATTATAACATGTGATATTTGTACTTTGTAATGCAACAAATGAGTTTCTACTCTCAAAATTAGGGTTGACATTCATTTTCCTACAATCTGCCATTCTATGACCGAACTTATTACACCAATGACAATAACGATGAAAATTTGGAACATACTGGTTAGGTTGTCTTGAACCTGCAAACAATTGCCTCACTAGGGGTCTTCCTTTCATGTTGCTAACTCTTGTGAATCCTTCATGATCAACACTTGCATTTTTCCTTGGATCTGCATGTCGGTACATTGAGTATGGTCTCTGATTCATTGATTGAGTATACCGGTTTGTGTGGCGGTTTCTAGAAGCATCTACATATGTCTTCTTGTCAGTATCCTTACTTAGCATGAATGTATTCTTCTCTTCACCTTCATTTAAAGAAGTTAATTGTATCTCTTTACCAGATGTGTCTTTTCTATTTGAACTTTGACCTTCTTCTAATTGGAGTTTTAGATCTGCAATAGTTTTCTTGGATTCTTCAAGAGATTGCTCCAACAACTCTTGTTCTTTAGTTGCAACCCTTTTTGCCTTCTTCAAATATCTTCTTATTTTCTTTAGCTCATCCAAGGCACTAATGAGTTTAGCTTCTAGATCTACTTCTCCTTCCTTTTCTTCTTCTTCTTCTTCTTCTTGTACTGGGACATCCTGGGCCATGAAAATATTTTCTTTGATTTCATCCTCACTACAGAAATCATCAGAGGCGCTATCATCATTTGAGGTATCATTTTCATGAGTGTAGAGACTGCTCTATTTCCAGTTTCCTCTTTTACCATACCGGTGAGCACTCTTCTTCTTGTCTTTACAAGTAGATCTGCTACCACTTGATTGATCATCTGCACCATAAGGATATTTGGTAGCAAAATGTCCAATCTTTCCACAATTGAAGCATTTCAAAGGTAGTTTCCCTTTGTACTTCCCAGAACCTCTATTCAGTCTTCTCTGATTGTATCATGAACAAACTCTTCTTTTCCTTTTCTTGATGCTTTGAATGCAACTTCTTTCTTTACAGCCTCCGTACCAACAGTCCTCATGTCATAAGCAGTTAGGGAGCCATACAACTCATCCATTGTAAATACTTTCAGATATTTTTCTTCTTCTATTGCTAAGACCTTTGTATCATACTTATATGTAAGAGATCTAAGTACTTTCTTTACTACCACCTCATCTTTTATTTCTTCTCCAAGCCAGCCCTCTAATGGTGTTTGTTGTTTCATCAATCCTTTGGAGATAGTCAACAATCTTCTCTTCATCTCTCATCTTCAAACCCTCAAGCTATGCTCTCAATGTCTGCAACTTGGCTTCCTTGACTTTAACATCACCTTCAAATATATTTTGCATCTTATCCCAAGTTTCTTTACCAGAGGAGCACTGCGTGAAATCATTATCAGATAACCCACTAAGAATGGCATTTTTAGCTTTAGCATTATTCTCATATTCCTTCTTAGCATCTGGATCAGTAGTGGGATTATTAGGAATTGTATACCCATTCACAACTGACATCCATACATCACAACCTAGAGGGAAAAAATAGGTTTCCATTCTTCTACTCCAAAAAGCATAGTTGACACCATCAAACATAGGGGCTTTTGAGGAGGCAAATTCATTTCTTTCCATTGTGAACACTTGACAGGATCTACCCAAGCTAGAGAATGCTTTCACAAAATAGGGTACCTACGCTCTGATACCAATTGTTGGACACAATGGATCACTGAGAGGGGGGTAAATCAATGATCTAAACACTTTTTCTTCAACAGGGGTATACTAGTAACATATAAAAATAAACTATGTACAAACTAGTTGCTCAAACAATGCAAACTAAGTGTGTGAAATGATTTTCTATAACATCAACATAACTCATACACAAGAATGCATCACACAACACCAGATATACGAGGAAAACCTAATGAGGGAAAAACCCTCAGTGAGAATAGTTGCTAGAGATCTTCTGCTCCAATCCAGCCTCACAATGTAAAAGACCTGATTACAATTTTAGGGAACCAACCCAAGGAGAACTAACCCCTAATTTATGAGCACCAACTCAAAGGAGCACCAACCCTTGCACAATTTATAGGCTACAACCTAAAGGAACTACAACCCCTAAACTAAGCACCAACATAGTGAAAATAGTATAAAACTCAGTTACACAAATGAGATCCATGTTGCAAAAGAAGTTTTGCAACCTTACAATATCCTGCTCTATCGATTTCAACCTTATAGATCTGTGTTTCCTCCACACACTCTGCAATTTTTCTTTGCTATTGATTCTGACTTTGCTAAGTCCCCTCTCACAATGTCTTTACAATTCAACTCACACTGATCACTCTTTATTAGATGTGGATTCATTCATATTTTCACCTCTACATCCTATGCTAACTTTGCCAGTTTGTTCTTTACATCGATTTACCTTGCCTCTCCTTACCGGTATAGCCCTCTATCATAAAAAACTTCAAGTGTTTATCTCTTCATCTCTCAGAGAACAATTTCACACTTACCTTCACTCATGAACAACAACAATTGCAGTCTCAAATCATGATATTTAATCTTGAACTTTCCCGCCAAAAATCAATTCAAACTAAGGGCAGTTAGGGTTTCCTTCTCTGACCAAATCTTCATTAGATCTAATCTGATCTGCCTTGGATCGATCACATGCATCTGTACACATTTTCCAATATCCAATACATATTTGCTAAAGATAGCAATCCTGACCATGATTTTCGGCCTTCAAATATATCAATTCATTTATAACCTAGCTATTTCATTCTCAAGGTCCTCTTGCAGTTTGATTTCTTTTCTTTGATCTGGGTGCCAAGTACTCCCTAATCTTTCTCTATCATTCATTCTTCCTCAAGCCACACCAATCTGTTACCATCCCTTGATTTGTGGTTGTTTTATTAATGTCAACTAACTGTTCCAACAACCATGTTGATGGAAACTTCATCGACCTCTGCATGCTTGCCACCTCAACTCCACATGGCATCACATCATTCATATACTCATCTCACTGACACAAGGTTGGTTTACACTTGAACATTTAACAAACTCATACCAGCACAAGCCCTTATCAGTGAGACCTTCTTCTTCTGCTAACCGGTAGTGCACACTACACCAGTAGCACATCTTCACCTCCAGTGGTTTGTGATCATTTTAACATTCTGCCTCTTTATCACAAACAAGCAGCCATCCTTCAAACCGATTTATGCTCCACCGATTGTCACTCAACATACTAACACACACATGTATCTCACCTCATACCGGTGAGGTCACTAATAGTCTCAATACCTAGTTGTCTTCCAGCATACTGGTTGACAAGCCTTAATATTAATCTTCTGAATACCTTATTTATCTTCCACCATACCGGTTCACTCTACTTGATATCAGATGACATACCTCTACCGGTAGCCTGCCTGCAATACTAGTTGACATCAATGAAAACTCAATGCCAACATATGTGTCCTTATGTTACAAAGCTAAGCTCTTCACCCCTTCAATCCATCATGGGGCCTTGCCGCCCTCCATTTGTCTCTCCATTGCCTCAAATAATCCCTAAGAAAGATAAAAAAAGGTACACATCCTTGAATCCCCCAATCTCTCTTTCCACCATACCATTCATAAAATCTCTAAGTCATTCAGCCTCATGCACCCATACCATTGCTATTGGAAGCCATTCTACTAACAAATATAAAATGCAGAAAGCCATAAATCCACAAAAATCCAAGGATCAACATGTCCATCAAAAAGACATCCTCAAGAAAGGAAAAATATGATCCAAAAGAAAAAAAAATCCAAAAGGCCACAAAGGCTCAAAACAAAAAAGTAAAAAACTATGTGGAATCCCAAAGTACTCATTGCATAAATGAACCTCAAAGTAAAATCCAAATTTGAATCCAAACTTGATAATCCAAAAGCTCCCTCCCCTCATAAGTCCTCCAATCCTCCATCTTCAAATTCCATTTTGGGCCCTTACGTCTCAAAATCCACTATCTTAAGTCCATCATCCCCTTCATCTATTTGATGAATACTAAGAGGGATGGTGAATTAGTATACCAATAACTACTAAACTTAAACTCTTAAACAATCTAGCAGTTAACCGGTATAATAGATTTCCTAACAAACTGATTAAGACAAATACAAACCAAACAACAAATAAAGCATTTAACCACAAGAGCACATTCACCATAACTCTGATTAAAGACCACCTTGTGAGAGGATTTTAGATTCATAGTTGTGAACCACCTTGTTAGTGGATTTACAAAGTCTTTTATGGGCCTACCCGGTTAAGGGTTTCAAACTTGTTGAAGATGTGAGTAATCAACAAGTGAGTGATCTAGATACTAGCACAGTATGCTTGGTTAGATCCTTGATAGCTCATTGTTAATGCATTTCAGTATTACTTTAGTCTTCAATATCTCCACACTCTATTTCTTCATGCAGACCTAATATTCTTCTATAATCGCACATACAAAAACCTCATCAACCACCTAAAACCCTAACAACTCCTAAAACCCTAGACATGATGTCCTTATAAAGGAATCTGATTTCATGTCGGTCCAATAGGATTACATTGCAAGTTCCTAGGTTCAGTGCATCTGGACACATTTGGTAACACGCCACAAAATCACCACCAAAGTGTCGGTGGATGATAACTCGTCACAAAAATACCGGTTCGTAACTCATCACAGAGTAATACCGGTTCATACATTTAATCGATTACTGATTGTCAAAATGAAGACTGGGAAAATGATAATTGCCGCTTTAGTTCCTTCGTACCGCTTGAGATCCTTGAACCGCTTGAGGTCTTCATACCGCTTTGGGTCTTCATACTACTTGAGATCGATAAACACTTTCTACAAAACACCGATAGTCTAAAGACTATACGACATAATACCGGTTGGAACAATTACTGGTTGAGCATAATTCATACATACAAAAAGTGATCTAAAAGCCAGTGTGTGTCAATAAATGACAATCACAACATCATCATCAAAAATGCCAACAATCTCCCCCCTTGGCATTGATGGCAACACTTAGGAAAATTTTTACATCTAAGTGTTTTACAACAAAAATATGCCATAATAAAAATTACTCCCCCTAAGCATATACACTATCCCTTTTGCAGAAAATACAATATATAATACTCCCTTAAAGAGATAACATGAAAGTATACATTCATCAAAATTTTAAAATACAAAATAGTACTCCCCCTTTGCCAACAATGACAAAGTACTGTAGAATAACCCCTATTTCTCATTATCATTAATATAATAAATGTTTATGACAATAATGAGTGAAACTTATCAAAAACCAATTTAAAATCTTCGATAAAGGTCTTCATGGATAAAGACCATGATTCAAGTAATGAGGTAGCCACCTCACTTTCTGTTTGCATTTGGGATACCTGTTCTTCCATGCAATCAATTGTGCTCATCTCTTGAGTGACTATTAAGGCATCCATATTGAGGTAGCATTTCTAAAGTATTTGTAGTCTGAGTAGTAGAACTAGTTGAAGTTCCTGCAAATCTCTCATCCAGTTGCAAATCTCTACTTCAATTCTAGCAAACTGGAGCTGAAACTGGTGAACAGTTTGCCCATATGTAGTGAAGGACTCATAGGGTGTCTTAAAGGTGCTTATATATGCCTGCAAATTAGATTGCAGTTTTTCCTTCTGTGCAAGAACATCATCACAAAATAGATGGGGTTGGCTTATCTTACTGAGTTGTAGTTTTCCCTCATCCATAGCATCTCTTATGTCCTTATGTTCTTTTTGAAGTTCAAACCAGAACTCGTTTAGTTTCTTTACTAAGGTAGTGTTTAGTGCCTTTTGATGTTTCTTCTATGCATTAGCTTCAGCAACCTCTTCCAGGCATTATACTTGGTCCTCCACAACTTTACATAGAATTTTTAGTTGGGCCAAAGAGGAATCGGTACTGGGGAGGTTAGTACCGGGAATCAAACTGGTAAGAGTATCCACCACAATTTGAATAATATCTTGCTCCCTTTTCCTCCTTAATGCTTCTAGTCTCTCTTGTGCAAGTTTAATGCTTTGGAGTAGCTCCAATTCATTTGCAGATTGGAGGTCAATAGGACTGGTGATGTCAGCTAGTCTGGCTTGACCACCGGTTTCCTTTGGGGTCTCCACTTGTGTGCTCTTTGTCACTTCCTTCTTCTCTTCAACTCTTTGCTTTTCCCCTTCTTCCTTCTTTTTCTCCTCTGCTTCTTTCTTTCTCTTCTCTTCTTCCTTCTTTCTATCATCTTCTTTCTGCTTCTCTTCTTCTTTCTTCTCCTCCTCTTCCTGTTTCCTCTTCTCCTCTTTCTATTTCCTCCACTCCTCTTCTTTCTTCTTCTCCTCTTTTACTTGATTCCTCTTCTCTTCTTCTTGTTTCTTTTTGTCTTCATCTTGTTTCTTCCGCTCCTCTTCTTCTTTCTTTTTCTTTTCCTCTTTCTCCACTTGCTCATTGTCTGCCTTTTCTTTGTCCTATTTCTGCTTCTCGACCTTTTCTATATCTTGTTTTTCTTTGTGTACTCTCTCTTTATCAACCTTTTCCTTTGATGCATTTGGAGTGACATCTCCACCATCCAAAGCATCAACGTCAATAATATCCATCTGTTCAGTAACCGGTTCTCCTTCACTGTCATATACCTCATCCGGTTTTCCAGTTTCTAGTTCTTGTTCGCTTCAGACACTTGGTGCAACCTCAAAGCGGCTTTGGCATGGGAGTGTGTATCTTTCACCACTTCAGAGACTTTGCCTTCTAGTAATAAGAGTCTTCTTCTTCTCATGAAGAAGAGGCCTTTGTACTTATCCATGATTTCATAGAGCTCAGAATTTGACACATCAAGAAAATATTGTGCAAACATTTCCTCTCTTATTTCCTATTCCTTTTCTATGGCAATGCACCATTTGTTATCTAAAGAATTGTATAAAGAATCCGGTGTCATAGATCTAATTTTTGATGGTGACCAGTCATTAATACATATATATTGAATGACTTCCTGTTCAACTTCCTTTTCATTATCATTAAAATCATCAAAGTGATCTATTAAATGATTTAGCACCTTTCTCCTAATATTATTGATAGTCCTTTTACAATGTGTCAATGGTTTGTAAGAGGAAATGTCTATATTTACCGGTGCTGATGATGCTAGTTCATTGTTGGTTGTCTTTGCCTTCTTCCTAGTTTGCCTAGTCTTCTTAGGCTACACTTCAAGTTATGTATCCTCAGAATCCAGTGAGTTGCTCTTAGTCTTCCACTTTCTTTCAAAAACCTTGGTGGGTGCAACTTCTGGTTTCTTCTTGGCAGGTGATTGCTTGGTCACTTTAGGACTTGTAGAGGTAACCGGTGCTGATACCGATGGCACTTCCTTTCCCTTCTTCACTGAAGGTTCTTCAACCGGTTTTATCCTTTCCAAGTAATTGTCGGTTCTTTTCTTCTTCAAATCAAGAGGTGAGGCAAGTAGTGTAGAGGCATACCCATCTAGCATTTCATACATCACCTCATATCCCATGGGTTCAACCTTTTCTTTTCTGGGCTCCACTGCCTCCATTAGTACTCATCTACTCTAATGGTAAATCAGATGTCCTCTTCATACTTCTTAACAATGTCGCCAGATATCCTCATCCGTTGGCTCATCTTTCACTTGAATTCATCAAAGTATTTATTCAAGACTTCAGGATATCTGGTTCCCATCGCTTGAATACTTTCTCTGATTTGTTTGGTAACTGGTTGGTCAGTAGACCATTGAATATCACCAACTCCCAAAAAATAGCCTTGAAAGTAGAAAAACAGACCTACCAAGATTTGTCCAAATTTAAATCTTAAGGCATTGTCCTATTTGATAGACTTCAGGTTTACCAGGAGTTGCCTCTACATACAGGTGCATAGATCAAATGAGGCATCTTCCATGATCATTCTGTAGGCCGCATTCACCGTAGCTGCAAAAATAGAGTTTATTCTACTAGCATAGAACGTCTGGTATCCGATCACCATGCAAGCATACTTGACCAAATCATCCTTGATGGTGTTGATGGTCATTTCCCATTGGTCGCTCACAGAACCAATGAGCTTAGTCATTTCATTCTTGATGACTTTTGTTAGGGTTGGCACCTCATCAGTGTTGCAAAAACCAATGATGGCATGAATGGCTTTAGGAGTAATATCATGTGTCATCTCGAGATACATCTTGTCACCATGCACTTTGCTCAGAATGATGTGGATGTGATCTTCCATGAACTCTTCAAGAAAATAAACCACATTGTGAAGTTTCTTCCTTTCTAGGATGTTGTATTCATGTTTGATCTTTTTGTCATCTCAGTAGAACATACCTAGCTAGGAATGGATCACTAGAGATCCTAGTTCTTCCAATTTACAATCAATGTACCCTGAAATATCATCTTCCACTATAACTTACCAGGTATCTAGGATAGGGCATTGTATTTCATCTTCCATTGGATAAAATCTGTTGAATCAACAAGTGTGCTAGAACTGGAGTGTGATGTAGAAGCCATGATAAACTGATAAACAAGAATTTTGATAAATACCTTCAGAATTTCAAAATTTAGGGTTTGCAAATTCAGCTTTGCTACACACCACTTTGGTTGCTAGATTACCACTTTGTGTTCTTGACTGATTGATACTATCTCCAGATTCTAGTTCAAAGTTTTGAAATCTCTCTGAATTGTAAAACGAATCATCTGTAGTCGCTCTGTACTTGAAAATTTCTTCGCTCACAAATTGATAAGTGAAAATGACATTAAGAATCCCTTATAAACAAATTATTCACCTACCATAATAAATGCACCACCATTAGGGCATAAACCCTAATTTTTCCTTTTACCATTTCCATTCTTCTGTCAATTGATAGGTAACACATACCGGTTAAGGTCTTTTATCGATATAAACCAGGGGTTCAAAATATTTCACCGATTCGCTCCCCCTAAGCTTTTCTGAAGCTTAGTTTGTCGGTTAAGAGATTTCCACACTAGGTGCAGAAACCAGTTCTTCCTGTGACACTTCTTTAGGTTTCTTCTTCCATGTTGTCTTCATATCTGCTTGAATAGTTTCAACATCAATCTTTCCTTTCGGAGTGACCGGTATATCATCTGATATGTTCTTTCTCATCCTGCAGATTCTAGTAGTGTGACCTGGTTTGTTGCAGTTATATCATACCATTCTAGGTGCTCTCCATGGTCCATTATTCACATTTCCATTCTTCCTTCTACATGTCACAACAGTGTGACTGCTACCATGACAGATCATACAAGTTGCTCTCCAACCGGTTGCAGTTTGATAGCCACCACCACCTGACTGATGGTCATAGGCATTATACCGATTTGGATTCTGGTTCATAGATTATTCAGGAAAAAATCCTTGACTCCTTTGAGGATATCTTCCAGTGATGTGCACAATAGACCTGCATTCAAATGCTCTATGCCCAAACTTGTTGCATGCATAACAGTTTCCATTGAATCTATTGGATCTAGTCTTATTGTTTAGAAAATGCCCCTCCTTGAGATAATTAAAGAAAATAGGTTTTAATTTTTGCTTACCTTTATCCTTTGGTGTCAGTTGCTTCTTTGATGCCACATCTTTTGCTACAGAGGATTCACCTTCCTCATATCCAAAGAAACCAAGTCCATTAGTATTCTTTACCGGTTCAGCTGATTCAAGCTTTTTCTTTAGCTTAGTTGCACTCTGATTGAATTTGGTAAGGATTTCCTTTGACTCAGTGAGTTCCTTGGTAATAGAATAATGAGATTCCTATAAGGTTGCATTGTCAGAAATAGCCATGTTTAGTTCACCTTGTATTTCTTCTTTTTCCATTTTACTCTCTTGTAGATGAGCAGTAAGTGCACAGATTTCTTGATTCAACTTGGAGATCTCATGATCTTTGTCTTTCACCAGATCTTTAGCTTTCCTCCGGTTCTCAAGCTCTTGACACATTTTGATAGTTAGTCCTTCCAGTTCCCTTCTCAGGTTAGCATTGGATTCATTCAGTTTTTCTATTTCTTCAACTAGGGCATCCATGTTTGCTTATCAGAAGAACTATTTTTAGTAAGCTCCATTAGTTTTTCAGCATGCTCTATTCTCTTTGCTAGAGAGGCTTTATATTTGACTTTAAGTTCATCAAAGGCTTTCTTAGTCTGAGTGAGATGATAAGAAAGCTCCCTCACAGTGTATTCCCACATATCTCCTTCCAAGTGGTTAAACTTATAGAAAGGTTGGCTCTGATACCAATTGATGAATACTAAGAGGGGGGTGAATTATTATACCAATAACTACTAAACTTAAACTCTTAAACAGTTTAGTAGTTAACTAGTATAATAGATTTCCTAACAAATCGGTTAAGACAAATGAAAACCAAATAGTAAATAAAGAATTTACCCACAATAGCACAATCACCATAACACAAGAGGTTTTGATGTGGAAACCCAAATGGGAAAAACCATGGTGAGCTGAAACTCACAAGTAACTATCTACATAATAGTAACCAGACCGGTTAAGGTCAGACCGGTTAAGGTCATACAATGTTCTTCACTAGAATAGATCTTGTTATGAAACTAGATCTCTGTTAGGAGATAAGTCCGATTAAAGACTACCTTGTGAGAGGATTTTAGATTCATAGTTGTGAACCACCTTGTTAGAAGATTTACAGAGGCTTTTCTGGGCCTACCCGGTTAAGGGTTTCAGACTTGTCGAAGATGTGAGTAATCAACAAGTGAGTGATCTAGATACTAGCACAGTATGCTTGGTTAGATCCTTGATAGCTCATTGTTAATGCATTTCAGAATTACTTCAGTCTTCAATATCTCCACACTCTATTTCTTCATACAGACCTAATCTTCTTCTATAATCGCACATACAAAAACCTCATCAACCACCTAAAACCCTAACAACTCCTAAAACCCTAGACATGATGTCCTTATAAAGGAATCTGATTTCATGTCGGTCCAATAAGATTACATTGCAAGTTCCTAGGTTCAGTGCATTTGGACACATTTGGTAACACGGTATAAAATCACTGCCAAAGTGTTGGTGGATGATAACTCTATCAAAAAAATACCGGTTGGTAACTCATCACAGAGTAATACCGGTTCATACATTTAACCAATTACCGGTTGTCAAAATGAAGACTAGGAAAATGATAGCTGCTGCTTTAGTTCCTTCGTACCGCTTGAGATCCTCGAACCGCTTGAGGTCTTCATACTGCTTTGGGTCTTCATACTGCTTGAGATTGGTAAACACTTTCTGCAAAACACTGATAGTCTAAAGACTATAATACATAATACCAGTTGGAACAATTACCGGTTGAGCATAACTCATACATACAAAAAGTGATCTAAAAGAAAGTGTGTGTCCATCAATGACAATCATAACATCATCATCAAAAATGCCAACCCTATTTTGGGTCCTCGTGTCCCAAGATCCACATTTGATCCTCCATCTAACTCAAAACACCCTCCACAACTCCACCACCCCTTAAGGTGTGTGCCAATATTGATCTTCCCAACATCCTCATCCATTTATCCACAAGTCTTCCAAAACACCATCCATTAACCAACATCCACTTTCTATAATTTCATTCCTTTAGTCCAAACTTTTGCATAAATCCTTATCCACCTCTATCTTCATCCATTCCATCTCCCCATCAATTTCTACCAACATCTATGAGCATAATGCCAATTATCTTGGTTCATTATAGCACATCTTTAAGGGATCCTACCCATGGAACTAGATGCTTGAGTCTTCCCAAAATCTCACTTTCACGCATCCACAATCTTCCACATCCACTTATCCTCATCCTTATCCATCCAAAATATTCCAAAAACTTAAAAAAAATCAAAAAACAAAAAACAAAAAATAAAAGAAAAGTAAAGACAAAAAATCCATCTAATGGTGAAAACCACGTCTTCTAGCACCTTGTGTAAGTACCATGATGAAAAATTTGTAAACAAGAGATGTGTAATCCCCTCCTTCTCTTGCACTCTAAACTTGGGGGCAAGCTTCATCCAGGTCATCCTACCATCCACATCTTACATATCCCTTATCTGCTATCCACATCCTTTCTAAGTTCATTCTTCTTTCCTATCTTCAATCTTGATTATTCTATTCATATCCTCCACCTCATATACCTCATCCTATCAAAATCCATCCTCCATTCATACCTTTGATCTTGATCAAGATAGAGGAGCAATAATATCCATGCATGTTTTGGAAAATACAAGCCTTCATTCCTCCACCATCCATATCTCTTACACATTATCCTTCCATCCTTAATTGCACTATATTTAGTGGGGCATTTGCCTTCTTTGCAACATAGTTCTTAGATCTCCATTTTCCTATCTTTCATCCTTTGGTCCTCTATATCCTATCAATATCCATCTACTTAATCCCTCCATCCCCTATCCAAGTAATCTCTCCATCCCTCCATCCTTTTACCAAGATTTGGTTCTCCCTTGTCATTGGTCACCATCCATTTATCCTATATCCACAATCCAATCATCTCATATCTAATCATTTATCTTCCTCCCATCTCATCCAATCCATTTGTGATCCCCATCATACTGTGCTTCTCATATATCTGAGGTTCACTCATATTCTAAGATTTTCCCATCAAACTAAGCTTTGTATTGACTTCTCTCTTATCCAAACACCCATCCATACTGTGCTAATAAAATCCAGGAAAAAATCCCCTCATCTACAGACCCTGCACAACCAACTTCTATTTTGTCATCCATCAATATATTCACATCATGTCCATTGATATGCATCCTTCCCATGTCTGTTAGTTTATCCAAATTCATCACCTGCCCATCGGGATGTATCCTTCCCATGTCCAGCAGTATATCCAAATCCATGTCCTACTCTTGGTAAGAGATATCAGTTGGCCATGTGCATGTTGTTTGCATGATTGAGCTTTTCACTTTAATTTTTATCTTGTGTCCCAGGACTATACCTATGTAGGGCTACCTTGATCATCTTATATCTCAGTATGTCTTGGATTGGTGTATATTGGGGCATCTTCTTGTGGTATGGTGCGTTTGATGGTTTCTCTTGTACAATCCAACAGAATCACATTTATATAATCATTGGTGTTTGTGAACCTGTGTGTATTGAGATACCTATTGTCTGAGAGTTCAGCCCATGCCTCAGATATTCACAACATCTCGATTCCTATAATCAGTGGTGTAGATAAACTATCACAATATAAAAAGTAGGCTTTCTCTCCATATTTTAGACAACAAAATCTCATCCATCCACTCATTCTAGATTCATCTCATTCATCATTTCCATTCATTTGTCTTGAGAATCCAATTTATTTATTCATTCCCCCTTCATCATCCTCATCCTTTCATCATCTAGACCTCTTGTACATTTAGAGAGCACAACCATGTTCTTGGAACCTATGTGTCTTCTCAGGGGGCATACCACTACCTCCTCATCATCCTTCCTCATCTCACATATGACTAGGGCATCATGTTACTAGTCTGAATCCCTTTTATCCACTATATTTTACTCTTCTTTAATATAAAATCACTTCATGGTGCTATATCAAAGAGAGGCAAAATGTAGATGTCTAAAATTAATTAAATTAATATTTAGTTAAATTAAGCCTTTCCACATAATTAATTAATTTAATTGTGTTGGTCTTGTTCTTCTTAAAATTAATTACAAAATTTAATTAATGTTATCTATAGCCTTTCATAATTAATTTATCAAAATTTAATTATTCCATTTTCATCTAAAGTCACTTCAATCTCCATTATTTCTTCTAAATCTTTATTAGTTAATTAATTCCAATTAATTATGCTAATTCTTTGATTCCTACAAATCACCCTTCCTAATCCTGTCATATAGCCTAATTAATCATACTCTAATCATGCTTATCATTTTCTCCAATTTTATATTCCTCCACTCATTATCTCTCCTCATGTCACATGCTCCTAACTTTCCCACTTGCACTCTAATCCCCCATTAATCCACCTAATCAATCCCCTTAATCATTTGCACATCCCCGATCTCAACTTTGTGCTATAAATGGTGTGTCCCCTTCACCTTCCAAACCTTAAATGCACCAACTTTGGCTCTTCCAAGGAATTTGAGACATTATATTTCCATAGTACACACACACACATGCATATATATGTATATGCATTTGTATATGTATGTACATAGACACACACACACACACACAAAGATATATATAATATTGATGGTAGTGATCACTTGTACATACGAGAATATGAGAATATGAGTACCAGAATACGTGTATAGGAATAAGATCACAAGAATATTCCTTTAGGGTTAGGGTTATTCTTTGTTACAAGACTTTGTATGTTGCCCTAAAATTACATGTTATAAACGGCCAGAATGTATAAGGCATTGTAATTGTGTTGTACTGATTCACTGGATAATAATAAAAGATTGAATGGTTGTGTTTGATGGATGTAGCCCATCATGGGTGAACCACGTTAAATCCCTGAGTTATCTATGTTATGCATTTTTCTTCATCTTTTGTGTTTATATCTACATATAATTGTTAATTTTTATTTGCTCTAGATCTGCCTAAACCCTAATAGAGTCATGAAGGAGACCTTGGATTGGATGAGTGGAAAGCTTGTATAGGCTTTCATATCGATTCCTAATCACATGAGCAGATTTGATGCTGGATCTCTTTGGGCATGCGAGGAATCTTCCTTTTGAGAATTCCACTTGATAACCTTTATTCTCTAAGGATAAAATGGAGATAAGGTTTCTGCTGATTCCCGACACAATAGAACATCACTAAGATGAAGAGATATTCCCGAGTCAAGGTTGAGGGAAGTAGCACAGAACCCTCTCACAAAATAGCTCGCATCATCTCCAATAATAATTTGGAGATTAGACTCCCTCTCAACCAAATCTGAAAGATGCTCCCGATAGCCAATGATGTGTCTAGAAGCTCCATTATCAATCAACCATGTATCACTATCTATGGGAACATTGCTTGATAGGGCTGAAATGAAGAGGAATCCATTGGAGTTGCCTTCTGCTTCCTTCTGATTTGAAGCTTCATTGATGTTGACCCCTTGTTGCATCGGTCTTGACTAGAAGTTCTTGCATAGTGACCAAACTTGTCAAATCTAAAAGATTGAATGCAGGAGATATATTTCTTCTTCTTCTTAGAATTAGGTGCAAATGCTAACCCTTGATCTCTATTCCTCTTGAAGTTTCCTTTCTTCCAATTCCCTCCTTTATTCTTGATGGATTGTGTATCAAGAACATGAGATTCTTCATTGTGAGAGCTCTTGATGATACCTCTTGCAGCTAGCCTGGATTCCTCTTGAATGCAATCAGCACAAAGGTTGTCAAACTTGGGAAATTTTGATCTCCTACTTATGCCCTGAATAAATGGCTCCCATGAGTGAGGAAGACCATTCAATACAAGCATAACTAGGTAATTGTCCACAACTTAATCTCTAATGGGAGTGAGTTGATCTCTCAATTCTAAAATCTTCATGAAGTAGGTGATGACTGAATCTCCCTTTGCCATCTTGACTTGATGAAGTTGTTGATGCAAAGCAAGTTCTCTACTCATGATTTTGATCTCATACATCCCCTCCAATGTCTTGAACATATATATGGCTAAAGACATCTTGGAGATGATGTGAACAAGATGATCTTTCATGGAGTCAATAAGGATCTTCTTGGCTTTGACTGCATTCTTCTTGAACTGAAGCTTCTCATCTTGATATTTAGGTTTAGATTATGCCTTTCATTGCACAAACTCCAAAACATCATTTTCTTCTAGGGTGACAAGGATTCTGAATTTCCATGAGGTGAAATTCGATGCTCCTTCAAGACTATTCTCAACTTTCAGACCATACACCATCTTGAATGCTAGAAATTATGTGAAGAATGTGAAGTGGGAGGGCTACTACAAGGTTTGATCACAACTAAGACAACCTTAGCTCTGATACCATGTTAATTTTTTATCATACTGTAGAAAAATAATCAGAAATAACAGAACCAAATCAATGTGCACGATAAACACCAATTTTATCCTGGGAAAACCTCCCTCTTGGAGGTGAAAACCCCAACAACAATTCTCAGATCTTATTATTCAATAATCAGTAGGTATCTTTATAATTTAGCTTCAACACATGAAGCATTTAACATCATCATAGTAGTATTAGGTCTACAAGATAGGGCGAACACACAAATGAAGAACTTATCTACAATCCACAAGATGTTTGTTGCCACAAGTGAATTCGCTATCTATTGAATGGAGTTCGTTGTCACTGCAAGGTGAATTGCAGACCTGATCAACTATTCATAGTCCAAAAGAATAGTTCGCTACACCTAGGGTGAAGTTCACTACCCCATTTGATGGTTCGTTGTGTACAAGAATGTGTTCACTATCTTTAAGAAGGTGGTCATTGTTTTCTTAGATGAATTTGTTGGATATTGCTGCTAAAGAGAAATATTCGTTGATTAGAGAATGTAATCGTTGTGTGTATGTTGAAGTTTCAACAATGATATTGAATTTGTATATATATGTACCACTAGCATCTCAATTTAGTTAAGTCAGCCTTGTCAATTGTGGTGCCAAGAGGGATAGGTCATAATTAAATACAAATGAGAGATGATCACATGTTATATATACTACCCACTTAGGGATCGAATAATACAAAATTCATTTATTGCTTCTACAATAGGTAGGGATACATACATGCTAGGTGTGCTAGGTCAGCCCCAGAAGGGCTCTAGCCTAGCTACATCCATCAACAACATCATGTTGAGAAATCTGTAACTATCATTGCAGTCATCTATGATTATTTGTGTCCTGGCAAAACATGTTAAGAAGACATGTTATTAAGAAATATAACAAATCAAAAGTGAAAGTTAAAGGGATCCTACTGATGAATAATGATGAATAGAAAGTACTCAATAGATACTTAGAGGGGGGGGTGAATCAGTATAGACAAAAAAAATTCCTTAAACCATTTTAACTACAAAGACTAAACTAACTGATAAACAGTATCATCGATTTAAAATAGGGTACTATTGGTAAAACATAGAATGACTATAAAAGACATAAATTGGTTAACACTTAGATCTTCACCACACCTAATATCTCCTTTCCACTTCACCCATATGCATAAACAGGTACTACATGATAAATATAATGACCAATGGATCAACATGCACTACCACTTAACAGAAAATAATAATCATCACATGAAAAGGCATCACACATGACAGACTAATTTTTCACGTGGAAACTCAACTAGGAAAAAACCACAGTGGGAATGAATACCCACAAGTTGTTCTTTGAACTCTTCTGAAGTCTGCTCTATTAGGAGCCTAGTCTATTTAAGGACTTTACAATATATTCTTCTAGGAACCAATCCTACTAGGGATCACCTGGTTAAGGGATGGCTAAATACCTAGTTAAAGGTTACCTCGCAAGAGGATTTGAAGAACTCATTGAATTGAGTCACCCTGATAAAGGATTTACACAAAGCCTGTTAAAGCTACCTGGTTAAGGGATTTTCCAACTACTGAAATGGTTAGAAGTCAACAGGTAATACAATGATTTGATAATAACACTCAATGCCAAGGTAGATCCACTTTAGCTCCTTTGCTTCTGCAATCACACTCTGTAGGTATCAACACACTTCTCTGGTCTGGCAAGAATCAAGTATCTCTTCACTTGGATACACACATAACATTTTCCAACAACTTCATAATGTAAATCATCATCAACCTTATAAGAAATAGATAGGTCGGTAGCATAAACCCTAAACCCTAAACATTTAGGTTATCAATATAGGGTCCAATCTTGATAGTTCAAACACATTGCATTGAATAAAATAGTCTTGAACAAATCTCAAGATGTTCTCCATCGTTCATTCTATGTCACTGTTGGAAGATGATAACCCATAACACACTCTCCACCGTTTACAAAGACTTAGCACATTCTTGAGGTAGATAGGATCAATCTCCATGCAAGATCCTCAAGGAAATCCTTCACGCACACAAGGCTGACATGGCAACATGATCTGATCTTCATTTCAATGCTAACCCATCACAAGATGTCATCAGCCGAATCACACAGATTTGAAATGCATAAATCAAAAACCCTAAAGCCAAGACTACCAACCAGTAGTTATACAAAATGAAACCTTGATACAAAACTTTCCATATACTGGTTCACATTCCAACATACCGGTTCACTTTGAACAAACATATTGCTTCACTTTTTCACATATATGTAAAGCGGAAAATCGCGATCGAACCCTAGTTGTTCTCCCCTCTTCCAACTCCGAGGAGAGAGAAGGGAGGTTCGCTAGGATTCGATGGTTTTCACTTAGGAGAGAGACTTTACATTCAAAAGAGGGGTTGAAACCCACTAGATCCAATCCCACGCAATGCAAGATTGGATGCTAAATGTGTTTCAAGGGTTAAGACAGCAAGGCTACCCTCTTTTGTAAAGAATGTTGATAGAAGAATTAAACTAAGCATGCATAGAAAATGACAAAGATTTGCTTATAAACTGAGTTCGGATTATAGGATGAAGCTGCGGACCTGGAATTAGCAGTAAAATGTCGATATGGCATTGTCCTGCAAATTTGAGCAAAAGTTGTCGGGACGATGGTGCCCGGCGCCACGGTCCTCCAAAAAATCCGCAAAACGAAGGGGGATCTGTTCGTCTCTGCACAAGGATTCCAGATCTTCAATTTCAGCCGCGTACCTGCAACCTACACATAGAAAAGTGAAGATGATTGGGGGGTTAGGGATTAGGGGTTTGCCTTTAGGTCAAACCCCGATTTTGTAATTAACCAAGAAATGAGCAAGAGCTGTAAATGTAAATGTATGTAAAACAAGTACTAATACCTTGTTCTAAGGATGTTTGTATCCTTATGTGCGAAGGTTTAGATGTTGTATGTTGTATGTTGTAGCATGTAGTATGTGATCTCCTCTTCAATGGTTGAATCCTTGTCTTGAATGCAACACTTAGCCTTGAATGGAGACTTAGAAGGAATGCTTGAATGCTTGAATACTTGAATGCTTGAATGTTTGAATCTTGCTTTCGCCCTTTTTTTTCATCTCCCCAAATGAGAGAGGAAAATGTAGTTTATATACTTGTCATTTAGGGCTGATAGACTGATTTTCCCGATCTTAGGCTGACCAGGAAAGTTAATTTCCAAATTGCAAACAAAAAGACCCGAGCCCCTTAGGAGACCGGGCCCAAAATAGGACCCAGGGACCAGGGCGCTAGGAGCCCTGGTCCTGAGGGACCAGGGCGCTGGGCGCTCTGGTCCCACCTCCCGGGACAATAGGGTGCAAGGAGGTTTAGGCCAGGGTGCTTGAAAAATGCAGTTTTCAGTGTCGTGAGCAAGTTTCAGGGTCTCCATTCAGGTTGCGTGTTGCGTCGCCATCGTGAAGACCAAAATGCAGTCGAAATTGCAAGTGTCACAATTTTAGGACGCTACATTTAGCCCCCACTTTAGCGGGAGTATGTATGCTCATACTTCCGGTAAAGTACAAGGAAACAATATTGAAAGACTTTCACCACGTCAAGGAGGCAAGATACACCAAGCCCCCAGTGGACTAAGGATCTTACGACTTCGATTGACAAAGTAAAAGGGAAGATCACGAGGGAGAACCATGACTGTCAGTAGTAAGGTTCCCTCACTATGAGTCATGCAAGAAAGATATCAAAAATTCTCAAGGCAAGGTTAAATTTACCAAGAAATTTTCAAGTATCTTGAAAAGATATGAACGGGATGTATGCCCCCCTACGTTAAAGCGATCGCACACGCCTCACCGGGGGTGATTGTTTTAACGTAGTAATACACATAAGAAATGAGAAAGGAAAAGGAGCACGTTATCGCAAGGATTTAGCCCCCAAGTGTGAGATAAACCCAAGGATAATAGACACAAAACATAAAGCACGAGGTGACTTCACTTTCCTCGGGGTCAGTATGCTATATGATAATTCATGTATATCATATGTATGTATGCATAATTGTTCTTCATTCCCCAATCAAGGAAGGTCACCTAGAAGAAGGGAACACATGTGTCTTTTGATTCAACATGAGAGAGATCGAGAGATCTCAATGCTTTGCATTGTCCTCAAGTAGACAACACTAAGGACAACAAATAGAAGAATGAGAGTACACATAGAAGAAGTGACAAAAGAGAGGGGGAGAGAATCTGCTATGCTAATGAAACTAGTCTAGCACGTCATCTACCCCCCGATCTTGCTGATCAATGTTTCTGGAAGGCAGGGAACACGCTAGAGGAGGAACATCCAACACAGCAGATGGAGCTATCACAAGATCCAAACAAGGGCTATGTTCATGTTCCGAGCCACATTGTTCTTGTCTAGGAGCTAGGATAAGTGCTTTAGAAAATTCATTAGATAAATGGTTATCAATATCAACAAGTTCATATTCACTATCAGAAGCAAGAGGAGAAGTAGCATTTTCATCATGAATAACATTTTCATCTATATCATCATCAAGATTTATAAAAATAGGATCTTTAACTCACACAGGATCAAGACCATCATGCATCTTATGTTTAGGAGATTTAGGCTCAATGTCCGGCTGAGGAGAAAATGGAATAATGCTTGTTGAAGGTGTTTTTGGAGATTGCAAAGTTTGAGCTCTAAGACGACGCTTTCGCCGGCGTTCCCGTGCAGAACGATTTCGTCTAGTCTTAGTAGGAAGTGGAGAAGATTGAGGAGGAGGAATGTTCTCGTCCTTAGCACTTGGGTGTTTAGGTTGTGGTCTCTTAGGCTGGATAATAGGAGAAGAAGAAGGTCTCTTCTCTCTATAAAAAGAAGGAGGAGGAACTGCTCCATATAAAGGAGGAATATTTGGTTTAGGGAGAAGACCAAGTCCATCATGACGAGGAGGTATAGGTCTACTCTTAGGAAGTTTATTAGGCATAGACATAGTCACATCCATAGGGATGGGTTGGGAATCTTCTTGAGGAAAGACATTAGTTTTATCTTTCAAAGGAAGAACTTCCTTCTCAAGAATGATAGGAATGTCAAGTTTAGGTGTTCTAGGTTCACTTAGAGATAAGATCATATCTTTTTTCCACTTTTGATAAGATTTGAAAAGATGATCACCTCGCGGAGGAAGAGATTGGAATTGTTTAGGCCAAAAGTAATCAATAGGAACGCTAGAAGTTCTTTCAGCTAGTTTAAAGAGACTATGATTGACAGTAACAACTTCACCATTATGGGGAAATTTCAAACACTTGTGAATAGGAGAAGCAATAGCTTTCATGGAAGATAGCCAAGGATAGCCAAGCTTCACACGAAATTGTTCGGAAGATGGAATAATAGAAAAGTTCACATCAAGAGATTTGTTATGGACCTCAATAGGCAATGTAATAGAACCAATTGCAGGAGAAGAAAATGTATCAAATAATTTCACAATCACATCTGTTTTGTCATATATCACTTGATTCAATTGCAAAGTAAAAAGGAATTCTTCAGTAATAACATTAATCATGCACGAAGGATCAATAAGCACTCCACGGCAAGGTGTATTCTTGACTTTTGCAACTATGTATAAAGGACCATCAGGTGCCCTAATGGTTTCATTGGAATCAAATGTGATGGAAGGTTCTTTAGGGATTTCTTGCTGCTCTACAAAGTTAATCACATTCGGAGTCATAGACACAAGACCATCAGATGAGAGAGAGGAATCATTAGCCTCAATTGCATTAAAGGTATGAGAACGCAATGGATCAGTGAAAATCTGAAGATTTTGGTTAGGAGGAGCTACATATGTGTTGCCTTTATCATTCATTCCAGAAACAGAGATAGTATTGTTATCAATCAAATCTTGAATTTTACCCTTTAAAGAAAAACATTTTTCAGTATCATGCCCAGGCTGACGGTGAAATTGACAAAAAGATTTGTTATCAAAATAAGGTGAAGTAATCTTTGCAGGATCAATTTGCCTTATACGAGGAAGAGTAAGCACATTTTGTTCCAATAACTTATTCATAATACTATGCAATGATTCATTCAAAGGAGTATACTTTCTTTCTTTCTTGAAAAATTTAGAAATAGGAGGCACACCTGATGCTGCATTCACATTGTTGTTGATGATGTTTTCATTGAATTTGATGGAATCTCTGTTCGGTTTAAACTTCCCAAATGGTTGTTGACTCCTATCACCCTTATCACTCGGAGCCATAGGATGTGATTGTTCCATTTGACTCACAGTCAATTGATAATTGTGAAGAGTTGCACACAACTGTTGGAAAGAAGTAAACTCAGAAAACAGAAGTTTGTCTCGAATATCTTTTTGTAAATTAGAAATAAAGATTCTTTGAATATCATTGTCAGGCACTGGAAAAGAAATTTGAGCATACAAATGCTTATATCTACCAATGCAATCAGTCACTTTTTCTTTAACACCTTGTTTACAATGCATTAAATCAATCAAAGTAACCTTAGGACTTATATTGTTTTGAAATTGTTGAATGAAAGCATTTGCAAGCTGTTCGAAAGAAGTAATAGAATAGGAAGGCAATGAGCAATACCATTGTAGGGCTTTGTCTCTTAATGTTCTAGTAAACAGTTTTGCAAGCAACCTTTGGTCATAAGCAAAATCAGTACAAATTGTTTGAAAAGTCTTAACATGTGTTAGAGGATCTCCTTTACCATTATAAAGTTCCAAATGCGGGATTTCAACATGTTTAGGAGGGATAGCTCGAACAATGTCAAGAGAAAGTGGGCTCGCAACATCAAATGTGGGCACACTAAACTTAGATTGATTCATAGAGGCAATTTGTTGCTGTAAAGAAGAGACAGTTTGTGCTAGATTGTTAATGGTCGCTTCAGTCGAAGAATTCATATTGGATGTGTTAGATTGAGATGGAGGTGTTATGTTATTGAAAGAGGGTAAAGAGTAAGGTGGTGGGACTCTATGATAATTAGTCATAGGAGATGATTGGGCAGGAGGAACACTACAAGGAGGAATGGATTGGTTAAATGAATTGCCCCCTTGCGTCATGTTCATTTGTGGAGATGTAATAGGAACACTCATTGGAGGAATGAATGAAGAAGTCGGATTAAATGAAGGAAGAGGGTTAATTGAAGAAGAAGGGTTGCCCCCATGACTGGTGATCATAGGAGGAATGTCTTGTGTAGAAGTAGCCATTATGTTTGATGTAAAGGTAGATATACTAGCAATAGGAGTCATCAAAGGGATAGAATGATTGACTTGAGTAGGAGGTTGTGTATAACCCAAATTTTCAGCACAACTCTTCATAGGCATCACATTCGAATCCACGATGTGTGTAATACCACACAAAATATCAATTCCATTCTTATCACTTTGAAGCATACATTTTAGACCCTCAATTAAAGGAAGAGATTGACTATCAGGGTATTCTTGAGACATCCATTGTCGAAAATCATCAAATTGGTTATCCAATTTCGAAAGTTGTTCTTCAGAAACCTCATGGAGAGCTTCTTCATCATTAGGAGGATTAGAGGAATTACCCATTTCCTCGTTAAAAAGGCTATTCAAATTAGGTTCCATCTCCTCAGTAGTTAAACCTTGGAAAGACTTAATTCTACGGCTTCGTCTAACAGGAATAGTGTAAGTAGGGCTTATTGTTGTAAAACTCATGCACTAGAGAAGGAGAGAAAATTTTGATTTTAGAGGTAGTAATTTTCAGTAAAATCAGCCAATCTTCTGGATTTAAGCTGTTAAATGCAATCACGACAGTCTCCCGAAATTTCAGAAAAAATGTCCGGGACCGTGGCGCTCGGAGTGCAACACGGTCCTTGCAACTTTTTTCGAAATTTGGAGGGATGAAAGGTATGATGATTTTAGAGCTAATCTGAAAAAATTGAGTGATTTTACGATCTGTAGATAGGCCAAATTAAAGTTGCAATCTCGAAATTGAACCCTACCAAGATTGTCGAAAAATGCAAAATTTGAATTTTGAAAAAGAGAGGGAAACTGAAATTTTGAATTTTATGATTTTAGAGGGAATGTCAAGAGCAATGCAAATTTTGAAATTTGAAAATTGACTCAATTTCACGCAAAATTCAATTTTGAAAGCGGAAATCAAAGTTGTTGTAATTAAGCACTTAATTTCAAAAGTCACAAAATGCAAGAATTTGAATAAAGCACTGAAATTTTTAATGAATGATAACACACTTTTCAGATTTAGGACAGTAAGAACACAATTTTGACACAAAATTTCAATTTCAATGATTTTTAAATGTTTAGAAGCCTTAATCCAAGCAATCACAAGACCAACTTTGACTGTAATTTTGAAGGTGTTATAATTGATAAAATCAGCCAAAATTCTGAATTTTAGCAGAAAAACACAATAAGATCTCGCTCCCGAAATTTCGGAAAAAATGTCGGGGACGATGGTGCCCGGTGCCACGGTCCTCGCAACTTTTTTCCAAATTTTCAAGGATGAAAGATATTGTGATTTTATTGTGGAATCCAAAGTTACAGTTGATTTGGAGATGTTTTGATCAGTGAAATTGTCGGACAAAGGTTGAATCAAGAGGGTTTCAAAAATTAGGGTTTTGACACTTAACCACTTAATTTTCAGAATTAAAGCACAAATATGAATTGATAATTTGTAATAGAAGGGCAGATCTGAAACAAGCATTAACATTTAGACATTTCGCAAGTTCAATTACTAAAAAGAAATTTTAGGGTTTTAATGCAATCACCTCTAAAATTTTGCAAAAGATCAAACATGGAAATGTAATCAATTTTTTCAGATCTAAGCATGAAAAATTAGAAAGGATGATCACGTCGGGTTCACCAAAATGTAAAGCGGAAAATCGCGATCGAACCCTAGTTGTTCTCCCCTCTTCCAACTCCGAGGAGAGAGAAGGGAGGTTCGCTAGGATTCGATGGTTTTCACTTAGGAGAGAGACTTTACATTCAAAAGAGGGGTTGAAACCCACTAGATCCAATCCCACGCAATGCAATATTGGATGCTAAATGTGTTTCAAGGGTTAAGACAGCAAGGCTACCCTCTTTTGTAAAGAATGTTGAGAGAAGAATTAAACTAAGCATGCATAGAAAATGACAAAGATTTGTTTATAAACTGAGTTCGGATTATAGGATGAAGCTGCGGACCTGGAATTAGCAGTAAAATGTCGATACGACGCTGTCCTGCAAATTTGAGCAAAAGTTGTCGGGACGATGGCACCCGGCGCCACGATCCTCCGAAAAATCCGCGAAACGAAGGGGGATCTGTTCGTCTCTGCACAAGGATTCCAGATCTTCAATTTCAGCCGCGTACCTACAACCTACACATAGAAAAGCGAAGACGATTGGGGGGTTAGGGATTAGGGGTTTGCCTTTAGGTCAAACCCCGGTTTTGGAATTAACCAAGAAATGAGCAAGAGCTGTAAATGTAAATGTATGTAAAACAAGTACTAATACCTTGTTCTAAGGATGTTTGTATCCTTATGTGCGAAGGTTTAGATGTTGTATGTTGTATGTTGTATGTTGTAGCATGTAGTATGTGATCTCCTCTTCAATGGTTGAATCCTTGTCTTGAATGCAACACTTAGCCTTGAATGGAGACTTAGAAGGAATGCTTGAATGCTTGAATACTTGAATGCTTGAATGTTTGAATCTTGCTTTCGCCCTTTTTTTTCATCTCCCCAAATGAGAGAGGAAAATGTAGTTTATATACTTGTCATTTAGGGCTGATAGACTGATTTTCCCGACCTTAGGCCGACCAGGAAAGTTAATTTCCAAATTGCAAACAAAAAGACCCGAGCCCCTTAGGAGACCGGGCCCAAAATAGGACCCAGGGACCAGGGTGCTGGGCGCCCTGGTCCTAAGGGACCAGGGCGCTGGGCGCTCTGGTCCCACCTCCCGGGACAGCAGGGTGCAAGGAGGTTCAGGCCAGGGTGCTTGAAAAATGCAGTTTTCAGTGTCGTGAGCAAGTTTCAGGGTCTCCATTCAGGTTGCGTGTTGCGTCGCCATCGTGAAGACCAAAATGCAGTCAAAATTGCAAGTGTCGCAATTTTAGGATGCTACAATATACTAGTTCACATCATCAGTATATTAACATCAATGACAACATACAATATCATCATGTCATCAAACTCTGCACATATGCCATCAATCTCCCCCTTTGGCATTGATGGCAATATACAAAGATATCTCTCTGCTTCACATCTTCTCCCCAATACTGCAGATATCTTCTCTGCTTCACATCTTCTCCCCCTTTGACAATAATGCCAAAGTGGAGGCACAAGCAACTATGTTCCACTATGTTTCTCCCACTGAGGAGTAGAATCCATCAACACATCAATTTTGGAAAGATTTATCAATGCAATACCTGACTGATGTGGAACACAATCCTTTAGTTCACCTCTTGAAGGGGAAATACCCCTAATTCATCTCTCAAATAGGTAAATGTATCCTTTGGTAGAGGCCTGGTGAATATATCTGCTAACTGCTCCTTATTGGAAACATGTTCCAATACAACTTCTTTGTTTTGAACCTCCTCTCTCAAGAAATGATACTTGAGCTCAAAGTGCTTAGTTCTAGCATGCAAAAACTGGATTCTTGGAAATATTAATTGCACTTGTGTTGTCACAAAATATACTCATCGGTTCAGATACAAGGACTTTGAAACCACTTAATACATGCTTCATCCAAATTGTCTGAGTGAAAATCATAAATGCTGCTACATATCCTGCTTCTGTTGTAGACTGAGAGATACAACTCTGCTTCTTACTCGTCCATGAAACTAGTCTACCACCAAGAAAGAATGCACCACCGGTTGTGCTCTTTCGGTCATCCACATTACCAACCCAATCGGCATCAGTAAACACTTTGAGATTGAAATCATTACTGTATGGATACCATAATCTATAGTCAATAGTTCCCTTCAGATATCGAAGAATTCACTTGACTGCTACCAAGTGGGATTCTCTTGGACTTTTTTGGAAATGTGCAGTAATGCCCACTATATGTGCAATGTCTGGTCTATTATGTAGTACATAGTGAAACTTATCAATCATTGATCGGTATTCCTTCTCATTCACCAATGCTGAGTCATATTTTTTTGATAATTTACAACCAATCACCATCGGTGTACCAACTAGTTTGCTGTCTTCAATGCCAAAGATCTTCAACACCTTTTTGACATACTTGGAGTGAGTGATAAAGATACCATCTTTCATTTGTTGAACCTGTAATCCAATGAAGAACTTATCTCTCTGATTAGTGACATTTCAAATTCCTTCTTCATCTCATCTACAAATGCATGACTCATCTTGTCATCTCCACCAAAAATTATGTCATCAACAAACACTTCATAGATCAGGATCTGATCTCCTTCTGACTTCAGATAGATATTGCTATCTTCACTTGTTCTTTCAAATCCAATATTTACAAGATGTGAGTGTAAGCATTCATACCATGCTCTAGGTGCATGCTTCAATCCATGCAAGGCTTTATGTAGCCTATAAACCATATCACTATCTTCTGATAGGGAAAACCCATCTGGTTGTTCTATATACACTTCCTCTTCAAGTATTCCATTCAGAAATGCAGATTTTATATCCATCTGATACACTTTGAATCCCTTGAAGGCTGCATATGCAAGAAGCATTCGAACTTCTTCCAATCTAGCTACTGGAGCAAAGGTTTCTCCATAGTCTTCTCCTTCTTCTTGAGCATAACCCTTACACACCAGTCTGGCTTTGTTATTTACCAATGTGCCATCTTCATTCAGCTTGTTTCTGAAAACCCATTTGGTGTCAATAACATTTTTATGCTCGGGTCTGGGTACCAAAGACCATGTACCATTCTTTTCTATCTGGTCAAGTTCCTCTTCCATAGCCTTGATCCAGTCTTCATCTTTATATGCCTCTTTAAATGTTTTAGGCTCAAATTCAGAGATCATGCAAGAGTTTTCTCTGAGCTTTCTTCTTGTAAGAATTACTGCATCCTTATCTCCTATGATCTACTTTGGATCATGATTTAGCTTCACATACCTGGGAATGATCTTAGTTGTTTCCTCTTGCTTTTCCTCTTCATCCTTATCTTCATCAGCATCAACATCTACTGGTATAGGAGCACAATTATTGGTACTAGGCTGTTTTGCAACCGGTTCCCAGAAGGTTACAACTAGTTCATCTACCACTTGCTCATTGTCAGTTTCCTCAAGTTTCTCAGAGGTTTCATCAACTCTGACATTGATACTTTCAACAATTCTTTGAGTCCTATTGTTGAAACACTTGAGAGATTTTCTCTTGGTGGAATATCTTAGGAATATTCCCTCATCACATTTTGCATCAAACTTTCTCTGGTGTTCACTCCTTTTGATATAACACTTGCTACCAAACACTCTAAATTATCTTACTACAAGATTCTTACCGGTCCAGTACTCATAAGGTGTTTTATCCTTACCTTTCTTAATGAGTACCCGATTCATCGTATAGACTGCAGTGCTCACCGCTTCTCTCCAAAAAGTGTGAGCAACCTTTCCTTGAATTAGCATTGTTCTGGTTGCTTCAACTACAGTCCGATTGTTCATTTATGCTAGCCCATTCTGTTGTGGATTCTGAGGGGTTGATAGTTGCCTCTTGATGCCATTATCTTCATAGTATTTATTGAATTCTCTCAAGGTGAACTCACCTCCTTGATCCGTTCTAAGGCATTTGATTCTCTTACCACTTTCTTTTTCAACAAGTTCTCTGAAGGCTTTAAATTTTCCAAAAGCTTCAAACTTGTCTTTCACGAATGTGACCCACATCATTCTTGAGCAATAATCAATAAGAATCATAAAGTACCTATCTCCTTGAACACTCCTAGTTTTCATAGGACCACACAAATCAGTATGCACAAGATCAAGTAAATTATCTGCTATAAAAGATTTACCTTTGAAGCTTGAGGAAAACATTTTCCCTAGTTGACATTCTCTGCACAAAGTATTTTGCGGTTTGTTTAGCACAGACAATCCTCTAACTGCCTTGACCTTACTGGCCTTCACAATGTTATCAAAATTTACTTGACAGAGTCTCCTATGCCATATCCAACTGTCATCATACTTAGCCATTAGACATTGGCTGATATTTGCATTTAGCTAAAATAGGTTACCTTTGGTCTACATACCAATGGCCATCAGTTCACCATTCTTTCCCTTTATTTTGCATACTCCGTCTTTGAATTCCAAAGTGAGTCCATTATCATTCAGCTAAGCAACACTCAGAAGGTTATTCCTGAGACCTTCTACCCAATACACATTATCAACACTTCTTTTTCCAATTAGAGAGATGGATCCTTTTCCTTTTACCATAAAAGGTGCATCATTACCAAATCAGACTACACCTCCATCATACTCTTCTAGAGATAGAAACTTTCTTCGAACACCAGTCATGTGGTGAGAACAACCACAGTCAATAATCCATTCATTAAAATTATCAAAGAAGGAGGCAAGAGCCTTCTTGTCTGACACATCTTCCTTGATAGCTACAAATACTATGGCCTCACTTTCTTCATCTTTTGATTCATCATCAATAACACCTTCATCAACTGCAACAAGACAATTTCTTCTATTTCCTCCTTTGAAATTTTTGAACCTTTCCAGTTTGTCCTTATTATCACCATTAGGACAGTTAATAGCAATGTGTCCTATCCTATTTCAATAAAAGCATTTCAAAGGGAGCTTACCTCTATATTTACCAGTTCCCTTAGGAAGTCTCTTGGCCAAAAGAGCTTCAAATTCCATCAAGATTTCCTCATCATCCATATCTTTGCTTTGTCTAGGTTCACAACTGGTACTAACTTCTTTACCCTTTCTAGATAGTGCAGCAGATGCTTTAAAGGGTGAATCAGCCTTCTAAACACTGCCATCATAACTGTTTAGCTCATAAGCGGTCAGCTTAGTAATGATAGAATCAAGGGACACATTTGTCTTGTCAATAGATCTCAACTCCTGAATAGCAGCAACCCTTATTGCATAGACCAGTAACAAGGTTCTCAAAACTTTGCTAACAATGGTGGAATCATCCATTGTGCCTCCTGCACTCTTGATGTCTCCAACAATAGTTTTAATCCTTATCCCATATTGTTGAATGGTCTCTCCTTCAACCATCCACATGTATTCAAACTTTCCTCTAAGGATTTCTTCCTTAGCTTGTTTCACATGCTCATCACCGTCATAGATAGACTCCAAAGTATCCCATACATCTTTGGGATTGTGTTTTTCTTGAACATCAATAAACTCAACTTCAGATAGGTTGCTGATAAGAGCTTCCATGACTTGTCCATTCTCCTGAATTTCTCTTCTTTGATCATCGGTGAGAGTACCGGTAGGGAAAACATAAGTATTATCAACATAGCTCCAGTGTTGAGTACCCATGCTTTTAATGTATATCTTCATTATGTCCTTCCATATCTTAAATTTATCTCTGTTAAACTTAGGACGTTCCCTCTTCATCATTAGAGTACGATCTTTTCCTCAAGCGGTTAAGCTTACAACACAGAGGACCTGGAGGTTGCTCTGATACCAATTGATGAATAATGATGAATAGAAAGTACTCAACAGATACTGAGATAGGGGGGTGAATTAGTATAGACAAAAAAAATTTCCTTAAACCACTTTAACTGCAAAGACTAAACTAACTGGTAAATAGTATCACCGATTTAAAATAGTGTACTACCAGTAAAACACAGAATGACTGTAAAAGACATAAACTGGTTAACACTTAGATCTTCACCACACCTAATATCTCCTTTCCACTTCACCCATATGCATAAACAAGTAATACATCACAAATATAATGACAATTGGATCAACATACATTACCACTTAACAAAAAATACTAATCATCATATGAAAAGGCATCACACATGACACTGATTTTTCACATGGAAACCCAACTGGGAAAAAACCATGGTGGGGATGAATACCCACAAGTTGTTATTTGAACTCTTCTAGAGTTCACTCTATTAGGAGCCTAGTTGGGTTAAGGACTTTACAACATATTCTGCTAGGAATCAATCCTACTAGGGATCACTCGGTTAAGGGATGGCTAAATACCCGGTTAAAGGTTACCTCGCAAGAGGATTTGAAGAACTCATTGAATTGAATCACCCTCTTAAAGGATTTACACAAAGCCTGTTAAAGCTACCCAGCTAAGGGATTTTCCAACTGCTGAAATGGTTAGAAGTCAACAGGTAATACATTGATCTGATAACATCACTCAATGCCAAGGCAGATCCACTTTATCTCCTTTGCTTCTACAATCACACTCTACAGGTATCAACACACTTCTCCGGTCTGGCAAGAATCAAGTATATACTCACTTGGATACACACATAACAGTTGCCAATAACTTCACAATGCAAATCATCATCGACCTTATAGGAAACAGATAGGTCGGTAGCATAAACCCTAAACCCTAAACATTTAGGTTATCAATACAATCGATCAAATCCTGACCGTTCAAACACATTGCATTGAATAAAATTGTCTGAAAAAATCTCAAGATGTTCTCCATCATTCGTTCTATGCCGCTTTTGGAAGGTGATAACCCATCACACTCTCTCCACCATTTATAGAGTCTTCGCACATTCCCAAGGTAGATAGGATCAATCTCCATGCAAGATACTTAAGGAAATCCTTCACGAGCACAAGGCTAAAGTGGCAACACGATCTAATCCTCATTTCAATTCTAAACCATCACAGGATGTCATTGGTTGAATTACACAGACTTGAAATGCATCAACCAGAATCCCTAAAGCTGAGACTACCAACCGATAGTTATACCAGATGAAACCCCGATACAAAACTTTTCATATACCGGTTCACATTCCAACATACCAGTTTACTTTGAACAAACATACCACTTCACTTTTTCACATATACCGGTTCACATCATTAGCATATTGACATCAATGAAAACATACAATATCATCATGTCATCAAACTCTGCACATATGCAAACACCTACTTGGTCTCAAACTTGTTCTACAACTCAGGACAAAGATAGACTTTCTCTGTAAATTAGAGATACTAAACTTTCAAACTTAAACAAATTTACACCTACACCATTCAACAAGATTCAAGTGGGGTGATTTATCATTTCAAATCTCTTCTCAAAATCCCTTTTGTCAAGTGAATTTGGTATCAAGCATAAGAGATTAATGAAAATAGAAAAGAGATTACCATAAGTGGCAATGCTAGTTACTAGGAATTCCTCTTCGAATCCAATAGATGGTGAGCTATGAAGATTTTAAAAAGCACAATATCTATGTCCCAATTCAACCCACAAACATAAGCCCAAATGTCTAACAATGCATTTGTGGGAATGACCTCTCTTTGTAGAAATGCAACCAGATCTAAGAAGCATTGTTTTTCATTGTCATCCATCACATTGATGCTTGTTTTCAAGCGATTACAAAGGTTTTCTTTGTGATGATTATCAAATGGTTCTCCTTTTGAAAGGATATCATTACCTCTTTCCTACTCAGACCTACCATACATACAGCTACTAATTACTTCAACAGCTAGTGGTAAACCTCTGTACTCTTCTTGTACCTGCACACAAATAGAACTAAACTAAGAGTTAAAGAATGGGGAATATTACTGAAGGAGTTAGGTATTATGAGTAGCAATCTACCTATTAGAACAATTCTTTGTCATGACTTGATATCACCTCTTGATAGTACCTTCTCTAGGCAAGACCCAGCTAATTGAAATCATTAGGCTGTACATTATCATTTAAAGATAAAACTAGTGGACACACACCCTCCTATATATTGGATTAAAATTCATCTTGATCATTTAAATGAAAACCTCCCTATTTATGAGCATTTGGTGCACTTGTGGAGCTAGATGATAATGCCATGGATGCAAATTCTTAGAGTGAGCATTAAAACTTTAGATTGAAGAAAATAAGGTTCTTATTGTGTATTGTTTATAAAAGAACCTAGCAAATGAATAAACTAACAAATGATACCCATTTTTTTGTGATTGACAATGGATGGGGCATATCACATCTGATCTTGCAAGGATGGTAGAACTTTTAGATTAATATCTCATTGAAAAAAATAGAGATCATATTGAAATATTTAAATATAGATTCTCGTAGATGAATACACAAGAACCCACTTTTAAATATTCAAATATGATTCCTATTATCTTTAATGAATGTTCATCTACAAGTCAAATCATTCTTATAAGATTCATATATAATATGTTCATTCATTGTCAATCACAAAAAAAGGCAAATATCAGTTGTTGGGTTCTTTTATAAAACTTGATTTGAATCAATATATGTAACCTATTATAAAAGTTAGCTTGACATCTAAATTTATAATCTAATGGAAAACATAAAATAGTGATCTTACTTAATAATTAATTCAACCCAAAGTTCTAAAACTTTCTCTAAGACATTCACAACCATGTAATTATCAACTAGCTTTCTAAGATCACCAAACATCCATTCTCCATGAATAGGAAGAAGAATTTTATTTAAATATTCAAGATGGACTTTAATCAAGTCTAGAGTGGGTGTGTGTCTGATAGATTTTTTCTTGAATGATAATATAGAACCACATGATCCCAATTAACTCTATCTTGTCCAGGATGTACTTTTAGTCCTGCTTACTTGGAATGGTAGGTTTTCCAAAGGCAGAGAGGTAGAAAAGTGACAAAGAATGTGTAAAGCGAAAAATCGCGATCGAACCCTAGTTGCTCTCCCCTCTTCCAACTCCGAGGAGAGAGAAGAGAGAGTCACTCTAGGGTTGATGGTTTTCACTTAGGGGAGAGACTTTACATTCAAAAGAGGGGTTGAAACCCACAAGATCCAATCCCATGCAATGCAAGATTGGATGCTAAATGAGTTTCAAGGGTTATGAGAGCAAGGCTACCCTCTTTTGTAAAGAATGTGCATAGAAGAATTAAGCTAGGAATGCATAGAAAGTGAGAAAGATTCGCTTATAAACTAAGATAGGAATACAGTATGAAGCTGCGGACCTGGAATTAGCAGTAAAATGTCGATACGGTGCTGTCCTGCAAATTTGAGCGAAAGTTGCCGGGACGATGGCGCCCGAGCGCCACGGTCCTCCGAAAAATCCACGAAATGAAGGGGGATCTGTTCGTCTCTGCACAAGGATTCCAGATCTTCAATTTCAGCCACGTACCTGCAACCTACACACAGAAAAGCGAAGACGATTGGAGGGTTAGGGATTAGGGGTTTTCCTTTAGGTCAAACCCCAGTTTTGGAATTAACCAAGAAATGAGCAATGCTATAAATGTAAATGTCTGTAATGTAAAACAAGTACTAATACCTTGTTGTAAGGATGTTTGTATCCTTATGTGCGAAGGTATAGATGTTGTATGTTGTATGTTGTAGTAGTATGTAGTAAGTGATCTCCTCTTCAATGGTTGAATCCTTGTCTTGAATGCAACACTTAGCCTTGAATGGAGACTTGAAATGATCAATTGCTTGAAGGAATGCTTGAATGCTTGAATGCTTGAATATAGTTTCCACGCTTTTTCCCTCATCTATGTATCCATCCCAATGAGAGAGGAAAATGTAGTTTATATACTTGTCAATTAGGGTTAATAGACTGATTTTCCCAACCTTAGGCCAACCAGGAAAGTTTATTTTCCAATTTGCAAACAAAAAGACCCGAAGTCCAAAAGAGACCGGGCCCAAAATAGGACCCAGGGACCAGGGCGCTGGGCGCCATGGTCCTGGAGGACCAGGGCACTGGGCGCTCTGGTCCCACCTCCCGGGATAGTAGGGTGCAAAGGAGGTTCAGGCCAGGGTGCAAGAAAATGCAGTTTTCAGTGTCATAATCAGGTTTCGGGGTCTCCATTCAGGTTGCGTGTTGCGTCGCCATCGTGAAGACCGAAGTGCAGTCAAAATTGCAAGTGTCGCAATTTTAGGATGCTACATTTAGCCCCCACTTTAGCGGGAGTATGTATGCTCATACTTCCGGTAAAGTACAAGGAAACAACATTGAAAGACTTTCACCACGTCAAGGAGGCAAGATACACCAAGCCCCTAGTGGACTAAGGATCTTACGACTTCGATTGACAAAGTAAAAGGGAAGATCATGAGGGAGAACCATGACTGTCAGTAGTAAGGTTCCCTCACTATGAGTCATGCAAGAAAGATATCAAAGATTTTCAAGGCAAGGCTAAATTTGCCAAGAAATTCTCAAGTATCTTGAAAAGATATGAACGGGATGTATGCCCCCCTACGTTAAAGCAATCGTACACGCCTCACCGGGGGTGATTTCTTTAAGGTAGTGATACATATAAGAAATGAGAAAGGAGAGGAGCACGTTATCACAAGGATTTAGCCCCCAAGTGTGAGATAAGCCCAAGGATAATAGACACAAAACACAAAGCACAAGGTGACTTCGCTTTCCTTGGGGTCAGTATGCTGTATGATAATTCATGTATATCATATGTATGTATGCATAATTGTTCTTCATTCCCCAATCAAGGAAGGTCACCTAGAAGAAGGGAACACATGTGTCTTTTGAGTCAACATGAGAGAGACCAAAAGAGATCTCAATGTTTTGCATCGTCCTCAAGTAGACAACACTAAGGACAACAAATAGAAGAATGAGAATAACACATAGAAGAAGTAACAAAAGAGAGGGGGAGAGAATCTGCTATGCTAATGAAACTAGTCTAGCACGTCATCTACCCCCCGATCTTGCTGATCAATGTTTCGGGAAGGCAGGGAACACGCTAGAGGAGGAACATCCAACATAGCAGATGGAGCTATCACAAGATCCAAACAAGGGCTATGTTCATGTTCTGAGCCACGTTGTTCTTGTCTAGGAGATAGGATAAGTGCTTTAGAAAATTCGTTAGATAAATGGTTATCAATATCAACAAGTTCATATTCACTATCAGAATGATCAGGAGAAGTATTTGCATCATGAATAACATTTTCATCTATCTCATCATCAAGATTTATAAAAATAGGATCTTTAACTCACACAGGATCAAGACCATCATGCATCTTATGTTTAGGAGATTTCGGCTCAATCGTCGGCTGAGGAGAAAATGGAATAATGCTTGTTGAAGGTGTTTTTGGGGATTGCAAAGTTTGAGCTCTAAGATGACGCTTTCGTCGGCGTTCACGTGCAGAACGATTTCATCTAGTCTTAGTAGGAAGTGGAGAAGATTGAGGAGGAGGAATGTTCTCATCCTTATCACTTGGGTGTTTAGGTTGTGGTCTCTTAGGCTGAATAATAGGAGAAGAAGAAGGTCTCTTCTCTCTATAGAAGGAAGGAGGAGGAACTGCTCCATATAAAGGAGGAATTTTTGGTTTAGGAAGGAGACCAAGTCCATCATGACGAGGAGGGATAGGTCTACTTTTAGGAAGTTTATTAGATATAGACATAGTCACATCCATAGGAATGGGTTGGGAATCTTCTTGAGGAAAGACATTAGTTTTATCTTTCAAAGGAAGAACTTCCTTCTCAAGAACGATAGGAATATCAAGTTTGGGTGTTCTAGGTTCACTTAGAGAAAGGATCATATCTTTTTTCCACTTTTGATAAGATTTGAAAAGATGATCACTTCGCGGAGGAAGAGATTGGAATTGTTTAGGCCAAAAGTAATTTATAGGAACACTAGAAGTTCTTTCAGCTGGTTTAAAGAGACTATGATTGACAGTAACAACTTCACCATTATGGGGAAATTTCAAACACTTGTGAATAGGAGAAGCAATAGCTTTCATGGAAGATAGCCAAGGATAGCCAAGCTTCACACGAAATTGTTCGGATGAAGGAATAATAGCAAAGTTCACATCAAGAGATTTGTTATGGACCTCAATAGGTAATGTAATAGAACCAATTGCAGGAGAAGAAAATGCATCAAATAATTTCACAACCACATTTGTTTCATCATAGATCACTTGATTCAATTGCAAAGTAAAAAGAAATTCTTCAGTAATAACATTAACCATACAAGAAGGATCAATAAGAATCCCACGACAAGGTGTGTTCTTGACTTTTGCAACTATATATAAAGGACCATCAGGTGCCCTAATGGTTTCACTGGAATCAAATGTGATGGAAGGTTCTTTAGGGTTTTCTTGCTGCTCTACAAAGTTAATCACATTCGGAGTCATAGACACAAGACCATCAGATGAAAAAGAGGAATCATTAGTCTCAATCACATTAGAGGTATGAGAAGGTAATGGATCAGTGAAAATCTGAAGATTTTGATTAGGAGGAGCTACAAATGTATTGCCTTTACCATTCACTCCAGAAACAGAAATAGTATTATTATCAATCAAATCTTGAATTTTCCCCTTTAAAGCAAAACATTTTTCAGTATCATGCCCAGGTTGACGATGAAATTGACAAAAAGATTTGTTATCAAAATAAGGTGAAGTAATCTTTGCAAGATCAATTTGCCTTATAGGAGGAAGAGTAAGCACATTTTGTTCCAATAACTTATTCATAATACTATGCAATGATTCATTCAAAGGAGTAAACTTTCTTTCTTTCTTGAAAAACTTAGAAATAGGAGACACACCTGATGCTGCATTCACATTGTTGTTGATGATGTTTTCATTGAATTTAATAGACTCTCTGTTTGGTTTAAACTTCCCAAATGGTTGTTGACTTCTATCACCCTTATCACTCGGAGCCATAGGATGTGATTGTTACATTTGACTCATAGTCAGTTGATAATTGTGAAGAGTTGCACACAACTGTTGGAAAGAAGTAAACTCAGAAAACAGAAGTTTGTCTCGAATATCTTTTTGTAAATTAGAAATAAAGATTCTTTGAATATCATTGTCAGGCACTGGAAAAGAAATTTGAGCATACAAATGCTTATATCTACCAATGAAATCAGTCACTTTTTCTTTAACACCTTGTTTACAATGCATTAAATCAATCAAAGTAACTTTAGGACTTATATTGTTTTGAAATTGTTGAATGAAAGCATTTGCAAGTTGTTCGAAAGAAGTAATAGAATAAGAAGGCAACAAGCAATACCATTGTAAGGCTTTGTCTCTTAATGTTCTAGTAAACAATTTTGCAAGCAACCTTTGGTCATAGGCAAAATCAGTACAGATTGTTTGAAAAGTCTTAACATGTGTTAGAGGATCACCTTTACCATTATAAAGCTCCAAATGCGGAATTTCAACATGTTTAGGAGGGATAGCTCGAACAATGTCAAGAGAAAGTGGGCTCGCAACATCAAATGTGGGCACACTAAACTTAGATTGATTCATAGAGGCAATTTGTTGCTGTAAAGAAGAGACAGTTTGTGCAAGATTGTTAATGGTCGCTTCAGTCGAAGAGTTCATATTAGACGTGTTAGATTGAGATGGAGGTGTTATGTTATTGAAAGAAGGTAAAGAGTAAGGTGGTGGGACCCTATGATAATTAGTCATAGGAGATGATTGGACAGGAGGAACACTACAAGGAGGAATGGAATGATTGAATGAATTTCCCCCTTTCATCATGTTCATTTGTGGAGATGTAATAGGGACACTCATTGAAGGAATGAATGAAGAAGTCGGATTAAATGAAGGAAGAGGGTTAATTGAAGAGGAAGGATTGCCCCCATGACTGGTGATCATAGGAGGAATGTCTTGTGTAGAAGTAGCCATTATGTTTGATGTAAAGGTAGGTATGCTAGCAATAGAAGTCATCAAAGGAATAGAATGATTGACTTGAGTAGGAGGTTGTGTATAACCTAAGGTTTCGGCACAACTCTTCATAGGCATCACATTCGAATCCACAATGTGTGCAATACCATGCAAAATATCAATTCCATTCTTATCACTTTGAAGCATACGTTTTAGACCCTCAATTAAAGGAAGAGCTTGACTATCGGGGTATTCTTGAGACATCCATTGTCGAAAATCGTCAAATTGGTTATCCAATTTTGAAAGTTGTTCTACAGAAACCTCATGGAGAGCTTCTTCATCATTAGGAGGATTAGAGGAATTACCCATGTCCTCGTTAAAAAGACCATTCAAATTAGGTTCCATCCCCTCAGTAATTAAACCTTGGAAGGACTTAATTCTAAGGCTTCGTCTAACGGGAGTAGTGTAAGTAGGGCTTATTGTTGTAAAACTCAGGCACTAGAGAGAGAGAGAAAGTTTTGAATTTAGAGGTAGCAATTTTCAGTAAAATCAGCCAATCTTCCAGATTTAAGCTATTAAATACAATCAGGACAATCTCCCGAAATTTCAGAAAAAATGTCAGGGACCGTGGCGCTTCGGAGTGCACACGGTCCCGGCAACTTTTTTCGAAATTTGCAGGGATGAAAGTTATGATGATTTTAGAGCTAATCCGAAAAAATTGAGTGGTTTTACGATCTGTAGATAGGCCAAATTAAAGTTGCAATCTCGAAATTGAACCCTACCAAGATTGTCGAAAAATGCAAAAATTTGAATTTTGAAAAAGAGAGGGAAACTGAAATTTTGAATTTTATGATTTTAGAGGGAATGTCAAGAGCAATGCAAATTTTGAAATTTAAAAATTGACTCAATTTCACGCAAAATTCAATTTTGAAAGCGGAAATTAAAGTTGTTGTAATTAAGCACTTAATTTCAAAAGTCACAAATTGTAAGAATTTGAATAAAGCACTGAAATTTCGAATGAATGATAACACACTTTTCAGATTTAGGACTGTAAGAAACACAATTTTGACACAAATTTCAATTTCAACAATTTTTGAATGTTTAGAGGCCTTAATCCAAGAAATCACAAGACCAACTTTGACTGTAATTTTGAAAGTGTTGTAATTGATAAAATCAGCCAAAATTTTGGATTTTAGCAGAAAAATACAGTAAGATCTCGCTTCCGAAATTTCAGAAAAAATGTCGGGGACGATGGCGCTCGGGGTGCACACGGTCCTCGCAACTTTTTTTCAAATTTTCAGGGATGAAAGATATTGTGATTTTATTGTGGAATCCAAAGTTACAGCTGATTTGGAGATGTTTTGATCAGTGAAATTGTCGGACAAAGGTTGAATCAAGAGGGTTTCAAAAATTAGGGTTTTGACACTTAACCACTTAATTTTCAAAATTAAAGCACAAATATGAATTGATAATTTGTAATAGAAGGGTAGATCTGAAACAAGCATTAACATTTAGACATTTCACAAGCTTAATTACTAAAAAGAAAATTTAGGGTTTTTATGCAATTAACCTCTAAAATTTTGCAAAAGATCAAACATGGAAATGTAATCAAGGAATCCAATTTTCAGATCTAACCATGAATAATTAGAAAGGATGTTCATGTCAGGTTCACCAAAATGTAAAGCGGAAAATCGCGATCGAACCCTAGTTGCTCTCCCCTCTTCCAACTCCGAGGAGAGAGAAGAGAGAGTCACTCTAGGGTTGATGGTTTTCACTTAGGGGAGAGACTTTACATTCAAAAGAGGGGTTGAAACCCACAAGATCCAATCCCACGCAATGCAAGATTGGATGCTAAATGAGTTTCAAGGGTTATGACAGCAAGGCTACGCTCTTTTGTAAAGAATGTGCATAGAAGAATTAAGCTAGGAATGCATAAAAAGTGAGAAAGATTCGCTTATAAACTGAGATAGGAATACAGTATGAAGCTGCGGACCTAGAATTAGTAGTAAAATGTCGATACGGCGCTATCCTGCAAATTTGAGCGAAATTTGCCAGGACGATGGCGCCCGAGCACCACGGTCCTCCGAAAAATCCGCGAAACGAAGGGGGATCTGTTCGTCTCTGCACAAGGATTCTAGATCTTCAATTTCAGTTGTGTACCTGCAACCTACACACAGAAAAGCGAAGATGATTGGGGGGTTAGGGATTAGGGGTTTGCCTTTAGGTCAAACCTCGGTTTTGGAATTAACCAAGAAATGAGCAATGCTGTAAATGTAAATGTCTGTAATGTAAAACAAGTACTAATACCTTGTTGTAAGGATGTTTGTATCCTTATGTGCGAAGGTATAGATGTTGTATGTTGTATGTTGTAGTAGTATGTAGTAAGTGATCTCCTCTTCAATGGTTGAATCCTTGTCTTGAATGCAACACTTAGCCTTGAATGGAGACTTGAAATGATCAATTGCTTGAAGGAATGCTTGAATGCTTGAATGCTTGAATATAGTTTCCACACTTTTTCTCTCATCTATGTATCCATCCCAATGAGAGAGGAAAATGTAGTTTATATACTTGTCAATTAGGGTTAATAGACTGATTTTCCCAACCTTAGGTCGACCAGGAAAGTTTATTTTCCACTTTGCAAACAAAAAGACCCGAAGTCCAAAAGAGACTGGGCCCAAAATAGGACCCAGGGACCAGGGCACTGGGCGCCATGGTCCTGGAGGACCAAGGCGCTGGGCGCCCTGGTCCTGAAGGACCAGGGCACTTTGGTCCCACCTCCCGGGACAGCAGGGTGCAAAGGAGGTTCAGGCCAGGGTGCAAGAAAATGTAGTTTTCAGTGTCATAATCAGGTTTCGGGGTCTCCATTCAGGTTGCGTGTTGCGTTGCCATCGTGAAGACCGAAGTGCAGTCAAAATTGCAAGTGTCACAATTTTAGTACGCTACAGAATGCTCATTTTGTAACACTAGCTCATAACCACGTGTCTTAGGCCCTTTTGGAATGATGTTTTTATTTGTGGTTGTTACTAGATTATTGTTCCCTTTAAATGATACCTTTTCTAGGTGGAACTTGGACCAAATGTCATCCAATACCACCAAAGTGGGGTTTTTCATGATATTACATTATTTGTATATTACATTCCTTGACCATGACCTCTAACAATAACCATGATGATCTACAATGAGATCTTACATCTATATATACAAACCCTCGACCATAAACAATTACGTCAGCCACTAGATAATAAACTAACTACATAATTACAAATAATATCCAACATAGAAGATATCCTGAAAATACATAGAGAAGACCCAATCCAAATGTTACATTAAATCGGTCCATAACCTAGATCAACTAGGACCCAATATAGGTCCACACACTACAACAATGATCTCCATCCACCAAGTCTCAAACATGATCACCAACAACATCCTAAAACTCCACCAAAAGCTACACCAACACCATTTATGCAATTCATTAAAGATCTCCACCAAAAGCTCTACCGATGAAACCCTTGTTGGAACCAGAAACTAAGCTTCCAAGCAATCAGGATAACATCCAATCACTAGACCAAAACTGACCGACCAAATATGAGCATGAGTATCATGAACAATCCAATTCCATCACCAAACTATACCGGAGCCTATTGGATCATTCTGAATCCAGGTCAACCAGAAACCACTCAACCTACCAGGACCAGAAGGGTGCCAATAAAGCATCCAAATAGCTAGTTTTGGCATCAATGACAAAACATCAATGAAACACATAATCAATTCCACCAAATGGCCAATAATATCCCCCTTTGGCATTGATGGCAACACTAGATGTGAAAAACATCTAAGTACCAAGAAATGTCAAACAAGTCTCCTCTAATGGAAGACAACCAACAATCTTGTGCATATAGCTCTGAATGTCAATATCTCTCCCTTCTTTCTTTTCTTATTCATATCTCTCCCCCTATGACTTTTTATTTTTCTTCCTTTGTATTTTTCACATTATATCTCTCCCCCTTTGACATCAATGCCAGAAATCTAACAAAAATATCAAAGTAAAAACATAAACCATTGAATTAGAAAGCTGACTACTCCCCCTAAATAGTACCATTCCACATCAGGGCCATAAGGAATAGTATCTCTGATAGTGCACATTGAAATGATGCTAGTCTGCATCAATCAAATCTCTAACGGAGGGGCAGAAACTCCCAATCTGTCTCTTAGGTTCTCAAATGATTCCTTGGGCAAAGCTTTAGTGAAAATATCTGCAATATGCTCTTTAGTGTTCACATAAACCAGTCTAACTTCATTTGCTTCCACCTTTTCCTTCAAAAAGTTATACTTGATAGATATGTGCTTTGTTTTAGATTGAAATACTGGATTCTTTGATATATCAATAGTAGCAGAGTTATCGCAGTGAATAACTACCGGTGCATCACAATCCACCTTTATATCCTTCAACATTTGCTTCATCCATAAAACTTGTGTATAGCTAGTAGCAGTAGCAACATACTCAGCTTCAACACTAGATAAAGAAGTACATGACTGTTTCTTGCTGATCCATGAAACCAACTTCTTTCCAAGAAAGAAAGCTCCATCAGAAGTACTTTTTTGGTCATCAACATCTCTAGCCCAATCAGCATCTGTATATGCACATAAAGTAAAGTTATCATCCTTAGGGTACCACAAACCATATTCTGATGTACCTTGTAAGTATCTAAAAATCCTTTTCACCACCATCTCATGATTTTCTCTAGGATCACTCTGAAATCTTAAAACAATACAAAAAACATTCATAATGTTAGGCCTATTCTGAGTCAAATAAAACAGACCTCAAATCATAAATTTGTATCTTGTAGGATTTACCGGTGCAGAAACATCTTTTCTTGTCAATTTCTCACTTGTAACCATAGGAGTACTTACCAGTTTAGAATCTCCCATACCAAATTTCTTCAATAATTCCTTAGCATATTTAGTTTGATAGATGAAAACACCTTGGCCAATCTGAGTAATCGGCAAACCTAAGAAAAAATTTCATCTCAGCAATCATAGACATCTCAAATTCTTTCTCCATATTCTTAGAAAATTATATACATAACTTATCTTCACCTCCAAAAGTAATGCCATCAACAAATACTTAAATAATTAGTATATCATCATCAATGATCTTATAATATAAATTATTGTCAGCACTACCCTTAGTAAAACTAAGCTTCAAAAGATAGTGAAAAACTATTAGGTTTCTCAATATAAACTTCCTCATCAAGATCCCCATTGAAAAATGCAAATTTAACATCGATCTGATAAACCTTGTAGTTTTCATAAGCAACATAGGAAAGAAATAATCTTACATATTCAATCCTAGCTACAGGTGCAAAATTATCTCCATAATAAATTCCTTCCTTCTGAGAATATCCTTTACTAACCAATCTAGCCTTATTCCTTATAACTTGATCCTCATTCAATTTATTCCTAAAAAACTATTTTTTTCCATTAACATTTTTACATTTAGGTCGGGGAAATAAGGTCCATGTGTTATTTTTCTCAATCTAATCTAATTCTTCTTCCATAGATTTCAACCAATATTCATCTTTACATGCCTCAATTACTGATACCACATTAGTTTCCAGTCTTCTTCTTGTCATCACTCCATTGCTCTTATCCCCAATGATTTGATCTTCTGAATGATTCAATCTCACATACCTAGGAGTTTTCTAACTTCTTGTTCCTCTTCCATGTTCTTTAGTTACTGTAGAATTCTCTGATACTACCAGAGTAAGTGGTTCAACTCTTTGTTCTTTTAAAGGTACTATCAGTTCAGATATAATCATTTTCACTACCGGTTCCTTCTCATAAAATCTAATTTGAAATCTGTTCAACTCATCTACTTTGACATTAGCACTCTCCACAATTCTCTACAATCTCTTGTTATAACATCTATATGCTTTTCTTTCATTATAATAACCAAGAAATATGCCTTCATCACATCTAGGATCAAATTTACCAATGATATCATCTCTCCTAATATAAAATTTACTACCAAAAATTCTGAAATACTTAATTGTAGGTGTATTGCCAAACCATGATTCACAAGTTGTCTTACCGGTTTCTCCTTTGATATGTACTATGTTGAATGTATAAACCGATGTGCTCATTGCTTCTCTCCAGTAGTTATGAGGTAGAATAACTTCCATCATTATTGTTCTAGCATGATCCAAGATAGTTATGTTCTTCCTTTCCACAACTCCATTCTGCTGAGGTTTCCGGGGAGCAGAAAATTGTCTTTGTATACCATGCTTCTCACAAAATTTATTAAACTCACTGGACATGAATTATCCACCATGAATTGATCTCAAACATTTAATTTTCAATCCTGTCTCAGTTTCCACTTAAGCCTTAAATATTTTAAAATTTTCAAATGCTTCGGATTTTTGTTTTAGCAAAGTAACCCACATCATTCTAGAATAATAATCAATGATTAGCATGAAATATCTATCAACTTGAAAAAATTTTACTCTAGAAGGGCCACACAAATCTGTATGAATAAGATTAAGAACATCATTTTATTTATCTTGTATACTCCTAAAAGAGGTTCTAACCTTTTTACCCATTTGACATTCTTTACATACCGGATTATAGGGCTTCATAATCTTAGGTATATCCCTAACTGCCTTAGTTGAACTGATCTTCACAATGCAATCATAATTCACATGACACAACCTTTTATGCCATAGCCAACTCTCATCAATTTGTGTAATCAAACATATCTTCTCACCGAAGTTCAAATAAAATATATTACCTTTTGTCTTTGTACTAGTTGCAATCTCCAAACCAAATCTGGTAATGATTTTGCATTTTCCATCCTTTAACTGTAATTAAAATCTCTTATCTACCAGTTGTCCTACACTAAAAATTTATGCCTTAAACCTTCAACATAATAAACATTGTTATTATTGTTCTTACCATCCAATGATATATTTCCTTTTCCTTTGATCATACATGCTTTGTCATCTCCAAATCTAACTAGACCGCCATCAAATTCTTGCAAAGACATAAACTTCCCTTTATCTCTAGTCATATGATGTGAACAACCACTATCAATTACCCATTCATCCTTGTCTTCAATTTTAGAAGCAAGTACCTTCTCTTTAGGTACATTATCTTCCAGTGCCGGATCATCTTCCTTGATAGCCAAGAACACCCATTCATTCCCATTACTAGATCCACTAGCAGAGTCTTCTGCCAGTTCATCATCAGAATCAATAATGTCTTCCTCATCTGCTATGTGGCATGATTTGTCTTTGTTATTCTTATATTTATACTTGTTCTAATATCTAGGGTTAGGCTTAAATGATCTTCTAACTCTTTCTTCAAATATTGAATTCCTTTCAGGACATCTAGATGCAAAATGACCAATCTTATTACATGCAAAACATTTAAAAGGTGTTTTTCCTTCATACTTACTTCCTACTAGTCCTTTAGGTACTCTTCTAGCAAATAGTGCTTCAAGTTTCTCAAACTCATCACAAAGATTGTCTAGCCATTTTTGTGGACTGATCAGATAACTCCAAAGAGAGCAATTGGTATGGCACCCTTTGAATTAGTATTTGGGATTGGGGCTCAAATGGTGCTGCCATTGGAATCAACTGCTTCTAGACTTTAGACTGTGATTGAGGATCAGTTCTTCAAGGATTCTATTGAGAAGTGGATTATGTATCTCACCAAGTTAGAGGAGGAAAGAGAAGAACTAGTTGATAGAATAACTTTGCATCAAGCTTGTGCCAAACAGATATTTGACAAAAAGGCAAGGCCTCGAAAGTTCATGGTGACGAAGTCCTTTTAAGGGATAAGCGTAGGGAGCCAAAAGGTGCACATGGAAAATTTGATTCTCTATGGAAGGGCCCCTTCAAGATTCATCAGGTATTAGGCCTGAATTATTTCAAGCTCTCATATGTTGATGGTACGATCTTGCCCTTGTCATACAATGGGAAAGATTTGAAGCTTTATAGGTTCTGAAGTTGTTCGTCCTTTGTATATAGTTTTTCTTGTTTCATTTTATTTTTGTCTTATTTTTATGTTTGTTTATCCCTTCCTTAGTTTCAATTATGTGGAACCAGAGTTTGGAGTTCTTTGTATTTAAGGCATGAAATTCAGTCCCCAGTCAGAGCCGATGTTGGCAAGAGTTTGCCTATATCCTAGGTTTTGCCGTCATTTTTCAATTTTTCTGTTCTAGTTCTTATCATGATCAAGGTTCATTTTGAGCAAGTTAGTTCTATGGTAATTTGTATCCTCATCCTCAAATGTAAGGTTAGAAGTTTTTGAAATGTGTACCTTATTGAACTTATGTGAACCTATTTGAACCAGCATGAACTGCCTTGTACTTTTTGTTTACTATTCAAGTCAGTTATTTCTCCTTTCTTTTCAATATAGTCGGGAGTCTTTCTTGATAAATACATAAACATGCTTGAACATGTGTGAACTAACTTGAACCTTTGTGTTCAATGGGTTTGTGGGGTTCAATAAGGGAATGTTATGATTCATTTTGAATGCCCAGGCCTCTTCTTTCAAAGATAATAGCTGGCACCAACTTTCTCAGGGCACATGATTAGATGTTTGTAATCATGGAAAGTTAAGTTAATGACACACATCAAAATAGTTGCAATGAGTGGAATGAGTGAGGTGACAGAAGTTAAGTGATTTCATTTAATGCTTGTCATATCAAAATCTTCACCATGTGTGAGGCAAATTTTTTTCTCAATGGATTTAAATTTGATATATGGCACCGTTATAAGTGATGATTTTACCAATAGATTAGTCAATTTTTGATAAGGCGTTGGAGGTGGCGAGAGGTAAACTTTTTATGCAAGCATAGGGATTTCAGGAATTTGTTGACACAAGGAACAAAAACAAAAAAACAAGAAATCTTCTCACCATAAGAAATCCACCTCTATAGATAAAGAGGTTATCAGATCACCTATTTTTGTTTGTGTGACTAGATCAAGGGCCAACACTAGCAGGAGTGAACTATAGATTGCATAACACTTTATTGATCTAGACCCGAGCGAAGAAGGTGAGAAGGATAAGTTGCCAGAAGTAAGTAACTTGTCAAAGATGGATCACTTAGAGGATACTATTGATCTGGATTTTACTAAAAACCTTGACACTTCTTTTGGTTTTAAAGAACAGACTCAGGAGAAGTATTTAATCCTAAAGGATTATGTTGTTAGTTCTCCCCAATGGCTAGTGTCTTCTATAAACAAAATAAAAAATATTGCTCCCATCACTTTTCCAATTGGCAATGTTGTGAGTAAGTATGTGATGAAAACACCTCAGCCAAAAAAGGCAAAGGCAATGACAAGGTTAGGGATTGATGATAAAACAGGTAAATGGATGGTAGAGGTTGCGAAGCCAAAGGTTGATGGAGAAGCATCTAAGATTTTTGTCGATAGTTACCACATGGAAAAATTTGATCTTGGAGTTGCTGATAGGGATATAGATAAACATCACTTTGAAGTTTCTAAAAAATGCATGCTAACCTGATTGCAAAAGGATGGGAAGGATAAGAAGGAGCTGAAACAGACGATCAAAGTGCTAGTGGATTATATTGATGCGATCAGTGATGTATCTTCTTCTCCTAAGTCGTTAGCTCAAGCTTCCTAATCTTTTGATCCCACATCAACTGCCAGTCAAAATTTATTGAGTCAGATCCAAAGGGGAAAGGCCATCGCATCTATTTTTGATGATTGGGTGAATTGAGTCATTAATGACAGTTGCAAATTTATTCAAGAATCCAGAAAAGTGTTTGATGAAACCTCATTGTTAATAGAAAACATTCAATCATAGGTTAAAATGTGGGAGAGTGAAGAAACCAAATGGATGTCTGCCTCTTTACAGATTTATGAAATTCAAAGGTATGGAGTGGCTAAGTTTATGATTGAAAAAACACTTAAAACAGTTGATTAATCACTCTTGTTCACTGGTAAGCACAATATTGATTGGAGGAATGTAACACTCAAGATAGGATGTGTGGAATTCATCAAGTGGGAGTTTCAAACACTAGTTTATGGTGTAGCTGACTGGTTCTACTACTTGCCACATGGTATAATAACAACATGGGATGATATTTAAACTTGGTTCAAAAATAGATATAGGACTGCAGAGGATGATCATACCTTGTTAGTCTAGTTAACTCAAATGAAGAAAGAAATACATGAACCAATGAGAGAATTTGTGGCTAAATACAACAAATTAATTTAGAAGATTCTTGCTGCCAAAAGACCAAATGATGAGAACCAAAAGACTTTCTTTTTGAATGCAGTGCCCCCAGATATAGGTTTTCATCTTAGAAGAAGTCTCGTAGCAGATTTGATAGCGACACACAATAGAGCAATAAGTTTAGATGATGACTTAATAACTATTGGAAAATGGAGGAAAGATGTACAAACTCCCAACGTGCAACCATCCACATCCTCAGACCCTGTGATACAATGCCTTATGAATGATGTAATTTCTCTTAAAAGACAATGACCAAAGAATAATCCAATATACCAACAACCCTATCAAGATATTGGGAGAAGGCAGTTTAATCAGCCCAATTCAGGTAGGTTACCCCAATTACCTGCAACTCAACCAAGATTAGCCATTGAAGCCCCACCTGGACAAACAAGTATGTGTGTTTTCATTTGACAACTGACCATGATGGAGCTACTTGTCCTGAAATGCAAAGGTATTTGCAAATGGAAGCTACCAAAGATACTTTAGGGGAGATCACAACAGAAGAGAGAGCTTCTGGAGTGTCTGGCGACTCTGGAACTTACTTTCTTGAATATGATTTAGATTCTGAATGAGGAGGATTTCTCAAACTCTTCATATCTTCTAATTCCTTTGCATACAAATATTTTTAGTCTTGCTTACCGGTTGTAGATGTAGATGCATGAAAAGAAGGTTCAAACTTCACAGCTCCAGAAGGTCCAAATTCTTCAAGCTTAAAAGAGGATAGTTTCCCAACCAAAGTATCTCCGTTGACAAATGTATTAGCCATTTTTCTCAACTCGTTAATAGCAGTAGCCTTCATTTTGTAAATGGGCGGTAGGGCTCTTAGGACTTTAGAAACGATTTCATGTTCACTCAGAGTTCCACCTCAACATTGAATTCCCATAACAATCTCATTTACCCTTTCTATGAATGTAGTAATTCTTTCATCTTCTTCCATCTTCATATTTTCATATCTCACCCAGTAACCATCAAGTTTAGCAATGTTCACTGTAGGGTCACCTTCATTAAGAGTCTCCAACTTATCCCATATAGCCTTTCCAGATGATTTGTCAGTTAATCCCATTATTTGTTGATCAGAAAGTGCACACAAGAGGGCTTCTCTTTCTCTATAATCATTCTCAAGCTCCTTGTCCAGGTTTTCTAGAGGAGGATCGCTAGATCCCAAATTATAGGGTGTGACACCATTCTATGTGATCTCCCAATTCTCCTTGCCAAGACATCTCAAATGAGTCTACATCCGGATCTTCCATACTATGTAACTTGTTCCATGAAGCCTTAGAATATCCCTTCAAAAGATATCTCCAAAGAATTTGATGAACTTGAACTGTTAGTCGCCATAGGATCTTCCTCAAGCAATTAATCTATCTACAGAGAAAACCAAAACTCTTATACCAATTGTTAGATAGTTCAAATAACTGGAAGACAACTGAGAGGGGGGGGGAGTGAATCAGTTGTCACATATTACCGGAACCCAAAACATTAATACTAGAATGGCAATTAAACCAATTAAGAATAAAAAGTAATCACAGAATAAATACCATCCACATGACACCAAGATTTGTACGTGGAAAACCCAGTAAAGGGAAAAACAATGGTGGGAAGCCTACCCATAGTCAGATAGTACTTTTCAGTAAGTATGTGAATTACAATTGAGGGGCCTACACTTGTAGGAAGGCCAATAGCCTAGAGTGCACTGCTCATCAGAAAAGGAGACTCACTAACTACATAGAAATCCAGACTACAATCTAGAGAAGTGTTGAACTACAAAAGATATCTTCTCCTATACCTGAGTACGGTTCCGGTTAAGCTCAATACTAGAGGAGTAAATCCTCTTACATAACCCAATTTGATCTGCAATGATCTACCAACTCCTCAACTTGAATGATATTACATTATTCGCGTATTACATTCCTTGACCATGACCTCTAACAATAACCATGATGATCTACAATGAGATCTTACATCTATATATACAAACCCTTCACCATAAATAATTAGGTCAGCCACCAGATAATAAACTAATTACATAATTACAAACCATGTCGGCCTTAGAACAAATAAATAATATCTAAAACATAAGACATCTCGGAAATACATAGAGAAGACCCAATCCACACGTTACATTAAAGTCGGTCCATAACCTAGATCAACCGAGACCCAGTATAGGTCCACACACTACAACAATGATCTACATCTGCCAAGTCTTGAACATGATCACCAAAAACATCCTAAAACTCCACAAGAAGCTGCACCAACAACATTTATGCAATTCATCAAAGATCTCCACCAAAATATCTGCTAGTGAAACCCTCACCGGAACCAGAAACTAAGCTTCCAAGCAATTACGATAACATATGATCACCAGACCAAAACCAACTAACCAAATATGAGCATGAGTATCATGAACAAGGTAATTCCATCACCAAACTATACTGGAGCCTATCGGATCATGTCGGATCCAAGTCTACCAGAAACCACTCAACCTACCGAGACCAGAAGGGTTTGGTAAAACATCCAAACAACTAGTGTTGGCGTCAATGACAAAACATCAATGCAAAACATAATCAATTCCACCAAATGGCCAATAGTAGAATTAAGGCTTCCTAATGTTTAATTACTGAAGAGATGGAACCTAATTTGGCTAGATTTTTCAATGAGGATATTGGTGGCTCTTCGAATCCTACAAATATGCTTGTTTATCCTCTTGATAATTCTCATGATAAGGAGGAATCATTAACTAGGGTATTTTTTGACCAATTGGTGAATATGGACAATCAATTTGGCAATCTTCAACAATGGATGAGTCAAGAATACCCAAAAAGTGAATCTCTCCCATTGAATGACAGATTAAAATGAATGATTCAAATTAATAAACATGGTGTTGATATCTTATGTAATATTTCTTATATTGTTGATTCTAAAATTATGCCCATGAAGAGTTGTGTTGAATCCCTACATTTTATACAACCTTGTAGTCAAGTTAATCATTCCATTCATTTGACGACTCCTATGGCTAGTGTTCCCACCATTACATCAAACATCATGGCTACCTATACACAAAATATCATACCTACAAGTGTTAGTCATGGTGGCAATCCATCTTATTTCATTCCTCCTACTATGAGTTTTCCCCTTGTTACCCAACCACCCACACCACCTATAAATTGTAGTTAAGGGGGAAACTCCTTCAATTAGAATTTCTTCATTCCTCCTATGAGTCTTCCATTTGTTACCCAATCCTCTCCTATACCTACTTACCATAGTGTCCCACCTCCTTATTCTCAATCTCTTCCTTCATTCAACAATGTCACTCCTTCCTCTCAATCCAACATGTCTAATTTCAATCCTTATACCGAAGCTACCATCAATAATCTAGGTCAAACAATGTACTCCTTACAACAACAAATAGCTTCTATGAATCAATCTAAGTATAATGTTCCCACATTTGATGTAGAAAGCCCATTATCCAATAAAATTGTTAGAGCTATCCCTCCCAAACATGTAGAAGTCCCTCAATTGGAACTTTATAATAGAAAATTTGATTCCTTAACTCATGTTAAAACATTTCTAACTTTGTATAGTGACTTTTCTCATGATCAAAGATTGTTAATGAAATTGTTTACTAGAACATTAAGGGAAAAAGATTTGCAATGGTATTGTTCTTTTCCTCTTTATTGTATTACCTCTTTTCAACAATTGGCTAATGATTTTAATCAACAATTTCACAATAAAATTGGTCCTAAAATTACTTTGACTAATTTGATCCATTGTAAACAAGGTGTTAAAGAAAACATGACTTATTTTATTGGTAGATATAAGCATTTGTATTCTCATATTTCTTTTCCCATGCCTGATCAAGATATTCAAAGAATTTTTTTTGTTAATTTGCAAAAATAAATTAGGGATAAACTTCTCTTAACTGAGTTTACTTCCTTTCCATAGTTGTGCATAGTACTTTACAATTATCAACTGATTGTGAGTCAATTGGAGAAATCTCCTTCCATGGCTTCGAGTGATAAGGGTGATAGTGCTCAACAACCATTTGCGAAGTTCAAACAAAAAAAAGGACTCATCAAATTCAATGACAACAACAAAAATAACACTCACATAGCAACCACTATAGGTTTGGCTCCTTTGTCTAAATACTTTAAAAGAGAAAATGAATTTACTCCTTTGAATGAATCTTTGCAAAGAATTATGTCTCAATTATTACAAATGAATGTGTTAAAACTTCCCTCTATCAAACCAATTGATCCATCTAAGACAACTTCACCTTACTTTTATGCTAAATCCTTTTGTCAATATCATCGTCAACCTAGTCATGACACTAAAAAGTGTTTTTCATTGAGAAGTAAGATTCAAGATTTTATTGATAACAATACCATATATCTGGCAAGTGTGAATGATAAATGAAATAAATCTGTAGCTCCTCCTAATAAAAATATTCATATTTTCATAGATCCTTTACCATCCCATTCCACTAATGTAATTGAGTCTGATCATATTTCTTTCTCTCCCAATGATCTTGGCCTTGAGTTTAATAATGTGGTGAACCTTGTAGATCAAAAAGAACCTCCTAAGGAATTATGCATCATGTTTTATCCTAGCGAGACCATTAAAGAACCCGATGGCCCATTATACATAAGTGCAAAAATCAAATGTATACCTTCTATAGGAGTACTTATTAATCTATCTTGCATGGTTAAATTGATAACTGAAGAATTTATTTATGCTTTGCAATTGCATCAAGTGATATATGATGATATTGATGTGGTAGTTAAAGTTTTTAATGGCTTCTCTTGTCCTGCTATTGGTTCTATAACACTTCCCATTGATGTTGGCACTAAATGTTTAGATTTTAAATTTGCTATCATTCCTACATCTAATCAATTTCATCTGAAGCTGGGACATCCTTGGATCTCTTCCATGAAATCAATCACTTATACATTTCATAAGTGTTTTAAATTTCCTCATAATGATGAAATCATAAGATAAGTATTAAACATAGCATGTATCAACCTACAATGAGGCATGAAGATGTTCGTCTTGATTATTTTTGGTCCGAACATTTCCAGCCTCTTCAACCTAGAAGTGATGCTCTCTTTAGATCATATCAAAATTAGAAAAACAAGATGATTTTATCCTTGAGTAAACCAAGAAATCCAAAAATTTACCTTTTACCTATTTATGATCACATACCCCTTCTTGAGGATAAGATTATTCTTCCTCCTAAGAAAAGAAATAATCTTCTTCCCAAACAGGCACCTATTCCTTCTCCTAAAGAGAACAGTATACTTTCTCCTAAGGGAAGAAATATCCTTCTTCCTAAGGAAAAATCTATTCCTTCTCCTAAAGATGAGTCCATTCTCCCACCCAAGGATATAAACTTTCTTCCTCCCAAGTGTCAAGCTATTCCTCCCATGGGTAGACCTATCCCTCCTCCTCATGATGGACCTGGTCTCCTTCCTACACATACCATTCCTCCTTTATATGGTGTGGTTCCTCCTCCTTCATTATACAAAGAGAAGTAACCAACCTCTCCTATTGTCTAGCCTAAAAGACCTCAACCCATTGATCCTTCCCTAAAAGAAGAGGAAAAGCCTATACTTGATGAACCCAAACCTCCTCAACATTCAACCAAAACTAGAAGAAACTATTGTGTGAGAGAATGTCGACATAGACATTGCGCTAGAGCTCATGAAGTTGCTTCCCGAACCATTTCTTCTCCTAAAATACAAACTCTAGACATGATTTCATTTTCTCCTAAACAAGATGTTCAACCTAATTAGCCAAGACGCAAAATGCTTAAGACAAATGATGGTTCAAGTTCTATTCCTATTAGAGCTCCTATTTTTATTAATCTTGATGAAGAAATAGGTGAAAATGTTATTAATGATGAAGATGTTGATCCTAATATTTCAGATGATGAATATGAATATGTTGATGTTATCAATGATATATCTACAAAATTTTCAAAAGCATTAATCCTAACTCCTAGTAATGAACAAAATGACTCATCCTTAGAGCATGGCCCATGTTTGGAACTTGTGATAGCTCCATATATTGTGTTTGATCTGGCTCCTCTTGTGTGTTGTCCACCTTCCCAAAATGATGATCAACAAGTTTGGGGGGGGATGATGTGCTTTATTAGATTCATTAGCACCATGGATTGTCTTTCTCTCTCCTCTTTTGATTGTTTGTGATCCTTCTTCTATTTGTTGTCCCTAGTGTTGTCTACTTGAGGACGATGCAAAGTGTTGAGATCTCTTTTGGTCTCTCCCATGTTGACTCAAAAGACACATGTGTTACCTTCTTCCATGGTGGTTTCCTTTCTTTGGGGGATGAGGACAATTCTATGCACACACACACACACACACACACACACATATGATATACATGAGTTATCATAAAAAATGATACTGACTCCAATGTTAGGCGAATTCACCTTGTGCTTTGTGTTTTGTGTTCATTATCCCTTGATTTGTCCTCTCTTGGGGGCTAAATTATTATGATAACATGCTTGTCTTTTTGGTTGTGTTCTACCTTAAGGAAATTTCTCTTGGAAAGGTGTGTGCAATCACTTTAACATGGGGGCATATACTCCGCTCATTATTCTCTCTTTTGATACTTAAAGTTACTTTGTGAACTTTGTCTTTACTTTGTAATTTTTGGTATTTTTCTTCTCATGACTCATAGTAAGAGAACCTTACTAGTTGTAGTCATTATTTTCTCATTTTCTCTCATGATCTTCCCTTTTATCTTATCATTGAAGTTGTAAGATCTTGAAGTCCACTGGGGGCTTGGTGTATCTTGCCTCTTTGATGTGGTGAAATTGTTTCAATCTAAACTCCTTGTACTTTACCGCAAGTATTTGCGTAAGCTCATATTGCTGCTAAAGTGGGGGCTAAATGTAGCATCCTAAAATTGCACCCCTTGTGTTTTTTTATTGCATTTGAGTCTTTGCCTTAGTGTTTATTCCCCTTCGCTTGATCAGAGACCTGATTATGTTGATACAAGTCATAAATACCACCTAGCTCAAAGTGCACTTCACATGCCACCTTGATCCTACCCCAAAATAGGGTGAGACCGAGGCGTGGTAGCCTCAGCCTCACCAATACTAGGGCGTGGCGCCCTAGTCCTACTTAATGCGGACCCATTTTGGTGTTGAACACAAGATGTCACTAAGAGGGGGGGTGAATTAGCAATTTTGAAACTTAAACCTTTTCTAACCTATGTGTGTATACCCGTTAGCAGATCTAACATAAAGAAGACATGTCTGTTAGATGGGAGGATAGCAAAAATGCCACCACCTATAAAAGGGACATCATATAACACTCATCCTCAGTGAGAAATGTTGATGGAGACTACTGCTCCAATCTAGCCTCACAAAGAAACATTCAGTTACAACATTTAGGTAACCAACCCAAGGAGTACCAGTCTTGCTTTAGGGTACCAACACAAGGAGTGCCAATCCCTGCACCGAGCTCCAACTCAGTGATTACAAAATCATATTTTGAATACAAAATTTATCATCTTGTTACAAAAGAACTTTGTAAATCTCATGTATGTCTCTCCACTAGTTCTCCTCTCTACAAATCTCTGTCGGTTCTCTATTCACCTTCTCTTTACTGTAACCTTATTTCTTGTTGCATCTTTATCTTGTGCTGCTACACCCTCTCTACTACAACCTTACCAGTTCAACCTCTTCTTCTTCTCTGTCAGTTCTACTCTCTATCGGTTCTCCTTCCTCTCTAACATACTATTACTATCCACCATCGGTCTTGATAACTCAATCAGATGTCTACCAATTCTGAGTTGTCCTTCTCTACAATCTTCTATGACTCTTCTCTTTCGGTTATGTCACCACTGGTATACTCCTCTCTCAGACTCGTTGGCAGACTACCGGTTTCCTCTCTATTTCTGGTTGAGCTCTTTAACCTAATTCTCTCTCTCACACTTAGTGTCTTCTCTGATTTTCATTGAGTACTTGACTGATTTGCTCTCACATGTAGCAGCACAAATAATATCTTTGATTCGCACACTTATAGCCATATTTTCCTTCCTAAATGTGAGTTTTAAAATTGGCATGCTAGGGTTCTTCATTGCCCCCAAGGCAGATCAAATTTAATCAGATATCCATCCAGAGATCGACCACCTGCAATGGATCAATCAGCCTCCACCAATCTTGCTACATTCAGAACACGTTTTCCCTATTTGGCAAACACAACACCTTCTTTGATCTACACTTGTTAAACACCTATGAAGCGATCATGCAAATAGCTTCACCTAGCCTAATTAGCATTGGGACACTCATCCTCGATCATGGAGTCATCAAATCAGATCTATGTCCTTTGGTCTGTGTCAAGCCGCACTCTTCTTCTCTTCGACCCATGAAACATGTTATCGATATTAATGTCAACCAATCACCACTTACCTCACCGACACATTACACCGACCTGTGCAAATATTGCACTTCACCTCCATGTGGCCCCTTTATTGGCATCCACCTTTGCTAAGTCTTCTATGTTGGTCCAGACAAGATCACCGACCAACCACTCAACCAGGTTCATCTAGTAGTTCATAGACCCTGTCATTTATACCCTAACCAATGCACCTTCACCCTCGCACTCTACTTCTCTTCCAATGGAGTACCTAAACCAGTCAGCACACATGTCAATGTTCCTCATGTGCATCTTCATCAATTGGGAGCCTTCTGCATCTGCATTTTGACAACATTACCAGTGGACATACTTACCGATAAACACCTTGATGACATCATGTCATCAACCTTCACCAATCTCCATCTGTCTGCTTCTGCTCCAACTTGCCTTCTTCAGTAATAGATCGGTTCTTCTATTAACATGTTTGTCAAAGTGAATATCCTGCAATCTCTATACTGACAACTCATCATTGTCTATCTAGCTGATCCAATGCATATCTCTGATCTCATGCACCTAAGGAAACTTAGTGTTTCACCAGTTCATTTGGTGTGAGCCTTGAATCACCTACCTTTAACTCTTTTATTTTATCTCCTAGAAATATGATTCATTCCATGCATAATAGGAGTTAAGTTCCACTTACTGGTGGGAGTGGATCCTTGTCATCTGCACCCTTTTTGAGCATGCCTATCTACACATGTCATCTAGTTGGGCACATTCATTGTCAGTCATCTCTGCAAATGGTGACTGCATCTTTATCCAATGGGAGTCTTTTTGTTTCACATCCACACAACATACCAGTGGGCTACACATGCTTCTCCTCTGGTGTTGATGTGATTTTTGTAACATTCCCCCTCTTCATCACAATCAACAACCCAACATCTTTCTCTCTTATTGGTTGGCAACTATGCACTACCAACATGTCACTTACTAGTCTGCAGTCCTTATGTATTCAACACAAGTCAACACTAAATTGTGTATCGGTAACTCCAATGGCCAATATGCTAGCTGACCTTCTCTCCCTTACCGGTGACTTGCTATGCTAGAGGACATCAATGACACCATTTCTGGTATCCATCAATGACAACACTACTCATCAATCTTCCATACTGGTTGCCATCCTATATTGGTTGACATCAATGACAAAAATCTCCCCCTTTGGCATTGATGTCAACACATGTAGCATTCGACATACTACAAAATATTTTTCCTCCTTTGAAAACAATGGCAAAGGCCACTGACGAGGTTTATTGGCTCCTTGTGTCTATCGGGCATTGGCAATTTTCTAAACCCTTTTTTCTGAATCAGATGCTTCTCCTCCTTCAACCATCATGCATTTCATCCTCTCATTTCTTAGCACTTGAGATGGAGAGCTCAACCACCAACTGACACTGATTTCCCAACAACCAAGTGTATATGCAAACCATAAACATATGCATGTACAAGACTGAAACCAATTGAAGGCACATGTGTAAGTGAGTACAACATACCTATTGGTTAGACTACATCATCTCCCATCTGATACCAATTGATCTTAAGAATCAAATGTGATTGTACTATGAGTGCTACCAATTGGGTAATTAGATACCCATAACCATGAAATTCCCTTAGGTATTCCTACAACAATTTCCTTCTTCTGTAGTTGATGCAGCCAGTACACCCATAAGTTCAAGAATGTCAGTTTTGCATCATAAGCACTTGAACTCCCCCTAAGTCATACATCTTAGGTCCTCATTGCTTATCAGGTTCAAAACTAGAGCTCCAATTTGCACCATATAATAGTTGGGTTGTACATATGTGATCAACTGATGATCTTTCAACTCCATTATATCCACCATAGCATATGACATGATCGTAGGTGTACACAATGCCATAAAATACTACTATCATGCCATAAATCAAACTAGTTAGTTCTAAAACATTCATACAGACATGATCAACAACTGGGCCAACATATGTCATTCGGGTCTTCTTCAATACCATATGAGACATAAACTCCTCAATCCATACTACCAGAGTTGATGCAATAATCCTGGACCTCATTGTCTTACATAACTTGCACTACCGGTTAATATACATACCGGTAACCTACTGCACATACCAAGTTTCTACACCTGTCCATCATCACTACCATAGCACCTTACTCTAACTCTCATTTTCTTGTGTCAATTTGCATCTGATCCCCATTGCAAATTTTCCAACCATTGACACATGAAGTAGTGATCCATCTTTCATCTGTAGGTGTGTAGTCAAGGTAACCACTACACACTCTTACCATCTCATTCCCTTTCTTCATACCGGCTACAATCTATTCTTCAATGTGTCCTCTAGTACTAAGGGGGTGAATGGTCTGATCAATATGTTACTCCCCCTAAGGTCTTGCATCTCCTTAAGCCTTAGTAGATATCACCTATGCATTAAATGCACACTGTCGATCCATGGTTGCATCTTCTTTCTTCTTCCCATTTGCAGTCTTGGGAGCTGGTGTTACCTTCTTTCTGTCGATTTGTCCTTCCTTTACCAGATAAAACAACATGACCGGAGACTTTTATGTAGAAGCAAACAGTGTTCATGCCAAACATATGACTAGGGGACCTACTGACATACCAGTTAGACCAACTTCATCTGGTCATTCCATTGTAACCTACTACTGGAACCGGTAGACCACTTGATCTTGTAGGAACAAAAATTCTTCTACTTTTGTTCCATGCATAATTTTGTCTCTTATATGCTCTATATCCATTTCCATGTTGAGCATAGCTTCTACATTGGTTATCATGTGACTGTAGGTTCATCCTTATATAGTTATGACTTTTATGGCCAAATCCATCACACCTCTAACATATGACATTATTGTTTCTAGGAAGGACATGGTGTCTATTCCTAGAATTCATTATGCATTCATTTGCCCTATGGTCATATTCTTTGCATGTAAAATAGTAACTGGAGAAAGGGGACAAATAACTTATGAATTTGTTTTGCCATGCATGAGGAGATCTTACTGGTTCAATATTTCTATTTTTTCTTCTCTGGGGATGGATCTTGGACTATCCACACTCTGCAGCTCTTCCATCTGATCTCTTCTTTTCCCACACTTGTTTTGTCTTGTGGGAGGTATCATCTCCTTGTTTTCTACCAGTAGGGTTCTTCTATGTTGTCTTCTTATGTTCTTGCTTCTGGAGAAGCTACCTTCTCCCATCTTCCCCTTTCCTTTGGGATCTGCATTTTTTCTCTTTCTTGTAGCATCGGTCTTCATCCTTTACTTCATGTCTTCACCTGTTGTGGTTAGATCAATCTTCTTTCGGGGATAATTCTGGACACTGAAGGTTTGCCCCTTGTTATCACCATTTGAGGAGACAAACAAAATGTCATTGTGGGGGACATTCTTGCTAGTGGAGTGTTTACTGACACCACTTCCTAATCCTCTGATATCCTTGGCATACTTTTGCTTCTTTAGCATCTTATCCTAGGCATCACTACTGCCATCATACCAGATTCTTACCTTAAGCTCATCTTGACATTTCTCAAAATATTTCTTGAGATTCTCCAATTGCTCATTAAGCCTCTGACACTCTTTATCCTTGGCCTCTAGCTCAAATGCTAGATCTTTACACCTACATTCCTTGGTGTCTTCTTGATGAGTCTTCAACTCTGAGATACATTTCTCAGATTATTTAAGGCATTTGATCAACCAATTTTGTTCCACAACTTCAGCATTCTTGAATAACTTGTATTCATTCCTCACTTTACTAAGTTCTTTGAGTGCACTTACAAGTTCTCCTTCAAGATCTACTTCTGCTTCATCTTCTTCTTCACCTTCACTATCACTGCCTAACACATCTCGCTAGTAGGAGTGATCTGCATGATCATTCTCATATGTGTGCCTCTCATCTTCTGATTCTCGAGCCATGAAGAGGTGGGTATCTTCTTCACCATTTCTGTAGCTGCTAATAGATCTACCTTCATCATCTGCAAATATATGAGATGCTTTTCTCATCTTTTCTTCACAAAATGGTTCTACAGTTGTAGGCACATTTCCATAGAGCTTCTTCAATCTATCCCATAAGTTTTTTGTCGATCTGCATCTATCCACCTATGAGGAAACATCATATGATAACCCACAAAGTATAGCCTTCAATGTCGCATCATTACACTGGTTTATTCTTTCTACTTTTGAATCTGTGGGACGATTGACTTTACTAGGGAAACCATTAACAATCGACATCCATACATTAAACCCTAAGGAGGATAGGTAGACTTTCGTCCTACAACTCCAAATAGAATAATTTGAACCATGAAGAACTAGATTAGGGGTTAACACTAAACAAACCATTGTGTTCAAATACCAGAATCTACCCAAGCTAGAGAAAGCTTATCAACCGAGAACCCATGCTTTGATACCAATTGTTGAACACAAGATGTCATTGAGAGGGGGGACTGAATCAGTGATTTCCAAACTTAACCCTTTTCTAACCTATGTGTGTATATCGGTTAGTAGATCTAACATAAAGCAAACATACAGGTTATATGAGAGGATAACATAAATGCTACCTGTAGCATCGTAAATTGTATGCACTTGCTAGGGTGGTACAATTTCACACCTAGTTTAGCACCCGCCTTGGCGCATTTTGCATTTTGCATTACATTTCCCCTTTAGCACTTAATTAATTAAATTAATTAGGTCTAAGGTTCTATTTTATCATCTCCCATATCATAAAGTTGGGCCCTTTCATTAAAGTGTGCCCTTTTCATTTTATTCCTCCTATACATCATTTAATCAAAAACCCTAATTAGGTCCTATTTTGAACTTGGGGGCTTGATTTCGGGGGTCAAAACATCTCGAAATCACCTGTAACTTCAGGATTCTCTCTAAAATCATCATATCCGACGGCCCTGAAAATTTGGTGAAAAGTTGTCAGGACCGTGGCGCTCGGTGCACATGGTCCCAGACATTTTTCCCGAAATTTTAGGAGCACGATCCAATCATAAAATAAAGCTTAACCCCAAGAAATTGGTAGGATATTCAATCTCTAGGTCGGCCAAAATATGAATTTACGACCTAGGGTTTCATACATAAAAGCTCTCTTTCCTCATTTGAAAGGATCCGATTTTTGTTTGGAGGAACCTCATATGCAGCGAAAGAGCAGATCTTTGAAGACTTCAACAACATTCAACATCCTTCTATCAAGCATTTATCAATTTCATTCATCCATTTAGGGCTTGGAAGACATCGAAGAACAATAGGAGATTACCGACTGAAGATTGGCTTGTACTCCTCCCTTGAGGGTTGGGTATGATTTCATGTTGTTTTCATGTCTTTGCATAAGCTTCAATATATCCTTTATTCATGCTTTAGATCACTTTGCATCTTGATTTAGAGCATTTACATTATCATTTACAAGCAATTAGGGTTTACTTTCTAGGTTGCTCTAGTTTGCTTTCTTGCATTTTAGGACCTTGCACACACACTAGGTCTGCACACACAATACATTTTACAATACAACTTGGCTATTCGTGGAGGTGGAAATCATCGAAGCGGGGGTTCGACTAAGGCAAAACCCTATATAGCCGCCCAAACACCTTTTCAGATATAAGTGCAGGTTTCGGGACTTGGACGACGCCGCAGGTTGCAGATCCAGGAGAAGCAGACTGAGACCGACCTTCCCACCAAGTTTCAAAGCAAAAGACCAGGACAGGGGCATGGGGCACCCTGGTCCTACCAGGACAGGGGCGCTAGGCGCCCTGGTCCCTGGGACAGGGGCGCTGGGTGCCCTGGTCCTCCTGACAGACAGCAGTTTTCATCAATTTTGACAGCTTTTCCAGAGTGCAAAAACAGCAGTTTCTGGAGCAGTTTCAGGGGCAGAATCAGGACAGTGGCGCCCGCGCCCCCATCCCGAACATTTTTAGTCAGATTTTAACTCCGAGTACACATTTTCATTCTTGTCTTATCCTTGTACTTACAGCCTTCCATTGTTTAAGTTCAATTCTGCAATCTTGTTATTAGTTCATACTTGCACTTTGGGGTTAGGGATTGAACTTGCATCATTTCATCTTTCAATTACAACAAAGGAATAGAAATCCTAATAGGTAGCCTGTGGCTCTCTCTTCCACAAGAAGAAGTAGCCAATTGTGTGATACCTCTAGGCTCTTTCGTATTCCACAAGTGTGTGGTCGAAAGTGAGATTAGGGCATGCTTGCTTAGTGTCACTTTTTCTCCTACACATTTTGGTGAACCCGACGTGAACTCCAATCTTCTCTAATTCTGATTTATGTTTTCAAATTTGAGTGTTTATGCTATTTCAAATTCAAATTTGTATTTACAAGTTTCAATTTCTTGCAAGATTCAAAATTTAGAGGAAATTTTTGCTAAAACCCTAATTTCTCAATTCAAAGTTGAACTTGTGGATAGCTTAATTTGGATCAATAATTTTAAATCTGATTTAGGAACTCATTTGAATCATAAATTTCATTTTCTAAATCTACATTCTAAGTGCTTGCATTGGTTGAAATTAAACATTTCCTTCTATTTTGCATGTGTTATCATTTGAAAGAGGAAAATTGTTGTCATGATGCATTCATTTCATAGATGTGATAATGGGTTAGCTTCCCTTGTTTCAATTTTTCCTTCTCCTAAAGAACCTCCCCCCATCTATAACAACATTTTAGTGCCTAAAAGAGTTTCTACCAATCCCTTTGAGACTCTCCCATGCTCTAAGGATGAAGACTTTAAGAGTGATCTTGACAATTCTCCTAAAATGTGCCCTTCCTATTTAGCTATCCTAGAGGAAGAGAATGATATCATAAACACCTTTCTTAATGTTACTTCACCTTCCCTCCATGATGCATCTCTTAGTGAAAAAGTATTGATGGAAATTGACTTATCTTCTCCTAAAGTTGGTCCTTCCAATGGGGGCATGTTAGTGCAACAAGAGGTTATGAACACTTCTTTCAAAGATCCCCTTCCTAAGCATGAATCTTTGGAGAAATATGTTCATGTTCCTCCTAAAAAATACTCCCTTCATGAGGATCCTTTTGTGCAAAAAGATGACATTATCCCTACATTTCCTAGTGATGGCATTTCCTTTTCCAACAAAATTCCCACTAGAGATGATGAATTAATGATAAATGCTTACCCTTCTCCTAAAGTTTGTCTTACCCATAAGCATCCCTTAGAGAAAGAAGATGAAATAATAAGCAATTTCCTTAATTCTCTCTCCCCTAAAGATCCTATTGAACATATTTTGAGGAAAGAGGATGAGTTTAACACATCTATTGATGCTCTCCCTCCTAAGGATGAGGAATTAATAAACAATGTTCTCTCCTCTCCCGAAATTGACAATACTTCAAACATTCCTTTCAACAAGCTCACTATTTGGGATGAACCATTAGAAGAAGGTATAGATTATTCTCTACCCCTAGCCAAAGGGGATGAAATCAAGATTGGAAACTCCCTTGATAGTTTCTCTCCTTCCTTGAATCTCAATTATTCTCCCTCTAAAAATAAAGCATCTCCCTCTCCTCAACTTGGTTCTACTCATAAGGAAACCCTAGTTCAAAGCAAGATGGTTAACATTTCTTTCAGAGATCTCCCTCTCAAAAGTGAGACTTTAGAGAGTAATGTTGATCCTTCTCCTATAGAGTTTATTCCCCATGTAAATCATTCGATGATAGAGGATGATATGACCTTTCCTCTTCCTACTAGAACATCAATGCCTACCCCTTGTCTCTCTCCTAAAATTGATTTAATTCGTGATGAGATTTTAGTGCAAGAGAAGACTATCAACAATTCTTCCAACATTTTTTTTCATTCCTCTAAACCATCCTCAATCAATTTGATACATGTGAATGAAACACCTAACAAACCTCTTTTCACTGTCCAAGGTGCTTGTCCTTCTCAAAATTCTCAACCTTTAAATAAGCCTATCTTAGTGGTTCAAGGTGGTTATGCTAATGATTCTTTTTGCACTCCTAAGAAACCTATTATTACTATGCAAGGAGGTTATTCTTCTAAGAGCCCTTATGAGTATGCTAAGAAACTGACTAGAGAGAGTTATCATGCGGTTGCTCATACCTATAATACTAGAAATAATAGGCAACCTAATCCTCCTCCTGTTATCCCAACTTCACTTCCTCCTTCTCAACCAATTCTTCCGCAAGCTCCACGTATTTCACAAGTTCTTGGTAAGGAATATGATCTCATAGAACAACTTAAAGCTACCCCTGCCAAGATATCCCTTTGGGATTTGATCCAAACTTCTTCTGCTCATCATGGAATGTTACAAGATGCCTTGAAAGATTTGAATGTTCCTCCACCGAATACATCTAGTAATATAGCATCTTTAGTTAACTCTGTGATGAATCCTAAAGCTCAAATTGTGTTTACCCAAGATGAGTTGCCTACTAGTGAAATTCAACAACAATATGATCCCTTGATGATTGTGGTTATCATAAATGACATGGCTATAAGACGAACACTAGTAGATAATGGCTCTGGCCTTAATGTATGTAGCATTAATCTATTGCATAAGATGAATGTGGATACATCCCTTATTGAGCCTGACTCTCATCCCATTCGAGGCTTTGATAATGTGGCTAAGTCTTCATTAGGTATTATCACCTTACCCATCACAGTGGGACCTGTTACTTTGCCTACTCCTATCCATGTTATGTCGGGAAATCTAACATACAACTTGTTATTAGGGAGACCTTGGATTCACAGTATGCAAGCTGTCCCCTCTACATTGCATAGACAAGTTAAATTCATTTATAACAATAAGACATATACCTTGATAGGTGACACTAATCTTCAAGCTTGTTTGCAAACATCTAAGCCTTCCTCTTCTAGTAATGACTTTTTGAACAAGATACCTATGGATGAATCATTACCCTCTAATAATCAAAATTCTTTGGATGAGTCTAAAGCTCCTGAAGAAGATTCTTCTCGACTTGAATCTACACATGAAAAGGCTTTTGATCCTGAGAAGATTCTCGCAGAAGATGATTGGGGATCCCTTGATTTTAATCCCACCTTTGTAGGTGAGTATAGGGTTCCTCCTAGAGAGCTTAAAGTTAAAAAGAAGGAAGAAACTAGAGATCAATCAGTCTTACTTGAACCTATGAGCAATAATTTTGTGGCCGCTTCTCAAACTTCTTCTCCTCACACCTTTAATTCTAAAGAATTTGATTCTTTGTCTTATGAAAAACCACCTTCTCTTCCTGAAATGGCTGATCGTTATGGTCGTGGTTTTCGCATTTTTGCTAAGCATGGGTATCATGGAAATGGTTGTGGTGCTCATGAACAAGGGATGAAGGTTCCTCTAGAGACTAATTTTCACAATTATGCCTTTGGACTCGGCTATAATCCCTGCAAATGTACCAAAACATCTAAAAGACCATCTCTCAATGTGAATGCTATATTTAGTAGTGATGATGATCTCACTTCAACTAAATCATCTTCTACTTCTATCAACTCTCATTCCCCTCATAAGGAAATCTTGGCAATGAACAAATCTCTTTATGAATCCCCTCAAATTTCTAAATCCACTTATGAATCTTTATCTCCTATTCATCATAAAGTCCTTTCCTCCAAGGATAAGGCTCTAATAAATTACACTCATTCCTCTTCTAAGATTTCATGTGACTTTTCTTCTTCAATTTTTATCATTTTATACATGTTTTTGATCTCACTTATAGTTGAGCATTTAACATGTCATATTCAAATACCTTATTCAATCTATCATGTCTTTAAATAACATTAATGGCTATTATGTTGCTCATCATTATGTGACATTGGTAGCTCATTTACTGGGGGCTCATTGTCATTCATGATGGTACAATTTCAAGTGCAATCATATATTTTTTGAAGCAACATAATAGCCTAATTTTCTTGTTCCTATGGGGACAAGAGTGATTTCATACATCTCTTCTTTTGGCTTATGTCCAAATCTCTCCCTAGAAGATTGTGTAAGTCCTTCTCATTGTCCTTATCCTTGGGAGGCAATGATCTTTCCTTATCTTTATCTAAGGATCCACTTTTTCCTATTTTGTGGATGGTGTGGACTTTATTATTTGATGTTATGCCTTGTACGCATTTGTTGTTGTTTGTTCAAGGATTCTCTCTTACAAGAGGTGTAAGTCCTTGACTACAACCTCTTTTGCACTTGGTAAAATACATCCATAATGAATTTACTCTCCCGATTGGGTTAAAAAGAGAGTCATCCTTCATTAAGAATCACTTTCACCTCGCAAAAGAAGGAAGTATTGCATTCTTATTCTCTTCTTTGTCTTATTCTAGAAGATGTTATCTTTGTCTAAGACAATTCCTCTTGGGGATAGGTGTCTTTTGTAAAAAGATCTCTTCTCCTCTAAGGATCTCCTTTACACATACTACAAGATATCCCTTTTCAACTATCTTATCCTTGCTTAAAGGAGTGTAAAACTCTCTTGCTTGGATCTATGACATTGTTGCATTTTTTGGGGTATCTTCTTTTGTGATGAAGGTAGGTATCCTTGTTCTACTTTGCTTATGACATAAACATTACACTTTTTGAGCAATGGGTCATTCTCGGAACCAGAGCACAGACTCTTAGAGCGAGATGTCTCCATTTTTCTTTTATGCAAGGTGATTATTCTCGGAACCAGAGCACAGACTCTTAGAGCGAGATGTCACGCTTTTGTACTATACATATATGGGTTGTAGCATACTCGGGCATAGACTCCTATGAGATGCTTCTAACCTCCCTTACACACACATGCACAAGGTTGAGTGGAACTAGCGGCATAAGGCTAGACTTTCTCACTCTCCTCCCTTACATGGATCACCTAGACAAGATCTAGGGGTGAGAAGTCCATGTTTTTCTCTCTCACTATTCTTCTCATGGATCACCAATGTGTGTATTCATGCTTTTTTTCCCTTTCTTTTCTTCTCTTTGCATTTTTTTTCCATTTACATCCTTCATCTTGTGTTAGAGAACTCTCAAATCGTCACACTCTTTGTTGTGTTGGAATTGAGATTTAGTCCTCTTTCTTACCAAATGATTCTCCATTAGATTTTGATCTCATATCGAATCTTCTTGTGAGCATTTGTCATCAATATTCTTTAACAATTCGAAGTGGTACGCATGATACCCTATTTCAACTCACTAAAATTAGCAAGCCGAAACAGGGGGGGGCATATAGCTACCCTCAAATTTTCATCACCTTCCTTAGTAAGCATTAGGTGATTTTGTGATCTAACGTGTGTTTTGTAGGGTGCGGTTCCTAACTGTGTACTGCAGATACCGCTGGGGGCTTCGTTCGACAGACTTATGGATATATCCTTTTTCAAATAATGTTTACTTTTCTGTACTTTAGCTTGCATATGCACGTAGTGTTCATATGACCGCTAAAGTGGGGGCTAAATGTAGCGTCGTAAATTGTATGCACTTGCTAGGGTGGTACAATTTCACACCTAGTTTAGCACCCGCCTTGGCGCATTTTGCATTTTGCATTACATTTCCCCTTTAGCACTTAATTAATTAAATTAATTAGGTCTAAGGTTCTATTTTATCATCTCCCATATCATAAAGTTGGGCCCTTTCATTAAAGTGTGCCCTTTTCATTTTATTCCTCCTATACATCATTTAATCAAAAACCCTAATTAGGTCCTATTTTGAACTTGGGGGCTTGATTTCGGGGGTCAAAACATCTCGAAATCACCTGTAACTTCGGGATTCTCTCTAAAATCATCATATCTGACGGCCCTGAAAATTTGGTGAAAAGTTGTCGGGACCGTGGCGCCCGGTGCACATGGTCCCGGACATTTTTCCCGAAATTTTAGGAGCACGATCCAATCATAAAATAAAGCTTAACCCCAAGAAATTGGCAGGATATTCAATCTCTAGGTCGGCCAAAATACGAATTTACGACCTAGGGTTTCATACATAAAAGCTCTCTTTCCTCATTTGAAAGGATCCGATTTTTGTTTGGAGGAACCTCATATGCAGCGAAAGAGCAGATCTTTGAAGACTTCAACAACATTCAACATCCTTCTATCAAGCATTTATCAATTTCATTCATCCATTTAGGGCTTGGAAGACATCGAAGAACAATAGGAGATTACCGACTGAAGATTGGCTTGTACTCCTCCCTTGAGGGTTGGGTATGATTTCATGTTGTTTTCATGTCTTTGCATAAGCTTCAATATATCCTTTATTCATGCTTTAGATCACTTTGCATCTTGATTTAGAGCATTTACAAGCAATTAGGGTTTACTTTCTAGGTTGCTCTAGTTTGCTTTCTTGCATTTTAGGACCTTGCACACACACTAGGTCTGCACACACAATACATTTTACAATACAACTTGGCTATTCGTGGAGGTGGAAATCACCAAAGCGGGGGTTTGACTAAGGCAAAACCCTATATAGCCGCCCAAACACCTTTTCAGATATAAGTGCAGGTTTCGGGACTCGGACGACACCGCAGGTTGTAGATCCGGGAGAAGCAGATTGAGACCGACCTTCCCACCAAGTTTCAGAGAAAAAGACCAGGACAGGGGCGTGGGGCACCCTCATCCTACCAGGACAGGGGCGCTGGGCACCCTGGTCCTTGGGACAGGGGCGCTGGGCGCCCTGATCCTTTGGACAGGGGCGCTGGGCGCCCTGGTCCTCCTGACAGACAGCAGTTTTCATCAATTTTGACAGCTTTTCCAGAGTGCAAAAATAGCAGTTTCCGGAGCAGTTTCAGGGGCAGAATCAGGACAGTGGCGCCCGCGCCCCCGTCCCGAACATTTTCAGTCAGATTTTAACTCTGGGTACACATTTTCATTCTTGTCTTATCCTTGTACTTACAGCCTTCCATTGTTTAAGTTCAATTCTGCAATCTTGTTATTAGTTCATACTTGCACTTTGGGGTTAGGGATTGAACTTGCATCATTTCATCTTTCAATTACAACAAAGGAATAGAAATCCTAATAGGTAGCCCGTGGCTCTCTCTTCCACAAGAAGAAGTAGCCAATTGTGTGATACCTCTAGGCTCTTTCGTATTCCACAAGTGTGTGGTCGAAAGTGAGATTAGGGCATGCTTGCTTAGTGTCACTTTTTCTCCTACACACTACCACGTATAAAAGGGACATCATATAACACCAGATGTATGAGGAAAACCCAAGATGGGAAAAACCATGGTGAGAAATGCCGCTGGAGACTACTGCTCCAATCCAGCCTCACAATGAAACATTCGGTTACAAAATTTAGGGCACCAACCCAAGGAGTACCACTCTTGCTTTAGTGAACCAACCCAAGGAGCACCAACCCCTTATTTTAGGGCACCAATGTAAGATGCACCGAGCTCCAACTCAGTGATTACAAAATCATATTTTGAATCCAAAAGTTATCTTCTTGTCACAAAAGAACTTTGTAACTCTCATGTATGTCTCTCCATCAGTTCTCCTCTCTAAAGATCTTTGTCAGTTCTCTATTCACCTTCTCTCTGCTGCAACCTTATCTCTTGCTGCAACTTTATCTCCTACTGCTACTCCTTCTTTGTTGCAACCTTACCGATTCAACCTCTTCTTCTTGTCTATCAGTTCTCCTTCCTCTCTAACACACTGCTACTATCCACCACTGGTCTTGATAACTCAGTTAGATTTCTACCATCTAATTCATGTTAGTTCTTAGCTTTCCTTCTTTGCAATCTTCTATGACTCTTCTCTCCTGGTTCTATCACCACCGGTATACTCCTCTCTTAGACTCATTGGTAGACTACTAATCGCCTCACTATTTTTAGATGAGCTCTTCAAACTGATTCTCTCTCTCACACTCAGTCTCTTGTCTTATTATCATTGAGAACTTGATTGATTTTCTCTCACATGCAGCAACACAAACCATATCTTTAGATTGCATACTTATAGCCATATTTTCTTGCCTAAACGTGAGTTTGAACATTGGCACGCTAGGGTTTCTTCATCGACCCCAAGCTAGATCAAATCCAATCAGATCTCCATCTAGAGATCGACTGCCTACAATGGATCAATTAGACTCCACCAATCCTACTATGTTCACAACACATTTTCCCTATTTGGAAAACACGACACCTTCTTTGATATGTACCTGTCAAACACCTATGAAGCAATCATGCAGATAGCTTCACCTACCATGATCAGCACTCGGACACTCGGCCTCAATCATGGAGTCATCAAATCAAATCTACGTGCTTTGATTAGTCTCAAGCCGCACTCTTCTGCTCTTCAACCCATGAAACATGCTATCAACATTAATGTCAACAAGTCACCACCTCTTGCAATATGATGAAGCAGTGATAATGTATGTTGTCCTTGATGTCAATAAGTGCTCAAGTAGGTGAACCGGTATGCACTAGAGTGAAGATCAAATGCATTGAATGTCTACCTCAAGAATGTGTATTTTTCTTAAGCAGTATGTGAAAAATGCTTGATGGGTTATTGCTTTCCAGATGCAATGAAGATTGGACAATGAATAATGACTTTAGATCTATTTTAGATCATTTCATTCTATGTAATGTATTTAATAGTCAGGATTAGACCGCTTGTAATTGTAAACCTAAAATGTTTAGGGTTTAAGCTACTGACCTAATTATTGTCTATAAGGTCGATGAGTTTTGTTATTGTAGTTGTTGGCAAAAGTTGTGTTTGTGTCCACATGTTGGAGATTTGATACTTGCCAAACAAGAGTAAGGAATTTGCAAAGTGTGATTGCAAAAGAGAGAAACTGAAAAGGATCTGCCTTAGCAAGGAGTATTGTTATCAAATCAAAGTTTTACCTGTTGTATTCTAACCATTTCAACAAAAAGTAAATCCCTTGACCGGGTAGCTTTAACAGGCTTTGTTGTAAATCCTCTAACTAGGAGACTCAAGTTTATTGAGTTCTTTAAATCCTCTAGAGAGGTAACCTTTAACAGGGTTTCAACCTTTAACGAGGTATATAGCCATCCCTTAACTGGGTGATCCTTAACTGGATTGGTTCCTAACAGGACCTTATTGTAAAGTCCTTAACCGGACTAGGCTCCTAACAGAGCGGACTTCAAAAGAGTTCACAAACAAGCTTGTGGGTATTCATCCCCACCGTGGTTTTTCCCATTTGGGTTTCCACATGAATAATCTATGTGTTATGGGTTGTGAGTTTTTCATGTGATGATTGAGTTTTTTTTTTTATTAAGTTAGATATGCATGCATTTTCTAATGGTTGTGGTTTTTATTGGTACAACTCATGCATGATTAAACTGGTGAAGTAGCTATCAAGATTTGAGATCTGTTGAATGTTGTCTGAAGTATTTATGTTTAACCGGTATTTCTATGGGTAGTATAGTGGTGAAGACAACTGGTTTTCTAGTGTTTTGATTTGTCAAAGTATTGGAGAAAGTTTTTGTGTGTACTAATTCACCCCCCCCTCTCAGTACCTGTTAGGACCTTAGTAGTTCATCATTATTCATCACCACCTACCACACTGACACATCACACTGACTTGTGCAAGCATGTCACTTCACCTCCATGTGGCCCCTTTGTTAGAATCCACCTTTGTTGTTGGTCCAGACAAGATCACCGACCAACCACTTAACTAGGTTCGTCTACTAGTTCACAGACCATGTCGGTTATACCCTAACCAATCTTCCTTCACCCTTGCACTCTGCTTCTCTTTTGGTGGAGCACCTAAACTGGTCAACACACATGTCAACCTTCCTCATGCACATTTTCATCAATTGGTATCCTTTTGCATATGCATTTTGACAACGTTACCACTAGACATACTTATTGGTAAACACCTTGATGACATCATGTCGTCAACCTTCCCCAATCTCCATTTGTCTGCTTTTGCTCCAACTTGCCTTCTTCATCAATAGATCAGTTCTTCTATTAACATGTTTGTCAAAGTGACAAACTATATCCTCCAATCTCTATACTGGCAAGTCATCACTGTCTACCCGACTGATTCGGTGCATATCTTTGATCTAATGCACTTAAGGCAACTTAGTATTTCACCAGTTCATCTGGTGTGAGCCTTCAATCACCTGCCTTTAACTCTTTTATCTTATCTCCTAGAACTATGATGCATTCCATCCATAATAGAAGATTCCACTTACTGGTGGGAGTGGATCCTTGTCATCTGCACCCTGCATTGCACCAATGTGGCTTCCTTGCTTGAGCATGCATATCTACACATGTGATCTGATTGGGCACATTCATTGTCAGTCATCTCTGCAAATGGTGACTACATTTTTATCCAGTGGGAGTCTTGTTGTTTCACATCAACACAACATATCGGTGGGCTGCACATAATTTTCCTCTAGTGTTGATGTGATTTTTGTAACATTCCCCCTCTTCATCACAATCAACAACCCAACATCTTGTTGTCTTGTCGGTTGGAAACTATGCACTGCCAACATGTCACTTACCAGTCTGTAGTCCTTATGTCTTCAACACAAGTCAATACTAACTTGTGTACCGGTGACTCCAATGGAGATTATCCTATCTAACCTTCTCTCCCTTACCAGTGACCTACTATGCTAGAGGACATCAATGACACCATTTCTGGTATTCATCAATGACAACACTACTCATCAATCTCCCATACCGGTTTCCATCCTATACTAGTTGACATCAATGAAAACACAATGTGAACATTTGGACCCCCTAGCCCATCTCAAATTTAAGCGAGAAAAATCCCTCCATGTCAACTCATGTTGGAAAATTAGTCAATTAATCTGATAGGCAGGTATATAAAGAGGATTTCCCCTCTCATTTGATAAATCCACAATTATTAGATGGCATTAAGGAGCAAGAATTGAGAATTCAAGAGATCAAGCATTCAAGAAATCAAGAGAAATTGAGTATTTTCAATCTTCCTTCAAGTTTTGGAGCAACAACAGAGTCAAGATTTCAAGCATTGAAGAGGAGATCATCATTCTAATTCATGAAGTCCTAATTCCATTTGGAGGCAAGCAAAATTTCACAAGGAGGTATAAGCATTTCATTTCAGTCAATTTAACATCCCCTCAAAGAGAAGGATCTCTACTTTTAGTCATTTTAATTACATTATTTCAACCACTTGGTTAATTTCAAAACTGGGGTTTGACCTAAAGGCAAGCCCCTCTTCCCAATACATTTCCCTTTCCTTTTGTATGCATAAAAAATAGGTGTGCAGTTGTAACTCTCGAGATAAGCTTTAGACACAGAGATGGAAAAACCCTTTACGACGATTATAAATCTTGGAGGACCAAGAGGAGGGTGCCTTGGTCCCTACTACTTTTGGTATTTTTTGCAGGGCAACTCTGAATCATCTCATACTTCTTATATCCAGGTGTAGGACAAAATCCCGACTTTACAACTCATTGTTTTCTCAAATTTCACTTCATTTCTTGCATTTTATCTTAATTCAACTAGTCAGCTTACAAAAGAGGGTCAAACACATTCCATTTCATTCAATCTACTTAGTATTCAATCCTAATCTGATTAGTGACTGAACCTAGTGGATTTTTCCCCCTCTTTTGAATGTAAAGTCCTCCAAGTGAAAATTGACTTACTGATTACTCCTTTCCACATGGTGAATTTTCTAAGCCCAAAATTTTATAGTTTGCATGATCGAACAATGTCAATCATATTCATCAACTCATCTCTAATGATCTGTACCCTGTCCCTATTTGGTTGGATAGGGGCGGTTAGTAATATACTATCAATATGCTATATGGCACATTGTAGAGCTTGAAGGGTTTCAGAAAAAGGTCGAGCCCTAGTAGCACTGCCATCAGAGGGTATTTGACCAAACTATCTAGATGTTTGGTCACCCTCGCAATGAACACTATCCTCAGATGGATGATAGGCCATATGGAAAATATCCGCATGTGTAGTTCTATAAGAAAATAATTTTAAAACTAATTATTCAAACTAATTTAAAGTAATTCAAACTCATTGTGAAAACTATTTTCAACTAATTCAAACATATTTGAAAATGATACAATTTTAATTTAAAGGAATTCAAACTAATTGAAACTACTTCAAACTAATTCAAAAAAAATTTAAATTGATATAATTCTAATTTAAACTAATTCAAACTAATTTAAAAATTATGCAATTATATAAAATGTTGATACAAATTACTTTAAAGAAACATTTAAACTAAATACACATACATACACATGTGTGCACACATACACACATACACATATACACACATATACATACATGCATACACAGACATACACACATACATACACCCACATACATACATACATACACCCACATACATACATACATACATACATACATACATACATACACACATACACATACACACATACACACACACACATACATACATACATGCATACATAAATAAATAAATAAATAAATAAATACATACATACATACATACATACATACATACATACACATACACATGTACATACATACACATACACACACACATACATACACATACACACATACATACACATACACTCATGCACACATGCATACATATACATTACAGAGGCACACTATATACATACACACACACATATATACACATACACATCCACACCCACATATATACATACACCCATATACACGCATACATACATATGTACACATAGACACGCACATACACCTATATGCACATACATACATACACATACATGTACATACACATGCATACATACATAAATACAAACATATACACACATACATACACATACACACATATACACATACATACATACACATTACATAGACACACACACACACACACATACATACATACCTACATGCATACATATATACATACATGCATACATACATACATACATACATACATACATATGCATACATACATACATACATACACACACACACATACACCCATATATGTACATACATACATACATACATACACACACACATACATACACACACACATACACACACATACACACATAAACCCATACATACACACACACACACATATGCATTACATAGACAAACATACATACATATGTACACACGCATACACACAGATGTATACACATACACATACACATACATACATACATACATACATACATACATACATACATACATACACCCACATACATACATATACACATACACACATACAAACACATACATCCACATACACACATACACACATTCACATACACATACATCCACATACATACATACATATATTTTCACACATACACACACACACATACATACATACATACATACACACACATACATACACACATATATACATAGACATACATGTACACATATTTGTATACATACACACATACACAGATACATGCATATGCACATATACATATACATATACATATATACATACATGTACTCACATACACACACACGTACATAGACATGTACATAGAGACGTGCATACATACATACATACACACACATACATGCACACATACAAACACACACAGACACACACATGTGCATCTATGTATGCATGTGTATGTGTGTGTATGTGTAGGTGTATATGTATGTGTATGTGTATGTGTAGGTGTGGGTGTGGGTGTGGGTGTAAAGGGGAAAATTAAGTAATTTGACAATTTGCAAGATAAAAGAAGAAATCACCAAATCACCTATTTTCTCTTGAGATGGGAGATGCCTTTACATTCAAAAGAGGGGGAAAATCCACTAGATTTAGTCGCAAATCAGATTAGGACTAAATACTAAGTAGATTGACTGAGATGGAATGAGTTTGAAACTCTTTTGTACTTGTTGACTACTTGAATTAAGACTAAGTGCAAGAAATGAAGACAAATTTAAGAAAACAGTGAGTTTGTAAATTCGGTATTTCATCATGCACCTAGATCTGAGAAGTATGAGATGATTTGAAGTTTCTCTATGAAAACTACCAAAAGTAGCTAGGATTGTGTGCAATGACTAGGGCACCTGCCCTCTTAGTTCTCCAAGATTTGTGATCGCCAAAAAGGGTTTTTTTGTCTCTATGTCTGAAGCTTATCCTGAGAGTTATAGTTGTGCACCTTCTTTTGTGCACACCGAAAGAAAGGAAAATGTGTTGGGGATAGGGGCTTGTCTTTAGGTCAAACCCCAGTTTTGGAATTAACCAAATGGTTGAAATAATGTAATTGAAATGACTGAAAGTACAAATACTTCTCTTAGAGGGGATGTTGAATTGATTGAAAATGAAATGCTTATACCTCCTTGTGAATTTTTGCTTGCCTCCACATGGAATTAGAACTTCATAAATTATAATGATGATCTCCTCTTCAATGCTTGAAATCTTGACTCTATTGTTGCTCCAAAGATTTAAGGAAGACTGGAAAATGCTCAATTTCTCTTAAATGCTTGAATTCTTTATAGATGCTTGATAGATGTGTTAAATGATCTTCAAATCAGAGGGGAAATCCCTCTTATATACTTTCTTGAAGGGAAAATAAATTATTTTTCTACATGCGCTGACATGGAGGAGTTTTTCCCACTCAAATTTGAGATAGGACAAGGGGTCCAAATAGGTACCCATTAGGGAGGATCATGGTGTCACGCCCTAGTCCTAGTGAGGACCAGGGTGCCATGCCCTGGCCTACCCTATTTTCGGGTAGGATCAAGGTGGCATTGAGGTTCATCTTTGAGGTAGGTGAGATTTTTTATTTTTATGAGCATAATCAAGTCTCCGGTCAGGCCAAGGGGTGCAAACAATAAGGTGAAGAACCAAATGCGATAAAAAATTGAAAGGGTTTCAATTTGAGGATGCTACATTTAGCCCCCACTTTAGTGGGAGTATGCACTTATGTAAATACTCATGGTAAAGTACAAGGAATTCATATTGAAAGACTTTCACAACTTCAAAGAGGCAAGATACACCAATCCCCTAGTGGACTTTAGGATCTTACAACTTCAATGATAAGGTAAAAGGGAAGATCCTGAGAAAGAAAGAGAGAACCATGAATACAAAGAGTAAGGTTCTCTTACTATGAGAAATGAAAAGAAAATACCAAAAATTACAAACAAAAGACAAATTTTTCTAAGTAACTTTAATTATCAAGAGAGGGAATCATAAGCGAAGTGTATGCTCCCACATTAAAGCGATTGTGCATGCCTTGCTGGCAATAATTTATTTAAGGTAAGATACACCCAAAAATACAAGCACGTTATCACAATAATTTAATCTCCAAGAGAGCATAAATGAAAGGATAATGAACACAAAACACAAAGCATGGGGTGGCTTTGCTTAAGTTTGGAGTCAGTATGCTTTTTATGATAACTCATGTATATCATATATATATAAATACATGTGCATAGAATTATCCTCAACCCCCAAAACAAAGGAAACCACCATGGAAGAAGGGAACATATGTTTCTTTTGAGTCAACATGGAAGAGACCAAAAGAGATCTCAACACTTTTCATCATCCTCAAGTAGAAAACACTAGGGACAACAAATAGAAGAATAGGTAAACATATAGAAGAAGGATCACAAACAAGAAAGAGAAGAGAGAGAAAGAGAATCCATTGTGCTATTGAAGCTAATCAAATACATAATCCTCCCCCCAACCTTGCTAATCATTGTTTCGGGAAGGTGGACAACATGCCAGAGGAATGACATCGAGCATAGTAGATGGAGCTATCACAAGTTCCAAACAAGGACCATGCTCTAAGGATGAGTTGTTTTGTTCGTTACTAGAAGCTAGAATTAGTGATTTTGAAAATTTTGTAGATTAATCATTGTCAACATCAACATATTCATATTCGTCATCAGAAATATTAGGATCCACATTTTCATCAGTAACAATATTTTCACCTATTTCTTCATCAAAATAAATAAAAATAGGAGCTCTAATAGGAATAAAACTTAAAACATCGTTTGTCTTAAGCCTTTTGTATCTTGGAGAATTAGGTTGAACATCCTGTTTAGGAGAAAATGGAATCACGTCAAGATTTGGTGTTTTAGTAGAAGAAATGGTTTGGGAAGCAACTTCATGAGTTCTAGCATGATGTCTCCATCAGTGTTCTCTTGCAGAACGGTTTCTTCTAGTTTTGGCTGAAAGTTGAGTCGGAGGTTTAGGTTCAGTAGGTATAGATTATTCTCTTCTTTTAGGGAAGGATGAATGGGTTGAGTTATTTTAGGCTGGGCAATAGGAGAGGGCGATCACTTCTCTTTGTAAGATCAAGGAGGAGGAATCACACCATATAAAGATGGAATGGGAGATGTAGGAAGGAGACCGAGTCCATCATGAGGAGGAGGAATAGGTATGCCCTAAGGTCCATATGAGGAGGAGAAATAGGTCTACCCTTAGGAGGAATAGATTGATGCTTGGGAGGAAGAGAATTTATATCCTTGGGAGGGAGAATGGACTCATCTTTAGGAGAAGGAATAGATTTTTCCTTAGGAAGAAGAATATTTCTTTTCTTAGGAGAAATGGCACTCTTCTCTTTAGGAGAAGAAATAGATGCATCTTTGGGAAGAAGATTATCTCTCTCCTTAGGAGGAAGAATAATCTTATCCTCAAGAAGGGGTATATGATCATCAAGAGGAATGCTAATTGTTGAGTTTATAGGTTTAATCAATCAAAAAATCATCTCATTTTTTTCCAAGTTTGGCAATGATCTAAATAGAGCATCACTTCTAGGCTGAAGAGGTTGGAATTGTTCAAACCAAAAATAATCAAGACAAACATATCCATGCCTCATTGTAGTTTGATACATGTTATGATTAATAGATATGATTTTATCATTATGAGAAAATTTCAAAATGTGAATAGTAGAAGTGATCACTTTCATGGAAGAAAGCCAAAGATGTCCCAACTTCACACAAAATTGACCAAATGTAATAATGATAGTAAATTTAACATGTAAACATTTAGTTCCAACATCAATAGGACATGTTATAGAACCAACAATAGGACAAGAGAAGCCATCAAAAACTTTAACTACCACATCAGTATCATCATATATCACTTGATACAATTGCAAATTATAAATAAATTCTTCAACTATCACATTAACCATGCAAGTGGGAACAATAAACACTCCTCTAGAAGGTATACCTTTGATTTTTGCACTTATGTACAATGGGACATCGAGTGCTTTAATGGTCTCACTAGGATCAAATATGATGCACAGGTCCTTAGGAGGTTCTTGTTGATTTACAAGGTTCACCACATTATTAGATTCAAGGCCAACATCATTGGGAGAGAAGGCAAGATGACTAGTCTCAATCACATTAGAGGAATTTGATGGTAAAGGATCAATGAAAATATGAAGATTTTGATTAGGATGAGCTACAGATTTGTTTCCTTTATCATTCACACTTGCCACATATATGGTATTGTTATCAATAAAATCTTGAATCTTACTTCTCAATGAAAACCACTTTTTCAGTGTCATGACCAGGTTGACAATGATATTGACAAAAGGATTAACCACTAAAGTCAGATGAATTTGTCTTAAGATGGATCAATTGGTTTGATTGGGGGTATTTTTAACACATTCCTTTGTAATAACTAAGACATAATGCTATGCAAATATTCATTCAAAGGAGTAAATTATTTTTATCTTTTAAAGTATTTAGACAAAGGAGGCACACCTGTAGTGGCTGCTACATGAGTTTTGTTGTTGTTATCATTGTATTTGATGAATCCTTTTTTTTGTTTGAACTTCACAAACGGTTGTTGAGAACTATCACCCTTATAACTCAGAGCCATGAAAGGAGCTTTCTCCAATTGACTCATAGTCAGTTGATAATTGTGATGTATTGTGCACAACTACGGAAAGGAATTAAACTCAGTTAAGAGAATTTTATCCCTAATTTCCTTTTGGAAATTAGCAATAAAAATTATTTGAATATCTTGATCAAGAACAGGAAAAGAAATCTGAGAATACAAATGCTTATATCTACCAATTAAAGTAGTCACTTTTTCATTAAAACCTTGTTCACATTGCATCAAATTAGTCAAAATAATTTTAGGACCAATGTTATTGTGAAATTGTTGAATAAAAGCATTAGCCAATTATTGAAAAGAGGTAATAGAACAAGGAGGAAATGAAAAATACCATTGCAAAGCTTTATCCCTTAATGTTCTAGTAAATAATTTTTCTAACAATCTTTGATCATGAGCAAAGTCACTACACAAAGTTTGGAATGCTTTAACATGAGTTAGCGGATCGCCTTTTCCATTATAAAGTTCCAACTAAGGGACTTCTACATGTTTAGGAGGGATAGCTCTAACAATGTCATTGGATAATGGGCTTGCTACATCAATTGTGGGAACATTATACTTAGATTGATGCATCGAATCTATTTGTTGTTGTAAGGAGGACACTATTTGAGCTAAATTATTGATGGTATCTTCGGTAGAAGGATTAAAATTAGAAATGTTGGATTGAAAGGGAGGAGTAAAATTGTTAAATGAAGGAAGAGATTGAGAATAAGGAGGTGGGACACTATGGTAGGTAGGTATTGGAGAAGATTGGGTAACAAATGAAAGACATATGAGGAATGAAGGAATTTTGAATGAAGGAGTTTCCCCCTTGACTAACATTTATAGGTGGTGTAGGTGATTGGGTAACAAGGGGAACACTCATGGTAGTAGGAGTAAAAGAAGAGGGATCTACCTCATGAATGAAACTTGTAGGTATGACAATTTGTGTAGAGGTAGCCATGATATTTGATGTGAAGGTGGGAACACTAGTCATAGGAGTGGTCAAAGGAATGGAGTGATTAACTTGACTAGGAGGTTGCGTAAAATGTAGGGCTTCAGCACAACTCTTCATGGGCATAATATTAGAATAATCAATATGAAAAATACCACACAAGATATCAAAACCATGTTTATCACTTTGAATCATTCACTTTAATCCTTTAATCAATGGGAGAGATTCACTTTCCGGGTATTCTTGACTCATCCACTGTTGAAGACTGTTAAATTGATTGTCCATCTTCACCAATTGGTCAATGGATACCCTAGTAGTCATTCCTCCTCATCATGAGAATTATCTAGAGGATAAATGGGGATATTTGTAGGATTCCAGAAGAACCACCAATATCCTCATTGAAAAAGCTAGCCAAATTAGGCTCCATATCCTCAGTAATTAAACCTTGGCCAACCTTAATTCCACAACTTTTTCTTATAGGGATATTATAGCTAGGACTAATAGTAGTAAAACTCATGCACTAAGGGAGGGAAATTGGAAATTTGAATTTTAGAATCTAAATTGCAAATTAATTGAATAATGTGAAATTGTAGAAATAAATGATGCAATCTCCTAGGAAATTGGAAATGAAAATTATCCACAAGAGATTGAATTATAAAATTAGGGCCTATTGAAAATATTAAAATTGAAAATTGAAAGGAAGCAAGATTTAAATTTAAAATTAGGGTTCTCAAAAACTAACCTCTTAATTTTAGAATTTAAGATTTTGAAATGCTGAAATATTGAAGAAATCAATTTAATTTTAAAAATTAGGGTGTATGTAATTAACCACTTAATTTTAAAATTTAAATTGAAATTGTTGAAATGTTGAAATTCAGATTTGTTTTTTACCTTAGGTCAACCTAAAATCAATAAAATTTCACAAATCTCTGGAATCGAACAGTAAAATATAGTCAAAACAAGATCCCAAAATTTGGGGAGAAAAATTCGGGACTAGGTAGCTAGCTATTTGGTCGGACCAACTTTTTACCAAAATTTTAGGGAACCAAGATATTGTGATTTTAATGCGAATTCCAGAAGGATATGGAAATTGGAGATGTCTAGATATGTGAAATCAAGCCTTGAAGGTCAAAATAGGACACACTTGGGATGTGTAATAAGATGATTAATTGAAAAAATGAAACAAAAAAGGGCACACTTAAGGTTAAGGGCCAAATTTTATGAGCTTTAGATTTAATTAAATTGATTAAATTCTTAAAGGAAAATTGGAAATTGTAAAAGATTAATTTAAATTTAAAAATTAGGGTTTGTTGCATAAACTGCTTAATTTTAAAAATTTAAATTTTGAAAATTTGAATGTTGTAAGGTGGGAATGTGAATTTTTGAAATTGAAGCAAGAACTCAAATCTAAAAATTAATTCAAGATCTACACAATCCACAAGTTCAATTTTAAAATTAAACATTAGTTTTTTTTTATTTAACCACTTAATTTTTGAAATTTTGTTGAAAATTAAACATGTAAATGGAATCTTGAATTGTAAAAATTGAAGAGTTCTTAGATCTTAAACAATTAATCCAATTTAGAGAAATCACAAGCTCAATTTTGAATCTAAAAATTAGGGTTTTTGTGAATTTAACCTCTAAATTTTTCAAAATTGCAAGGAAATTAAACTTGTAATTAAAAATTTAAATTGTAAATTGCATAACACTCAGATCTGAAAATGAAAATCATAAGTAAGGATAAAACACATCGGGTTCACCAAAATGTAAAGGGGAAAATTAGGTGACTTGGCAATTTGAAAGTTAGAAGGAGAAATCACCAAATCACCTATTTTCGCTTAAGATGGGAGATGCCTTTACATTCAAAAGAGGGGGAAAATCCACTAGATTGAGTCACTAATCAGATTAGGACTGAATACTAAGTAGATTGATTGAGATGGAATTTGTTTGACCCTCTTTTATAAGTTGACTAGTTGAATTAAGACTAAGTGCAAGAAATGAAGACAAATATGAGAAAACAATGAGTTGTAAATTCGGGATTTCGTCATGCACTTGAATCTGGGAAGTATGAGATGATTCAGAGATGATCTATGAAAACTTCCAAAAGTAGCAAGGACCGTGTATAGGAACTAGGGTGCCTCCTCTTGGCCCTCCGAGATTTTTGATCGTCGAAAAGGGTTTTTCCGTCTCTGTGTCTGAAGCTTATCCCAAGAGTTATAGTTGTGCACCTTTTTTTTTGCACACAGAAAGAAAGGGAAATGTGTTGTGGATAGGGGCTTGCCTTTAGGTCAAACCCTAGTTTTTGAATTAACCAAGTGGTTGAAATAATGTAATTGAAATGACTAAAAGTAGAAATCCTCCTCTTTGAGGGGATGCTGAATTGATTGAAAATGAAATGCTTATACCTCCTTGTGAAGTTTTGATTGTCTCCACATGGAATTAGGGCTTCATGAATTAGAATGATGATCTCCTCTTCAATGCTTGAAATCTTGACTCTATTGCTACTCTGAATATTGAAGGAAGACTGAAAATGATCAATTTATCTTGAATGATTAAATGATTGATCTCTTGAATGCTTGATAGATGCTTGATAGATGTGTTAGATGATCTTCAAATGAGAGGGGAAATCCCTCTTATATACTTGGCCAAAGGGAAAATGAATTAATTTTCTGACATGACCCAACATGGAGGGGTTTTTCTCACTCAAATTTGAGATTGGCCAAGGGGTCCAAAATAGGTCCTCAATTAGGGAGGAGTAGGGTGCCACACCCTAGTCCTAGTGAGGACCAAGGCGTCATTCCCAATTCTTGCCCTATTTTGGGGCAGGTTCAAGGTGGCAATAAGGTGCATCTTTGACCTAGGTCATATTATTGATTTGTATGAGCATAATCAGGTCTTTGTTCAAGCCAAGGGGTGCAAACATTAAGGCCAAGACCCAAATGCGATAAAAAATTGCAAGGGGTACAATTTTAGGATGCTATGGTATGTGTCAGTGTATGAGTATGAGGATTGAAGTTTGTATGTGTATGCTTATTGATTAGAATTTTTTATGGTTTAATAGAAGAGTAATGAAAAAATGAACATTTATTTTTCATTGTTTAATAGTAATGATTATATTTTTCCAATGGTTTCATATTGTGGGTTTTCAAATTTTATTTGGTTTAATGTATTTTTTACATTTTTCTAATGGTTTCATACTTAGGTTTTCAAAAAATTGATAAACTAGAAAAATAAAAAAACATACAGACACAAGAAATTTATATAATTTTTAAACCACAAAACAAAAAGAGAATAAATTTGTACATACCCGAAAAAAGAAGGGTCAGAACTAAGCTCTCTTTATAGTTCAACGGAACTCCCAAAAGCTCCCAAGTGCTAAATGGAAGGAACCCCCCAAAAATCAGGTTTATATAACCAATAATTTTACCAAACTAAATTTGGTCGAACTCAGTTTGGCCAAACTCTTGGAACCATCTAGGCACCATGATAGCACTAATGGGTGCCTCACAGTGGGAAAATAGTTTGGCTGAACTAAGTTTGGCCGGATTGTGCTAGTTAGCCCAAAAGGTGACAACTTTGTGCTTTTGCCCATATATGTATATATGTACTAAAAAATATGAGTTCACTTGTACTAATAACTTTGTTGGTGTAAATATTTATTCTTGTTGGATATTATTACTCCTTACTTAAGTTTACTTAGAAGATGCATTTCATAGTAGTCTAGGTATGAGACACTTGGGTGTTTGTGCCACATTGGGATAGTGTGTGTAGGAGAATTTCCACCTTTCATGGTGTGATCTTGTTACTACTCTATCATATCCACTTATTGTGGAGTGATATTTCCACCTTCGGTCGGTGATCCACCTCATGTGGTATATTTTATTGTTCCTCCTACGTACCATACCTATTTCCTACCTACCCTTGATTCTTATTGAGCCACATGTCATGTTTGTATGCTCACATATCCATATAGCCTTGCCTATATATGCAGGCTCATCTACATTCAATGTAACAACTATTGATCTATTGATCATTTATCTATTGATGTGAATACAGTTTATTCTTGTCCTATATTTTGTCTCTCTCTATTGTACTTTTCATTGAGCTCTTGATCTTGGCAAAATCTCACATGGTATCAGAGGCATTAGAGTGTCATTGATTCATCTTTGAGAGGCATTATTGCGGCATCAAGAGGCAGATCTGAGGAGCAACATCTTTTGGAGGTGTCCTAGACTAGATCCAACCTTGCCATTACGTTCGGGTGACTGTTTCCATGAATTTTGAGTATAAATTCGACCTATTTTGGTGAAAATCAGATTTCGAGCTTGGAGGAAAATTTTTGCCCAATTTGGGCAATACGGTATGGATTTTTGAAACAAAAAATTGAATTTTTTTTTTCTATTTTCTGCAAAAAAAAAAAATTAAAAAATTTCAATTTGCAGAAAAAAAAATTATTGAAAAAGTTTTTTTATCAAAAAAATGAAAAATATATATATTATGGGGGGTGGTCTGCAGACCACCCCACACATCGTACTCTACAATTTTTTTGTAAAGTCGTCCACATGCTCCGATCGCTACACCTGTACCACCGACCATGCGCTTGTCCTCCATCTGCCACTGTTATTGCTACTTGTCCACTGCAACTCCGATGACTCCCGACCTCCCGACTTTCGGCAAAGCCGCCACCCATGCTATGGCCCTCGCCGCTGTCAACCACCACAAGTCTGCACCGCTGCCAACAACCTCCCCACCGATGACGTCCTTGCCCAATCCGCATCCTCACAAACCACCTCCATTCCATGGCCCTTGCCACACAACCCCGCAGGTGTCTGTCACATTCACCGACTGTGCCTTGTCAGCTGCCCACGCGATGGTTATCAGCCCAGTGAGTACCTAGTTGGCAGTATGACCATCCTCATCACCCAACCACACCACACAGACCCATTTGTGTGCCATGCAGACTATCCACTTAGTAGCCAAGTTACCTACCTAGTCAGCACCACATCACTTATACAGAAAGACATGTCATCTGCCACGTAACTACCACATCATTTCTGTACCTTTCCACATCATCTGACATGTCAATGTTCGTATGGACATATCAACAAATTTGGCAAATTGGATCTTGCCACGTGTCAGTCTATATAGTGTGGACGCCCAGTCAACAAGGAGGCGAGGTTTTGGCAACGACCATATGATCATCAAATTTAACCTTGTGTTTTGTTGATGTCATCATTTTTTGAAAATTTGGCAGGCCCCCTCCATTGAGCTTTTTGATTTTGTAGTCCAACTTTGGAAGGCCATATCTTGCTCATTTTTGCTCCTTTTTTGGTGCAATTTTTTTTGAAATGGGGTAATGTTTCCTGTACTTTGTCATGTTGGAATTATTTTCTAATTTTGATGGACATTTTTTTTCAGAAATCTCAGTTTTTGGTGACTGTACCTATCCAATGCCCATTTCTGCAACTTCTACAACTCCGTTTGGGCTCATACGAACTCCTTTTTAGTTGTCTTTTTTTAAATTCATAATTTTTTTGTCTAATCTCATAATATGTTATCAGTTTGTAGTGATTTTGGGTATAAATTGTACTTTCAGCATATAGTCTTTTTTGGCCAGTTTGGCACTTGTATTGCATAGATCTATCTTACTAGTCTTTTGCATTGTAGTTCTCAGCCTATTGGGATAGTTGTAAAATAAAATCAGAATTCCACCTTGCCATTGTTTTCAAGTGGCCTATTGTACAAGCACTACATATAAAGTGTCAAAATCATCATTTTGGGGGGGTAGTTTGATTGAGTGAATTTTGGGGGTGTTTTTTGTGCTTTTGTTCTTTTGTGTTCTTTCCATTTTGCTGCTATGGGTTCTCCTAAGTTTCCTCTCTTAACTCCTCATAATTATGCTACTTGGAAAATTGATGCATGGAGTAAACTTATGGAAAAAGGACTAACTCATTATATTGATGGAGCTATTGTTGCTCCCATTGATCCTAAGGCTGATCATATTGCTCACTTGGATTGGCTCACTAAAATTATCATGGCAATTGGTACCTTAAGAAAGTATGTATCAAAGGATCTCATTTTTTATATTGAGAAATGTACTCTAATCAAGGATGCTTGGAAAAAGTTTCAAGACTTGTATGGTCAAGTTGATGAGATTAGGGGATATCGGATTGATGGTGATCTCACCATGTTAGATCCCAAGAACTTTGATACTATACAAGATTATGTCACTAAGGAAAAAGAGTTGAGGGCACAACTCAAGGATTGTGGCATTGATAAGAAGGATACTCAATTGATCTTCAATTTGATGGGAAAGCTTCCACACGAATATGCATCATTTGTTTATAGTTTCCAAACCCATAGGATGACAATGGGTTCAAGCTACACAATGCCTACATTTGATGCTTTCGTTAAATTATTGATGATGGAACAAACTAAGTTGATAAGAATGGGCATTCTTAAGACTTCTAGGTCTCAAGAATAGTGGCAAATCAAGGGAACAAAGGAAAACAAGGAAAGGCCAACTCAAACAAGAAGAAATGGCAATCAAATCCTAAGGACAAAGCACCATCTTCTCCATAACAAGGAGATTCATCCTCTTCCAAGAAGGACAATTCACCAAAGAAGGATAGACCTACTTCTGCCTATTGTAAAAAGGTTGGTCATGAGGAGCATCGTTGCCATTCTAAGAAGATTGATGAGCTCTCACACATCCTCAAAAAGCACAACATTGATTTTCCTAATGCCTACAAGAAGGAGGATTCATCAACTTCCACTTCCTCACAATCAAAAGGGAAAGGGAAAGGATTCATGGCTTCTACAAGTGGGAAGACTCACTCTTTTGGGACAAGAAAAGGAAAATCTCTTTGTGCTACTACAAGTCATGGTTCAGGGAGATGGCTTCTAGATTTAGGGGCTTCTCATCATATGGCATCTTCGTAGTCTATGTTTTCTACATTTGAGCCTTGCACCATGCCGTAGATTTTGATGGGAAATCATACATACATGGATGTGATTGGGAAAGGATCTATTTCCATTTGGGATAACTCCTTCAATGATGTGTTGTGTGTACCCTATTTGACAAACAATTTCCTTTCCATCTATCAAATCACACATGGCACAACTAGGAGGATTGTGGAGTTCACACCTAAGTCAGTTTTCATTAGAGACTTGGAGACCAGAACTATCATTGTGACTGAGGATCATGGATTTTACCACCTTTGGAGGAGGTATCTTTCATCATTGACATGGGGACACTTGAGCAGTTTTCAGAGACTTCATTCATTGAATGATATTTTTTCCTACATCTTCCCTTCATGATTGGGGAGACTTCATGGATACACCTTTAGCTTTCTTTCTTCCTAAGGGGAGGAATGTTGTTCGATGTTCGTGGAGCATTTCTTCATACATCATTGAGCTTCTATCATTTGTGTAGATTCTACATTGAGGGGGGGCTACCTAGCTTCTTTTCTTCTCTTATATGTGGGGACTTTTCGTCACATGGGGTTTTATTCCTCACATGCTTCTATGGGAGTTCTCTTGTATAGTTTTCATCTCTCTGATGGGGGAGGGTTTTTTCCCATTGGGTTTTTATCTCTTTCCCCGCTTTGTGAGAGATTTCATTGCATTGGTTCGCCTTGCATTTGCATTTGTACATGGGTACCTAACATGGCCTCGTAATCGAGACCCATCTTGCATTTCTTAGGTTCATTGTAGACTTAAGTGCATCCCCCTAAGTTGCACTTAAGGGGGGGTGTTGGTGTAAATATTTATTCTTGTTGGATATTATTACACCTTACTAAAGTTTACTTAGGACATGCATTTCATAGTAGTTTGGGTATGAGACACTTGGGTGTTTGTGCCACATTGAGATAGTGTGTGTAGGAGAATTTCCACCTTTCATAGTGTGATCTTGTTACTACTCTATCATATCCACTTATTGTGGAGTGATAATTCCACCTTTGGTGGGTGATCCACTTCATGTGGAATATTTTAGTGTTTCTCCTACCTACCACACCTATTTCCTATCTACCCTTGTTTCTTATTGAGCCACATGTCATGTTTGTGTGCTCACATATCTATATAGCCTTGCCTATATATGCAGGCTCATTTACATTGTATGTAACAACTATTGATCTATTGATCATTTATCTATTGATGAAAATAGAGTTTATTCTTGTCCTATATTTTGTCTCTCTATTGTACTTTTCATTGAGCTCTTGATCTTGGCAAAATCTCACAAACATAAATAAATGTCCGGTGCATATAATTTGGATCCTCTCTATCTTTTATTATCTCTAAAATCCTTTCATGATCTTCAATAAGCAATCTCCACTTTTGGTGGCCACACCCTCTTTTTGGTAAAGTCTCCAAATGTAATCTTGTCACTATAACTAAGTGACTATAAAGTAGAACTTTTTGGTGGGTGGCATTTAATCAATAAATGTAACACCATTTTTAGCTATCTTTGTTTGTTGATAATAGGTACCTTCAACAATAATTGATCCAATGGGATATTGTTTCCCATCATCATCTTCCACTGATAATGACAATTTGCATTTTGGTTTCGTGCATCTTAGTAGATAATATTATAGACCTATATTGTTAGGATTTGCAACCATGACAAAAATATCACTTGCAGACCACAAATGACAAGGAATTTTATAAATTTAATGCTACCATGTATCGCAGAAAAATTATGGACTCTCCTGAGACCTTATTTTGGATATGAATCATGTATAAGTAAATTCACATGTACTAAATAATAATCTAGATAGATGTTAGGTAAATTATGTACATGTATGAATTCAAATGATACAACAAGGTTATTGAAAGCTCATTGTCAATATTGTACTTAAGAAGTGTTGCATAAATTTTTTAGCCAATTCTCAAGCACTACAAACAAGAAGACACAATAGTTGTTGTACGATTGTCTAAAATTTTACGTGAATGTGTATGTTTGTAGGCCAAATTCAGCACAATTTCCACTAGTCTCAACACAATCATAAACACATCAAACACAAGTTCTTATCCTAAGGTCAAGGTCTCATGGCAACAATAATAGTCCACATCTTGGAATCTCCTTTGACACAAATGTAGGGACAACTAAATGGGCATATACACTCTTTTCTTTGCATGAGAGGATAGGTAGGGGCCTCCAGGATTGGAAGGATGAGCAATTCACCCTCTCCTCAAAAATATACAAGTAACTTAAGCTAAGATGAGAATTTTTGTCTCATCTCAAGGGAGCCATATGGTGAGTATCTTGGGGAAAAACCAAATACACCCTTGCACTGAGAATGACACCAACAACTCAATAAATAGGGTGGGCCACTAAATAAGGTTTCTAGTCACTATACAAAGGACTCACCTTAAAATATTATAGTGTGAGACACTTAAGTCTCTAGTCAACCACGTGAGGATCCTTAAGGATAATTCAATAGACCTCGGTCCCAAGAAAGATGAGTTAAGAACCAAGATTTAGCCAGTTATTTTTTGTTGCAACCTAGGGTTGTTGTTGTACCAAAAGTTCGACCTGTCAATGATCGATACAACCACTAGACTTATAGAGTCCACAGGAGGCTATTAAACCATGTCTCAAATCCCTGCAAGGATACTGACCCACTACCAACAATACCCCTCCCAACGTCACTCGTTGTGGCTTGTGTGATTCGAACCTGTGACCAGGCTTTAATACCATTTGTTACAAGCTAGGGTTGTCGTTGCACCAAAATATTGACCTGTCAATGCCCAATACAACCACTAGACTTATAGAATCCATAGGAGGTTGTTAAACCATGTCGCGAATCCCTACAAGGGTCGTTGGCCCACTGCCAACATTTTTTATATAGCGGCCCAAATGAAAAACCACTTTGAGGTAATCCCCTAAGGAGAGATAGCTTCTCCAAAGACAAGCCTCTCTAGAAAAGGGGTGAACCCACAATAGTGGGTTACACTTTGTTTTCAAATTTGACAGTGCAATATTCATTTTTTGGAAAAAACCTCATATTCACACACCTATTACTTCTAAACCGTAAGGAATTTGTAGATGATGTGAACTAATGATTTTTGTCATTTTGTATGTAGATTATAAATTTTTTTTTTGATAATTTTTAAAGAGTGATCCTCACTCTGTATAGCATAACTTTTTTTCTATAATAGATATGAACGTGATTATTTTGAATTTGGTTTTGTAACATCCATATCTAGTGTTTGCAATTGGTTTTGTAACATTATCTTCAATATTTTATATTTTATTAATATTTGAAGTCAAGTTAACTGTAATTTTGACATATGTCCATTTGATATTACATAGCTTGTTGTATATGTAACGAAAAATCAGTTTTGGTTTTTCTGTTGGATAAAAAACTTCAATACCTAGTTGGTAAATATTTTTCAAAATTTTGTGGGTGACATTTACTATTTTTCCATAAGCATTGAACAAAGAAATTCATGTTCGGTAAAAACCCTACATTCATAAATAAATAAATAAATATATATATATATATATATGAAATTAAATATATTAAAAATAATACTATTTGGAAAGCTTATAATAAGGGCTAAATACTTAAAAAAACAAAACTTCTAAATGAATTTATTTGACCCCCCAAAAGATAATGTAAAATTGGTTTTTTATCAACATTTGATAGATACAAAGGAGACTCCATTGAAAGTATGATTTAGAAGTAGAGAGGTTCTATCCAAGAAATTTTTATCTAAGAGCCTTTGATCTAACTCTCTTCAATTAATTACTTCAAATGGGACCTCCTAAAGCTTAAATCATTATATTTTCTAAAAAATGTATGATTTCAGCAAAAATAAGGATGTACGAAAAAGTGGAAACCAACATTGCGAGTTCACCCAAAGAAGAAGAAGAAGAATATTTTTAGTGATTTATCTTACACCCAAGATATGTGAAGGTGATGGGAGAGGATACTTTCACAAAATACCTTAGGGTTCTACAACACAAAGTGTGCAGGTGCACCAAAGACTTCAAACAAGGGTTCTTTTTAATGCACAAAATCAAAATGTTATCTAATCTAATAAAAACACACTCCCAATTAAGGTCATAAAAGAAAATAGGTCTCCCAAATGGAAACCTATATGTAGTCAAAATTAACACCTAAGTTATATAATTAAAATGAATAAAAAGCAATTTCTCAAAAAATTCTATAAATAAATGTAAAATTAAATTGATTCATAATTTTATTTAATCAACCCAAGGATCCATACTCTAAGAAGATATTAAAAGTAAAATTTTTAGAGCAAATGTCATGATCTAGAGGATTGTAAAGACATACCATTACCTATAAAACATATGTTATAAGAGTCTATACCTTAAAATAACTCAACATCTTTACTTATGGTTTTAGTATAAGAAAACTTATGTTATCTTTACTTACCTACTTAACGATTTGCACAATTAGCAAGAAAATGGGCATCTAGAGTTTGTTATAGAACCCAGTTCTATAAAATTGTTATAATAAACAATGTCCAAGCTTAAATATATAAATTTCCTATTTTTTGGCATTATTTTAGAGAAAATGTGATTGTATCAATTAATATGTTATAAGTAATAGGTCACTCTAATAATTAGATATAAATATGCATAGAAATAATTTCAATAAAGAGGATGTAGATACTACCATATTTCAGAGGAAATTTATAATAATATTAACATATTCTCTAAGTTAATAAACTGAAGTTAGCATCAAGCAAATGACAAGTTCCATACAAAATATACCTTCAAATTTACCTCCAAATTTATCTGCAAAAACAAAAAACAAAAAAATAAAATAAAGGAAATGATCTTATAGGAGCTTGGTCTCCTAGGCAACTGCCACAAGCTGTCCACTTTTTGGCCAAAACATGTCAGCCCATAATAGTTTCAGCCAAAAGGGTTTCGACTGAAATGGTTTTGGTCAAATTCTTTTTGACCAAAACTATTCTTGCCAAACATGCTTATGTGGCATCCTAAGTGGCAGTCACATCATCATTTTTTAGTGAATTCTAAAATTTTCACTTTTGTTGTGTTTTTCTATAGTCAAAATATTTTTTTTTTAAATCTTAAAATACCCTTTTGTAGAGCTCAAAGTCAAGTATCTAGACATATAAATTTTTTTCATGTTTTTAATAATTTTAATATGTTTTATTTTGTAAATATTACAAAAAGGTTTATTAAATTTGAGAAAACGTTGATTTGAATTTTTTTTTAAATATTAAATCATATTAAAATAATTTACAAACTATGTTTTTCACTAGAGGAGAGAATCTTCTCCAAAAGGGTATAATTTATTTTTTTGAAAATGAAAACTATCAAATTCAGCTATGTTGGACTTTAAAATGTCATTACGTGAAAAAAATACATCAAAATTTATTTATTTATTTTCCTGCACTGCATATGTATATCATCTATTTGAAAAATTGTAATTAGGAAAAAATAAAAATAAAAATTTCATTTTTTTGGTGATGCCAACTAGACCCCCTAATTTTCAACAATAAAATATCTACCTTTAAATATATTTTAAAAAAATATATTTTTTTCAAAATTTAGAGAATAACAGGCATAAAATTCATGACTTATTTTAAATCTCATTAGTTTATATCATTTTGAAATTCAAATTAGAAATTTCACCTTTATGCGATTGAAGTTGAACAATTTTAGTTGTGTTGGTCACTTCTTTTATAAAAGTGTGACACAGGTTTGTGCTTTTACCCATATCCCTAGCCCAAACAAGATGTGCATAAGAGAGAAGGGAGATACATTGAAATAGGATAAGAAAGATGGAATAATCAAGGTGTCTTTAACACTCTATCTCTTTGTGTTTGTAGTTAGGCCTGGAATTTGATGGCCACCCCTACCAGTCATATAAATTTTTTATGATGGTTTTGTCATTCCAATACCTTTCATTTGACATTTTAAGAAAAATATTAATTATCAAAAAAAATATTTAATATACACAAAGTATTAAAAATATTATTTTCTCTCACAAAGAGCTTAATGGTAATTTTAAAGTTTTTAATTGTGGTTGTCTACAATGTAGTTTGCATAAATATGATAATTAAAATGCAAATGTTGTTTCATGAAAAGAAATGAAAATCCTTGTCCTTTCATTTTTTGTAGCACATATGATATCTTTATATGGATAAAAAGAGTGTAAAAATTTAGAAAACAATGATAAATCAATAATATATGCATGCAAAAAATTTAAGTTTACTATGTAAGTTTCTAAATTCATACCCAAATATCTTGTTTATAATTAAAATAGAAACTATTCTAAAATGTCATAGTAAAATGTTATAAAATTAGAAACAACCTAAACTTACCATTTCAAAATATTCTAAATAAGTTTTTATTTTTATAATAAATATTATAAAATAATATATATGGATATTAAAAATTATAATATTATATAATATATATTACCAACCATATTTTTTTATAGTTTATTAATAATTTGAAGTTTCATATATACAGTTTTAGAAAACAATCTAGCATGTCAATGAATACTTAGGTCCAATAATTTTTTAAACTGTCATATATGGTCTAAAAGTGAATAAATGGCCATATAAAATACCAAAAAATGATGACAAAAATGAGTGTTGATTTTGTAAATAATGGGTACCTGTTATGCTTTATAATTGTGAGGCAAACAAAGGGTACCTATTATGCTTCAAAATCGTGAGCCAAAAAAATAATGGGTACCTGTTATTTAAACTATTATAAATAAAAAATGGATATACATTCTATTTTACAAATGGGTAACCTAAATATAAATTTGAAATGCCCACCTTCATTTTGTTTTAGATTTAGGATCGAGAAAAGGCATGGTGAGATGACCCTTAGCTTTGGACTTGCAAGTACAAGGTCATGTCAATTTCAAGAGAAAAGACTGACTTTAGACATATGTTTGATGAATTTTTTTTATATTTTTTTACGAACTTAAAACCCATTATAAATGATAAATTCTAAATTTCAAATATATTAAAATTCTTAGGTTTTGATTAGTTTTTCTATTTTCAATTAATTTTTAATGAATCTGGTCCTTAAACTTGAAATATCAAGTTTTCTCATTTTTTAAAATAATTTTTAATTTTTAAAGTTTCTTCTAAAAAAAATATATGGCATTGATCTACACACAATTATTTAAACAATGAAAAAAATTTAAAAATGATAAGATTAGGTCTCACTATGGTTGTTGTACATGAGGGGTTTTCAAAACAACAAATATGGCCAATAAAATAATAATAAAAAATATTTTTCTTAAAAATCATAAAAAAATCTTCATCAATATTTAGTATGTTACACATCTTTTCCAGAAACGGAATTAGAAAAATACTTTTATTTGGGTCAAAATATGATGGTTGTACGTCTGTGCATGTTATGGTTTTGAGAAAGTGACTTTTAAACAATGTTTTTAATACACGTCTATTGAAAATAAAATTATATCATCTAGGTATTAGAATAAATTACATATTTCAAAACTAGACTTGGAATACCACATGTTACATTACTAAACTTTTTAAAGATTCAATGTTTAAGTGCTTCGAATTTTGAAATCAACTATAACAAATTTTGAGAAATTGAGAAAAACACTTCCACTTTTTGCAGCAACACTTAAGTCATGAAAGGTAGAATAGAACTAGGTTTACCATGAGATGCTAGACATGAAGAATCATAAACCATATGGATAGACATGCTGAAATATTATCATCATAAGGTGCAACAATGTCATAAGTAGGTGAACCGATTGTATCCTCATTACATAATGTATCATTTGTAAAATTGGAGAGTGTATGTATATTGATAATATTCTTCACAATAAATTTGTTGAACTCGAGTAACATATGATTAGGATCAAGCACATTACTACCATTCTCCATAGAAGAAATATGAAACACAACCACCATCAAGAATTAAAGGGTATCTAACAAAAGGAAAGGTAATAGGTCTAAATAAAAAACAGGTGTATATATGATGATATAATGCTTCTATAAATAAAATCATCCCATCGTGTGATAGAATGTGTAGCATCCTAAAATTGTGCCCCTTGCAATTTTGACCGCATTTGGGGCCCTCACCTTAGTGTTCTCATCCCTATGTTTTATCAGGACCCATTTATGACTCTACCATACAATAAATGTCATATTATCACATTCCACCTTGTATTACACCTCAACCCTAGCCCAAATATGGGGTAGGACTAGGGCATGGCGTCTTGGTCCTGACTGGGACAATGACGCCATGCCATGGTCCTCCCTAATTGGGGCCCAATTCAAACCCTTTTCCCTATCCAAAATTTGGGCGGGAATCCCCTCCCCATGTTGGCCTACGTCAAAAAATTAATATGTTTGATGAAGGGCAAGTATATAAGAAGATGGTTATTTAGGCATAAGGGTAAATATAGGTGAAAGTGGGAGAACTACATTCAAGTAATGAAGAATTGAAATATTTATCATCAACAATTTCTAGGTTGCATATTCTTCATCTATCCATTGTCAAGAAACATTAGATCATTCCCATGCAAGCATGTGTGTAAGATTAGGGTTTTGTCATGTTCATGTCATTTCATACAACATATGTGATTACATTCATGAAGCAAAGTATCATTATCAGTCATTGCAAATCTGAGGTATACCTTTCCATCATTTATTTCAAGTATTTGCAATATTTCATTCGAGTTTAATTCCAAACCCGGGTTTGATTTAGGCTTACCCCTATTCCCAAGCTCTTTTCCTTTCTTTCTGTGTGTAGGAAACAGATATAGAGTTGTACTCTTCAGAATAAGCTTTATTCACAAAGACGAATCATCCCGCTTTGGCATGTGGAAAGTTCAAAAGACCATTGTGATGCACCATGGTCCTGACTTTTTAGGAAATTTTTCAAGGGTCAAATCTTGCTCGGCTTATACTTCTCATATCCAAGTGCACGCGAAAATGTCGCATCTGTAGCTCACTGTTTTCTTATTTTTACGTTCATTTTTCAGCACTTTACCTAATTTCACCATTTCAACTTACAAAAGAGGAGACCAAAACCAGTCCAACCGAATTAGTATTCAGTCCTTATCTGATGTGTGATTGAATCTAGTGGATTCGCTTCCCTCTTTTGAATGTAAAGGTCCTAAGTGAAAATTGATTTAGTGGTTTCTCCCTTCTATGTTGCAAATTGCTAAATCAAATTTCCCTCTTTGCAGGAATGTTATAAGTGAATTATAGAAAATGGATTGCATGTCACAAATTGTATATAAATGTTATAAATCATAATAAAAGCATGAATAAATGCAAAGGATAGAGGGCCATAAAAAACCATAATTGAAAGAAGATCTATCTAAAAGCAAGAAGGGTAAGATACACAAAACTATGCAACAAAAAATCAATACCTTAATACATATAATGAGATTTTTTATAAATAAAAAAGGTAGTCATAAGTGAGATTTGAAATACGTGTAAATATAGACCCCAAAGCTAAAACAAGGATGTGTGAGAAAGTAAAGTATATAAAAGATGGTTGATGCAATATTGAGTCATGTGGGTCTATCAAAAGAGTACTTTAACCTTATGTCAATTACTCAATGTCTAAAATCAACCTCAAATTATATCTTTACAACTAATACACTAATAAGAATGAACAAGTTTCATCATTAGAGGACTTCAACACATAACTCCATTCATTGAAAAACTAAAAAAAAACATCTTCAACACACCCTATTGGGATTTTCTAAAATAACACATCTCACTTATCAATAGACTTTATTATTCTCCTTACAAGCATTAAAAAAAATCCCTAGATGAAGCATCTTTATTAGCCATTGGATGGCTATCTACCTAGAACTAAAAGTTTTACTATCTCTTACAAGGCATCGCAATGCTTGATACATCCGTCGAGTCCCTGTGTATCATTCCCTTAGATAGGGCAAGGAAAAATTCAATGATTGCTTTACAATGCATGCAAATATAGACATAGTTGATATCATGTTATTTAATAAGTGGGATCAAAGCATATGCAAAAACTGCCCCATGAAACCAAATCTCAAAGCCATTTTATTCATAATTAATCTTCTAACTACCAGAATATGAAAGCAACAACATGTTATCTTGTTTTACTTTTGGTTAGTTTTACCTCTATAGCTCTGGAAAAATATGCACCCAATCTCCTTGAATCAACTTTACTAGAGCCATACTCATTTTCCTATTGATAAATGTCATCCCCTCAGACAACAAGTATCACTTAAAGCTATGAGATTTCCACAATCCATTTTGTATTCTAATGTATTTTTCTGGATTCGATTGTGTGTATTTTTTTCCATCAATGTTTCGATTCACACTCCATGATTCATCATAAGGATGAAAAGAATTCCAAATATTCATCAGAAATTCTTTTCATCCTGATGATGAATCACATAGTGTGATTCAAAATGTTGATGGAAAAAAATATATTAGAAAACAAGTATCACACCATGAAGAATTCAAATGTCACTAGATTGGTCAAAAATACTTCTCTGTTGTATAGAGCATCCACTTTAAATTTTTGGCATCCTTCCACAACTGTCGTGGAAGAAAAACAACTATAACATAGGATCTTCCATATTAGCCATATCATTATTGATCGTAATAATTGGTTTTGCCTTTTTTTATTGATACATGAATTTTTTCGCACCGTGATTTGGAGCAATGTATTCATGAGGTGCCAACTGATCATGTTTAATCTTAGACAATCAAAATTTGAATTTGAATTTGGAAATTTTACATACTAAATCTATAATCATGTAATCCAAAGGAATGGATAAAAAGAGTTGAATAAGGTAAAATCTAAGAACAGGGGGTCAATCTTACATTAGTGATCAAAGTCACTCCAAAACAAATGAAAAAAAGTCAAATCTCATGAATAAAAGAATACCTATGAATAAATGTTTGCATAAATTTAATAAATGGATAATTTAAATGAATATACTAGATAAGGTAAAGAGTAAAGATGTTGAGATATATGTATCAGGATAGAAAATAGATTAAGAAAATAAGTTCAATTATAAATAAAATTGGATAATTAATAATAGATAAATATATTAAAAAAATTTGTTAAATAAATAAAAAATAATATAAATATACATATTTTACTATTGTAATAATCAATAAATATTCATTAGAATAAAATATAATATAGACATTTACATAATATATTTATTAATTACAAATTTGTGAAACAATTTACCTAAAACTATTGTTTTTCATTCTTGATTTAATAAATTCTATTTGGAAACAGAAGTAAAATGCAGTTTCTTTTCCTATAAGCAAAGATAATGTAACAACATAAAAAATTACAGACAGCATACTGTATCACATATGTAGCAAAACTCTAATTTCGTAAAACTGTGTTATTCAGGAGTGCAAAGTGACATTTGGATTAAATAATCAGATCTATTTCAGTGTGGATTTTGTTTGAAGATTATGAAAAATGAAGTTCATCGTTAAGATAAAAAATAAAGTCTACTACCCCATAAATTATGTCCGACCTCATAAATGTTAAAATTATTCTATTCTATGAAAGCCTACGCAGATAGAAGCATCCAACACACAGCATATAGAGCCGTACACGGCTAAGAGCTTCAAACACATTGTTTGGTTTGCCCATCAAAACTCTAATTTCGTCCATTCAAATCCCCAAATCCAGCCAATCCAAATTAGGTTCTTGCTCCGCAAAAACTTCAACTTTAAGGTCAGTCCTGGAGGTCCTTTTGAACAGCCACTCATTCTTCTCATCACAAATCACGTTTTTAAGGGATCGCAGTTTGGCTACTGTTTGAAGAGTTTCCTTCAATTCACAGCGTTCCCACCTGTTCACCTTCAAACCTATGCACGACGAGATGTCAAGGAATTTTAGTCTTCTAAGATTGCAAATGGAGGATGGCAGGGCTTTCAAGCCTGGTGATTCAAACAATCTTATTTGCTTAAGTGATTCAAACCTACCCATCTCATCAGGTAACTTTGCAAGGCGATGGCAATTAGTAATTGACAAAATTTCCAGGGAACTTGAAGAATAGAGTCCTGCTGGCAACTCTTCAAGATCAATGCAGTAGCTCACATTAAATTCCAAAACCCCAGGAAAGTTGAAAATTGTATCCTTACCGAGCAATTCACATAGAGTCAGAGATATTTTCTGTAAACTCTTTAAACCTTTGCAGTCCTCATTTAGAGGAGGAACTATCAGCCTTTCAAGATACAGAGTTTTAAGCTGAGAAAGTGCTTGGAAACCAGCCAGTCCACTGAGCTTGGCTCGTTTTGAATTGTCATTATGTATTATCAGAACCTTGAGTCTTTTCATTGTCTTCAAAAATGTTGGAATGCAATATTCACTTTCAGTAAAATATAAAATCAAAGCTTCCGCCACTGGGAAATCCATTTCGGACCATTGTGTTTCTTTTATTGCCCCTATATATTCCCAACAATGATGGAAGTCAATTATATGCTATGATTAATATTGTTTTAAAAAATCTGCGTGATAAATGTTGAATTTTTTGGAGTAGGGAGCAATGTCACAGGCATTCTTGAATTATAATAAAAAAAGGAGTAGCTGTAGCAGTTACCTGTGTGACTGGAAACAATCTGAGCTCTACATAAACGATCTCCGTCTGTTTGCCATTCGTGGAGGAGCTCAGATTGCCTTTTCGACATATAAAACCTATTAGAATGAATCTCATTTTCCCGCTCAGCCAAAAACAGGGCCAATTCTCTCATTACATCATGTTGGGAAAAGGAATATCCATCCATGCAGTCATCTGCGATTCCCGGGGTCCTGCCATCAGACATCAGGAAACAGGTTATTATAAGAAACCAGGTGAAAGTTAAAAAGGAATTCAGCGTGTCTTGGGGACAAAACTTTTCCTTTTCAATTTTTTTTGAAATGTAGGACGTTCCCGCGGCTCTCAAGTTTCAACATACAATTAATAAAAAAATAAAAAACACTCAAAACATGGCTTTTTTAATATTTTCTTATATTTGTTTTCATACTGACTTGATAGATTCTGTATAATTACATTTATTCGTTTTGTATGATTTCATCTTCATTGCCTAGTACTAGTAGAGATTAATTTTCAAACTGTATATTTCAGCGAGATTTCCTATTATTACTTGTATGGAATGATAGCTTCGCGATTAAGGCAGACCTGATGACAGGGAAGAAAGACTCCCATGCAAGGAATTACTGTCTAGCAAATCAGTAACACAGAGCTTCCAAAATCTTAAAATAGATCCATACCAACATCAATCGAGAAGATTCGAACTCCTATATGGCGAGGCTAAACTTTTCATTCCAAAGTTGTTCTGAAACCCTTCAATCAATCGAATGTGGTATCAAGTACGAGCAACATAATGAAGTTAGAAATATGTAGCAATGTTCCTTACCAGGGATCCTTCTTCAAATCCAACAGATGAGTAGCTGCAAATTTCCGTAAGAGAAGAACAGCATCGTTCCGTCTCATTCGACGGACATACACCCAAATATCTAACAATATATTTGCAGGAATGGTTCGTCCTTTTGGGAATACAGTCAGGTCTAGGAAACACTGCTTTTCACCAGGATTCAGCGCATTTATGCTTGTTTCCAAACTGTTAAGAAGAACATTTATCTGATTATCATCCACAGATTCTCCTCTTGGAAGCGCATCGCTTGTAGCTTTCCAATCAGAGTCGGATTTACCATACAGAGATCGACCGATTACTTTAAGAGCTAGTGGCAGACCATTACACTGTTGTTGCACCTGCACGCGAGTACCAGTAATCATGAAGAATTCAAATCTGGAGGATATAGTTGAAGAGAGCAAGTAAACAAAGAACAGGTGAGGCATAGTGAGTAAGAGGCCACCTTTATAACTAGATCTTTATCACGACCAATTGGAATGGTGGGTTCTTTAAAAGCATGGTAGCAGAAAAGTGACAGAGCATGCCCCTCTTGTAACAACGGTAGCTCATAAACGCGTGTCTTGGGCCCTTCTGGAATGACGTTTTTATCTCTCGTTGTTACTATAGTCGTGTATTGCTCCGCTTCAAATAACAGTTTTTCCAAGTCTAACCTGGACCAAACATCATCCACTACTACCAGAATCGGTTCATTTTTTGTTGACTTTATTTGGAATTGCAATTTGTTATGTGCGTCTTCTACATTTCTAAAATTAGGTGCTCGTCCCCCAACAATGTCTCTCCACATGCTCTTCAGTATAGTTAGAAGATGTGGATTTTGTGAAACCACAATGTATATGACTCTATGCAAGTACCTATCTGACAAAGGAAATTTTTATGAGAGTTTAGTCATTTGAATGTTTTTTTTTTAAATATTAATTATTAAAAATTAAAAAATTATAAATAATTTAATATCAATTTTTTTCCATATTTAAGATTTGATTGAATTGAAATAAAAATATTTAAAATAATAATTTAATTTTTTATTTTAATTTATGTATCATAATCACTAAAGTCAAAGATGAATGTATTATTTTTTTATAATTTATGACAGCTATTGTCATTGTTTTTTATTGTGTGTAATTTTTGTGCATTAATATCTATTATTAAAATCATAGAAAGCTAAAGAAGTAGAAAGATAAATTGTGGCAGAACTATAGAGACTATAAAAATTTGGCTCAAGAATGTGGAAAGGAGTTACATGGTTAACTAGGAGAGGCATTCCAACAATATTTAGAAACATACAATATTAAAACAAGGAAATAACTATAGTTTTAATAATCAAATATATAAACCTGTAAGGAACCTAATTATAATTATATTATTGTAATGTAACATTAGTGCTAACATGTCTTATAAAATTGAATGTTAACATACATGTACGTATTAAAATAAAAGTGTCAAGTAAGACTACTTGCCTTCACAGTATTGTAATAAAAATATTTGTTGCAAATCTTATTATTATAAGTTTGAATTATTGTTATTTTAAAATTATATTATTTTAATTGTATTTATGTAAAATTAACTATAATTCTTACTTTAATAGAAATATTTATATTTAATTTAATTTAAATAAAATGAACCAAATTACAATTAATTTTATTACTTATATTTTGTAAAATAAAAAAATTAATATTTATATAGAAAAATCACTTTATTTATACTATTATAAATAATAATTAAAATAGACATTTTTTTTATTGTAAATAAATCTCAAGAAAAAAAACCCTAAAAAATCTCATTTTTAAAATTTGTTTCTATAATACCAAATTTTTTAAATTAATCATAGCGTAGATAAATAATTTTTACAATATATTAAGTTAAAAAATAATTGATTAATTGAACTTGTGAGTGCAATAATATTGCATAAAACAAGTATTAATAATGCAACTTAAATAAATTGACAAGCCACACAGAATAAAAGTAAGAAAAGTAATCTCTAACTATAAAGAATACCAAACAAAGTTGTCATGCCCAAAATTTAGGGCAAAAACGGAACAAATTTTTTTTTTAAAAACATACTAATTTAATTAACAAGTTCACTCTTGCGACAAACGTTAGTGAAACTTCCATTATTAAATTCGAGCTAATTCTGAAACGAACTAAGCATCGATAAATTGTTAAATTTTAATTGCGGAAAACCTACTGGTTTAATTCTATCTCCAAGAGATACCTAGTCAATAGGTTTATTAAATCAATCAAGCTAAAGAAACTCGGAGAGGAATTTTTAATTTATCCTCCAATATGACTATACAGTCTTATCAAATTTTTTTAAAAATTTCTCTTTATAATTTATTCCAAATTAAAATCAGGAATATATAAATATATATATATATATACATATTTGTATATACATACATATATATATTTATAATTTAATTACATATTCAAAATGCTCAAAATTCATATATATACATATATATATTCCCATATATATATATGGAAACATAAATATATATATATATATATTACTTATATGTTAAATATTTTAACTCTAATTCAAAAGCCATTTTTAACTTCCTAATTATTAAACCATATTTTTTTTCCAACCCTAATTAGGGTTCTAATTTTACCACTTATAAAACATCTAAACTAATTAATATTTTTATTTTTTTTAAAACTGAACTGCCCTAGCCCCATTCGGGCTAGGGTTTAACCCATATATTTTTTTTTACAGTCAAAATTCCTTGCTGGGCCGAAGACCCCAAAGGCGGCCATGGTTTCTTTGTTTGCAGGTCACGGGAGTTTGGGAGGCGGCTTGGCCGCGCGCGCCACTGTGTGAGCGCACAGTGGGCGCCGCGGCACCACTGTGTGCCCACACAGTGGGTGCCGCTGACGGCTTCCCACTGTGTGGCCACACAGTGGCGGTCGTGGTCGTCCACTGTGTGCCCACACAGTGGGAGCCGCAAGCGGCTCCACTGTGTGTGCACACAGTGGGCGCCGCGCGGTCGTCCACTGTGCGTACACATAGTGGAGTCCGCGGGGACCCAAAACATTTTTTTTTTTAATTTTTTTTTTTAAATATAATATATAAATATATATATATATATATATATAAATATAAATATATATATATATATGTATATATTTAAATACACATAACTTTTATATTCATAGTTAAAAAGATGAAATTTATTTCCAAGTAAATTTATATATATATATTTTTTAAAAGGGTATTTACATGCAAAATTTTAAACTCATATAATAAAGGGAAAACATTAAGTTAAATCAGATTTATAAGTATATATATATAAAATCAATAAGCTTTTAAAACAATGCTAACTAAAATACAATTTAGAATACTATTCAAAGTTACATTATACTTTTTCTGGAAATAAAGAAACTCATTGATTTTTTTCTTCTAATAAATTATTCACATAAAACAACTTTTTTTCATTTAAAATACTTAAAATCTTTCAGCATAATTAAACTTCTATTTTGCCTCAAGTAAAAATATAGGTAAAATCTAAATGAAAACAATTCTTTTATTTCTTTCCAAAATACATAAAGCTTTTGCATGCTACACAAATTAACTTTTCTTTTTCAAATAAACCAGAAGTAGAAATAACAAGCTTTTCTTATTTAAAACATCTCTAAGATAATCTTCCAATTTACAGAATGTTTTCTCTGAATAGTCACAACAATAAAACTTCAAGTCTACTTTCACAAAATACAACTTGCTTCTCTTTTCTATAAATGAGGCATATTTCCATAACAACTTTAAACAAACATCTGCAATTGAAATTCAAGTATCTTCAATAACAATCTTCTGTATCTCTTTCATGGTTCCTATTCTCTTTTCTCTGATTTTCTTGCATAAAAGAAGACACAAATATGACCACAGAGTGCTCACCTCCCAGCCTAGGCTAACTGGTAGCCACCCCCGAGCTCGGAGAACCAATTCCTAGACGGGTAACATATAGGCAAACGCATAGAAAGCATTGTATACAGATTTTTTTTCAGACACATTCCCAACTTGGCTTTCACAGCACCACACTCTGGTGATGAACATTTTCAATGGGTGGTAGTGGACCAAATACCCTGAGGAGAACTGCAAGTATGAAATAAACAAGAAGCCACCTCATGGCACAATAAAATATCAAGAATTCTCAACCCCTTATTCCTTATGCCCCCCAAAGGCATTCTAGCCTTATAACCCTCCTTATGACCCCCATTGCACAAACAGGCCATGCAGCAAGGGTCACACAAAGATACCTTGTGATCGCTCTCAAAAGAGAGTCTCTCACTCGAGGGCTGTCACTGCTACCACCCTCAAGATCCTCTTCTCTCCCAAGAGTAAGAGATCTTGAGAAAACTCCCAAAACACATCAATTCTTAAAACAAAATACCAAAAGAATTTCAAACATAAACTTTCAAGAATACAGATTTCTTATTCAAACCACTTCCAGACATAAACAAGAAGAAGACATTAAAAGTAAAAATTGAAACCAACCTTAATCTGCCCAAAGGTTATTATGATATCTGATGAAGAGCTGCCCAATCCACAAATCTTTTTCCTTCTACCCTTATTCAATTTCTAAATTTTCTTCTGTCTCCAAAAATGGAGAGTGGGTGATTACCCTGCTATTCCCAAAAATCTTCCTTAAGAAGCTCACTCTCTGAGTTCTCACAGGATTCTAAAAAAAAAAACCAAAAAGAAGAAAGAAAGCAAAAATGCAAAAAGATTCCCATTCCAAAAGGAAAAATCTTGATTTGATTTAACTTCAATTTTCAATTTTCGCTCAACTCAGAAAAGCCAATTTTTAAAGCGTTAAAAAGATCATTATAAAGTAGAAACTTGCCTAAAATTACCCCTAACCCCTAGGTATACCTTATGGGCTTTAGGAAACCCTATTAAACTACCCCTAGGTGTTCATTTAACCCATTTTAAACCCCTCTGAAGTTTATTTTCGGGTCAAACATAAGTTGACCACTCCAAATATTATATTCCCAAAATATTTATGACAACACATTAATTTATTTAAGAAAACTATAATTAAACACTTTCCCACCAAGAGACAAAATAAAATATTAAATTTAAATCCACACGTGTCAAGTGACACTTAATAAAATACTTTTACAAAAATAAAACATGAAATTGTCTCTTGAGGCTTTTACACAATAAAATTAAATAACACTTAACACTCATGCAGCATATACTGTTACGAATAAAATACAACACAAACGGGGTGTTGTCTCTCCAAATAGACAAACCCTGGCTTACAAACATACATAAGTCTAGGTTTGATTCTCCGTAATTTTCCATGGTCACATGGTAAATTTCATGCGCATCTCAATTTACACATTAGTACTTCCAAATATCCAAATATAATATAATTCAATAATATAACAATACACATCATTACTTGCATACAATTTTCATCTACACAGATTGAATACATCTTTTATCAAACAATTTCACATAAGCAATTTTCATCCCAATTCACATAAACTAAACATACATCATAGTTCTATATTCAGAGTAAAGTCCTGCAAATTCAATAACGACATCTATCATTGCAATATCATTCTATCCAATAATCATGTAGTGTTCTATCTCATAAAGCATGTAAGTAAATCATCAAATCATAGCAATGTTATCCAAATCCTGAAATCATATAAGTTCTAAGTCTCAAAATGCATCAAAATAAAGTATCCATAATAGTCTAAAATATAAAATCCACTGAATGTCAAACTGAGTTGAGGTGAGGCCTCACAAAAGTTAAAGATTTTTATTTTATTTTTTTATAAATGAAAAGAATTTCACACCAAAAATTTCATACCTAAATAAAACACCCAATACAAAAGCAAGACAATTTAAAACTAAAATAGAATTCAGAAATATTAAAATAGATGATGGTTTAGTTGATAAACATTAAGATTGATAATATTTTGAATCTTATTATATAATCTTTAGTAAAAAGCAGAAAACCTAATATAAGCGTCAAGCATCTTATCCCACACCAAAAATAGTATTCCTAACTTAATGCGAAGGTTACTCGAATCTAAATACAACATCGATGGAAAAACAGGACAAAACAGAATTTAGAAGCATTAGGGTAGATGATACTAAGAAAAGATAGATGATCTTTTGGGTAAATTTATGCAAGTGAAATTGTGTAAACCATAAAGAGAGCAAATTACCTCTGATTTCATTCTCATCACAAATAGCCGCTGCAAGTGTGGATTTTCCTGCTCCACCCATGGCTGTAATTCTAACCACATCCACTCGCTCCTCCAACACAAACTTCTTCAATTGCATTATGTGATCATCAAAACCTAGCAAGTAGGGCGACAGATCTGGGGGTTGGCTCTCATCCTCCTCTGAAATCGGAGTATGTTGTGCTTGTTCCCCACTTCGACCCAAAGTTTCTTTTTCTCCACACACGCTCTCCAGTTGTGTGGATTGAGAATTCTGCCCATGAGTTACAGTTTCTTGTTGGGTGGATTGAGAATTTCCCTGTAAATGAGTAGCGAATTCAAAGAGAGTCCCCAAGTTTCGATCATACAATTGAATCAAAGTTTGCATATCTCGACTCAATTTTTCCAGTTGGGCGGATTGAGAAATCTGCTCTTGATCTTGTTTGAATGCCATGATGATCGGAAGGTCAGTCTGAATGAATTTGTTGGTATACTCCTGCAACTTCTCAACGCGATATGCGACCCAGAATTGCCGGAGACAAATGCAAATTCTCGGGCATTCCTCTACCAGCCAGTTGCCCTCGACAATATTGTTGTGGAATTGTTGGAATCGTTCCAGCGAAAAATTCTGGGCCGCTCGCGAAGTCGACTTGGATAGCTCTTTCATGATCGGCAACAATCTTGCCACAGTTTCTTCGAATTTGTTACGCTCAGACCCGCTGAAAACATCATATAGATATACGCCTGCTTTATAATACCCTGGCAAGCCAACTCCCAAAACAGCTCTCACGATCATATCCTCCATTGTCAAACAACTCTTTACCATCAACAGTGTAAGAAAGCAAAGGTGTGCGGAAATGCTTCCTACGCTAATCTTGAGAGGACGGTTTGCAAATTTCAACTTAAATATTACTAAGATATCAAGAAATGCACAATAAAGCATAAACAAAATAGCAATGAACACATAACACAGTGATTACCGTGGGGAAAACCTTTTGAGAGAAAAACCCCACCCTCCAAAACTCGCACAATGTATTATCAAATCAAGCTGATTACAATACACTTGCAATGCAAGTTCTTACAGGAGCGCATCACCACAACTCTAACTCAGAGAGACTCCTTCTAGCATCCAGTCTTGCAAAAAACTCAATTATCAAACTCCTCCCCAAGCCCTCCTTTTATAGTGATTTTACAACCTGGAAACTACTTGTGGTTTTACAAAACCATGGGCTTAACCACCATGCCACATGGTGCCCATTTTTGACATTTACATTTCCAAAATGGAAAAACAACCAGGTTAAAATAGTAATCCCGTCCATAATTTTGTCCCCTAGCTTAGACCCTCTTAAAAGTCACAAAATGAGTCATTAAGGCTCTAAAAATGGCCCACCTATATTCTACTATGGACAAGACTCATTTTTAACAACTCACTAACCATTTTCCAATGCATAAACATGTGAAAAACTACCTCAAACAAATTCTGGAATTTTTCAGAAAAAGACTGCAAGGTTGAGACACATGTTTCTCAACATTCTCCCACTTGTCGAACACCTTGCAAGAGTCAGGGGATCCAAAATATCATGGACTTAATTGCTAGGGGCTGAGAGGCCCATAGACTCTGAACACCATCTGAATTTCTCTGTGCTCACGGGCTTAGTTAATGCATCAGCAACATTCAATCATATCTCTCACAAAATGATATTGTACATCAATGTGCTTGGTCCTGGCATGAAAAGTAGGGTTCTTCACTAGGCAGATTGCACTCTGACTATCACTATAAATTGTCACTGCACCCTGTTTGAACTCTATATCTGAACACAATCTCTTTAGCCAGATGGCTTCCTTACAGGCATGAGTATCTGCCATATATTCTGCCTCAGTAGTGGACAAAGCGACCACAGCCTGCTCATCCAACTGATTGCACCACCGAATAATGTAAACACATATGCACTGGTGGATCTTCTTCTATCAACATCACCGGCCCAGTCTGAATCCACATAGCCTCGAATATCTAAGGAATGCTCATTTCCTGTTCCATGAAAACATATCGAGTACTCTGAAGTACCCCTCAAGTATCTGAAAACTCTTTTTACTGCATCCCAATGTGCTCTTCCTGGATTAGACATATAATGAGAAAGAACTCCCACTGCTTGGGCAATGTCTGGTCTTGTACAGACCATAGCATACATCAAACTTCCAACAGCACTCTGATATGGTACTCGACTCATCTCTTCCATCTCAAATGGGGATGTAGGAAATTGTGAACTAGAAAGCTTTGCTTCCATTGTAATAGGAACACTCAATGGTCTTGAATCCTGCATATTGAATCTTTTCAAAATAGTACCAACATACTTGCTCTGGCCTAGCCAAAGCTTTCTGTTTTATCTATCTCTTACAATCTCCATTCCCAGAACGTGCCTAGCTGCACTAAGATCTTTCATTTCAAACTTTATCGAGAGCTGAGATTTTAACTCTGCAATCAAACCTTTTCCTTTGCCAATAAACAACATGTCATCGACATACAAGGCAATGACCAAGAAATGATCACCATCAGATTTAAAATATATACAGTGATCAGATTTAGATCGCACAAATCCCAAACTCAACACATATGTATCAAACTTCTAGTACCACATCCTAAGACTCTGTTTTAAACCATACAAGGATTTCTTCAACTTACAGACCAAATGACTTTTATCTTTCATCACATAGTGCTCTGGCTGTGTCATGTAAATTTCTTCCTCCAAATCTCCATGAAGAAAAGCTGTTTTCACATCCATTTGCTTGATCTCTAGATCATAGGCTACTGCAATAGAAAGTAAAAATCTAATGGATGTCATTTTGGCTACTGGAGAAAAAATCTCACCATAATCTACTCCCTCAACCTGAGAGTAACCTTTTGCAACCAAACGTGCTTTATACTTCTCAATGCTTCCATCTGAAACCATCTTCTTCTTGAACACCCATTTACAACCAACAGGCTTTCGTCCTTCAGGCAATGGTACAAGGTCTCATATTTCATTCCTCTTAAGAGCTGGCATTTTTTCATCCATGGCTATTTTCCTGGACTCTGAATCATTCATACCAAGAGCCTCTTCTACAGATCTTGGTTCATCAATGTTAGCATTCAATGCAAATATACATCTCCAATCATCAGGAGAATATCCATACCTTTCAGGTGGTTTCCTTTGTCTAGTAGACCTTCGAGCAAGATCTGGTTTAGCTTCAGCTTTAGGTTCAGCTTCAAGTACCTCTTCTTCCTCTGATGATTCAGAACTCATAGAACTCTCCTCGACTTCTTATCTTTCTAAGGGCCTTGATTCAACTTTCTTCGGTGTAGCAGGTAGTTGAATCATATCTTTCTTTTGTTCTGTTTGTTCTGGCTGCACTATAACAGAAGAAGGCTTAGTTTCTCTAAAAATAACACTTCTTGAATAAAATACCTTTTGTTCAACAGATTTCCAAAGCTTGTATCCTTTTACACCATAACTGTATCCGACGAAAATACATTTAACAGCTTTGTTGTCCAATTTTGTCCACTTCTCCTTTGGCACATGAGCATATGCTTCGCAACCGAACACTCTCAGATGTCTAAGTGAAGGCTTGTGGCCCAACCACGCTTCCATTGGCATCTTATCAACAAGAGCTGATGTAGGAGACCTGTTTATCAAGTAGCAAGCAGTGGCTACAACTTCAGCCCAGAACTTTTGTTCTAGTCCAGCTCCACTCAGCATACTCCTAGCCTTCTCTATCAAGGTCCTGTTCATTCTTTCTGCAACTCCATTCTATTGTGGAGAATACGGAGTTGTCTTCTCTCTCTTAATACCAGAATCTTTACAAAATGTGTCAAAATTATTGGAACAAAATTCACCACCATTATCAGTTCTCAAACATTTTATTTTCTTTCCAGTCTGTAACTCAACCATTGCTTTAAATTCTTTGAAATGACTAAAAACTTTAGTTTTACTCCTAAGAAAATAAACCCATGTTCTTCTACTGAAATCATCAATGAAAGAAACATAATAAACTGATCTACCAATAGAAGGCATATCAACTGGACCAAATACATCCGAATGGATTAGATCCAAAATACATGAAGACTTATGAGAACTCGAGTAAAACTGAATGCGGTTTTGTTTACCATAGATACAATGCTCACAAAAATCAAATTCAAGATTGCAATCATTCAACCCATCAACAAGGTTCTTATTTTTCAAGGTCCGTAGACCCTTCTCACCTATGTGGTCAAGTCTCTGGTGCCATAACATGGTCTTCTCTGCAGGCAACTTTGATTCGGTAGACAGAGCACCCTTGGGTACCCAAAAACCACAACCATCTATTGAAAGAGAAACCCTCTCCTTTTCTAACATAGTCTTTATCATAGTCTTATCAGAAGTGCTATTGCACTCAACTGTGTATGCATCAAGCTGGTACAATGTACCCATTATGCTTCCTCTTGCTATCACCATAGCACCTCTTACCATTTTCACACCTGCTTCAAAAAACTGTACATGCACACCTGCATCTATTAGCTTGCTAACAGATAACAAATTCCTTGCTAGTCCTGGGATATGCAAGACACCATCAAATCTTCTAATTCTACTATCAGAAAATATCACACGAATACTTCCACGACCAACAATATCAAGTACTAAGTTATCACCCAAATACACCTTTCCACCATCAAAATTTTCATACTTACTAAACCAGTTTCTATTAGGAGTCATGTCGAAAGATGCACCAGAGTCTATTAACCATGCATTGTCACCTGCACGAGTGGCCAAGGCTGCGATGAAAGCATCTCCATCTTCCTTCTCAGACTCAGAATCATAATCTTGCTTCTTCTTCTTCTTTTTCTTCTCCTCTTTGCAGTCCTTTCGGAAATGTCCGGGCTTTCCACAATTCCAGCAAATTACCTTGGACTTACTAGGAGATTTTGATCTCCCCTTATTCTTGGACTTAGAATAGCCATGCTTCTTTTTGTTCTTGCCTCTTTCCTTTGGTCTTCCTCGAACACTCAGAGCCTCTTTGGCATTCAGAGAAACCTTCCTTCTCATCTCCTCAGAAAGTAGAGAACCAACAACATCCTCCATCTTCAAGATGACTGCAGTGCTCCCTATAGCCATAACAAGACTGCCCCATGAGTCTGGCAACAAACATAGCAAGATTTGGCATCTTTCTTCTTCATCCATTGGCACCCCAACAGAGGTCAACTAAGTTAGCAACATATTAAAGCTTTCCAGATGCTCAGAAATTCATCCACCTTCTTCCATTCTCAAAGAATACAATTTCTTCCTTAAGAAGATCTTGTTCACAAGTGATTTCGCTTGGTAGATCTCACTTAGCTTCTTCCAAAGCTTCTTTGCAGTAGATTCTTCGTGGACATTAATCAAAATTGAGTCTGCAAGGCACAATCTTATGAGACCTTTAGCTTTTCTATCCATTACATCATATTGTGCAACTAAAGTCAGATCTACGAGCCTATGCTTATTCTCATCAATCGCATTCCATAGATCTCGATCAATCAACAGATCTTCCATCTTCAGCTTCCACATCTCAAAGTTTGTGCCAGAAAACTTCTCTACATCAATCCTCCCTGATATACTTGCCATCTTTACGATCCTGCAATACAGAAATGAAAAACTCTGCACAAGCTCCCACTCAAACCTTGATTAGCTCAAAAAACCCTGTACCCAACAAATAGAACCAAAACTGGCTAGGCTCTGATACCACTTGTAAGAAAGTAAAGGTGTACGAAAACGCTTCCTATGCTAATCTTGAGAGGACAGTTATGCAACTTTCAACTTAAATATTACTAAGATATCAAGAAATGCACAATAAAGCATAAACAAAATAGCAATGAACACATAACACAGTGATTACCAAATCAAGCTGATTACAATACACTTGCAATGCAAGTTCTTACAGGAGCGCATCACCAAAACTCGAACTCAGAGAGACTCCTTCTAGCATCCAGTCTTACAAAAAACTCAATTATCAAACTCCTCCCCAAGCCCTCCTTTTATAGTGATTTTACAACCTGGAAACCACTTGTGGTTTTACAAAGCCACGGGCTTAACCACCATGCGACATGGTGCCCATTTTTGACATTTACATTTCCAAAATGGAAAAACAACAAGGTTAAAATAGTAATCCCGTCCATAATTTGGTCCCCTAGCTTAGACCCTCTTAAAAGTCACAAAATGAGTCATTAAGAGTCTAAAAATGGCCCACCTATATTCTACTATGGACAAGACTCATTTTTAACAACTCACTAACCATTTTCCAATGCATAAACATGTGGAAAACTACCTCAAACAAATTCTGGAATTTTCCAGAAAAAGATTGCAAGGTTGAGACACATGTTTCTCAACAAACAGAAGATGAGATAAGAAAATAGCAGAGTGGAAGAGGACCAACTCAATGGATGTACTATTTCCTGCAAATCATCTCAATAAGAGGGAGAAGAAAGGTGGAAATTGTGCAGTGCTTGCTCTTGTCATTAGAATGATTGAAACTAGAGGAGACCACAAAGACAGTGATAAAAATATTAAACAAGTATGCAAGGACTGACGACTAAGAGGAGACAGTACTCAAAATTCAAGAATGGCCACTTCTTCCCAAACCAAAACCTCAACAATGAGGGAGAAGGAATGTGGAAATTGCGTAGCACTTGTGCTTGGCATTGGAATAATTCAAAGGAGTGAGTACAGCAAAGAAAGTGATAAGAATATTTATAAAATATTTGAGTGCTGAGTATGATGAGTTTAGGTGTGAATAAACAAGACCTAGTTAAGCACAAGGACTGAGAGAAGGTTTGGTGTGAGTATTAAAATCATATTTAAGCATGAGGACTGATAGAAGGTTAGGTGTGAATATTAAAGACGTTGAAGGTTTGGTTCTCTAATAGAATTATTTTAAATAATTTAAGTCTATAATTATAAGATTTTTAAAAGATTTATAATTAATATATTTATATTTTAAAATATTTATATAAACTATTTTAAGAGATGGTCTATTTTAAAAAGTGGTACAACTTCTAAATAGTCTATGTATGTATAGAAAATTCACACTTCTTCATCATTAGCACATAGAAAAAGCGACATGCATTTGGACCATTAATATTTTTTATACATAAACAATTTAATTGTCCCCTAAAAAATTGAAAATAAAAGTATCTACTAAGGAAAAAAAGACAAACTGCAATGCGACCTAATTTCAATACTACCTCCAACTACTACCAAATTAAATAATCAAAGAACTTAAAAAGGCATTCTCAAAACCAATAAATAATATTTTAATAGAAAAATAATTGGAAATGGAGGTTTAATAATTAGAAAAAATTACATTGCAAGAATTTTTTTTGTTTCCAAATTATTTATCGAATATTTTATTTGCACAATAAATATTTATAAGTTAAATAAGAAAGTCAAATTTGTATTATTTTGATGCAATTCATTATAATATCAAGTAAATGTCATTTACAAATATATGCACTATAAAATTATATCGTTGATGTAAAATTAAATCTTTTTATACAAGTGATAATGAGGAAAAATACCATTAATAATTTCTTTTAAAATCAATAACAATTACATCACATTTAATCAAATGATTAGTTTTATTAAAATACAAAGAATTTTTTTTCAATTTTTTATTTAAAGAAGTTGAATTCTTCAATTTTAAGTTGTTGGTAGGTTATATAATTTTGATACAATAAAAAGTATCATCATTCAATATTGAATAGATTATAAGGATTAATACAATCAAATCAAATATTTTTAAAATTGTATCATGCTTAATACAAGCTATAATACAATATATTATATAATATTTTTACACAAACTTTCACTTTCATATTTGGTGTTGTATGTAAAATTTATCATGTAATCAACTAGAAACAGAAGGGAAATCATGAATCCCTATCTAATCAAAGAATTCTTAATAAACCAATGAAATAACACAATCAAGAAAATAGGAATATAAAATAATCAATTACATCTCCCTATTCCATGACTGCATATAACTTCTATTGATCTTCTCTTCTTTGTGGTATGGTTGCTCTTAGATATCGTGTTGACAACCTGCAAATGACACAAAGATTCGAAGTTCGTGATTGTTGAAAATGGAGATACTGATTTGAACCTATGTCTTATGAGGATGAAGACTGTGAAAGGACTAAAAATGCGATTATGACGACTATGCAAGGACTTATGCAAATATTATGACAACTATCCAAGGACTTATGTGCAGATTGTGATGACTATACAAAGATTATGAGGGTTATGCAAGGACTTATACAGAGATTATGAGGATGCTAATGAAGACTATGCAAGGACTTATGCAAAGCCTAACGATGCAAATGAGTACTATAATGAGGACTATGCAAAGTAAGGACATAAATAGGGACTATAATGAGGACGATAATGAAGACAATGCAAGGACTTATGCAAAGCCTAAGGATGTAAATGAGGACTATAATGAGGGTGATAATGAGGACAATGCAAACCCGAAAGACTCTAAGAAAACCTATGGTCACAAGTATGCAAAATTTTGGACTTTATTGGACTGTCTGATGTTTCAAGATAGACTATGTTTCAAGTAACTTTGTTTGTAGGACAAGTCTGTTGTTTTTCAAATATCATAACACTGTTTGAAGATAGGTACATCTGACTGAACTTTGTTCTGACAAACTTTGAGAATTCAGAGATATGCAAGGTAGGGCCTGAAATAGCCTAAATACTAACTCAATACTGGTCTAATACAACGATACACATAAAAGAACAGAAGACAATCTTAGGCCGGATGTTGGAAACCATTCAAATGGGGCCCTTACAATTAAATACTGAAACAAAATGAACGGATAGAGAGTTTGACAGCACTAGCTCCACTCCACGACACACACTTCTCAGACATGCTAGTCTCTCTTACCCTAAAGATCCGAAGATCTTATCACTGAGGGATTTATGTATCATAATGCAAGGTACATGAAGGGTATCTATGGGGTACGATCCACACTCCTCGAATCACTGAATGCGGGATTTGGGCTACTAAGCTGGTTCTTATTGTAAATTTTGAGGTGTCCTGATCCAACGAAGAATTCTTAGAAAAATCCACTTAAGACTTTAGTTGAGATTACCAATGCAGGAAAGGCCCCCACATACGTCGAATTTACTCAACACTCTACCCGCCTGACCAGTATATTTATATAGCAGCTTAAAAAACCTGCTCGAGAGTATGTTGGGAGAGATGATATCCCCAATGCATCCCAATTCTACGTACCTCTGTGGGGTGATAAAATCCCCAATCAAAGATACCCCTCACTACTAAAATGAAAAATTTGGGTGTTGTTATCACCTTCTCCATTTCTCCCAAGACCCCAAAGGCGAGTGGAAAGGTAGTTAATGCAACAGTAGGTCCACCCCAAACATAATTAAAAAGTTATTTCCCTTAAAAAAGAAAAGTGTGAGTTATTGTATTGATAAGCCTGATTCACGTTCATTTTAGAAACCTAAACTTAGGTGTGAGATACGCATGTGCATGTCAATTTTAGAACACCAAACTAAAGTGTGAAAGCATACATGTCAATTTTAACCAAATTTATTTTAAGCCCCAAATTGAAGTGTGAAAGCATGCATGTCCATATTAACCATATTTATTTTAAGCACCAAACTGAAGTGTGAAAGCATGCATGTCAATTTTAACCAAATTTGTTTTAAGCATCAAATTGAAGTTTGAAAGTATGAATGTCAATTTTAACCAGATTTGTTTTAAGCACCAAATTCAAGTGTGAAAGCATGGATGTCAATTTTAACCAGATTTATTTTAAGCACCAAATTGAAGTTTGAAAGCATGCATGTCCATTTTAAACCCAAAATCCAAAAGTGATTTAACCCTAAAGGATCTTGCAATCAAATTGTTAGTGGTGTCCAAGATAATCTGGAATGATCAAGCCTTCTCTGTAATTTTGCCACACGCTACAAACAAACAATTAGTAAGAGAAATCAAAATAACAACATTTAAATTTTTCTTTTTCTTTTTTTTCTTTAAATTTTTTTTAACCCCAAAATAAAATTACAAAGAAAATCTCACAGAAATTCGTTTATTTGAGCAAAAAATCAAAGATTTATGAAAAATAATCGAAGCTACCATATCTCACTCAAAAATGATGATCTAAAGCTGATTTTTTTAGTATAGATCGTGAGATGATCATTAACTAGTAAAACAATCATGAAGATATTCGCAATAATTTGGAAGATATGATAAAATCTTTGAACAATTTGCAATCTTGCCTGGAACTTGATCCACACAATTTTAGTCTTGAATTGTTTTAATAAAACACCAATTAAGATCTGGAAAACCTCTTAGAATATGAATTTAAAAGATAGGTGTATTTTGCAAGGTCCAATACCTATACCTACAGGCATACACAAAATTCCAAATTAGAGTGTTGTTGATTCACATCGGGTTCACCAAAATGTCGCATGTATAAATTGATCATGTAATATCAACTAGGAATAGAAAGGGAAATCATGAATCCCTATCCTAATTAGAATTCAAACAAACAAACAATGAAATAATACAGAAGCAAGAAACATGAATATAAGATATATCAGTCAATTCCCCCTATTCTAAGACTGCATATAGCTTCCATTGTTCTTCTCCTCTTTGTGGTATGGTGGCTCTCAGATATCGTGCTGGCAACCTACAAATGACACAAAGATTCGAAGTTCGTGATTGTTGATAATGGAGATTGAATGCTCAATTTATAGATAATTGGAGAAGATTGAATGAAAGGTGGAACTCAGGTGAGCTCACATATTGATTGATAGTTGAACTACTGATTTGGAGGTGGAACTTAATAGATTGAATAGATAAATAAGTTAACTGATTGAGAAAAAAGATGATTGAAAGATGAAAAAGAAATGATTGGAGGATAATAGATTGATGACAAAGAAAGCTTTATTTAGAAAAAAGTTAACTAAAAGATAGAAAAAGAATGATTGGAGGAAATTAAAGAAATGATGCATTTATTCAATCAATTGAAAAGATCAATTAAAATAGACGGAATAGTTAGCTGAGATGACTAATTGAATGCTTTTAGAAAAAAGCAAAGTGGAAGATAAAAATAGGAATTGAAAAGATAATTAATTTAATTAATTAATTGATTTGATTAAATTAATTAATTTAGCATGTGCTTGCACCTTGACTTTTGTTTTCAATTTAATCTTTACATGAGAATTTAATTAAAATATTGAATGTATTTTAAATTCAATTTTTTATTTGAATATATTTAGAACTTGACTTTGGAATTCAATTTGATTTTTGAAATCATGCACATGTATTTGAAATTAGAAGAAATTGGAAGAATTTGAATTTGAATTTGGAATTTGAAATTAGAATTTGGGGAATTGGAATTAAATGAAATTGGAAGAAATATGAATATAATTAAATAATAAAGATTGTCTAAATTAAGAAATTTAATCATAATTAATTAAATAAATAATATTTAATTAATATCTAGAAAAGAGTTAAGTGATTAAATGATTAGAAATAGAAATTGAAAATGAGTTTATTTAAATAATAAATATTATTTAAATTGAAAGATTAAAATCACAATTAAATAAATAATAAATATTTAATTAATATTTAGAAAAGGGTTAAATGATTAAATGAATAGAGATAGAAATTGAAAATGAATTTATTTAAATAATAAAGATTATTTAAATTGAGGATTAAAAATCACAATTAATTAAATAATAAATATTTAATTAACATTGGAAAATGGTTTAAATGATTAAATGATGATAGAATTGAAAAATAGAAAATTAGTAAGATATGAAAAAATGTAGACATTTTTAGGTGTCTACATTTGGTACTGACCAAAAACAAAGTTAGATTCTAGAAATCCAAACTAAAAATGAATAAAACAAAAAATACTTTGTTAATGTTCTTTCATGAAAAAATGTTAATAGAATTAGATAAAGAATTTATAAATATAAAATAGTTGTGGAAGTTGAAACATGCAATCTTCCATGTAGGGGCCACAATCTTCACATAATAATCCTTTGCTTTCTTCTCCACTACATTGATTCCCATCTACTATTAGTAGATTAAACCCTCATTGTCCTCGAATAAAAAATGAGATTGTCCATACATAGTGACATCACTAAATCAACTAAACCAAATCAAAATTTCTATATTGTTTCAATAAGAGGCAAAGAGGAGTGAACCATTTGTAGTGAAATGAATAACACCTAGATTTGCATGATAACCAACCAAAAAAGTAATATTTTTGTTAAATTTTCTCATCAACAATTAAAAAAATTACCCATAACTATCCCTATAAGTAGGTTCCATCACAACTATTCCATTTTTAGTATAGGTGAATTTCACCACACATTAAATTACCTAAAAAATATATGGAATAAGAATTAAGAAACAAACTCTAAATGTCCCTATGGAAGAGAAGTATTATAAGATTATTTTTGTTTTTCAAATATTTTATATATTTATTTTTTGTTTCTCAAATATTTAATATCATTATTATATTTATATTTTTTAAATATGAATTTTAAAAATTGCTTTAATTATGAGAGACATTTAAACTGACAACACAAAGTGGATGTACATAAAATGCATTTTTGGGATTGATATCCTTGACAACAAAATGATATCAACATGGAGTTAAGAAAATTTATTAATTAATATTCTAAAGAAAAAATTATTTTTTGAATGATATTTTTATCCATATTATTCTTATACTTTTTTAATATAACATAATATTTTAAATATTAATAAACTATTTAAAAAAAAATTTACTAAATAGATAATTAAAAATTATTTGCATACAAAAAGGAGACAAGCGTCAATTTGGGAATGTTATTAAACAAAATTCAATGGATGTTTGATGTAGGAGCATCAATTTAACTTAGTTTATTTTTATGTTATTTCAATTTTGATTAGAAGGATTTGGTTTGGATAAATATAGTTTTTGTTGCCACATGGATGATTAGTTTTCGAAGACAAGGGAAGATGAACAGGTGATTGTTAGAAATGAATAGTTGGAAGATTAACGGTCAGAGTAAGTCAAACAATTATGGAGGTAAGCAAGATGGATAAAAGAAACAGTTGTGAATGATGGAAAGTGTGAAGGCCAATGGCAGAATAGAGTGAGTAGGCTAATAGGAGATAGGCCAAATAGAAGAAAAGTCAAGCAAAGAAGAGGTCAAAGGAAGGAAGGTTTATGGTGTAAGAAGGCCAAAAGAGTTTGCAAAGGTAGATAGTCGGAGGAAGAAAGAAGGAGTGGTCGTATGATAGGAAGGAATTGATTGGAAAGAAAATGTGGACAAATTACAATGATACGATTAATAACCTACAATAGAAGAGGCATAATATGATTAGAGCACAATAGAGAAGCAATAGAGGAGATGAGTGACATGCTGACCTAATAATTCAATTTGCTAGGAAGAATAGAAAAGATTGGTGGAGCATCAGTTTTGGAAAATTTTAATTGAATTTTTTGAATGGTAACACTCGTAAGATGAAAATCAATACTTTGTAACTATCGCCTTTTGTACTATAGAAATAAAAAATAAGACATTGATATCCAATAGATTGTTTGGGTCTAATGATTAATTTGTGGAGTCATTTGAATATATTGTTATGTGTATGTTTGGTTTCCAAATATTCCTATTAATGCATTCTATCTTGGAAATGTTCTATTTGTGGTTATAATTCCTGTCACCATCAAATAAGTGGTTTATGAAGAATAACCTATTCATAGTTCATGTTGCCAATATGTTTTGTTACAGAATTCAGATATTTACTATTCAAGTTTTTGACACTATCATGACAAGAAGCCTATAGAAACTTGTTATTGTCTTAAATTATAGCATATGTCATGGGTGTGAGCCATCACATGATATCCATGTGTAGATGTTTGAGGTTGTTTCCATCCAATGTTATCAAAGCCCAAAAGATCTAGGCAAGGCAAGTTAGTTATGTTGGCATTATTGGATGAATTGATAATGTGTTTCATTCATGTTTTGTCATTGATGTCAACACTAGCTATTATGGTTGGTTACCGGTAGACAGGTTTTTGTTACCGGTAGAAGATCTAGTGTTACCAATAGAAGAGATTATCTGTTGGACACTTCTGGCATGTTTGGATTTATGGAATATGATTGGTTACATGTGGTACGTGCTTCTGGAGCATTTTTTGGCTAGTTGGTATTGAATTGATAATAGGATGCTATCATACACTCTGGTAAACCCTTACCGACACTGATTTAAGGCTCTACCAGTAGAGCTTTCACTAAGGAATCTTGATAGGATGCATAATTAGTGTTGGTGTGGCTTCTAGATGGATTTAAGGATGTTGAAGATGTTCTTTGATTGTGCTTCAACTACTTGAAGACATTTCTTTGGCCTGGTGGACCCAGAATAGGTCTGGTACCTATCTAGGTTATGGACCGGTATCATGTTAACGTGTACTCTACACATTACTGGGATGTTTTGAGATGATTTATGGATTTTTTATTGTTGTTTTGATCTTAAGACGACATGGCATATTATTGTAATATGGGTTTATGTAATGATCTTATTGTAATATCTTTTAGGTGGTAGACCTGATTGGTTTAGGCCTTAGGGTTTGTATAAAATGATGCAATATCTCATTGTAAGATCATGGCATGTGTGGAATGGGAATAGAATAAGTGTTCATGATCTTGGAATGCAATATCATATGCGAAGGATATTTGGTCGATCATAGGTGATCTAATTGGGATCAAGGAAGAGGTCAAAGGCCTCCGGTATTGAGCTTAACTGATACTGTAATCAAGCATGGTAGATGCTATTTTTGGCAGTTCACTCTATTGGATTGTTGTCCATTTATCTTGAGATGGTTGTATCCTCTCTATAGTTAGTGAGACTCTTTTGTAATGAGTAGTACGCTCTAGGCAGTGTGCCTTCCTGCATGTGTAGGCCCCTCATTGTATCACATACTTTTTGCAGAAGTATCATCTGACTGTGGATAGGCTTCCAATCGTGGTTTTTCCCTTTGCGGGTTTTCCACGTACAAATCATGGTGTTATGTGGTATGGTTGCTTTGCATTGATTATTTGTTTAATTGTTAAGTTGTATTGTTTACCGGTATTTGTTCCTACCGGCATCTGTATGTGCTTTACCGGTACTTGATATGTTTAAAGGTTATTAAGTGGATTAAAAGTTATAATAATCTATTAACAAATGATTCACCCCCCCCCCCCTCTTAGTTGTTCACCAGTTATCCTAACAAGTTATGCTTACAAATATATGTGTTGCAGAGATTAACAAGTTAAAGAGAAGAACCTATGTACTAAAAGACAGGGTAGAGATAAAAAAGGGAAGCCCTAGGTGAGGTATCACAAAGACACGAGAGAAGAAAGAAAGATGCAGCAACATACAAGGAAAGAAAGTATCAAAGGAAAGGAGAAGATGAAAGGCAATATGGCAAGACAAGATGAAGAGTTTGATAGAGAAATTATGGCATTGAGAAGAGATTTAGAGAGATATAATATTAAGATAAAGCAATGGCTTGAGAAAAGAAGTGAGGAATATGTTTGGTGTTGGTTAATGAACAAGAAGTTGAAATGACTTGTAAAGAAGATTGTGAAGAAAAGAAGAAGGCAAAGGATGGTTTCCTTAAGAGTCAAAGATAAAAATATGAGGAAACCCTCAAAGGTTTTGGATGGCAAAAATTTTCCAAGTGAGCAACAAATAATAGAGGAGAGATGGGGTGAGGGATCTTTTCAGCTGCTGTTGTTCATGCTACTGGTGGAGGTTGCATACCCAAATGCTCTTGGAGTTATTCTCAAATGAGTATGGTTTCACTTTCTTTTCTTAGTTACTTGGCTTGTTTTGTGGATTGAGGGAGCCTATAAAAACCCTCTTGGTTTATTTTGTATAAGGTTTTGTCTGCCTTTCCAAAACCCTATTTCTCCAATTGTTCCTTCAGGTTGTTTTGTTGTGATTTGGGCTTTGTATGGTTGTGGGATCCTTGTAAAAGCCACTTTCTTGGCTTAGGGTCCCTAGTTTTTCCCTTCTATTTGTGTTTCTATCAGGGTATTGTTGGATGCTATTAATTTTCAAGGGCCCAGTTTGACCTATGTTTCATTTTGGTTAGGTCTGGGGAATAACCCTTTATTGAAGGTTTGGGGAGCCATTCAAAATCCTTTGTTAGGATCAGATTTTACTTTTGGTGGCCTAGAGATTTTTTTATAGGTTAAGGGAGCCTAGGAAAACCCTTCTTGTTGGCTGAGGGTGCTTGTTAAACCCTCATTCTCTATTTCTATATCTTATAGTTTGATGGTCAAGCTTTGGTGTTTCAGCCAACTTGGTTTGTATTGGCTTACATTTTTTGTTTGGTTGGCATTTGTTTGGTGGTGGCTGCTCTGTTATTTGCAACCTTTTTGGCCACTAGTTCTGTAACATTTGATCCAAAATGTGAGGTTGTGGCTAGGATTCTTTATGTCTTTGATGTATCTTTTTGCAGCATTCCTTTGTTGGTTCTAGGTCTGTGAAAAATTTGAGGGTTTCAAGTCCTTTCAAAACTTGTGTATGGGGTTTATGGTCCCCTCAAAACCTATTTTCCCCCATAATCAAAATATATAATAGAGGAGATGAAGAAAGTTCTCATTGTGGAGGACATGAAGAAAAATAATGAATAATGAAGAGTAGAAGTGCATAATGAACCACTCAAAAGAGGAAGCAACAAAGAGAGGAGGGTGTCCATGAAGGAGGCACTCATGGAGACATTTTCATCTCTAGTTTTATTTACTAATAGTTTGTTTAAGTTGTTACTACTTATCAAATTGCCATTAGTTTTATATCCAAAGTCATTCTATATACTCTAGTTGGTTACTACTACCGAAATATTTAGTCGGTATGAACACTCTAATCAGTTACAGAAGGAAAACAGTCACAAAGCCCAGTATACACCGAGCTAACTACCAAGTGTTATTTCATGTCTACCGAGCAGTAAAGATAATACACTGAGTTGATATACACTGAGTGAAATGTGTTACCAGATTCATTGAACCTGGACACACATATGAAAACGTGTTACAAGATCGAGGCACATAGAACCGTTATCACATTGGAAATTGCACATATAGATTTTGTATAATTTTGAGGTCATCTAACCAATGAAATATTTTGCATGGTCATTCATTCAAGAAATCATGTTTGTAAGATCAAAGCAATGAATCAAATCACCAACATAAAAAATCTATTTATACAACATGAATTTAGGGTTAGATATATATGTGAATGAGAGAAATGTGTGTGCATATGTGTATGAAGCAAGACTTATGTGATACATGAGAAATCATAGAGTATTATGACTGTTACAGAGACACAGAGGTCACCGAGAAGGTTTTTAAAGAACAGTCAAAGAACAAAGTAAACAAAAGGGTTTACCGAGTTACTTTATGAGTTACCGAGGTATGCTATAGGCAAGGTAATCTTATTTTGAGCACATAGAATCTGCTACAACATTTCAAATGTAAAGTTGCAGATATTTGTGAAATCTTATTGTAATATTTTGAAGTTATAAGAGAAACCTTTAACAGGGTAAAAGACTCTAATCAAGTCTATAAATTGTAAAGCCTCTAACTAGGTGCAACATTCTGTTGTAAAATCTTTTAGCAAGGTAGATCTAATAGATCTTGTTACTCCTAACAAGGTAAGCTATCAGAAATAGCTAAATATGTAGCTCTAACTGAGCACTCTTTATTATTGCAGTAGTGAAGTTGTGGGTGCCATCCCCACCACAGTTTTTCTCTCTAACCAAGAGTTTCTGCATAACCAAAATATATGTGTTATGGAGTGAATCATGTATGATTGTTACTTATTTGTTTTAGCTTTATGTTATGTTACAACAGTTTTTGTTTTATACATAACAGTAAAGATATTGTTGATAAAAGGATTTGAAGTACTGATTCACCCCTCCCCTCTCAGTACATTAGCTTTCCATATTGGGCCTAACAATTGGTATCAGAGCTTGAATCTTGGAAAAGGGTTTAACTGCCTAAAGAGAAAGATCTTATCAATGGAAGGCTACAAACAATCTCGGAGGATTGTGTATCTACAAGAAGAATTGGATCATGATAATCAAGTGATTGCAGACATGCAAAGGCAAATGCTAAAATCTCTAAAAGTGAGAAGAAGATTATCTGATGATTTGCAGGACTCTCAAGAGTTAGTGGAACAAATTGAGACATCATCTAAGAATAGTATGTCTGAAGAGACTGAAGAAAAGATTGGACAATTGAAAGATAAGAACAAAACACTGGTTGATCAACTAAAAGCAATGAAAAGAGAACATGAACATTTTAGCACACAGATGACTAAAAATCTTGATGCATTGAGGACAACTGAGGACAAAGTAAGAGATCTAGAAAGAGAGAAACAACAACTTGAAGCTCTAGTATATGATAAGGATGATGAAATCATAAGGTTGACTGGGATTCAATGAAATCTGTCAGATCAACTAGGTTATGTACATCATGAAGCAAATCTGAAAGATGATGAGAATCAAGCGCTGAAACTTGAAGTATCAAGGTTGAGCAATGAACTTGAAACAGAGAAGAAATCCAAGGAAACATTGAAGAAGAGTTATGAAGCATCAAAGATGTTGGATGAGGAATTGAATACAAGATGACCCTACAAAGAAGGAGGACTTGGTTACAAAGGAAAAGACTCTACCGAGAGAGGAGAATCATCAAAGCAAGATGGAATCAAGAAGAACATCAAAAGAAAGAAGCCTATTTGCAACTACTGTGGAAATCAAGGTCATACTGCCAACATATGTCAAATCAGAAAAGGTAAGCAACCGAATGCCACTAAGACCAATGGTTATTGTTATAATTGTAATAAATATGGTCACACATCTAATCAATATAGGACAAAGTCTGTTAACAATTATTAGAAGGCAAAATTCAAAGGGTTTTGTAAAAACTGCAATAGATATGGACATAGTACCGAGAAGTGTTGGTTTAAGCAAAAGAACCACATGTGGTCTGCACACCGAGCAAATACTAGAGGTTACCAAACTCACACAGATCCTTACCGACAATATTCTACAGTACCATGGGATTACAATACAAGGATATGGTGTGAATGTTGTGGAAGATATGGACATATAAGTGCCAACTGCTTTATAAGGTTTGGAATGAACAACCGAAGATCATGGAGAAATCCTGGTATGACATGTTTTCATTGTCACAAAGTTGGACACTTGGCTGGAGATTGCAGAGATCAACCTAGAGAAGACACTGAGGAAATAAAAGAGAAATTAAAGATGATTTGGAGAAAGAAGGAAAGTGTGTCAAATAAAGAAAGCACCTTACCTACCGAGTTAGGTGCTCCCACTCCAAATTAATCGGTAAAGGTATGAAGGGACTGCATTCTCACAAGGTTAAATGTTAAACAGTTCCTATTTTAGTATGCACTGAATTCAAAATCTGCATAGTAAGATGTAGTAGTAAGTTTGAAATTCTATCAAAGTCTTTTGGAGCACTTTACAGGAAATTTGTCAAGTCGGTGAATTCAGGAAGCTTGTCAAGTTGGTATATGAAGGAAATTTGGTTACTCTATTAAAGCGCAAAAAGGGAAAGAAAGTTAAGTAGGACCGAGTGCATTTAATGTCTTTGACCTAACTTGCACGGAGCCCGATAAGGTTTATTATGTACTTAAAGCATTCTTCGAGGTCATTTTCATTCACCAACTTTTCGAGAAGTAGAGCAGAGCGAATCAAGGCGATCAAACCATCTTCAAAGCGAAATCTAAGGTATTTACGTCAAATCTCATCGCATTGCTAAGTTGGTTTACCGAACTCATTAAGTTTTTATTATCTGTTGAGTGTGAAGCATCTTCCGTTTGTTAAGTTTTCAAACCCTAAGGTTCTTGTGTCAATTTTTATCTGAAATCAAAATGGCACCTAAGATCCAAGACCCCATTGTTGTCAACAATGTAGAGAAGCCCTCACTAAAATACTCTTTGACTCCCAAAATTGCATCTGAACCGGATGACAAAACTGCCTTTTCACTCATCCCGGATCGAGTCTTGTTAGTCGAGGATGTGAGATTCTTCACCAAATGTCGTGTTGAAGAACTCAGTCATGTTGAGATCAAAGATGCATATGATGAATTGTGCACAGATGGTAAAATGGATAGCAAGTATGAGCACATCAAAATCAAGGGATTGACTAAATCCCTAACCTATCCCCGCATGTTCAAACCCCAGTGGGTCAAGTTTGTACTAAGCCGAGTGCATGATGATTTCATGTGGCTAGAAGAGAAACCGTTTAAGATCACTAAAGAAATCATTCATCTGATCACCGATTATCCTATCTATGATCATGCCCGAGCACAAAAAATGATATCACAGAAGGAATTGATTAGTTTGACTGGAGTAGAATCTAATTGTAGAGGTCTAAAGTTGAACAATGTCACCGATCTTGAACTCAAATTTTCCATTAGAGTAATTGGTTACTGTTTCTTCCAATTGGCAAGGGAAAACAGTGTACCCTGTGTAGCAGTGGACTTAGCATACAAAATTGTTAAGAAAGGCATGAAAATTGACTTGTGTGAAGTATTGTTGAAGAACTTGTTTGAAAATCTGAACACAATCAGGAAGCCGAAGAAGAACAACTCGGCAAATACTCTAAAATTTGGATCACTACTTGTATGTATGTTTTTCTAGTTTGAGAAGTTTTTTCCAACAATTGGTAAAGTTGTTTGGGAACTACACCGACCAATCACCCATTAGATCAATGACTTCATCAAGAAGTTAGGTGATAACTTTAATGATATAATGGATTATTACTTCAGCAAGTTCCAAGAGAAAATGCAGAACAGGTACCGGATTCCACCCCAGCTAGTAGAAAAATACAAAGATGAAAGATGTTTTGAAGTCAACACCGATTACTGTTATGTGAATGTTGTGGAACCGAGGACTCAATATTTGCCACCTATGGGTTACGAGGTTGATTTTGATATCACACAACAGCAAATCGATGCATTTCTGACACTACCAAGCCATACTACCGAGCTGAGGTATGGAACCTATGAAGAGGTGAAAGAAAAAGTACAAATGAGCATTGTAGTACCCAAAGCTACAAGGAAGGCATCAAAGATGATTAAGGCATTAACTGAGAAATTTGGAGAAGAGTCTTCCTCCACACCTGTCAAAGGTGTTCTAGCCATCACCGAAGAGGAGACAGAAGCCCAAGAAGCTACCATAACACTTAGCACCGAATTACCTAAGGGAAAAGTGTTGAAGAGAAAGAAACAGGACACTTCAATGGCCCTACCGACTCCTCCAACAAAGAGACCTAACACAAGGGCATTTGTTGCATCACCGAGTAAGAAACAAAAGACTGTTGTCATTCCTAAGGTAACTAGAACTTACAAGAAATCTACTTAGAGACTCATTTTGTCAAAAGAGTCGAGTGCTACCGAATCTGAAGATGCAAGTAAATTTCAGATTGTGAAAAGCAAGAAGGTAGATGTACATAGTGTAGAATTTTTTTTTAATAATCTGAAGGAATATGGTGGATTTGGTGGATTCAGATTTGTCAAATATGAATCTAGATCTACTGATGAAAAGAGGCAAATTGAAGAAGCTTTCATTTGCACACTTCTAAAATTCCAAGTGGTCCCATTAGAAGTATGTAATTCTATTCCTGCCGAATTATATGCACATATTGAAACCAGATGGCAATATGCCCTAGACTCGGAGAAACAAATCAGAGAAAGAAGTCTGGTGCATCTCTTTCCTGATATGTCAGTTGATAAAATAAAAGAACATCTGACAAACAACCAAATGCAATTTACAGTAAAACAAAAGGCCTTGAAATTGATGAATGGCCTGTATCTAGAAGTGGAGAAGGAAACAAAAGAGAAATGGCAGGACATCTTTCAAAGAAAGAATGCTGGTGAACAATCTATAGTGGAAATAGTTGATGTCACTGACCAAGAGCCTGATGTCATCAAGCAAGACCCTACTGGCACCATTCAAATAGATGAAGATATCATGGATGCAGAGGCACCTGAACAAGAAATGATAGAAGGCAATGCTTATGCAAAACTTGTCTCCAGTGAATCTGTTTTGGAACAAGTTCAGCCTTACCCACCAATCAATCAACTTGCTACAACCGAAGCTCCTCAGGATACAGATGAAGGCACCGAAGGTCAAAAGTTTACAGCAGAAGGTACTTCACAAGAACAAACCTCTCAAGCACCTTCTAGCACAGAAAATGTTACAGCTGAGACACCAAGCACCGAGACACCAAAGGACACTACCAAGGCTAAAGAAACTGACGAAAGTGTTGTCTCTACCAAGAAACCTACCGAGGGTCCTCAAGCCTCTCAAGCTATTGTAGTGGTTCACCCGGTGAAAGGTAAAGAAAAGAAGTTGAAAAAGCATAGTTTCAAAATAGATTTATCGAAACCGATAGTGTTGCCCAATGTAGACATCTCCAAATTGAAAGGGCAAGTACTCACTAAATTCGGTGAACTGTGCAAAGCAAAGGCCGAACAGGAGAAGCAACTGGCCATACAAAAGAAGAATAAAGTACTTTAGAAGGTAAAGACCTTGCTATCAGATATGCTACCTTCAGCTACAGTATCAACCGATGCAGCCATCCATATTCAATTGGATGAACTCCTAAATTAGATTGAGACATCTAGAGTAGATGCATCTGAATACTTGAGCAAACTAAAAGACAAGGAGCTAACTGCTAAAATGATAGAGGAAGTATAGAAATCCATTGCTGTTGGCAAGGTAAAACTTGTCAAATTTATTGCTGAGTTGTCCCCTCAACTCAAGCACACTCTTTCATTATTTCAGAAACTCTGCACATTTTCTTTATTCATTAAGGACATTAAGAATAAATCAGAAGCAATTGAGAAAGAGATCACCGATCTCTCAAATAAGTTGACCCCCGAGCCCAATTCAGTTCAGAATTTTTATACTAAGCTACAACAGCTCATGGCTCAACAATTGGAACTAAGGAATGAAGAACATAAGATCAGGATGGACATAATGACACTTCAAACATTATTCCTTCCTCATCTTTCATCCATTCAAGAACAGCTCAACCGAGCCACTTACCTCTCTACTACACAAGAGGGAAGCACTTTAGATGGCTTAATTTCATTATTGGCTGATATTAATGCATAGAATTCTTTAATGGACAGTGTAAAGGATGCACTCTTTGTCGCTCTCACCGAAGCCAAGACAAAGTACAAATCCATTTTTGATCAGTTGCCACCTCCAAATGGTAACTAAATTTTGATGTTTGTCAAAAAGGGGGAGTATATCATTAGAGTATATATAGCATCAAAGTACACAGGGGGAGTGTATAGTATTCAAAGTATCAAACAACCAAAGTGTAGTATATAGAGGGAGTATATCGAGCAGAATAAGCAGAGTATCCAAGAGCAGTGAACCGAGTAGTGAACAGAGGAAAGAACAGTGATTACAGAGTATTGATCACCGAGCACACATAATCAAAGTTTTGCACAACATATTGATAAGGGGAGTATATTTGATTATACTATTTCATTGACTAATGTATATACTGTATGTTTAGTCAAATTTTGTAAAGTATATAGGTTTTTGAGTAATGACTTTGAAAGTAGTTTTGTCAAACATCTCAACTAATGTCAAAAGGGGAGATTGTTACTACTTATCAAATTGCCATTAGTTTTATATCCAAAGTCATTCTATATACTCTAGTCGGTTACTACTACCAAAATATTTAGTCGGTATGAACAGTCTAGTCAGTTATAGTAGGAAAACAGTCACAAAGCCCAGTATACACTGAGCTGACTACCGAGTGTTATTTCATGTCTACCGAGCAGTAAAGATAATACACCGAGTTGATATACACTAAGTGAAATGTGTTACCAGATTCATTGAACCTGGACACACATATGAAAACGTGTTACAAGATCGAGGCACATAGAACTGTTATCGCATTGGAAATTGCACATATAGATTTTGTATAATTTTGAGGTCATCTAACCAATGAAATATTTTGCATGGTTATTCATTCGAGAAATCATGTTTGTAAGATCGAAGCAATGAATCAGATCACCGACATAAGAAATCTATTTATACAACATGAATTTAGGGTTAGATATATATGTGAATGAGAGAAATGTGTGTGCCTATGTGTATGAAGCAAGACTTATGTGATACATGAGAAATCATAGAGTATTATGACTGTTACAGAGACACAGAGGTCACCGAGAAGGTTTTTTAGAGAACAGTCAAAGAACGGAGTAAACAGAAGGGTTTATCGAGTTACTTTAAGAGTTACTGAGGTATGCTATAGGCAAGGTAATCTTATTTTGAGCACATAGAATCCGCTACAGCATTTCAAATGTAAATTTGCAGATATTTGTAAAATCTTATTGTAATATTTTGAAGTTGTAAGAGAAACCTTTAATAGGGTAAAAGACTCTAATCAAGTCTATAAATTGTAAAGCCTCTAACCAGGTGCAGCATTCAGAATAGTGTTGTAAAATCCTTTAGCAAGGTAGATCTAATAGATCTTGTTACTCCTAACAGGGTAAGCTATCAGAAATAGCTAAATATGTAGCTCTAACTAAGCACTCTTTATTATTGCAGTAGTGAAGTTGTGGGTGCCATCCCCATCGCAGTTTTTCTCTCTAACCAAGAGTTTCTGCGTAACCAAAATATGTGTGTTATGGAGTGAATCATGTATGATTGTTGCTTATTTGGTTTAGCTTTATGTTATGTTACAGCAGTTTTTGGTTTATGCATAACAGTAAAAATATTGTTGATAAAAGGATTTGAAGTACTAATTCACCCCTCCCCTCTCAGTACATTAGCTTTCCATATTGGGCCTAACATAAGTATGTGTTTGCAAGTATGAGAAACTTGATAATGATAGTCAATAACAAGACCTTGGAGTTGATAAGAGAAAGGGAAAGTAGAAGGCCCATAAACAATGATGTAGATGAGAAGAGAGGAGGCTAGTTGCAATCGTATATCAAGAAGAGTTTGTAGTACAGGTATATTGTAAATATTATGAAAATATGGATGAGTATGATGAAAATTTTTGGTATTATAATGAAGATAAGGAAGAAAGACTAGAGTTTCATGATGCCTTAGAAGATGTTGCAAATGTAGGACAAGATGTATATGAAGAGGAAGAGTTGGAAAACAAAGAAGCCAATAGCGGAGGCAAATTGAGCCAACAAGTAAAAGGAAATCATAATGCTAATTTTGGTTATGTAAGTGGAAATGAAAATGTTAGCTTAGATCATTTAAGTAGAAGTGGGAATATGGTAGATAAGGAGAGAAGGAAATTGGCGAATCTTGGGTATATAGTTCCAAGTTGGTAGGATAAATAGATTGCTAAGGAACAAATAAAGTGTAAAGAATAAGCTATCCATGGTGGAGTTCCTAGAAACAATCAAGTACAAGATATGAGAGATATGCAAAGGTTAAAGTGGAAACAAGAATACAAGGTGAGTAATAAAGAATGGAAGCCTAGAGAAGGTGTTTGTAGGTAGGAAAAATATCATTCATTGAGGAGAATGAGTGAAACAATAAATAGACATCCGCATAAGGCTAAGGAAAACATGGTGAGGATGGTTAAGTGCAATAGTAGATGAAAGTGGTATCACTAGACAAGGTCAAGAGAGAAAACTTAAAGTGGGTGGAAGGTGTGAAGAGAAGAATGAGTTTATGGGTGAAGAAGAGAAATAATTTGCAAAAAGAACATTTCTTATGGAGGCCATGAAAGAAAAAAAAGAAGATGAAAATATTAGGGTATTAGTAGTTGAAAATAAGGAAACAAAGCATGAGATTACAATAGTTGTAGAGGCTGAATAAATTACAAGGACTTGTGAAGGTCTTGTAGTTGGAGAAGATCATAGAGGAGAGAATGGAAATGACAATAGAAATTTGATAGAGAAGATTACAACGAAGGCAAAGGTTCTTGAAAGTGTTGAAGATAAAGAGGTAATATTTTATTTTTTAAACAATGATGATGGTTTTGAATCTTTGGATATATTTATTGAAGGGAAGAGTCTCAAGGACTTAGATGTAAAGGATGTGGAAATCAATAGTGATAATGCCAAGTACAAGTATGAGAAGGAGTTATGGAGGCTTGCAGATGAGAAAAAAATGAGGAAGATAAGATACTGTAAGGAAAAGAAGGAAAACAAAGTTAGATTGGCCAGCTTAGAATGTATAAATACAAGTATGGAGTAGACCTAGGGGATGGAGGGGATAAGAGTAATGAAAAGAAAAGGAGGATAGGAAAAGGCATGGCAAGTGACAAGTTGAAAGAAGGTAAAATAGAACATGGAGAAGAAATAGAAGCAACAATTATTAAAGAAGATGAAGGCAATCAAATACAAGATGAAGAAGTTACAGAGATGGAATTAGAAAGAAGTGTGACAATTGAAAACAATGATGTGGATCTATGGACACAATTTGTAGTAATAGAGAAAGAGTAGATCATGGAGAAGTTAGAAGATATAAAGACAAGTAGGACAATGCGAGATGTAGAAGAAAGGATTGTAGCCTATGACAAAGGGTTGTTGTAGAGCTATAGGTAAAGGTAAATCCCTTGGATCTTTATGAGGAAATTATTTTTTATTATCTTGATGTGTTGAATAGTGTAGAATTTGGAAAGATGTATGGAGTGAGGTATACGGATTTTTGTATGAGTATTGTAAGTTATAATATGTATGGTTAAATCCAAGATTAGTTTCCATGGAAGTATAGTTTTTATGAAATTGATAAACAAGTGGATCAGTTTGTAGACATGGGAATCTTACATTTCCATTAAAATCATTTTTATTGATTTCTATGTAGCTAATAAGACAACTAGATTTTGGAGAAGCATTGTATATGATGGGACTAAATCTAGGAAGGAAGCAAAGGAATTGGCATATAAATGTCAAAGGAATTTGAAGATTGTTCCTAAGAAATATTGGAAAAGGAGAAAGAAAAGAATGAAGGGAAAAGTTGTTGATTATTACTGCCATGTGCAAGAGCACGAGATTTCATTTGTCTCCTAGGGAGTTTGATGTAGGAGCATCGAGTTAACTTGGTTTGATTTTTTTATGTTATTTTATTTTAATTGGAAGGATTTTCTTTGGACATATATATTTTTTGTCACCATATGATAGGAAGTTGGACAACCCGAAAGGGATGATTAGTTGCCTATGACAAGGGAAGGTGAACAGTTGAAGGCGGTTAGAAACAAATGGTTGGAAGAGTAATAGTCAAAGTAGAACAATTATGGAGGTAAAAGAGAAGGACAAAAGCATCAATTCTGAATGATGGAAAATGTGAAGGATAATCAATAGAATAGAGTGAGTAGGTTGATAGGAGATAGGCTAAACAAAAGAAAGGTCAAGCAAGGAAGAGGATAAAGAAGGAAGGTCGATGATGTAATAAGGTCGAAAGAGTTTGCAAAGGTGGATAGTTAGAGGAAGAAAGGATCATTCATGTGAAAATAAGGAATTGATTGGAAAGAAAATATGGACAGATTACTGAGATATGATTAATAACCTACAGAAGAAGAGGCACAATCTGATTAGAGCACAATAAAGTAGCAATGAAGGAGATGACCAATGCTAGTAATAATTTAATTTTCTAGGAAGAATAGCCAAGTTTGGTGGAGCAAAGATTTTGGAAAAGGTATATTGAAGTTTCCAAATGGCAACACTCATAAGATGGAAATCGATACTTTTTAACTATTGCCTTTTGTACTATGGAAATAAAATAAGACATTGACAATAGATTGTTTAGGTTTGATGATTAATTTCCTGAGTCATTTGAATTTAGTTTTATGTGCTTGTTTGGTTTCCAAAATTTCCTATCAATATGTTCTATTTCTAGTTATAATTCCTATCACCAACAAACAAGTGGTCTATGAAGAATAATATTGTTATAGTTCCTATTGCCAATATGTTTTCTTACACAATTCAATTTTTACTGTTCAGGTTTGTGACACTATCGTGATAAGAAGCTTGTAGAAACTTGTTATTGTCTGAAATGATGACATAAGTTGTGGGTGTGAGCCATGATATGATATATGTGTGTAAATGTGTGAGGTTGTTGTCATCAAGGTCTTAGATATATCTAAAGACTTCTAAAAATTTATCATCCAAAAACTCACATAATTAGATATAAAGAAATGAACTAAAACTAAAAAATTAAAAGCAAAAAATCGTGCAATTGAAAGAAATTTATAAAATCAAATTAAGAAAATTATTTAAATACATATAATAAAATTATGAGATTATGAAATTATTATCTATATATAAAATTTGGATGAACTAGAAGAAATATACTTAATTGGATGAATAATAATTGAATCAGTAGAAAATAAATAATCATAATTTTATTGGATAATTTTTTTTAATTTTATCTCTATAATTTATTAAATAATATTTATTACGTTGAAGATGTTTCCTATGTGTAGCATCCTAAATTGTACTCCCTTACAATTTTCTCCTCATTTGGGCCCTCACCTTGGCGTTCGTCTCCCAAAGGCCTGATCGAAGCCTCGATTCTCCTCACAACATGCAAATAATTATTTTTTTAGATTGTACACTTTTATACCCCATTTCTCATGTCCCTAATTGGTCAGGACTAGGGAACTATCACTTTGGTCCTCCCAATTAGGATCTATTTTGGGCCCCCTCAATGGTAACATCATTTTGTTGGGGACCTAGAACCCATGTTGGCTCATGTTGAAAAACTAAGTTGTTTTTCAATGGGAATGTATAAAAGAAGGTCTACCACTCTCATTTTGACATATAGGAATTTAATCAAGCAATCAAGCATTCATTATGTTGGCATTAAGTTGTCATTGATGTCAATCAGTATTGCAGGCTACTAGTAGGGTATGTCAATATGACAAAACTGATATGAAAAAGATTGAACTAGAATAAGGAAGATTAACATGAAGGCTTGTCCATGGGTATGAAGGCATGGAAGACAAGAAGATATTGAGACTATTAGGGGCATCATCGATAAGAGGTGATATGAAGTTGTGAGTTGGCAGGGCAAGTTGTAACTGATATGTAGGTCGGTTGTTTGTTTGTATTAACGTATGTGATGAAGAGGCAGAGTGAAAAAGAGATCACAAGCCACCGGAGGTGAAGTTGAGCTACTTGTGCAATGTATGTTATCGATAGAAGTGGGAGAAGATTTTACCGGCAAGGGTCTGTGCTGATATGAGAATTTTTCCAATGTTCAAGTTTAAACCGACTCTATGTCGATGAGCTAAGTGTATGCCGATGTGATGCCATGTGGAGCTGAGGTGGTGAGCATACAAAGGTCAGCAAAGTTTCCATCGACATGGTTGTTGGAGCAGTTAGTCCACATTAAATGAAACAACCAAAAATCTTGGGTCAATGACAAATTGATGCAACTCAAGGAAGAATGAACAACAGAGAAAGATCAGGGAGTTTTTGGTGCCCAAATCGAAGGAAGGAAACAGCTGGGTCATAAAAGTGTCGACAGATTTCAAGGTCGGAAATCATGGTCAGGTTTGTTATTTTTGGCAAACATACTTTGGACAAATGAAAAAATGCATGATGTCTTATTCCTCCAATGCAGGTGTGTGATCTGAGGTGGATCGGATCAGATTGGATGCAGATTTGGTCACTAGAAGGAAACCCTAGCCACCCTCTGTTTGAATTGGTTTTTAGCAGGAAAGCTTCGGCTTAAATATGGCAAACTTAGACAAATAGTGAACTACTGCAAAAGGGTGAAGGAGAGAGTGAAACTCTTGTCTGAGAGCCGAAAAGAAAAACACTTGAAGTGTTGTGTGAGTGAAGATTGTACCGGTAAGGAATAGCAAGGTAAACCGGTGTAAGGATCAAATCAGCAAAGTGAGCATAGAATGCTAAGGTGACAAACTGAAAGAAGCAGTACCTGATAGAGAGTGACCAAGTGTGATCTGAATTCAGCAGAACAGGAGGAGAGAAGATTAAGCAGAGTTAGAACTAGGAGAAAGGCCAAGTTTTAGTGTGTGTTGAGTTGATACAAATTGGTAAGACAGAAACATGTAGTTCAAAGCTTTGAAGGTTTGCAAAACTTTATTTGTAGCAAGGATCTCATTTGTATATCTGATTTTTCATATTATTTTTACTGAGTAGGTTCTTAGTGTAGGGGTTGTAGCCTATAAATTGTGTAGGGGTTGGTGCTCCTTTGAGTTGGTGCTCCTTGGGTTGGTGCCCTAAAATTTGTAATCAGATCTTTTCATTGTGAGGCTGGATTAGAGCAGAAGATCTCCAACAGCTATTCTCACCAAGGTTTTTTCCACATTGGATTTTCCTTGTACATCTAGTGTTATGTGTTGCATTTTTATGTGTGTGATGTATTAATCCTTTAGTTATTTCTCCTACAAATATTGTTTACATTGCTTTGGTAATCGGTTTGCATCTTGTGTATTTCATATTAAACCAGTATAGCTCTGATTAAGTAAAAAATGTTTAATTCACTGATTCATGCCCCTCTCAGTGATCCATTGTGTCCAACAATTGGTATCAGAGCCTAGGTACCCTATTTTGTCAAAGTGTTCTCTAGCCTAGGTAGATCCTGTTAAGTGTTCACAATGGCCATAAATGAATCAGCCTCCTCAAAAGCCCCTATGTTTGATGGTGTCAACTATGACTTTTGGAGTAGAAGAATGAAAACCTATTTGTCCTCTCCAGGTTGTGATGTATGGATGTTAGTTTTGAATGGGTATACAATCCCTAATAATCCTCTTACTGATCCAGATGCTAAGAAGAAATATGAGAACAATACAAGGCAAAAAATGCTATTCTTAATGGGTTATCTGATAATGAGTTTATTAAGGTCATGCATTGCTCATCTACCAAAGCAACTTGGGTTAAGTTGCAAAAAATATTTGAAGGTGATGCTAAAGTCAAGGAGGCCAAGTTATAGACATTGAGAGCACAACTTGAGGGTTTGAAGATGAGAGATGAAGAGAAGATTGTTGACTATCTCCAAAGGATTGATGAACCAACAAACACCATTAGAGGGCTTGGAAAAGAAATAAAAGATGAGGTGGTAGTAAATAAAGTACTTAGATCCTTCACACCTAAGTACGATACAAAGGTTTCAGCAATAGAAGAAGCAAAAGATTTGAAAGTCTTTACAATGGATGAGTTGTATGGTTCCCTGATTGCTTATGAAATGAGGACTGCCAGCAGTGAGGTTATGAAGAAAGAAGTTGCTTTCAAAAAATCAAGAAAAGGAAAAGAAGAGTCTTCTCATGATGGAATCAGTGAAGACTCTGATGATATTATGGAAAAATTAGTCATAAGACTCAAGACAGGTTCAGGCAAATACAAAGGCAAACTTCCCTTGAAATGTTTCAACTATGGAAATATTGGACATTTTGCTGCCAAATGTCCCTATGGTGATAAGAATGAAGATGATCAATCAAGTGGTAGCAGACCATATGGTAAGGACACGAAGAAGAATGTCTACCGATATGGTAGAAGAGGCAACCAGAAGCAGAATAGTCTTCACACATGAAAATGATACCACATATGAGGAGAGTGTCTTAGATGACTGTCGTAGTGAATATGATGGTAGTGCAACCCTTTTCATGGCCCGAGAGGTTCTGGTACCTAAAGAAGGATAAGAGGAAGAGAAATAAGGAGAAGTAGATCTTGAAGCAGAGCTCATCAATGCCTTGGAAGAGCTGAAGAAAATAAGAAGAGATCTGAAGAAGGTGAAAACGACTACAGCTGAAGAACGAGAGATGTTGGAGAAATCTCTTGAAGAGTCCAAGAAAACAACTGTAGACCTAAAACTTCAATTGGAAGAAGCCAAGAGGATCTGTAAAGTTACTAGCACCGGTTTGAGTAAAAAGGAGAAGGAGCATCAGAACCTAGAAGAAGAAATTGTCAAGCTTCAGAAGGAATTAGAGAAAAGCAAGGAAGAAATGAAAGTGAGAAGAAAATATGAAGGCAGCATAGAAGCTTTAGACAAGATGTTGAGCAAATAGAAGCAATCTAAGGATATCGATGGCTTAGGATTTGAACAGGGTCAAAGTTAAAATAGAAAAGACACATCCAGTAAGGAGATACTATTTACTTCTTCAAATGAAAGTGAAGAGAAGAAGACATTCATGGTAAACAAAGATACCGGTAAGAAGACATGCAGATGTTGTTAAGAATCATCACAAAGGATGGTACACACAATCAATAAACCAAAGACCATACTCAATGCACTGACATGCAGATCCAAGGAGAAATGCACGAGTTGATCATGAAGGATTCACCAAAGTTAGTAGCATGAAAGGAAGATCCTCAATGAGGCAGTCATTTGCAGGACCAAGACAATCTAACTGGTATTTTCCAAACTTTCATGGTTATTGTCAACGGTGTAATAAGTTCGGTCATAGAATGAAAAATTGTAGGAAAATGAAGGTAAGTCCCAGTTTGTAGAGTAAAAACTCATTTGCTCCATTACAAGGTACAAATGTCACTTTCTACACTTGCAATGAGTTTGGTCATAAGAGATATGAGTGTAGGAGAAGTGTGTAGATGTCCTACAAGAATGGTTTGGATACATCTTTCAATGCTAATGTAAAATGTTATAAGTGTCAAAATTTTGGTCACATAGAAAGGCATTGTAAGTTGAGAAATGGTGAGAAAAAGAAAAAAGTACCGGATCAGAAGATGGAGACTAAACTAGAACACAAGATGATAGAAGAGGAGAAGAAAGAAGAGAAACGGGTTTGGATAGAGAAGGAGAAGAACAAGACAGTGCCAAGCTTGATTGTGAAGATTGCTCTACATGTTGAAAGGAAGAATTTATGGGTAGTTGATAGTGGTTTCTCAAATCACATGACCGGAGACAAGAAAAAGTTTATCAAGCTTGATGATTGGGATAGTGGTTATGTCCATTTTGGTGACAACTCCTCCATCAATATTAAAGGTCGTAGTACATTGAATATTGATGGAAAGCTTAAGGCTCATGATGTGTACTACGTGAAAGGACTGAAGAATAATCTGCTGAATGTAAGTCAGATGTGTGAAAAAAGGTACAAGTTCACATTTGACTCTATCGATTAGGTTGTGGCATAAGGAAAGAGAACAGATGGAAATGTCTACAATCTGAAGGAATGCTATGAGTCCCAATGTATGATGGGATGGCTTGATGAAAGTTGGTTGTGGCACCAGAGATTAGGTCATGTGAACTTTGAAAATATGGTGAAGATAAGAAAGAACCGGTATGTAAGAAACATTCCACAAATAAAAAAATCAACAAGTAATTTTTGTGATGAATGTATCAGAGGCAAGAAAATCAAATTAAATTACAAAACAAAAGAGTACAATACCTCAAGACCTCTAGAATTAGTGCATACAGATTTGTGTGGGCCATTAAGGGCAAGGGCTCTGACCGGTGAGAGATACTTGATGTTGTTCATTGATGACTACTCAAGAATGACTTGGGTGACATTTTTGCATAAAAAATCATAGGCATTTGAAAGATTCAATATTTTTAGAAGGATGGTTGAAAATGACAGTGGACACAGGTTAAACTATTTAAGATCAGACCGAGGTGGAGAATATTCTTCAAATGAGTTTACTAACTACTGTGAGAAACATGGAATCTGGAGACTATATACAGCAGCAAGAACACCACAGTAGAACGGTGTGGCAGAAAGGAAGAATAGGATGGTAAAGGAAATGGCTAGAACAATGTTGAATGAGGCTAGCATATCAGATACATACTAGAAGGAAGCAGTTCATATTGTTGTCTATACATTAAACCGGGAACGACTAAGAGTGAATAGTAGAATGACTCCTTGTGAGTTATGGTACAACCGAGAACCATCACTCAAGAATTTTAAAGTGTTTGGAAGTAAGTGCTTCATCAAAAGAGATGTTGATGGATTAGGAAGTTTTGATTCTAGAAGTGATGAAGGAATCTTCTTGGTTTACTCAACCAAGAGCAAAGCCTACAAATGCTACAACAAGAATTTGAGAAAAATGGTTGATAGTATAAATGTGAGAGTAGATGAAGACCTACATAAGAAAGAATCTAGACTGGCACCCTATATTGGTGTTTGAGATGATGAGCATGAAGATCAATCTAACAATGAACCAGTAGAGGAAGAACAAAGAAAGAACTCCAATGGGTATGTGCAGAAGAATCATTCGGAAGAACAAATTATAGGAGATAAAAATTAAGGTGTGCAAATCAAAAGAAGACTAGCCCTGAATGATGAGCAGGTAAATTTCTTCCTTATGATAGAACTTGAACCCAAAACTTTTAATGAAGCTAGAAAAAGTGAGAAATGGGTAGATGTCGTGGATGAAGAGTTGAAACAAATTAAGAAGAGTCAAACATGGGAACTTGTTCCTAGACAGGCAAACAAGAATGTCATAGGTACCAAGTGGGTCTACCGGAATAAGATGAATGAAGAAGGCAAGATAATCTGACATAAAGAAAGGTTAGTTTGCAAAGTGTATTCTCAAGTGGAAGGTATTGAATTTGAAGAAACCTTTGCACCAGCTACTAGGTTAGAGGCAATAAGAATGTTTTAGCTTTCTCTGCTTACAAAGGATACAAGGTTTACCAAATGGATGTTAAATCTGCATCTTTTAATGGTAACCTTGAAGAAGAAGTGTATATGGAACAACCAAAGGGATATCTATTACATGATGATGAGAGTTTTGTATGTCGGTTGAAGAAAGCCCTGTATGGTTTGAAGCAGGCTCCCAAAGCATGGTATTCCCAGTTGGATAAATACTTGAAGGAGCAAGGATTCCACAAAGGGAATGCATATAGTAACTTGTATGTCAAAGTAAATGGAGATCACATAATTATAGTGGTTGTATATGTGGATGATATTATCTTTGGTGGAGACAAGGACATCATGTGCAAAGAATTTGCAGATCAGATGAAGATAGAATTTGAGATGTCCATGCTGGGCGAGTTGTCCTATTTTCTTGGTTCACACATCTCACAATAGGAGAAAGGAATTTTCATCTCCCAAACCAAGTATGTGAAAGACATGCTAAAGAAATTTCAAATGGAGGACAACAAAATGGTAAGTACTCCCATGGTTACCAGTTGTAAGTTGAGCAAACTTGATGAATCACCAGAAGTTGAGCAAACACTATATAGGTCTATGATTGGTAGTCTATTGTATCTAACAACATCTAGACTAGATATTGTACAGGTTGTTTGCATGGTAGCAAGATTCCAAAATGCTCCTAAGAAGTCTCACTTAAATGCAATCAGGAGAATCTTCAGGTATCTGCAAGGAACTATCAGTTATGGCCTGTGGTATCCAAATAAAGGAGACTTCTCTATGCAAGCCTATACTAATGCAGATTGGACAGGATGTATTGATGATTAGAAGAGAACAAGTGGTGGTTATTTCTACTTAAGAGACTGGTTAGTATCATGGCACAACAAGAAGTAAGACTTAGTGTCATTATCCATTGCTAAGGCCAAATATATAGTTATTGCTGCATGTTGCTCACAAGTGTTATGGATGAAGCAGGCATTGAAGGACATACAGGTGGAGATAGTGAATCCTATTCCAATTTGGTGTGAGAAATCAAGTGCAATCAACATCTCCAAGAATCCAGTAATGCACTCAAGAACAAAACACATTGTAATCAAGTATCACTTCTTGAGGGAGAAGGTAGCAGACAAGGAGGTCATTGTTGAATATGTTCCAGTTAGTGAGCAAATTGCTGACATATTTACCAAGCCACTTTCTTTGGGTCCATTTGAGTATTTGAGACAAAAGATGGGAGTTTTCCCACCATTTAGTGGCACTTAAATGTGTAGGAGGGTGTATGGTTCAAGAGGAGTCAACAATTGTTACTATCTATTGACTCTTGAATCATGAAGCATGGACACAGGTGGAGATTGTGTCCTAACCAGATGTAGGAAAGGGAGAGATTATGAGTAGACTCTGGCAGTATAATTTGTGTCAGAATAACGTTCCCTTTGCCATTGTTGTCAAAGGGGAAGAGAAACCAGAACAGAAAACGTTGACATCAATGCCAAAGGGGGAGATTGTTGGCATTAAGTTGTCATTGATGTCAATCGGTATTGCAGGCTACTAGTAGGGTATGTCAATATGTCAAAAACCATATGAAAAATATTAGACCGACATAAGGAAGACTAACATGAAGGCTTGTCAACCGGTATGAAGGTGTGGAAAACAAGCAGGTATTGAGACTGCCAATCACATCACCGATAAGAGGTGATATGAAGTTGTGAGTTGGTAGGGCAAGTTATAACCGGTATATAGGCTGGTTGTTTGTTTGTGTTAATGTCTGTGATGAAGAGGTCGACTGTCAAAGAGATCACAAACCACCTAAGGTAAAGCTAAGCTACCAGTGCAGTGTATGTTGTCGATAGCAGCAGGAGAAGGTTTTACTGGTAAGGGTATGTGTCGGTATAAGAATTTCTCAAATGTTTAAGTTTAAACTGACTCTATGTCGGTGAGCTAAGTGTATGCCGATGTGATGCCATGTGGAGTTGAGGTGTCAAGCATACAAAAGTCGATGAATTTTCCATCAACATGTTTGTTGGAGCAGTTAGTCGACAATAAATGAAATAGCCAAAAATCTCAGGTCGATCACAGATTGATGCGGCTCGAGGAAGAATGAATGGCAGAGAAATACCAGGGATTTTTTGGTGTCTAGATCGAAGCAAGGAAATTGGATTGCAAGAGGACCTCAAGAAGGAAATAGCTAGGTCATAAATGAGTCAACAGATTTCAAGGCTGGAAATCATGGTCGTTTTTGTTATTTTTGGCAAACATACTTTAGACAGATAAAAAAATGCATGATGGCTTATTCCTCCAATGCAAGTGTGTGATCCAAGGCAGATCGGATCTGATTGAATGCAGATTTGGTTGGTAGAAGGAAACCCTAGCCACCCTCTATTTGAATTGGTTTTTAGCGGGAAAGCTTCAGTTTAAATATGGTGACCTAAGACAAATAGTGTTGTTGCAAAAGGGTGAAGGAGAGAGTGAAATTGTTGTCTGAGAGCCACAGAGAAAAATACTTGAATTGTTTTGTGAGTGAAGATTGTATCGGTAAGGAATGGCAAGGTAAAATGGTGTAAAGATCAAATCGACAAAGTGAGCATAGAATGTAGAGGTGACAAATTGAAAGAATCACTACCTAATAGAGAGTGACCAAGTGTAATTTGAATTCAACAAAATAGGAGGAGAGAAGATTAAGCAGAGTTAGAACCAGCAGAAAGTCCAAGTTGTAGTGTGTGTTGAGTTCATACAAACCGGTAAGATAGAAACCGATAGTGAAAATCTTTGAAGTGTTGCAAAACTTCATTTGCAGCAAGGATGTCATTTGTATATTTAATTTTTCATATTGTTTTCACTTAGTAGGTGCTTAGTGCAGGGGTTGTAGCTCCTTTAGGTTGTAGCCTATAAATTGTGTAGGTGTTGGTGCTCCTTGGGTTGGTGCCCTAAAATTTATAATAAGATCTTTTCATTGTGAGGCTGAATTGGAGCAGAAGATCTCTAGCAGGTATTCTCACCAAGATTTTTCCCACATTGGGTTTTTCTCATACATCTGGTGTTATGTGTTGCATTTTTTATGTGTGTGGTATAATAATCCTATAGTTATTTCTCCTACACACATTGTTTGTATTTCTTTGGTTATCAGTCTGCATCTTGTGTATTTCATATTGAACTGGTATAGCTCCGATTAAGAAAAAATTATTTAATTCATTGATTCACCCCCTCCCAGTGATCCATTGTGTCCAACACATTCAAGTTCAAGTGAGAAAGCAATTAATCTTTCTTTAATCATTGGAGTAGAAGTAAGGTCAAAATTCAAACATTGGATTTGACATTCATGTTCTATGTTTATGAAGACTTCATGAAACCCTAATTCCTTGTGGAAACAAACAAAACTCCATTAAAAGGTGCAACATTAGTGTTTTAGACATTATTCAACATTTCCCTCAAAAGGAGATCATTTCCTTTATTGCAATTCAATTATATTTCATTTTCATTGGATGGCTAATTTTAAAAGTGAGTTTTGACCTAAGGCAAACCCCTATTCCCAACCTATTTACCTTCTCTAGAGTGTGTAGGAATAAGTGTGGAGATGCAATCTTTGGTATTGGTTTTATTTATACAAAAGAATAGTTTTCCCTTTAGATAGTGAAAAGTGTGGAGCCCTAGAGCGATGGGTAATCTGGTCCTAACATTTCATGAGCTCCTTCTGGGCATAGATCCAAACTCTCTTACATTGCTTAGATCCAGGTTTGTGGCTTGATCCGAAAAATGTATCTCATTGTTCATGTGTTTTCACTTCAATTCTAGCACATTTACCCTAATTTCAACATTCAACTTAAAAGAGGATAAACAAACAACCCCCAAGGTGAATATAATAACAATTCTCAGCCCTATCCTTGTTGGTTTGAAGCTAGATCTATTAGGTTGACCCTTCTTTTAATGTTATGGTCCCTAAGTCTAAATATTATCAGTTTTCATACATCTAATTGTGGAAATCCTAATATTTTCACTATCACGCTATGTAAGCTTTACCAAGCCCAATTGGATGATTGATGATTTATTTTATCTTAGAGGCATGGAAGACATTTGAAATGTTTACAGTTTAATGGAAAAGCAACAAAAATCCCATCAAGTGTGCCTCTAAGGAAACTTTCTAGATATACATCTTCAATTTTTTGGGTGGCATCACCAATCTTATCCACCAATCTTACCCCTATCCTCAAAATGAAAAACCATTATAATGGAATGCCAACAATAAAATCTTGGCATTTTTCTATTTTAATCATATAAAGTAGAAGATGTCAAACTATTTCCATTCCAAGATTTAAAACACATTAAATTGTTTCCTTCTTCAAGATTTAAATGATTTCATGCTAAACATAGAGAGTACATGTATGCAAATTTTGTAGATTATTTTAAGGTATGACTTTTTATATTGATTGCTGCATTACCTAGTCATCTTAAGTAGAGAAGAAATAAGGTAAATGCGAAACCATAAATAATGGAGACAAAAGAAGCACACTGTTATTCATATTTGTATTGTTTCTCCACTAATTCACAATCATTTGGATCACAGAGAAAAGCTACAAAAAAAATTTAAAACACTAGTTATGATCTTAATATTAGATAATAAATTTATTTATTTTATTCATTAACTTGGATTGTTACTCCCCCACCTTCATAAATCTGTGTTTGAGCTTTGAATTTCTTGTGGAGCAACAATCCATATTAAATATTACAATCTTTATGTTTTAGGGAAGTTATATGTTTAGGATGCATGAAACTATAATTTTAGTAGAAAAGGCTCAACCACAAACATTCTACTAGATATTTCTCTTAAGGAATAAAATAGTAATAGTAGTTCCTCAACATTGTCTTTACAAGCTATATTATAACTATTAATATAAATTTGTTATTGTGAGATTTCTTTAACATTTTAATACTTTTTCCTTATTTGATCTACAAAAATTATAAGTAAATTTTCACACTATTATAAAAAATGTTCTAAACCAAAGTTGATTTGTTTTATTGCTATCACCATCTTCTTTTTCTCCATTCAACACAGTCATGATGAGAAAATATTGTCAAGGTTGTGTTCTTAAGCTACCCATGTTACTGTTGGCAATTTGGAGGAATTGATTATGTGTTGCATTGATGTTTGTCATTGATGTCAATACTAGCTTGTTTGGTTGTCTCCCTGGTTCCGGTAGAGTGGTTGGACTATGATGTTGATCAGAAGATTATACTATGGTTTTTTCTGATTGGTTTGGTTCAGTTATTAATGTCATTCAGATGCATATCTCATTCAGTTGGTTTAGGATTTGATGATCCAAAAGCTATCATATGTTCTAGTAAGCCTTTTGGGTACCGGTAAGGGTTTTACTGGTAGAGCTTTGTTCGAGATATTTTGATGGATTTGATAAGTGGTGTTGGTGCGGCTTCTAGAAGGTTCTCAGGATGTTGATGGTTATTATGTTTGTGTTCCAGTTGATTTGTGGTGTTTCATTCCGCTTAAGGTGACCTATTTTAGGTCTGGGGTTATTCTGTTAGGTTATGGACCAGTTTGTGCAACATGTTGATGAATGCTCCTGATGAATTACCAGTTGGATTTATTGATTGGATGATGTTTTGATCTTAGGCCAGCTTGGGTTATCAGTGGTTTGCGGGTTTATGTAATGGATTTATTTTATTATCTTTTAGGTGGCTGACCTAATTGTTTAGGTCCCGAGTTTGTATATATGATGTAAGATCTCTTTGTAGATCATGGTCATGGATGGTTATGGGATTATCTTTGTGCATTATTCATTATTAGATATCCTTTCTTGCATAGACTTAATCTTATGCGAGCATATAATTTTTCTTTGGTTTTCTTCTTTGTTTGTAGAGGAGCATCTTTAATCAGTAATCGACTTCTTCTCTTGCCTTCATTCTCTTAGAAAACTTACCTCTCCTATGGTTTTAGTTATTCACAAGTATGATATGCCGCTAGCATGGAATGGTCTCCTGTGAAGTACATGTCCCTTCCTTGAGAGGATTTGTTCCATTAAGGAAGGCATGTCTCTTGAAAATAATGATTATTAGAAGATGTGTAACATTTATCCTTGTTCTTCTCACTTGGGGGACAAGGATTATGCTCCTTTCTCTTTTTTTATATCTCATTTATCATTGTTTCCATTAGGGGCTGCATTTATCATATATGATTATCATTTCTTACAATGGTGTGTTCTTATGACTAATTCCCCTTGGGGAATATGTGATGCCCTTTCTCTCTTCTCTTAGAAGATTACCACTTCTTGAGAGGTGTATTTTGCATATAGTAATGTATTTTCTTGCATACATTCATGTAAGTTCATTGTGCATCTTCTTATGTTTGACGTAATGTTCCAGGCAAAAAAAAACAAAAACAATTTACCTCTATCAATTCGTGGGGCATACAGAAGTTGGTTTTAACTATTTTTACATGCACAAAACTTCAAGTAATGAAAAAGGCACAAACTACTTGAAAGGATGCCAAAAAAACCATGGGGATCATAGACAAGGCATTTAGAATTATTTTGATAGATTTGCCTCAACTAATTTATTTTTTATGCACAAAACAAATTTATTAAAAAAAGGCGTTAGATACTTCCAGGCAAATGTACAAGGTTGATCACAGCACAAAACTGTTCACAACACAACACAAATAGTTTCTTTTATCTGCTCATGATGTGGTCATGGACAAGGCATTTACTATTTGAAAATGTACATAAAATTCCTCAAATAGATCCTATCTCATGAAAAAGCCTTGATAACCAACTTATATTGTTATATTATACACAACATAATCATTTAGATGCAGAGAGTAAGCATCAAATGTATATTGTTTCCTGCAAATTTCAACGATTTACCTTTTATCAAGTGAAAATCTAAAATCAACAAAAGGACTAGTGAGAGTCCCATTGGCATGCCAATGTAGATGGAGAAATCAAGCCTGAGATTTTATGGGATAAGATCTAGGTGATTCAACATCAAACAATGAAGTACCTGCAAAACATACACATATAAAACAAAAAATCTACGCTAGAAACATGCATGCATGCTATCAAACTCTACTCCATTGCACTCCTATTCCTCAAGATTTTGCGTTTAATATTATTTCTCTTAGAAGAACTAATGCAAAAGGCTATGAGGAAATGGATATTTGGGAATGCAAAGATAGCAGATATGTGCTCAAGATGTCAAGATAATGGGATGCAAACTGACACAAGTTTGGTGCATAAAGATGAGATGCTCAAATAAGAGAGGGGGCCTTGTTTAAATAGATTTTCTCTTGGTGAGTTCCTGTTGTGGTATGAATATGGGATACAAGATGAGTGGTATAGGGAAGATGAGTGGTAAATGGGAAATGGTAAGTGGTAGGAGGGGATATTAAAGGGTTTTATTAAATAAATAGAGAAATGTATATAAGGTGAATGTATGAAGGCGTATAAATGAATATGATATAATGTTTTATTTAATAAATTTAATAGATAAATGATGAGATATTAATAATAATATAATGAAAGATGAAAATTATGAATAATGAATCATGGATACATAATAGTTTAATAATAAGGATTCACCTTATTTTCGAAGAAATCTGAAATTAAATGAGGACAAATCAATGGAAATTTTTATGTGTCTACACATCTCACCTATCATATACATCTCAAACTCTTTTCGTATATCATCAACAAACTTCTTACTCAAATCATCATCTCCTCCAAAAATAATGTCATCAACAAAAACTTCAACAATCAAAATAATATTATTATCAATCTTGAAGTATAAGTTACTATCAACAGTACCTTTATATAATCTCAGCTTCATCAAATACATGTCCAATGTAGTGTACCAAGCTCTAGGGGCTTGTTTAAGTCCATACAATGCTTTCTTCAATCTACATACCTTGTCTCCTTCATTTGTGAATGAAACTCCATTTGGTTTCTCAATGTAGACTTCCTCTTCCAATTCACCATTCAAAAAGGCTGACAGCTTCAATTCTAGCTCCCAGAGCAAAAGTATCCTCAAAATCAATACCTTTCATTTGTGAATATCCTTTATGTACTAGTCTTCCTTTATTTCTTACAACTTCTCCATCTTCATTAATCTTATTCTGGATCATCCAGTTAGTACCAATTAAATTCTTGTCTTTAGGTCTTGGAACAAGTTCCCATGTAATGTTCTTCTCAATCTGATTCAACTCTTCTTCCATGGCTTTTACCCAATTTTCATCTTTACAAGCTTCAACAACATATTTAGGCTCAATTTTAGAAATCAAACATGTCTCTTCAGCAACAATTATTTTCCTAGTCATCACACCTTTATTTTTATCACTAATAATCTGATTCTCTGAATGATTTAATCTTACATACCTGGGGTTCTTCTGATTGTTCTGATTTTTAGTCTCTTAGACTTCTTCACCGCCAGCAGCATCTAGATTTACTAACTCTTCCGAATCACTCTATTTCATGCTTGGAGTCTTCACTTGCTTTGAAGTAACATCATGATCATCATATTCATATCCACATGCTCTGATTTGCTTCTCATGACACTCATCAAGTTTCACAATCACTCTTTCTACTATCTTTCTCAGTCTTTTGTTGTAACGCCGATAGGCCTTCCTCTTAGTATAATATCCCAAAAATATTCCTTCATCATATTTTGCATCAAATTTTCTTATATCCTCATCTCGTTTGATATAACATTTGCTTCCAAAGATTCTAAAATATCTAATTATAGGAACTTGACCAAACCATAACTCATTAGGGGTCTTACCAAAATCACCTTGTATATGCACCCAGTTGAATGTGTACACAATAGTGCTAATAAATTTTCTCTAAAAAATATACAGAACATTTCCTTCAATCATCATAGTCCTGGTAGCATCCAAAACAATTATGTTCTTCCTTTCAACAATGTCATTCTGTTGAGGGGTTTGCTAAGAAGATAATTGTTTCTTGATTCCATTCTCTTCACAAATGGAATTAAACTCATTGGAAGTGAATTACCCTCCTCTATCAGACCTTAGACACTTCATCTTCAATCTTGTCTCTGTCTCCACTCTAGCTTTGAATATTTTGAATTTCTCCAGTGCTTCAAATTTCTCCCTTAGAAAAGAGACCCACATCATTCTAGAATAGTCATCAATCAACAGCATAAAGTATATGTCACCCTGCAAGCTTTTCACCCTAGACAATCCACATAAATTAGTATGCACAAGATCTAATAACCCATTAGATTTATACAATTTTATCTTGAAAGAAATTCTTGTTTGCTTTCCCAATTGACATTCTTTACACACCGAATTAGTAGGCTTCACTATCTTAGGTAGATCTCTAACAACTTGAGTAGAACTTATCTTAATTATGAAATCAAAGTTAACATGACACATCCTCCTTGTTGGAAACAACAATGAAGGAAAAATGAGGGGGGGGGGTGTGAATCAGTTTTCACTGGATCTACAAACTTAACCACAAACAAAGAACTAATAAATTGCAGCAATAACAAAGATAATAAAATTGAAAGAACAACACACAACACCAAGATTTTAATGTGGAAAACCCAGTTAAGGGAAAAACCACAGTGGGAACATACCCACAATAAGATTTTACTCTACAGTAGTATATGAAAATATTACAATGGGGAATGCATATGCATTCAAGCACACTTTGTACATGTCACTGCCCAAATATGATAACCTGAAAGGCTACAACCCTCAGGGAAGTCTCACTGACTTACAAGAAGATTTAGACTACAATACAGAAGAAATGAACTAAAATAGTAGCATCTCCAAATGCTTGATGAAAGTTCCAAATAAGCACAATCATTTTCTCTATAACACCAATCTCAGCCCAATCACAATACTGAATGATGAATCACTTGTTCGCACATACACCAATCTTAGATAATATAGACAAAAACCTCGACAACTAAATTACATGACAATATCACCTATTTATACAATTCATTAACCTTGACAACAAGGTCGGCTAAACCCTCAACTCACAATTACAAAATTACATCACACGATACAAAGATCGACCATCAAACCAATATAATGATGTACATGACATAACATGGACCTATATCAAATTTCCAAACACTCATCACCACCGGTAATCATGCCAATATCAACCATAACATGCTACACCACTAGGAAAACCGCATAACACGAAGAACATCACCAGCTCATCAAAATCACAAAAAACTCATACAATGATCAATGTGGATCATCAAGAAAAATAGGACACAATTAGGAAACACTAGTAAGCATGTTAGAATCATTAGTAACAGCTGCACCAAACACCACTTATCAAATCTTCATTGATCAACATCTAAATATCAAGAATACTCAAACAACAATAATTATCATGAAGAAAGATAACTTGCGGAGCATCAAATCATGAACCATCTGAAATGAAGATACATAAAACCATTCCAAACAATCTCCCAAAATATTAGCTAAAGATCTGACCACATCGAAATATACCAGAGGAAATACTGAACTCTGCAAAGCACTAATAAAAATAACAAACTGCAAAATTGGATCATATGATATGATCAATTAAGCTTTCCGGATTACCAAAACCAATATAGAAGAATATAATGATATTATAAATACTCCATACACCAATCCAAAAATCCCAATAAACTAATCTGCAAGCACTAGAGAAGGAATATGTTGACATAAATGACAACAACATATCCTAGTAGCAACAATGTCCAACATTCTCCCCCTTTGGCATTGATGGCAACATATGAATGTGAAAAATAGTCAATGCAAAGAAAGAAAACATCTCCAACAGACTCCCCTAAGAACAAGTAGATAAAACAATTTTTCACATGCTTCTCTCCCACTTTGATAGCAATTTTAAAGATCTCAAAAATAGAAAACCAAACTCACTCTCCCCCTTAGATTAAAAAATCACAATTCTCTCCATCATAACAGATAATCAAACTACTACACCAGAGGAGCAGCACCAACTCATCAATCTGGATAAAGAAATAAGACTATGAAGTCCAACGGATTGATGCAACTCAATGCATCTAGTTTTCATTAGGAGGGATGGATACCCCTAACTTGTCTCTCAAATAGACAAATGTATCTGTAAGCAATGACTTAGGAAAAATATCAGCAATTTGTTCCTTTGTAGATACATACTCTAACTTCACTTCCTCTTCACTAATTTTTTCTCTCAAGAAATGATACTTGATTGATACATGTTTGGTCTTTGAATGTTGCACTAGATAATTTGGTATAATAATAGCACTGGAATTATCACAATATATGACAGTAGGCTCATCATAGATAACTCTTATATCCTGCAACGTTTGCTTCATCCAAACTACCTAAGTGCAGTTACTAGGAGCAACAATGTACTCAGCTCCAACGTAGATAAGGACACTAGATCGTGTTTCTTACTAGCCCATGAAACCAATTTCTTACTGAAAAATAATGCACCACTGGAGGTACTTTTCTGGTCATCAACATCACCAACCCAATTAGCATCAGTGTAAGCACATAACATGAAATCATCATTCCTCAAATACCACAAACCATAATCCATAGTCCCCTTCAAATATATGAATATCTTCTTTATAGCAGTGACATGACTCTCTTTGAGATCAGCTTGATATCTAGAAACCATGCACACAACATGCATAATGTCTGGTCTAGTCTAAGTAAGATATAGTAGTTCACAAACCATAGATATGTACAAAGATTGATTAGCTTTCAGAGATTCATCATTCTTAGATAATTTACAACCAGTCTCCATAGTAGTTTTGACCAATTTTGAGTCATCTAACCCAAACTTCTTCAGCGATTCATTCACATATTTAGCTTGAGATATAAAAATACTTTTTCCAGTCTGTAAAATCTGCAAACCTAAGAAAAATTTCATCTCTCCTACAATAGACATCTCAAATTTCTTCAACATATCACATAATCAAGTTATCATCTCCTCAAAAGATAATATCATCAACAAAGACTTTAACAATCAAGATGTTATGATTCTAAATATTAAAATATAGATTATTATCAGCAATACCTTTATTAAATCCCAATTTCAACAAATACTTATCCAATTAAGCATACCAAGCTTTAGGGGCTTGTTTCAATCCATAAAGAGCTTTATTCAGTTTACATGCCATGTCTCTATCATTTGATAATGAAAATCCATTAGGTTTCTCAATGTAGACTTCTTCCTCAAGATCACCATTTAGAAAAGCTAACTTGACATTCATCTGATACACCTTGAAATCTTTATAAGTAGCATATGCAAGCAATAGTCTAACAAATTCAAGTCTGGCTACCAAAGTAAAAGTTTTCTCATAATCAATCCCTTCTTTCAGTGAATATCCTTTGTATACCAGTCTTGCTTTATTTCTAACAACTTCACCAACTTCATTCAATTTGTTCCTGAATACCCATTTAGTACCAATAACATTCTTTTCTTTAGGTCTAGGTACAAGCTCCCATGTGTTATTCTTTTCAATATGATTCAACTCTTCTTCCATAGCTCTCATCCAATTTTCATCTTTGCATGCTTCAACAACATCTTTAGGTTCAAATTTACAAATCAAAGATACCTCTTTAGTAGCTAGCCTTCCTCTAGTCATCACACCTTTATTTTTGTCACCAATAATGTGATTTTTTAGAATGATTCAGTCTTACATACCTTGGAGTCTTCTGATTATTATGATTTTCAGGTTCTAGCACCTCTCCATCGACAGCAGCAACATCTGGATTAACAGTCTCTATCGGATCATTCTGCTTCAATTCTTTAGTCTGAATAGGCATTAGAAAAACATGTTGACCATCATCATATCCACAAGTTTTGAAATATTTTTCATAGTTCTCATCAACCTTCACATTTTCACTTTCCATTATCTTTCTTAGTCTCTTATTGTAGCACCAGTAGGATTTTCTCTTTGTTGAATATCCCAAGAAAATTCCTTCACAGTAGGAACATGACCAAGCCATAGCTCATAAGGAGTCTTATCGGTATCACCTTTAATATGAACTTAGTTGAATGTATAAACAACAATGCTAAAAAATTCTCTCCAATATATCTTCGAAACATTCCCTTCAATCAACATAGTCATTGTAGCATCCAAGATAGACATATTCTTCCTTTCAACAACTCCATTCTACTGAGGGATTCTAGCAGTAGATAATTGTCTTCTAATCCCATGCTTCTCATAGAATGAATTAAACTCACCAAAATAGGATTCTCCTCCTCTATCAGATCTCAGACATTTTACCTTCAATCCTGTCTCAGTCTCAACCTTTCCTTTAATTTTCTTGAATTTGTCCAATTCTTCTGATTTCTCCTTCAAAAAGACAACCCACATCATCCTGGAATAATAATCAATTAGAAACATAAAATATCTATCACCCTGCACACTCCTAAAATTTGTCAGTCCACATAGGTTAGTATGCACAAGATCTAGCAATCCATTAGATGCATACTGTTTGATTTTGAAAAAAGTTCTTGTTTCCTTACCCAATTGACATTCTATACATACCAGATTAGTAGGCTTAATAATTTTAGGTAGATCTCTAACAGCTTGAACAGAACTGATCTTAATCATTGAATCAAAGTTAACATGACATATTCTCCTATGCCACAACCAACTTTCAACAATTTGAGCAATCAAACAACTTTTCTCACCAACATTCAAATGAAAGATATTATATTCAGTCTTAGTTCCAAATGCAATCTCTATACCAGAGGCCTTTAGGATTTTGCATTTACCATTCTTGAATTGCAAATCATAACCTTTGTCAACCATCTATCGAACACTTAAAATATTATTCTTCAAACATTCAACATACAGAACATCATCAATATTATGCTTACCATCAAAGGAAATAGAACCTCTACCATGGATCACATAGGCTTTCTCATCTCCAAATTTTGCTATTCCACCATCATACCTTTCCATGCTCATAAATTTACTTTTATCACCAGTCATATGATGTAAACAAACACTATCAATCACACATTCATCTTTCTCTTCAACTTTAGCAGATAAAGCTTTCTCCTCAATAGTGCAGCTTATGGAATCAATGGGCACCGGTCCATCTTCTTTAACGGCAATAAACACAACTTCATCTCCTTCTAATTCTTCATCTGTAACACCTTCATTGGCAACATAGTAATAGTTCTTTTGATGCTTATACTTCCTATTAGGCTTATAAGACTTGTCATACTTCTCATGCTTCTCATATCTATTATTCCTATCATGCTTATCAAATTTATCATGCCTATCATACTTAGGAATTTTCTCCTAGTAACTAGAAGCAAAATTTCCTACCTTATTATAAGAGAAACATTTCAGAGGCATTTTTCCATCATACTTATCGGCTCCTTTAGGTAATCTTTGAGCAATCAATGCTTCAATCTCATCCAATTATCTTTCTTTCTCTTCCATCTCTCTTCTCTCTCTTTCATATCTAGATATTTTGCATTCTTCAAGATCATACTTTGGTTTTCTTGATACAGATGCTCTAAATATTGTCTCAAACTTTCCATGTGATTCACCAAACTCGCTGAGTTCAAATGTAGAAATCTTTCCAACTAGCATATCTCTTGTCACTGTAGTTACACTCTAGATCTCATCAATATCAGCTACCTTATGTTTGTAAGAAGGAGGCAAAGATCTCAGTACCTTAGCAACAATTTCATCTTCTTCAAGGGTTCCATCGACACATATGATACCTAGGATAAGATCATTCACCTTAGCCATAAAGGTGTTTATGTTCTCATCTTCTCCCATCTTTAGCATCTCATATTTCCCTTTCAAACTTTGCAAATTAAAAACTTTTACTTGTTTATCTCCTTCATACAAGGTTTCAAGATTCTCCTAGATCTCATGTGAAGCCTGAAGAACCATTATATTAGTCATCTCTGAATTAGTCAAGGCACTCAGCAATGCTTCCTTTTCTCTAATGTTATTTTTCAACTTCCTTAATCTCATCAGCAATAACCGGTCCTTTTAGAGGAACAGAATATACATTCTTTGTAATCTTCCAATAATCTTCTCCAAGACACCTCAAGTACACCTCCATCTAGTTCTTCCATATAGCATAGTTACTTCCATCAAATCTTGGACTATCCTTCTTAAAGATAACACATACAATTGCCATCTTGGATCTCCTCAAGCAGTTAATCTTCTTTCAAAGGATCTAACTCTAATACCAATTGTTGGCAACAATAATGAAGGAAAACTGATAGGGGGGGTGAATCAGTTTTCACCAGATCTACAAACTTAACCACAAATACAAATATGATAAACTGCAACAATAAAAAAGATAACCAAATTGAAAGCACAACACACAACACCAAGATTTTGACGTGGAAAACTCGGTAAAGGGAAAAACCATAGTGGGAACTTACCCACAATAAGATGATACTCTGCAGTAGTATGTAAAAATATTATAATGGGGAATGCACATGCATTCAGTCACACTACCCAACTATGATAACCCAAAAGGCTACAACCCTTAGGGAAGTCTCACTAACTTACAACAAGATTCAGACTGTAATCCAGAAGAAATGAATTGAAATAGTAGCATCTCCAAATGCCTGATGATAGTTCTGGTTAAGCATAATTTTCTTCTCTACAACACCAATATCTACCCAATCACAATACCAAAGGATGAATCACTTGTTCGCACATAAACCAATCTTTGATAATATAGACAAAAACCTTGACACATAAATTGCATGACAATATCACCTATTTATATAATTCATCAACCCTGACAACAAGGTTGGCTAAACCCTCAATTCACAATTACAAAATTACATCACATGATACAAAGATCAACCATTGGAAAAATGTAACAATGTGAATGACATAACATGGACCTAAATGAAATTTCCAAATTATCATCACCACCAATAATCATGCCAAGATCAACCGCAACACGCTACACCACTAGGAAAACCACATAACACGAAGAACATCACCAGTTTAGCAAAATCACCAAAAAATCACACAATGATCAATGTGAATCATCAAGACAAATATGAAATAATTAGGAAACACCAACAAGCATGTTAGAATCATCAGTAACAATTGCACCAACACCACTTATCAAATCTTCATCGATCAACATCTGAACCTCAAGAATACTCAAACAACAACAAGTGTCACAAAGAAAGATGACTTGTGGAGCATAAAATCACAAACCATCTAAAATGAAGATACATAAGACCCTTCCAAATAATCTCCCAAAATCTTAGCTTAAGATCTGATCACACCAGAACACCAGAATATACCGGAGGAAATACTGAACTTTGCAAAGCACTGATCATAAAAACAAACTGCGAAACTGGATTATATGATATGATCAATTAAGCTTTCCGAATTACCAAAACCAATACAAAATAATATAATGATTCTATAAATACTCCATACACAAAACTAAAATCCCAATAAACTAATTTGCAAGCATTGAAGTAGGAATATGTTGACATCAATGACAACAACATATCCTAGCAGCATCAATGTCAAACACTCCTATGCCACAACCAACTCTCATCAATCTGAGAAATCAAACAACTTTTCTCACCATATTCATATGAAATATATTACCTTTAGCTTTAGTTCTTGATGCAATTTCTATACCAGAGCTATTCAATATCTTACACTTCCCATTCTTGAGTTGTAAATCATATCCCTTATCAACCATTTGTCTAACACTCAAAATATTATGCTTCAAACATTCAACATATAAAACATCATCAGTATTATGCTTACCATCAAGAGAAATAGAACCTCTACCATGGATTACACAAGCTTTTTTGTCTCCAAATCTTACTACTTTATTATCATACTTCTCCATATTTAAAAATTTACCTTTATTACCTATCATGTAATGTGAACAACCACTGTCAATCACCCATCCATCTTTCTCTTCAATCTTAGCAGCCAAGGCTCTCTTCAACAATGCATCTTGTAGAATCAATAGGTACCAGATCATCTTCCTTGATAGAAATGAACACAAATTCATCTTCTGAATTCCCTTTCTCAAACTCATCATTTATCACACCTTCATCAATAGCATAATAACACTTCTTCTGATAGCTATACTTGTGATTAGGCTTGTAAGGCTTATCATACTTTGACACTCTTTCTTCTCTTTTAGGACACCTAGAAGAAAAAAGGCCTATCTTATTGCATGGAAAACATTTCAAATGTAACTTCTCATCATACTTATCGGCTCCATTAGGCAATCTTCTAGCAATAAGTGCTTCAAGCTCATCCAAATCTTTTTCCTATTCTTCCATCTCTCTCATTTCCCTTTCATATCTGGAAACCCTAGTTGAACTCTCTCCCAGATCATACTTTTGTTTCTCGAATACAATAGCTTTAAATGCAGTCTCAACTTTTCCATGTGATTCACCAAGTTCACTCAATTGAAAAGCAACAAGCTTACCAACCAGCATATCTCTTGTCACAGTCTGGATCTCATTAATAGCAACAACTTTGTGTTTGCAAGCAAGAGGCAAGGATATCAATACTTTAGCTACAATCTCATCTTCAAGGACTCCACTGACACATCTGATATTCAACACAAGATCATTCACTTTATCCATTAAGGATGAAATATTCTCATCTTCTCCCATTTTCAACAACTCATAGTTTCATTTCAAGCTCTGCAATTTAGCAACTTTCACATGTTTATCTCCTTCATACAAGGTTTCTAGCTTCTCCCAAATATCACATGCAATCTGCAATCCCGTCACATTAGTCATCTCTGCATCATTCAGGGCACTCAACAATTCTTCTTTAGCTCTTATATTGTGTTCATCATCCTTGATCTTAGCTACAGTAACGAGACCATTCTGAGAAACATTGTAGACATTCTTTGTGATCTTCCAATAATCTTCTTCAAGGCACTTCAAGTGACACTCCATCCTGTCCTTCCATATAGTGTAATTAGTTCCATCAAATCTTGGACACTCCTTCTTGAAGACAACAGTTTCCATCCTAGATCTCCTAAAGCAGTCAAGCTCATTCCAGAGGATCTAGCTCTAATACCAATTGTTGGCAACAATAAGGAAGGAAAACTAAGATGGGGGGTGAATTAGTTTTCACCAAAATTAAACAATTTAATCTCAATTTCAGATCTGATCAGGAAAAACAATAGAAAAGATAAACACCACATCAACAACACACATATCACAAATTTTTGACGTGGAAATCTTGGTTAAGGAAAAAACCACGATGGGAATCTATCCACAATATGATGATACTTTGTAGTAGTATGTGTAAATATTACAATGGGGAATGCACATGCATTCAGACACACTACCTAGAGCTCAGTGCTTAAAAACAGCAAAGGGATAAAACCCTGGGAAGGCTTACTGCCTTACAAATATCGGACAACAATCCGGATTACATGAACTGAATGAATAGAATCTCCAAATGCCCGATCACAGTTCTGATTAAGCACATTGTCTGCACTGCAACACTTATTTTCTCTTCTCCACACTATCGAAAGATCAATTTTCTTGTTTACACATACAACACTCTCAAAGAATGTAGACACAATCACAAACATACATCTTACATGATTACCAAACTTATTTATACAAATCATCAACCTAAACCTTAAGATCGGCTCAACACATAATACCTAATTACAAAATTGCATCACATGATATATAAATCAATATAAGGACCAATATAGTGTCGGAAAGGATATAGAATGGACCCAAATTAAAACCTCAAACATACAACACCATCGCATATCATGCCAAGATCATCCGCAACATGCAACCACCATCGAGTCGGATAGAAAGTCGTATAACATGAAGAATACCACCAGACCAATAAAATCTTTAATAATGCACACCACGATCAATGTGGACCACCAAAACACATAGAATACAATCAAATAACATCAACAAGCAATGTGAATTCCTTTGCAACAACTCGGATAACAAGAATCATCATCATTTAACCACCGGAGCTCAAGAACACCAACAAAAAACTAAAAAATACACTTGTGAAGTTCCAAATCATGAACCATACAAATTGAGGACACACATGAACGTCAAAAAGATTCTCCAAAAACTAAAAAATATGCTTGTGAAGTTCCAAATCATGAACCATACAAATTGAGGACACACATGATGTTGGCCATTTGGTGGAATTGATTATGTGTTACACTGATGTCAACACTAGTTGTTTGCATGCTTTACCGACACCCTTCTGGTCTTGGTAGGTTGAGTGGTTTCTAGTTAACTTGGATCCAACATGATTCGATAGGCTCTAGTACAATTTGGTGATGGAATTGGCTTGTTCATGATACTTATACTCATATTTGGTCAGTTGGTTTTGGTCTAGTGATTGGATGTTATTTTGCTTGCTTAGAAGATTGGTTTTTGGTTTCGATGAGGGTTTCACTGACAGAGATTTTAGTGGAGATCTTTGATGAATTGCATAAGTGGTGTTGGTGCAGCTTCTGATGGAGTTTTATGATGTTGTTGGTGATCGTGTTTGAGACTTGGTGGTTGGAGATGATTTTTGAAGAGTGTAGACCTATACTTGGTCCTAGTTGATCTAGGTTATGGACCAGATTTAATGTAACATATGGATATGACCTATTGATGTATTTTAGGGATGTCTTATGTGTTGATATTATTTGTTTGGTCTCAGGCTGACATGGTTTGTAATTATGTAATAGGTTTATTATTTGATGGATGACCTGATTATTTATGGTCGAGGGTTTGTATAAATAAATGTAAGATCTCATTGTAGATCATCATGGTTAATGTAAGAGGTCATGGTCAAGGGATGTAATGTGAGAATAATGTAATATCATTCATGCAGAAGAGTAGGTCGATCATTGGAGATCGAATTAGGTTTATGTAAGAGGATTTAGTCCTCTGGTATTGAGCTTAAAAAAAACTGTACTCTGGCATAGGAGATGTTATCTTTTGTAGTTCAACACTTCTTTGAATTGTAGTCTACATTTATATGTAATCAGTGAGGCTCCTTAGTGATGAGCAGTATGATCTAGGTTGTTGGCCTTCCTGCAAGTGCAGGCCCCTTCATTGTAATTCACATACTTGTTGTAGAAGCATTATCTAACTGTGCATAGGCTTCCCACCATGGTTTTTCCCTTTACCAGGTTTTCCAGGTACAAATCTTGGTGTTGTGTGGATGACTCTTATTCTGTGATTATTGTTTATGCTTAATTGTATTAACTGATATTCTGGTATTACTATTTTGGGTTCTAGTATTAAAGTTTTAATTGTTGAATGTTGTAATCTATGACAATGGATTCATCCCCCCGCCCTCTCAATTGTCTTTCAGTTATCTGAATTGTCTAACAATTGGTATCAAAGCTTTGGTCCTCTCTACACAAAGATTAACCACTTGAGGAATATCCTATGGAGACTAACAGCTCAAGTTCATCTAGTTGTTTTGGAGCTATCTTTCGAAGGGATATTCTGAGGCTTGATGGAACAAATTACACAGTATGGAAGATTTAGATGGGGACTCATATGAGATGTCTTAGCAAGGAGATTTAGGAGATTACACAGAATGGTGTCACACCCTTTAATCCAAGATCTAGCAATCCTCCTTTGGAAAACCTAGACAAGGAGCTTGAGAATGATTGTAGAGCAAGAAAATCCCTCTTGTGTGCACTTTCTGATCAACAAATAATGAGATTAATAGACAAATCATATAGAAAGGCTAGATGGGATAAGTTGGAGACTCTTAATGAAGGTGACCCTATAGTGAAGATTTCTAAACTTTATGGTTACTGGGTGAGATATGAAAACTTCAAGATGGAAGAAGATGAAAGGATTGCTGCTTTCATGGAAAGGGTAAATGAGATTGTTATGGGAATTCAATGTTGTGGTGGAACTCTGAGCGAAGATGAAATTGTTTCTAAAGTTCTGAGAGCCCTACCACCAGCTTACAAAATTAAGGCTACTTCTATTAATGAGTTGAGAACAATGGCTAATACATCTATCAATAGAGATACTTTGGTTGGGAAACTATCTGCTTTTGAGCTTGAATAATTTGGACCTTCTAGAGATATGAAGACTGGACCTACTTTTCATGCATCTACATCTGCAACCAGTAAGCAAGATTGGAAAACTTTATATGCAAAGGAGTTGGAAGATATGAAGAGAGAAGATGACCTAAAAGGACTGATAGTAAGTAAGTATGAAGGAAAAGCACCTTTTAAATGTTTTGCATGTAATAAGATTGGTCATTTTGTATCTAGATGTCCTGAAAGGAATTCAAGATTTGAAGAAAGAGACAAATCATGATACATAGTGGATGAGGAAGGCATTACTGATTCAGATGATGAACTGATAGAAGACTTTGCTAGTGGATCTGGCAATGGGAAGGAATGGGTGTTTCTAGCTATCAAGGAAGATGATCTGGCACTGGAAGAGAATGTACCTAAGGAAAAGGCACTTGCTGCTAAAATTGAGGATATGGATGAATGGTTAATTGATAATGGTTGTTCATATCATATGACTGGAGATAAAGAGAATTTTCCATCTTTGCAAGAATTTGATGATGGTTTAGTTAGATTTGGAGATGACAAGGCATGTATGATCAAAGGAAAAGGAACTATATCATTGCATGGTAAGAACAATACTGACAATGTTTATTATGTTGAAGGTTTGAAACAAAATATTTTGAGTGTAGGACAATTGGTAGATAAGGGATTTCAATTATAGTTGAAGGGTGGAAAATGCAAAATTATTAATGGATCTGGCTTGGAGATTGCTACCAGTACACAGAAAAAAGGTAATATATTTCATTTGAACTCTGGTGAGAAGACATTTTTGAATACATAGATTGATGAAAGTTGGCTATGGCATAAAAGGCCATGTCATGTGAATTTTGATTGAGTTGTGAAGATCAGTTTAACTAAGGCAGTTAGGGATATACCTAAGATTATAAAGCCCTATAATCCAGTATGTAAGGAATGTCACAAGGGTAAATAGGTCAAAACCTCTTTTAGGAGTATACAAGATAAATAAAATTATGTTCTTGATCTTATTCATATTGATTTGTGTGGCCCTTCTAGAGTTAAAAAAATTCATGGTGATAGATATTTCATGCTAATCATTGATGATTATTCTAGAATGATGTGGGTTACTTTTTTTAGAGAAAAATCTGAAGCATTTGAAAAGTTTAAAATCTTTAAGGCTAAAGTGGAAATTGAGATAGGATTGAAGATTAAATGTTTGAGATCAGATCATGGTGGAGAATTCACATCCGGTGAGTTTAATAACTTTTGTGACAAGCATGGTATAAGAAGACAATTTTCTGCTCCTTGGACACCTCAGCAGAATGAAGTTGTGGAAAGGAAAAATAGAACTATCTTGGATGTTGCTAGAACAATGATGATGGAAGCTAATCTACCTCATATCTACAGGAGAGAAGAAGTGAGTACAATGGTTTATACATTCAACAAAGTACATATAAAAGGAGAAATTGGTAAGGCACCTTATAAATTATGGTTTGGCAATACACCTATAGTTAAGTATTTCAGAATTTTTTGTAGTAAATGTTATATCAGGAGAGATGATACTACTGGGAAATTTGATCCTAGATGTGATGAAGCCATTTTCTTGGTTATTCTAATGAAAGAAAATCATATAGATGTTATAACAAGAGATTGCACAGAATTATGGAGAGTGCTAATGTCAAAGTAAATGAGTTGAACAAAAGTCAAATAAGAGTTTATGAAAAGGAACTCGCAGTGGAAATAATTATATCTGAACTGGTAGCACCTTTACTGGAACAAAGAGTTGAACTAGTTACCCCAGCATCATCAGAAAATTCTACAGTAACAGAACAATAGGGAAGAGGAACAGAGAGTCAGAAGACTCCTAGGTATGTTAGATTGAATCATTTTGAAGATCAAATCATTGGGGATAAGAGAAATGGAGTGATGACAAGAAGAAGACTGACAACTAATGAGGTATGTTTAATTTCACAATGTGACCTGGTATCATTAATTGAGGCATGTAAAGATGAACATTGGTTAAAAGCTATGGAAGAATAATTAGATCAGAATTAGAAAAATAACACATGGACTTTGGTTCCCTAGCTTAAAAATAAAAATGTTATTGGAACTAAATGGGTTTTTAGGAATAAATTGAATGAGGATGGTCAAGTTATTAGGAATAAGGCTAGATTGGTTTGTAAAGGATATTCTCAGAAGGAAGGAATTGATTATGGGGAGACTTTTGCACCTGTAGCTAGGATTGAAGCTGTAAGATTATTTCTTGCCTATGTTGCTTATAAAAACTACAAGGTTTATCAGATGGATGTTAAATGTGCATTTTTCAATGGGGATCTTGATGAAGAAGTTTATATTGAGCAACCTGATGGTTTTTCACTATCAGATGATACATATATGGTTTGCAGGTTAAGGAAAGCTTTATATGGATTGAAGTAAACACCTAGAGCTTGGTATGCAAGGTTGGATAAATATCTTTTGAAGCTTGGTTTTACTAAGGGCGGTGTTGATAGTAATTTATATTATAAAATCACTGATGATGATATACTGATTATTGAAGTATTTGTTGATGATATTATCTTTGGAGGTGAAGATAAATTATGCATAGAATGTTCTAATAATATGAAGAAAGAATTTGAGATGTCTATGATTGGTGAGATGAAATTTTTCTTAGGTTTGCAAATTACTTAGACTGACAAAGGTATTTTCATATGTCAAACTAAATATGCTAAGGAATTGTTGAATAAATTTGGTATGGGAGATTCTAAACCAGTAAGTACTCCTATGGTCACAAGTGAGAAATTAACAAGAAAAGATGTTTCTGCAGCAGTAAATCCTACAAGATACAAATCTATGATTGGAGGTCTACTCTATTTGACTCAGACTAGGCCTAATATTATGAATGTTGTTTGTATTGTTTCAAGATTTCAGAGTGATCCTAGATAAAATCATAAGATGGTGGTGAAAATGATTTTTAGATACTTGCAAGGTACATCAAAATATGGCTTGTGGTACCCTAAGGATGATAACTTTACCTTATGTGCATATACAGATGTTGATTGGGCTGGAGATGTTGATGACCGGAAAAGTACTTCTGGTGGAGCTTTCTTTCTTGGAAAAAAGTTAGTTTCATGGATCAGCAAGAAATAGTCATGTACTTCTTTATCTGCTGCTAAAGTTGAGTAGGTTGTTGTTGCTACTAACTGTACATGATTTTTATGGATGAAGAAAATGTTGAAGGATATAAAGGTGGATTGTGATGCACTGGTAGTTATTCACTATGATAACTCTACTACTTTTGATATATCAAAGAATCCAGTATTTCATTCTAAGACAAAGCACATATCTATCAAGTATAACTTTTTGAAGGAGAAGGTCGAAGCAAATGAAGTTAGACTAGTTTATGTGAACACTAAAGAATAGATTGCAGACATTTTCACTAAACCCTTATCCAAGGAATCATTTGAGCACCTAAGAGATAGACTGGGAGTTTCTTCCCCTCTAGTAGAGACTTGATTGATGCAGTTTGGCATCAGTCCAGAATGCATTATCAGAAATACTATTCATTTTGGCACTGATGTGGGATGCTACTGCTCAAGGGTAGTAGTCAACTTTGAGATTCAGAGGCTTATGTTTTTGTTTTGATATTTTTGTCATATTTTTGGCATTGATGTCAAAGGGGGAGTGATGTTTATGTGAAAAAGTAAAATTCAAAGGGGGAGAAATATGAAAAGTAAAAGGGAGAGATATTATTCACAGGGGGAGACTTGTTTGGCTTTTCTTGGTACTTAGATGTTTTTCACATCTAGTGTTTCCATCAATGCCAAAGGGGGAGATTATTGGCCATTTGGTGGAATTGATTATGTGTTGCATTGATGTCAACACTAGCTATTTGGATGCTTTACTGGCACCCTTATGGTCCCGATAGGTTGAGTGGTTTCTAGTTAACTTGGATCTACCATGATTTGATAGGCTCTGGTATAATCTGGTGATGGAATTGGCTTGTTCATGATACTTATACTCATATTTGGTTAGTTGGTTTTTGTTTGGTGATTGAATGTTATCCTGCTTGCTTAGAAGATTGGTTTCTGGTTTCGGTGAGGGTTTCACCGGTAGAGATTTTAGTGGAGATCTTTGATGAATTGCATAAGTGGTATTAGTGTAGCTTCTAATGGAGTTTAAAGATGTTGTTGGTGTTCATGCTCAAGACTTGGCGGTTGGAGATCATTGTTGAAGCGTGTGGACCTATACTTGGTCCCAGGTTATCTAGGTTATGGACTGACTTTAATGTAGCGTGTGGATAGGACCTATTGATGTATTTTTGGGATGTCTTATGTGTTGATATTATTTGTTTGGTCTTAGGCCGACATGGTTTGTAATTATGTAATCGGTTTATTATCTGGAGGCTGACCTGATTGTTTATAGCCGAGGGTTTGTATAAATAGATGCAAGATCTCATTGTAGATCATCATGGTTAATGTAAGAGGTCATGGTTGAGGGATGTAATGTGCGAATAATGTAATATCCTTCTAGTAGAAGAGTAGGTCGATCATTGGAGATCAAATTGGGTTTATGTAAGAGGATTTAGTCCTCCGGTATTGAGCTTAACCAAAACTATACTCTAGCATAGGAGATGTTATCTTTTGCAGTTCAACACTTCTCTAGATTTTAGTCTAGATTTATATGTAGTCAATGAGGCTTTGCGATGAGCAGTGTGATCTAGAATGTTGGCCTTCCTACAAGTGCAGACCCCTTCATTGTAATTTACATAATTACTACAGAAGTATTATCTGACTGTGCGTAGGCTTCCCACCATGGTTTTTCCCTTTACTGGGTTTTTCACATACAAATCTTGGTGTTGTGTGGATGGCTCTTATTTTGTGATTACTCTTTATGCTTAATTGGATTAACTGCTATTCTGGTATTATTGTTTTGGGTTCTGATATTAAAGTTTTAATTGTTAAATGTTCTTGTAATCTGTGACAACTGATTCACCCCCCCCCCCCCCCACCTCCTCAGTTTTCTTCTGATTGTTTGAACTATCTAACACATGAACATCCCAAACATACTCCAAAATCCACACAACATAAGGAATCAATTCTGGAGAAATGCAAATGATAAATCACAATTTTGCAATACATAACCAACAAAAATACCAATCACCACACTGGATCATATAAGTTGAACAATTCACCTTTTATAACACTGAATCAACTAGAGATAAAGTATTTCAAAACCCATAAATCTACATTGGTATATCTGCAACCAAACCAACTCTTTGCAGCACCGAAGCACAAGAAACATAGGAATATGTTGACATCAATGACAACAACACATTTCAAATACTCTAATATCCAACACTACTAAGGAATCAATTCTGGAGAAATGCAAACCAGAAATCACAATTTTGCAATACATAACCAACAAAAATACCAATCACCACACTGGATCATATAAGTTGATCAATTCACCTTTTATAACACTAAATCAACTAGAGATAAAGTATTTCAAAACCCATAAATCTACATTGGTATATCTACAACCAAACCAACTCTTTGCAGCACCGAAGCACAAGAAACATAGGAATATGTTGACATCAATGACAACAACACATTTCAAATACTCTAATATCCAACACTACTAGCACGAGCATGTCTAGGTGGGAAGGTTTATGGTAGGCATGCTATTTTTGTGCATCCCAACTTGTGAGAACATCCAGAGCCATACCTTACCGACGCCATCTCTCAAGTGTCCTAGGTCAAAAAAATTGTCAAAATTTGATGGATGGTTTCTCAGAATCCAAGATGCATAAGAATGATTTTTTTAGATATATAGGATCATATGAGGCTCATCTATAATGACCTATCTCATATTTTGAAGACTCGAAGCCATTTTCACATGGTAGCATTTTTTTAGTTGGTGCGAAAATTATCAGATGCATGCAATGCAAGGTTGCAAGATAGCCTAAGTTTCATTCCATTTGTTATGGCCATGAATTACCAACACAAGCGCATCTGGGTGGGAAGGTTTATGGTAGGAATTCTCCTATTGTGCAATTCAAATTGTCGGAACGTCCAAAGCCATACCTTACCAGTGCCATCTCTCAAGTGCCCTAAGTCAAAAAAATTGTCAAATTTTCACGGATTATTTCTTGGAATCCAGGACTCATATGAATTATCTATTTGAATCTATATGGTCATGTGAGGCCCATCTACAATTTCCTATCAAATTTTGAAGACAAAACAATTTTCACAGGGTAGCATTTTTCAGTTGGTGCAAAAACCGTCAGATGCATGCAATGCAAGGTTGCAAGATAGGCTAACATTCATTTCATTCATCATGGGCACAAAGTAATAGTAGGAGCATGTCTGGGTGGGTATTTTTATGGTAGGAATTCTCCTTCTATGCATATTAACTCTTCAAAACATCTAGAGCCATACCCTACCCGTGCCATCTCTCAAGTGCCATAATTGTCAAACTTTGATGGTTTGTTTCTTGGAATCCATGACACATATGAATGATTGGTTTGAATCTATCAGGTCATGTGAGGCCCATCTACAATTACCTATCTCATATTTTGAAGACTCGGAGCCATTTTCATAGGGTAACATTTTTTCAGTTGGTGTGAAAACAAAATTAGGTCATGTACTCATAAATAGTCATACAAAATTTCAGGTATAATCATAAATACAAAATGCATCATAAAATTCTATTTATACATTTATAATCAAACTGTACAAAAATTACATATACAAAAGTATGCCTCTAAATATGGACAAATCAGCTCATAGCTATTTAAATATACAAAAAAAATATTTACAAATCAGCTCATGGTAGTTTATATATAATTTGGCATTTAAATATGCACAATTCAGCTTATAGTCATTTAAATATACAAAATTTGGCATCTAAATATACACAAATCAGGTCATGACCATTTAAATATAAAAAAATTACCTCTAAATATGCACAAATTATCTCATGCACATTTATATATACAAAAAATGAATATAGAACAATTCGCCAATGATATATACAAAATTCTCAAAATCATTCTACCCTGAACCGTAGAATAATTGTAATGCTCCAACACATTCAAAACTTGTAGATGACCCAAAATCAATCAACAGAGCTAGTTTGATCAGCCCTAACCCTTATTGTGTCAAGTATTGCCTCATGGTCAAATTCACGAGCTTTCCATAAATCCTTGTTATGAGGTCTACCACGACACTTAATCAATTGAATATTTGTTGCAATAACAAGGTTGGAGAAATCAAGAATATGTTTGTGTGTTTCAAATTCCTCGAACAACCAAACATAATAATTCTTGATAAGGTATCTTCTAAGCCATGTCCCTGTCATGACAATAAACCCTATTGGTTACTCAATACTCTCTTCGTCATTGATTGTGGCTGTCAATTTTCTTTTAGGCTCAATACAATGACACAAAAAGTAATTTGTTCCTTCTTAATTGTTCTCTTTTGCAAAAATTGCATACATATGAGATACACTTTATAGAATGATAATTGATACCAAAAATAATGTGACATGTAACAAAGTGAGACAAAAAAATTAATGCAAAAAATTAACCAAAAAAATCACTTAGTTCCACTAGGTTTGATACATGGTCAAAATCCACTGATGCTTCCATCTGGTTCAATTGCAGTGCTTTGGGAACTTGATATGTATCAATGGGAACCAGAAGTCTACAAAACTATTTGTCAAACTACTCTTGTGATTCACATTCTTCCCACAAAAAATTCATACATGAAGAGAAAAAACATGCAATTTGTCTAGTATAAATTACTAGTGAACTTGCCTTTGAACTTCTAAATGAGTGCATGTCACTCGATCCAACAACTGTACAACAATCTTGATAGTTTTCAATGTTAGATTCATTGATCAACAAAAAATATCTATGAACCATAGACGTACCTGCATTACCTGGTCCCATCGTAGAGTTACACCATCTCACAATTGTTGTTGCATCTATCAACTCACCACCACCTTCGTACTTCAATTCTTCTCTATCTAGTGCTCTTTTTATGCATCCTACGCCATCAAGCTCTCCCTTTCCATGTCCAGCCTCAGTGAAATTCCAAAAAGGTTTTACACCACTTGTCACATGCATCCTAGTCAACCAATAAAAAATCCTTGCATTCTTGAATTGAGATGCAATTATCTAACCATATTATGTGTTTGTTGTATCTCATGTTTCTTTCCCTTAAACTATCATTAAAAAATTTAAAGCATCCTTGCACAAACTCTGACGAATGAGTACGCTCATCGCTTATGTAGAAGTGATACTCTCTTAAAACCTTTCTATCCTTCTATGTGCTATCATCTGCATGCATGAATTCTATGTGTACAAAAATAGTAACTTGTATAGAATAGTAATACATAGATTGCACTTCATTTTGAGGTTGTAGTGTATAATTATCAGCAAAATCAATGATAGAGACAATGTTACCAAGAGGAAATGTGTCCTTACATAACTTGAATTTCTCATCTAGCCACAAAGCTCTATGTTTATACATTATGTACTCATAAACTAGTTTCTCTTGAAACATTTTCAAAATCCAGCTTCACATATATCATTTTTCACTAACTCGCATCTCTTCAATTCTTTTCCATCTTTAACCCCATATGTGACTATCTTGTATTTTCCAAAAGAAACTAGTTTCTTACCAGTTTCATGTGTGCTTTCCAAATGTACACATCTAGGTAAATGTTGCAAAACACCACATGTAGCATAAGAACCTTTCAAACACATCATCTTATAATAAATGCAACCATCATCTCTTTTACATAGCACACTTGAAATAAATTATCTTTGTGACTTAGGGGGTGCTTGTATACTGCATTCTTGCAAAACATCATTAGTGTGCAAAGTAAAACATATATGACAATAAATATCATAGTGCATGGAAAATTTAATATGCATCCTACAACACGTGGTGCGTACATGATTAATCTTAACATAAAAAAGTTTTGCCATTTCAAAAAATCTTTGACTAATTCTTATTTGAGGAAACTTTTGAAGGAATCTTTCATATAATTTATTTTGACTCATATCCAAATAGATTTTGGCATGTGGCTAACAAATTCTAGATCCAATCACCTTCTAACAACATCTTTTTGGTTGGGCAAAACCCTTGTGTTGTCATGCCAAAAAATTTCAATTAATGTTCTTAGTGCATCAACAACAGCCTTGTCTTTGCATGGTAGTCTACCCAATAATGCCCAAAGAGAATTATTGTTAGGATCCTCTATTTTATCCTGCCTCTCTAATGCTCTAGGTAATGTTGTTCTACTTACGTTTAATGACTTACTTGTTTTGTTGATTAAACATTCTTTTTTTAATTTTTTTTCTCATTATGGTTGATGTAATAACACGTCTAGTAACATTAGAATCTTTAGTACATGATTTTGAACCAATTGCTTGATATGCATCAAATATATTTCTCATAATAGTTCTTTGAATATTATTTTCGGATGACCTTAAGCCAAGAATTTTCATGTCTCTCTAAATTTCAAATTTTTAATCATTTCAACAGTTAATTGGCATCTTGGAGTTTGATTTAAGCTTTCAAAATAGTTTTTCCATATTCTTTTAACCATTCTTCTACAATTTCATTCTTGTAATTTATCGGGCATTGGCTTCAAATATTCTCATCAATGTCAATTAGATAATTTGGTTTCTTGTAAATAATTCTAGGAGGTGTTAACATTGGTGCATTGCATGCATTAGGTACATTCATTACATCAAATTGAGTTGGTGTATGTTCATCATTTGATTGATTATTCATTCATCTCTCTTCTTCAACTGCATTAGGTTCATTTGGTAAATCAAATTGAGTTGGCGCATGTGCATCATTTTATTTATTATTAATCGTGGTCTCTTCTTCAATTGCATTAGGTTCATTTGGTAAATAAAATGCACTTGGTGCATGTTCATCATTTGTTTGATTATTGATTCTGATTTCTTTTTTAATTGCATTAGGTTCATTTGGTACATCTAATTGAGATGTTGTATATGACATACCTTCTTGTCTCATTGTTCTTAGTACACGTAATCTCTTCATACATTGCCTTTGTCTTTCCTTTTCAACTTCTCATTGTTTGGATGTTCCTCTCTTGTTCTTTCCTATCATTAATAACTATTGTCCTAAATAGAATCATTTTGTGCATATATGTTACAAAAAATACAATCAAATCACCATAAAAAATGAGTATTATCATTATTTTTAATAATCAAACTTATTAAACAATCAGAATAACATTGAACAAACCAATTAGAACAACAACTCACTCATTTGAACTCATACAAAACAAAATGTTCACTTACTTTGACATAAAATTGTCATAGAATTGCATAATTAGTTGCAGTGGGGCCTTCAATGAGTACCAAACATCCTTTTGTGGCCATTGAGGTCATTGACCAAATAAAAATATGTGAAATAAATGCATTAACAAACCAACATTCATACTTCCAATAACTTGTGTGTGCTTCTTATGTTAAAAACCCATGTGTGTTACTTAAAGAAAAGAAAGGGGGAAGGAAAAGGAAGGGGGAGAGAGAGAGAGAGAGAGAGAGAGAGAGAGAGAGGATGGGAAAGGGAAGGAGATAGAAGGGGGAGGGAGGGAGATGGAAATAGAGTTGGGGGGAGAGAGAGAGAGAGGGAGAGAGAGGTTATAATGGGGCCACACATGTATTACAACACCATATGACCCAAGTTTAGGACATCATATGGTCCTAAGGGGTCATGTGGTGTGCTAAAGGGTTATATGGTGTGCTAAGGGGTCATCTGACAGATTGTTAAGGATCATGTGGGGTCCTAATTAGGCCACACATGTGCTAGAACACCGTATGACTCCTTAAGATACCATAGGACCCCTTAGGACATCATATGGTCCTAAGGGGTCATGTGGTGTGATAAGGGGTCATATGGTGTTGTTAGGGTCACATGGGGTCCAATGGGGCTACACATGTGTTAGGACATCATATGACCCCTTAGGACACCATACGACTCCTTAGGACATCATATAGTCCTAAGGGGTCATATGGTGTTGTTAGGGATCTTGTGGGGTCCTAATGGGGCCACACATGTGTTACAACACCATATGACCTATTAGGACACCATACAACCCCTTAGGACAACATATGCTTGCAAGGGGTCATATGTTGTGCTAAGGGGTCATATGGTGTTGTTAGGGGTCTTGTGGAGTCCTAATGGGGCCACACATGTGTTATAACATCATATGACCCATTAGGACACCATACGACCCCTTAGGACATCATATGGTCCTAAGGGGTCATATGGTGTGCTAAGGGATCATATGGTGTGGTTAGGGCTCATGTGCGGTCCTAATGGGGCCACACGTGTTACAACAGTATATGACCCCTCAGGACACCATACAACCCCTACGGACATCATATGGTGTCGTTAGGGGTCTTGTGCGGTCCCAATGGGGCCACATGTGTTAAAACACCATATGGCCCATTAGGACACCATACAACCCCTTAGAAAATCATATGGTCCTAAGGGGTCATGTGGTATTCTCAAGGGTCATACAGTGTTGCTCAGGGTCATGTGGGGTCCTAATGGTGCCACACATGTGTTACAACACCATATGATCCCTTAGGATGCCATATGACCCAATCTTAGGACATCATAGGGTACTAAGGGGTCATGTGTTGTCATTAAGGGTCATGTGGGGTCCTAACACGTGTGGCCCCATTAGGACCCCACATGACCCCTAACGACACCATATGTCTCCTTAGGACATCATATGCTCCTAAGGTATCATATGTTGTTCTAAGGGGTCATATGATGTCATTATAACACCATATGACCCCTTAGGACATCATAGTCGTTAGGGGTCATGTGGGATCCTAATGGTGCCACACATGTGTTACAACACCATATGACCCCTTAGGATGCCATATGAATCGAGCTTAGGACATCATATGGTCCTAAGGTGTAATGTGGTGTGCTAAGGGGTCATGTGGGGTCCTAATGGTGCCACACATGTGTTACAACACTATATGACCCCTTAGGATACCGTATGACCCCTAAGGACATCATATGCTCCTAAGGGGTCATATGGTGTGATAAGGGTCCATATGGTGTCGTTAGGGGTCATGTGGGGCCCTAAGGGGCCACATTTTTGCTAGAACACCATATGACCCATTAGGACACCACATGACCCTTTAGGAGCATATGATATCCTAAGGATACCATATGATCCCTTAGGACACCATATGACCCCTTAGGACATAATATGCTCCTAGGAGGTCATATGGTGTGCTAAGAGGTCATATGGTGTCGTTAAGGGTCATGTGGGGTCCTAATGGGACCACACATCTGTCAGAACACCGTATGACCCCTTAGGACATCATATGGTCCTAAGGGGTCATGTGGTGTGCTAAGGGATCATATGGTGTTGTTAGGGGTCATGTGGTGTCCTAATGGTGCCACACATGTGTTACAACACCATATGACCCCTTAGGACACCATATTACTACTTAGGACATCATATGTTCCTAAGGGGTCATGTGGTGTGCTAAGTGGTCACATGATGTCGTTAGGCATCATGTGGGGTACTAATTGGGCCAAACATGTGTTACAACACCTTGTGACCCCTTAGGACACCATATGACCGCTTAGGATATCATATGCTCCTAAAGGGTCGTATGGTGTGCTAAGTAGTCATATGGTGTCGTTGAGGGTCATGTGGGGTCCTAAGGGGCCACACATGTACTAGAACACCATATGAATCCTTAGGATATCATATGGTCCTAAAGGTTCATATGGTGTCTCTGGGGGTCATGTGGGGTCCTAATGGGGCCACACGTGTTAGAACATCATATGGCCCCTTAGGACATCATATGGTCTTGAGGGGTCATATGGTGTGCTAAGGGACCTTATATGGTGTCGTCAGGGGTCATGTGGGGTCCTAAGGGAGAGAGAGAGAGAGAGAGAGAGAGAGAGAGAGAGAGAGAGAGAGAGAGAGAGAGAGAGAGAGAGAGAGAGGGAATACAATGTGCTAAGATATTGAGAGACTATATATGCATGCATTTTGTATACATACATGTATACATACACATATTATATAGATATACATACACATATATATACATATATTATATACTTATAGACATACACATGTTATAATATACACATATTATATACATACATATCTATTTGTGTATATAGGAATATTTTTATGTCAACATAACCCGTACGGGTTTTGTTAGAATAACCAGTGGACAACTAAGAGGGGGGGTGAATCGGTTGTCAATAGATTATATTAATCAAACCACTTTATAACCTTTAAACGGAGCACATAAATATTGAATACCAGAATAGTAGAAATAGATACCAGTAAGCAATAAAACTTAAGAATGAAATAGAGAATTAACACAATGCAACCATACCACATAACACCATGATTTGTACATGGAAAACCCAATAAAGGTAAAAACCATGGTGGGAAGCCTACCCACAGTCAGATAATACTTCTACAGAAAGTATGTGATATAATAAGGGGCTTGCACATGTAGGAAGGCACACTTCCTAGAGTGTACTGCTCATTACAAAGGAGTCTCACTGACTACAGAGAGGTTATAACCACCTCAATATAATTGGCTAACAATCCAAAAGAATGAACTACTAGTGATAGCATCTACCATGCCTAATTAGAGTCCTAGTTAAGCTCAATACCAAAGGCCTTTGACCTCTTACATAAACCTAATTTGATCACCTATGATCGACCAAATCTCTTTCAGATATGATATTTCATTTCACGACCACGACATGATCTACAATGAGATCTTACATAAATTTATACAAACCCTAAGACCTAAACCAATTAGATTGGCCACCTAAAAGATATTACAATAATATCATTACATACATCCATATTACAACAATATGCTATGACAGCTTTAGACCAAAACAACATTAACCAATCCCTAAATCATCCTGGTAATGTGTAGAAAACATGTAACATGATACTGGTCCATAACCTAGATAGGTACCAGACCTAATTTGGGTCCACCACGCCAGAGCAATGTCTCCAATCAGTCAAGGCATGATCAAGGATCACCTTCTACATCTTGAATTCCATCTAGAAGCCGCACCAACACCACTTATGCATCTTGTCAAAGATTCTTAGTAAAAGCTCTGTCGATAAAACCTTAAACCCTTACCGGTATAGGCTTACTAGAGTGTATGATAGCATCTGATCATCAAGTCAATACCAACTGACCAAACCATACTCCAGAAACATCAAACCAAATATATTCCATTGATCCAAACATGTCGATAAAATCCAACTGATAGTCCCTTCTGCCGGTAACACTAGTTCTTTTACGTGTAACCAATCATAATAGCTAGTGTTGACATCAATGATAAAACATCAATGCAACATATAATCAATTCCTTCATATTGCCAACAGGTTTTTTCATGTAAGAAATGTGAACGAGCTTTTGTTTTTAAAAAATTGTTCGTACTTTTTCTTTCTTAAACCCATTCACACTTATTTTAAAAACCCCATTCACATTTTACCCCATTTATGCTCGTTAACAGCCTTAGATGACAAGGACGAGGGTTGGGAGTTTGATTTCCCTCCATTTCCCTCCTTTTTTATGTGTTTTGTTTAATCAAATATGTTTTTAAACTTTTTCATCATTGGGTTTGCACCTCATCAATTTAGTATTTCTAAAATTGCCACCATAATTTCACCCATCTTCTAAGCTTTCTAACCATATATTTTTTAAAAAAATTGAACAACATTAACATATTATTCTTGAATTTCTTTTACCATTGTCTCTACAGTTCTTAGAGACATATGTGTACCATTTTTTTAATAAATTTTGATCTACTAATCCAAATTTTAAAAAATTATATGTTGTTGTAGTGCACTTGATTCTTTACACTTTAAAAAAATAAAATTGCATTTTTGATTATTTTTTGTGCAAGTTATGCTTTGCACACGAATAGATACCTGATTTTCAAGATATGCCCATTTTGAAAAATCATTAAAAATAAAATAGAAAATTACAAAAATATACAACTTCTAGTGCTCACTCTTATCTATCTTTCTACCAAAGTATCTAACTATGAATTTTTTGATGTGCACGCTAGACACTATGTTATGTTTTTCAGAAAAAATCAGGATCTATTTTTTGTGCATGTAGGATTTGACCCCCTTAATATTATCCAATTTTGAGAATTAATTACTAGTTTGGAAACTAGATTCAGAATACTACAATCTTTGTTCTTTGAGTATCTTCATATTTTGAGTGGAGGAGTCTCAATTTGCTCCTCCAACTTCAAGTTTAGTTGATTTCAGAAGAAGAAAAAAAAAGGTGTCCACTTTTATATCCCTATCTGAAGCATCATTCTTAGCCATTGGCTATCTACCTAGAACTAAAAGTTCTACCATCTCTTAAAAGGCATCTCAATTCTTCATACATTTGTCGAGTCCCTCTGTATCATTCCTCTAGCTGATATCATGATATTTAATAAGTAGAATAAAATCATGTGACATTTCCCGATGAAACTAAATCTCAAAGCCATTCTATTGATAATTAACCTTCTAACTGCCAGAATATGAAAGCAACAACATGTTATCCTCTTTTAATTTTGGTTAGTTTTTCATTTGTAGCTTTGGAAAATATGTACCCAATCTCCTAGAATAAACTTTGCTAGAGACAATTCTCATTTTCTTTTGATAAATGTCATCCCCTCGATCAGCAAGTATCACACCAAGAAGAATTCAAATGTCACAAGATTGGTAAAAAACACCTTTGTTGTATATGTAGGCAATATGAAGGAATTGATTATGTGTTGCATTGATGTTTTGTCATTGTATCAGCACTAGTTGTTATGGCTATTTACCGGCTTCCGGTAGAAGGATTGGACTAGAAATATTATTAGTTGATTATCACTGATATGATCTGGATGATGGAATAAGTTTGTATGAATGGTTCATATGCTTCTGATATATGTTTAAGTCAGTTGCTATTGACTTGATGATCAGATGCTATCTTATGTTCTAGTAAGCCTGCTTTGTAGGTCTAGTAAGGATTTCATCGGCATAGATTTATTGAAGATCTTTGATGTAATGCATAAGTGATGTTGGTGTAGCTTCTAGAAGGGATTCATAATTTTGATGGTGATTTTGTTCATTCCTCGACTGATTGGTATCATTGCTCTAGTGTGTGTGGATCTAATTTAGGTCATGTGCTATCTAGGTTATGGACCGGTTTTATGAAACGTGTTGGTGGATCCTCCGATATGCTTTCAGGATGTTTTTTTAATTGGATGATGTTTATTTGTGTGAGAATTTTAAAAGATCTAGAGGCAATGGAAAGTATAAATAAGAGAGACAAAATATATGATAGGAATAAGTTGTATTCTATCAAGATGCAAAATATGATCAACTGGATCATTACAAGATTTTCAATGATTGCCCATACAAACTATGTAGATGAGCCTGCTTATATAGGCAAGGGTATATGGATATGTGAGCACACAAACATGATATGTGGCTCAATAAGAAACAAGGGTAGCTAGGAAATAGGTGCAGGTAGGTAGGAGAAACAATATAATATTCCACATGAGGTGAAATGTAACAACAAGATAAGATCAACACCATAAAAGGTGGAAATTATCCTACACACACTATCCCAATGTAGCACAAACACCCAAGTGTCTCATACCCAAACTACTATAAAATGCATTAGCCTAAGTAAACTTAAGTAAGGTGTAATAATATTCAAGATGAATATTTATTTACACCAACACCCCCCTTAAGTGCAACTTAGGGGAATGCACTAAAGTCTACAATGCAACTAAGCAATGCAAGGTGGGTCCCGGCTACAAGGCCATGTTAGGTACCCATGTACAAATGCAAATGAAATCTCCCATAAATGAGGAAAGAGAGAAAAACCCAATGGGGAAAAATCTTCCCCCAAAAGAGAGATGATGAAAGAACACAATGCTCTCAATGATGAATGAGAAGAACAAAATATGTCCCCTCCCATAAGAGAGAAGAGAGACCATGAAGCTCTCCCCCAATGTCAAATCTCCTACAGAGATGGTCTATTGATGTTGACCAAAATACATCCCAATCAGAGGCGTCTTTTTCTGCAATATTCTACAAGGCTTCTTGATGGCATCATCTTCATGTTTCCAGATTTGCACTATCATATTGTATGCTCTTGCATGAGAAATGATGTACTCACACTATCATAAAGTGCCACACCTCTTCATATCTTTTCATTGTTGACTATTTGATGTAATCCTCTTGTACACATAGATTAGGAATATCTTATGAGACTTGGTGCATGGCTCTAGTTGAGACTTAGATTGTACATATTTGTGCATGGCTCCCATGAGACTTGGATTGTACCAATATTTCTGTCATTTACAAGTATCCAGATGATGCTCAAAGAAGGTTGTCTCCATGCCTGATCTTCTTTTTATTGCAGCGAGTGATTCATCGTCATTGACTTGGTACCTGGTTTTGTCACACTTTGACATTTTTGGTGTAGCATTGGCTCTCTTTATTGGTGAGAATTTGCCAAGATCTAGAGGCAATGGAAAGCACAAATAAGAGAGACAAAATATATGATAGGAATAAACTGTATTCTATCAAGATGCAAAATATGATCAACTGGATCATTACAATATGTTCAATGGTTGCTCATACAAACAATGTATATGAGCCTTCTTATATAGGCAAGGCTATATGGATATGTGAGCACACAAACATGACATGTGGCTCAATAAGAAACAAGGGTAGGTAGGAAATAGGTGTGGGTAGGTAGGAGAAACAATATAATATTCCACATGAGGTGGAATGTAACAAGATAAGATAAACATCATCAAAGGTGTAAATTCTCCTACACACACTATCCCAATGTGGCACAAACACCCAAGTGTCTCATACCCAGACTACTATGAAACGCATTATCCTAAGTAAACTTAAGTAAGGTGTAATAATATCCAAGATGAATATTTATTTACACCAATAGTTTGGCCTTAGTCAGACATGTTTTATGATTTTATTTCAGGATTATGTAATGGATCTATTAAATTATCATTTGGGTGGTCGACCTAATTGTTTAGTTCCAGGGTTTGTATAAATATATGTAAGATCTCATTGTAGATCATAGGCAAGGAGCGAATAATGTAATAATCATTTGTGCAGAGGATTTGGTCGATAATAGGAGATCAAGTTGGGTTTATGTAAGAGGTTTTAGACCTTCGGTATTGAGCTTAACCAAAACTGTAATCTAGCATGTTTGATGCTATCATTGGCAGTTCTTCTTTTCGGATTGTTGTCCAAATATTTTGAGGTGGTTAACCTCTTTGTAGTCAGTGAGACTCCATTGTGATGAGAAGTGTGCTCTAGGAAGTGTGTCTTCCTGCATGTGCAGGCTCCTATTGTAATCATATACTTTTTGCAAAAGAATCATCCTATTGTGGGTAGGGTTTCCCACCGTGGGTTTTTCCCTTTACCTAGTTTTCCACGTACAAATCATGGTGTTATGTGTTATGGTTTCATGGTATTGATTTTCTGGTTTTCAATTATGCTTTAATGATTTATCATTTATTTCGGTAAACGGTTTTAAGTTCTTTAATTCACATAATATGTTAACAACTGATTCAACCCCCCCCCCTTTCAACCCCCCCCCCTCTCAATTGTTCACTGGTTATCCTAACAATTGGTATCAGATCCTGGTCCTCTTTTTGCAGAAGCCTAACTGCTTGAGGAAGATCCTATGGCAACTAATATTTCAACTATTGTTTACTAGAAGGACAACCCTAGGATTGATAGAACAAACTATGGATAATGGAAAATTCAGATGGAGACTCATTTAAGATGCATTGGAAAGAAAATTTGGGAAATAACTGAGAAAGGTTACACTCTTCATGATCTGGCATCTGGCAATCCTGCACCAATAGACTTGGAAAAGAACATTAAAAATGATTGCAGAGCTAGAGAAGCTCTCTTAAGTGCCTTATCAGATCAACAAATCATGGGATTATCAGATAAATCATCAGAAAAAGCTATATGGGACAAGTTGGAGACTCTGAATGAAGGTGATCCCACTATTAAAATTCCAAAACTTGAATGTTGTCGGGTAAGATATGAAAGCTTGAAGATGGAGGAAGATGAAAGAATTTCTCCTTTAATGGAAAGGGTAGTTGAAATTGTATTAGGAATTCAATTTTGTGGTGGATCTCTGAGCGAGGAAGAGATTGTTTCAAAAATATTAAGGTTTTTTCCATCGACATATAAGATGAAGGTAATTGCAATTAATGAGCTAAGAACCATACCTAATTCTTTTGTCAATAGAGATACACTTGTTGGGAAAATATCTACTTTTGAGCTTGAAGAATTTGGTCCTCCAAGAGCTACAAAGATTGATACTACATTCAAGGCATCTACATCATCAACCGGCAAGCAAGATTGGAAAGTTTTGTATGCAAAGGAATTGGAAGAGATCAGGAAAGAAGATGAAGAGGTTGAGAAACTTGAAGCCCTATTTGCTAGAAGGATACCTAAAGGTCCAACAGGAAGTAAGTATGAAGGAAAATCTCCTTCCAAATGTTTTGCATGTAATAAGATAGGTCATTTTGCATCTAGATATCCTAGAAGGAATTCAAAATTGGAAGAAAGAGCAAGAAGGTCTTGTAAGCCTAACCCTGAATATCAGATCAAGCATAAGTATTGGGGACACAAAAAACAATCATGCTACTATGTTGATGAGGAAGGAATAACTGATGACTCAGAGGAAGAACCAATAGAAGATTCAACTAGTGGTCCAGAAATGGAAGAGACTGGGTATTTTATGCTATGAAGGAAGATGATCCAGAACCAGTTATCAAAAATGAGGAAAAGGCCCTTGCAAAAAAAGTTGAAGACAAAGATGATTGGGTAATAGACAATAGATATTGTCATCATATGATAGGAGACAAAAGAAAGTTTCTAACCCTGCAAGAATTTGATGGTGGTCAAGTCGGATTTGGTAATAACAAAGCATGCATGATCAAAGGAAGAGGAACCATTTCATTGGATGGTAAGCATAACATTGATAATGTCTATTATGTTAAATGTCTGAAGCATAATATTTTGAGTGTATAATAGTTGGTAGACAAAGGATTTCAATCACAATTCATAACTAATCTGGTAGCACTAACATGAAAGTGGATGAGCAACACAAAGACCAAGCTAAATCTTATGATAGAGAACCAACAGAGGAAATGATCATAACTAGTCTGATAATGCTTGTATTGAAGCAGAATACTGAACCAGTTACCCTAGCATCATCAGAAAACTCAACTGTAACTGAAGAACAGCACAGAGAACATGAAATTCAAAAAACACCAAGGTATGTAAGTCTAAAATTCTGAAAATAAGATCATTGGAGAAAAATAAGGGAATTATGAAAAGAAGAAGATTGGAAAATCAAGAGGTATGTTTCATTTCTTAGATTGAACCAGCATCAGTAATTGAAGGTTGTAAAGAAGAATGTTGGATGAAAGCTATGGAAGATGAATTAGATCAGATAGAAAAGAACAATACTTGGACTTTGGATCCCTGGCCTAAAACTAAGAATGTCATTGGAACTAAATGGTTTTTTAGAAACAAACTGAATGAGGATGGACAAGTTGTAAGAAACAAGGCTAGATTGGTCTTTAAAGGATATTCTTAGAAGGAAGGAATTGATTATGGTGAAACTTTTGCACCGGTAGCTAGAATTGAAGCTGTTAGACTATTTCTTGCTTATGCAGCCTATAAGAACTACAAGGTCTATCAAATGGATGTTAAGTGTGCATTTCTGAATGGATAACTTGAAGAGGAAGTCTTTATTGAGCAACTTGATGGATTTTTACTAACAGATGACAAAAATATGGTTTGCAGATTAAGGAAAGCCCTATATGGATTAAAACAGGCTCCTGGAGTTTGGTATGCAAGGTTGGATAAGTATCTTTTGAAGCTTTATTTTATAAAAGGTAATGCTGACAGTAACCTATATTATAAGATCACTAATAATGATATTATGATTATTGAAGTATTTGTTGATGATATTATTTTTGGAGGTGAAGAAAAATTGTGCATGGAATTCTCTGATAATATGAAGAGTGAATTTGAAATGTTTATAAATAGAGAAATAAGATTTTTTCTAGATTTGCAGATTACTCAGACTAACAAAGGCATCTTTATTTTTCAAACTAAATATCTAAGGGAATTATTGAAGAAATTTTGTATGGAGAATTCTAAACCGGTTAGTACTCTTATGGTTACAAGTGAAAAATTGTCAATTAAAGATGTATCCCCTACAGTAAATCCTACAAGATATAAATCCATGATTGTTGGTTTGTTATATTTAACTCAGACTAGACTAGTGTAGACACCTAAAATTAATATTTAATTAATTTAAGCCTATCAACATAATTAATTAACTTAATTGTGTTATCCTTAAACCTCTTAGAATCAATTAAATCTAATTTAATTAATCTTGTCACTATAGTCCAATAATTAATTTAAAAAATAAATTAATTATTCCCCTATTCTTCTAAAGTCATCTCAATAATTATTTCCTCTAAACCCACTCAGTTAATTAATTTTAATTAATTAGCCTAGTCATGTGATTCCTACAAATCACTTTTCCTAATCCCACTTAACCTAATTAATTCTTCTAGAATCTCTCATAATCATGCTTATCATTATTCTCCAATTTTTTAGTTCCCACTCATGTCACATCAACATTGAGTCTCTCAAAGAAATTCAATCCCTCAATACATCCTTATTTTGGAATTTTTAATTTGTCAAGTTTGAAATTCAAATTTCTCCCCCCTTTTTCCAAAGGAATTTTATATTCCTATTTATTTTCCCAAGGCACCCTTGATCCATGCCTTCTATCCAAAATCAATCTCAACCCTTCATAATCAAATCAATCTTGGCCCTTCATTGGCCTCCTCCAATCTATAAATTGGAGCTTATTCTCCTCACAAATGAGATCCACTTCTCATGCATCCTCATGCTGCTCTAATCTCCTCTCATCCTCTTCTAAATCCTCTCTCAAATCTATCAAATTCATAATCCATCACTCAAATCCAACAATCCAATAATCCATCAATCTATCTTGTTGAGCATTTGGAGAGCATTTCACATCAAGCAATCAAAGGAGCACATCAAGTGGAGCATCATCAAGGGGTGCCTTCACTTCATCAAGCTCAATCCAAAGGAGAAGGTAAAATAGCAAGGTGAAATGGTCTCTTTATGATATTTTAGCATTTTCATGTTTATTTCATTATGTTTTGATCATTTGACCTTCTAATCTATTTTCCCCTCTTCATTTTGGCATGCCCAGTGGGACCCACGTCCCGAATTTAATAATTTTTTGAGTTTTTTGTGAAGTTTTTTTTGTAGGTTCACGCTTCAGCACGAGCACAATCACATCAGCTTGATTGTTTCTGAATCAACGCGAGCACCTCGGGTTCGGCGCGACCGCAGGAAAAATTCAAAAAAAAAAATGGTGGTTTTGTGTTTCAGCGTGATCGCCTCAGCTTCAGCGCGACCGCTCTGCGCATTCTTCTTTCTCCTCCTCATTCTTTGTTTTCTTTATTCTTCTCTCTTCTCTCTTTTGTTTCAGTTTTAGCATGACCGCTTTGCGATTAGCGCGAGCGTTTTTGTGAAAATTTTGAATTTGAAATTTTGAGGTGCTAACATTAGTTGTATTAGCGCGAGCGCCTATGTATCAGCACGAGCGCCTAGATGCTTGTGAAAGACTTCATTTGCAAACTACTAATCCACTTTTTTGTAGGTTGCCTAAGAAAATTCGACCAAACATTGTGTTTTTCTTAATCATTTTATTCTAGGCACCTAGATCTTAATTAGGGGTAAAAGAACTCTTGCTTCTTGTGTTTGAGGAAAGTCTAGAGGGAGGAGAGTATGCTCTTGTCTACATAGACAATCAGAAATCCTGACCCTCAAACCTTTCCTTGTTTGATTGCATGTTTACCCTTAGCGGGCCTGCCCTCCCAACTTGCTCTTTGAGAAGGTAAGAGGGGAATGACCCAAGTGAGTACACCCGGACCTGGGGTTCCCAACTCACTATAATAAATAGGCCATTGACTATGAAAGGGTCAATGGTTGGGGCTATATGAGATTTCACTCTCACATTGGGTGCTTAGTAGGATCCTAGAGATCTCAATCATGCTTGTGTGACTACTAAGTTCTTGGTGCTTCATTGGGCTATAGGCCTCAATTGATCTTGCGCAACTTCAAAGGGTAGCTCCTCATGGGAAGACTTACTAAACACCTTGTTCATAGTGGCCAAAAACCTTCTAGTCATTGGTGCAGGAGGTCGGACCTCTAAAGCCACCCATATTTTTACGGCCCTTAGTAGAGACACAAAGTTTTCCATGAGGAGTTTTCATGGGAATTGATGCTTGGCTGCCCCAAGAAGTGAGTGTCATGGAGGGGAGCTAGTGGGGTCAAGCATCTAAGTGTCCGCTTTGGGTAAGCGTAGCTGGGAAACCAATTGGGATCCATTGACTATTGTCTTTTCTCGCCATAGGATATGTTGTGAAGGAGCATGAGTGTCTTTTGAGTCTAACCTCTTTTGACCATTGTGTTTTCTTTACTTGACATCTCTTTCCAACTCCATCCCCCACAACCAATCAATCACCCCTCTTTCCAAATTCCATCTTGCCATCATCAAATCTTTAATCCATTTCTATCTATCCAAGAAATTCTCCAGTCTCCAATCCACTCTCATTCCATTCAAACAATCATCCTTCCTCAACTAATATTCATTCTTCCTCCAATCCAATCAAATCTCCAAAATTCCAATCAACCAAATCCATCCATCTTTCTAATCTGGTTATCCAATCTAACCAATCAACCAATATAATCTAATCCAAATCCAATCAAGTCCTAATCCAAGGACCAATCCAATCTAATCCAATTCAATCAAATCAAGTCCTAATCCAAGGACCAATCCAATCAAGTCCTACTCCAAGGACCAATCCAATAAAGTCCTAATCCAAGGACCAAATCCAATCAAGTCCTAATCCAAGGAGCATTCCAATCCAAATCAAGTCCTAATCCAAGGACCAATCCAATCAAATCAATCCAAGTCCTAATCCAAGGACCAATCCAATCAAATCAATTCCAATCCAAATCAAAATCCAATCCAAATATAATCAAATCCAATCCATCATCATTCCAAGCCAAGTCCTAATCCTCATCTTCATTTAACATCATCTTCATATTCATCCAATTCCAATCTAATCCTTCACTCTCAACATGACTACCCATAATTTCAAAGCTTGGTATGAGAAGATGCTCATGGAAATTCATGAACTACCAAGTTAATCCAATAATCACCCACTCTTCTATCATACCTTCATCCATCCCATCTCAACACATTCCACCCAATCCCAATATATACCATATCTCTTATCCTTCCTCTACCTTCGACAAGGGAAATCCATCTTATCCCCCATCCATAAATCTATCTTATTCCCCATCCATATCTCCATATTATCCCTCATCCACATACTCCTCTAATCCAATATGTATACCTCCATCTCCCCCTCATCTACATCCCAATCCCCATCCTTCTATAATGCATTCATTACCTCTACTCCCCATCCAAATCCTTTACTTCATAGTCCTCCAATCATTAATCCTAATTCCCCAATCCATTATTCTAATCCTCTATGCAATTCCAATCCCAATTCTAATCCCAATCCTAATCCTCCATCCAATCCCAATCCTCCATCTAATCATAATCCCCCATCCAATCCTAATTTTCCATCTAATCCCAATCCTCCAAATCCATATTGTCCACATCCTCCAAATCCATCATCCATAATCTTATCCAAGACATGCTAGCAAAGGAAACAAAATCCTCACCTCAAAGAAAATTTGCCAAGTCTCCTCAAGTCCTGCATCCACCCCAATCACCTCCACCTCAAAACAAACACCAATCCCCCACACTTCATGATACCCCCATTTCCCTATCTACTCACATCAAAACTTCCATTCCTTCCTCCATCACACAATCCCCACAACTCCAAACATGTCAAAAGATTGTTCCAAAGCATCATAGCATAGAAACATCTCCATCTCATGAGGAATCTCCCTCCACTCCATCTCATGATGCATCTCCCTCCACTCCATCTAATGATCCCACCCCCTCCACTTCCTCTCATGATCATATGATTCCTCTATCATTGCATGATCCTCTTCCATCTCATGATCCAATCAGACCTCCCACTCCATCTCATGATACCCTCCCTAGTCAAGATCAAAGTACCCCTTCATCTCCATGTCATGATCCCAATCCATCTAAAGATCCTAATCTTTCATCCACATCTCATCCCCCTCAAAATGGACTTGCATCTTGTTTCTGAAATAATAAGGGTCCTCAAGATAATGCTCAAGATGTTGGTACATCCTCTATTCCTCCTAAATCCAAATTTCTCTCATACAAATAAAAATCCCATTATCCCTCATCTTCCACGTCCATTTTGGGACCCTATGTTCCAAAGTTAAACCCTTCATTCCTTCCATCCATTTTGGGACCCTATATTCCAAAGCTAAATCCTCCATCCCTTCCATCCATATTGGGTCCTTACATCCCTCCATCCACCATTCCATCACCTCAAATAATCCCTAAGCAAGATCAACAAAGGCACGCATCATTGAATGCCTCCCAACATGCTCCCTCCATCATCCCACCATCCATAAAATGCTTAAGTCATTCATTCTCATGCACCCATACCATTGCTATTGGAAGCAATTTGGATGCCCAATCTAAAAAGCTTAAATCTCAAAATCCACCAAAATCAAAGGATCAACATGTCCCCTCAAAACGACATGCTCAAAAGAAAAATATGATCTGAAAGAAAGAAAAATCAAAAAAGCCACAAAGGCCCCAAAAGAAAAAATCAAAAACTATGTGGATTCCCAGAGAAGCAATGCATCCCAAAGAAAAATCAAAATTGGCATCCAAACTTGTTAATCCAAAAGCACCATCCATTCATAAGTCTCCCAATCCTCCATCCAACACTCCTCCATCTTCAAAATCCATTTTGGGTCCTTATGTCCCAAAATCCACCATCCCAACTCCATCACTCCCTTCCTCTATTTTGGGTTCTCATTTCCCAAAATCTACATATAATCCAAAATCCTCTCCTCCACTACTCCAACACCCTTCAAGGTGTGTGCCAATGTTGATCTTCCACAAATTCTTCAAAACCCCATCCATTATCCAACATCCATTTCTCACAATCCCATTCCATTAGTCCAATCCTTTCCAAATCCTTATCTTCCATCCCCTATCCATTTCATCTCCCCAATTATTATTACCAACATCTATGAGCATACCTCTAGTTCAAAGAAATACTAAGGGATACCATATATGGAACTAGATGCTTGAGTCCTCCCTTCCTCTTTCATGCATCCACTATCTTCCATATACACTCATCCTCATCTTTATCCATCCAAACTATTCAAAAAACTCAAAAATTCAAAAAAAAAAAAAATCAAGAAAGAATACAAAAAAAAAAAAAATCAAAACAGAAAAAAGTAAAGAAAAATCATTTCATCCAGTGGTGAAAACCACTTCTTGTGGCACCTTGGGTATGTACCATGATGAAAACTTGGCAAACAAGCATCATGTATAATCCCCTCATCCATCAATCAATTAATCACCCTGCCCATCAAGATGTATCCTTCCCTAGTTCAGCAGTTTATCCAAATCCATGTCCTACTCTTGGCAAGAGATATCAGTTGGTCATGTGCATGTTGTTTGCATGCTTGAGCTTTTCTCTTTGTTTTTCATCTTCTGTCTCAGGACTACACTTGTTCAGGATTGCCTTGATCATCCTATATCTTGGTATGTCGTGGCTAGTGTATAATGGGGCATAGTTTTCATGGCATGGTGTGTTTGAAGGTCTTCCTTGTACAAACCGACAACCCTGCATTAGTGTTTATCAACACTTGCATGATTGTGTGCAAGGGATTCCTATTCGACTAAGCGTTAGTCCATGCCTTAGATCTTCATATCATCTTGGTTCTTATAATCAGTGGTGTAGACTATCCATGGCAATATCAAATCTAGGTTTGCTCTCTATACTTGCTCAACAAGAAATCCAATCCATTTATCATTTCTTTGTCTCATTTCATTCACAACACTCCAACTCATCCTACTTCCCTCTTTCATTATCTTCATCCTTTCATTTCTTATTCTTCTAATTCCTTTCGAGAGCACATCTGTGTTCTTCAAACTCGCATGTCCTCTTGATGGGGCATACCACTGCTTCCTCGTCATCCTTCCTCCTTATCATTCTTCCTCATCTCATGACTGGGGCATCATGCTACTAGTCCTTATCCTTTTTTTCCACTATGTTTTATTCTTCTTTGATATAACATCATTTCACGATGCTATATCAAAGAGGGGCAAAATGTAGACACCTAAAATTAATATTTAATTAATTTAAGCCTATCAACATAATTAATTAACTTAATTGGGTTATCCTTATTCCTCTCAGAATCAATTAAATCTAATTTAATTAATCTTGTCACTATAGTCCAATAATTAATTTATCAAATAAATTAATTATTACCCTATTCTTCTAAAGTCATCTCAATAATTATTTCCTCTAAACCCACTCAGTTAATTAATTTTAATTAATTAACCTAGTCATGTGATTCCTACAAATCACTTTTCCTAATCCCACTTAGCCTAATTAATTCTTCTAGAATCTCTCATAATCATGCTTATCATTATTCTCCAATTTTTTAATTCCCACTCATGTCACATCAACATTGAGTCTCTCAAAGAAATTCAATCCCTCAATGCATCCTTATTTTGGAATTTTTAATTCCTCAAGTTTGAAATTCAAATTTCTCCCCCCTTTTTCCAAAGGAATTGTATATTCCTGTTTATTTTCCCAAGGCACCCTTGATCCATGTCTTCTATCCAAAATCAATCTCAACCCTTCATAATCAAATCAATCTTGGCCCTTCATTGGCCTCCTCCAATCTATAAATTGGAGCTTATTCTCCTCACAAATGAGATCCACTTCTCATGCATCCTCATGCTGCTCTATTCTCCTCTCATCCTCTTCTAAATCCTCTCTCAAATCTATCAAATTCATAATCCATCACTCAAATCCAACAATCCAATAGTCCATCAATCTATTTTGTTGAGCATTTCGAGAGAATCATCCAAGAGAAGGTAAAATCCGAAGGAGAAGGTAAAATAGCAAGGTGAAATGGTCTCTTTATGATATTTTAGCATTTTCATGTTTATTTCATTATGTTTTGATCATTTGACCTTCTAATCTATTTTCCCCTGTTCAACTGGATATAATGAATGTAGTCAATATTGTATCAAGATTTCAAAGTAATCCAAGAGAAAATCAAGAAAGTGCAATTAAAAGGATATTTCGGTATTTGCAAGGAACAATTGAATATGGTTTATGGTACGGGTATGTGCAGGATCATGGTTTGCCAAAACAGGCCCTTAAGTGGCAATAAAATTTCAAAAAATCATAGTTTCGCAACTTGACATGAAAAATTGAATAAGTTATGAACATTATTTATAAAATATGTAAGAAGAGAATCTATATAAAATTAAATGTAGTTTCTAAGCTACTAGTTTTTCTTTGGAAAATAAAATCCTATTTGATGAAAATTTCAAATTTCAATGCAGTGGTATTAAACTTTCAGGAAAAAGATAAAAAGTAGGTGTATGTCTAACTACCCTAATCATAATAAAATCATAACATTTTTTTATAAGATTTATAATATAAGTATTAGACTCATGTCCGAACGTGACACATATTTTTTTATATTTTTTTATGAAGTAAATAATTATTTATGAATGTTTTACTACTTTTTTAGAAATTCAGAAACTCCTACGTCTGACCACCTTAACTTAGTCAAAACCTTATGAAATTCAATATTTTTTTATTTTTTCCCTATATTAGACAAAGCATAGGATGTGACGCATATTTCAGATTCAAAAAATGTTATATCGTTTGAGAGTTATGAGTGTTTTTCAATTAGTCTATCAATCAGGACTTTTGTCAGAATTCAATTAGAAAATAAATAATTATTATTTATTAAAGTTGAAATATGACACGCTTTATATTGTTGGAAAGATGAGAACATCCTTAAAAAACCCTTTTTCATTTTATCAATTTTGGCTATAAAAAAAGTCATCAGCCACCAGTGTAAAGTCTGGAAAATCAAGGAATACTGAAAAAACATGTTTTTTTCAGTTGACTTTCCAGGCTTGTCACTTCCAAGCCAAATCCCAAAGCAAACCTGAATGTAAAAATGGAGGTAAAAATTTATGTTTTAAAATTGGATATCCGTTAAAATTGGATATTTGTTAAAATCGGATATCCGTTTTGAAAAAATAAAAATAAAAATATTTTAGTAAATTGGGCATAACTTTTGCGTTTTATATCAAAATTTTGATTTTTTATAGGTGTTGGAAAGGTAATTCAGAGATCTATGATATGAAATAGGTATATTTTCAATTATTTTTGTTTAAAAATAATTATAATTCATTTAAATTCATCCTTCATTTTTAAAACATAAAAAGCTCATGACTTTTTCATATGATTTCACTATTGCCTGAATTTTTGTAACAATCATCTCAAAATAAACTAAATAAGTAATTAATAATAGTGTAAAGCAGAAAAATCGAACCCTAGTCGTTCTCCCCTCCCCAACTCCAAGGAGAGAGAAGGGAGAGTCACTAGGGTTGATGGTTTTCACTTAGGAGGGACTTTACATTCAAAAGAGGGGTTGAAACCCACAAGATCCAATCCCACGCAATGCAAGATTGGATTCTATATGAGTTTCAAGGGTTAAGACAGCAAGGCTACCCTCTTTTGTAAAGAATGAAGATAGAATGATTAAGCTTGGAATGCATAGAAAGTGATAAAGATTTGCTTATAAAATGAGATAGGGATATGATATGAAGCTGCGGACCTGGAATTAGCAGTAAAATGTCAAGACGGCGCTGTCCTGCAAATTTGAGCAAAAGTTGATAGGACGATGGTGCCCGGCATGCACACGGTCCTCCGAAAAATCCGTGAAACGAAGGGGGATTTGTTCGTCTCTGCACAAGGATTCCAGATCTTCAATTTCAGCCGCGTACCTGCAACCTACACACAGAAAAGCGAAGACGATTGGGGGGTTAGGGATTAGGGGTTTGCCCTTAGGTCAAACCCCGGTTTTGGAATTAACCAAGAAATGAGAAATGTTGTAAATGTAATGTAAAACAAGTACTAGTACCTTGTTGTAAGGATGTTTGTATCCTTATGTGCGAAGGTATAGATGTTGTTGTTTGTTGTATGTTGTATGTTGTAGCATGTAATGTGTTGTAAGTGATCTCCTCTTCAATGGTTGAATCCTTGTCTTGAATGCAACACTTAGCCTTGAATGGAGACTTAGAATGATCAATTGCTTGAAGGGATGCTTGAATGCTTGAATGCTTGAGTATATTTTTCACGCTTTTTCCATCATATCGAATGAAAGAGGAGAATGTAGTTTATATACTTGTCAATTAGGGTTGATAGACTGATTTTCCCGACCTTAGGCCGACCAGGAAAGATAATTTTCCAATTTGCAAACAAAAAGACCCGAGACCCCATAGGAGACCAGGCCCAAAATAGGGCCAGGGACCAGGGCGCTGGGCGCCATGGTCTTGGGGGACCAGGGCAGTGGGCGCCCTGGTCCTGAAGGACCAAGGCGCTGGGTGCTCTGGTCCCACCTCCCGGGACAGCAGGGTGCAAAGGAGGTTCAGGCCAGGGTGCAAGGAAATGCAGTTTTTGGTGTCATGAGCAAGTTTCGGGGTCTCCATTCAGGTTTAGTGTTGCGTCGCCTTCGTGAAGACCCAAATGCGGTCGAAATTGCAAGTGTCACAATTTTAGGACGCTACATTTAGCCCCCACTTTAGCGGGAGTATAAGCGTACGCTCATACTTCCGGTAAAGTACAAGGAAACAACATTGAAAAACTTTCACCACGTCAAGGAGGCAAGATACACCAAGCCCCCAGTGGACTAAGGATCTTACGACTTCGATTGACAAAGTAAAAGGGAAGATCACGAGGGAGAACCATGACTATCAGTAGTAAGGTTCCCTCACTATGAGTCATGCAAGAAAGATATCAAAAATTTTCAAGACAAAGCTAAATTTGTCAAGAAATTTTCAAGTATCTTGAAAAGATATGAACGAGATGTATGCCCCCCTACGTTAAAGCGATCGCACACACCTCACCGGGGGTGATTGCTTTAAGGTAGTGATACATATAAGAAAATGAAAAAGGGAAAGGAGCACATTATCACAAGGATTTAGCCCCCAAGTGTGAGATAAGCCCAAGGATAATAGACACAAAACACAAAGCACAAGGTGACTTCACTTTCCTCGGGGTCAGTATGCTGTATGATAATTCATGTATATCATATGTATGTATGCATAATTGTTCTTCATTCCCCAATCAAGGAAGGTCACCTAGAAGAAGGGAACACATGTATCTTTTGAGTCAACATGAGAGAGATCGAGAGATCTCAATGCTTTGCATCGTCCTCAAGTAGACAACACTAAGGACAACAAATAGAAGAATGAGAATAACACATAGAAGAAGTAACGAAAGAGAGGAGGAGAGAATCTGCTATGCTAATGAAACTAGTCTAGCACGTCATCTACCCCCCGATCTTGCTGATCAATGTTTCGGGAAGGCAGGGAACACGCTAGAGGAGGAACATCCAACACAGCAGATGGAGCTATCACAAGATCCAAACAAGGGCTATGTTCATATCCCAAGCCACGGTGTTCTTGTCTAGGAGCTAGGATAAGTGCTTTAGAAAATTCGTTAGATAAATGGTTATCAATATCAACAAGTTCATATTCACTATCAGAATGAACAGGAGCAGTAGCATTTTCATCATGAATAACATTTTCATCTATATCATCATCAAGATTTATAAAAATAGGATCTTTAACTCGCACAGGATCAAGACCATCATGCATCTTATGTTTAGGAGATTTCGGCTCAATCGTCGGCTGAGGAGAAAATGGAATAATGCTTGTTGAAGGTGTTTTTGGGGATTGTAAAGTTTGAGCTCTAAGACGACGCTTTCGCCGGCGTTCACATGCAGAACGATTTCGTCTAGTCTTAGTAGGAAGTTGAGAAGATTGAGGAGGAGGAATGTTCTCATCCTTATCACTTGGGTGTTTAGGTTGTGGTCTCTTAGGCTGAACAATAGGAGAAGAGGAAGGTCTCTTCTCTCCATAAGAGGAAGGAGGAGGAACTGCTCCATATAAAGGAGGAATATTTGGTTTTGGAAGGAGACCAAGTCCATCATGACGTGGAGGGATAGGTCTACTTTTTGGAAGTTTATTAATCATAGGCATAGTCACATCCATAGGGATGGGTTGGGAATCTTCTTGAGGAAAGACATTAGTTTTATCTTTCAAAGGAAGAACTTCCTTCTCAAGAATGATAGGAATGTCAAGTTTGGGTGTTCTAGGTTCACTTAGAGATAGGATCATATCTGTTTTCCACTTTTGATAAGATTTGAAAAGATGATCACTTCGCAGAGGAAGAGATTGGAATTGTTTAGGCCAAAAGTAATCAAGAGGAACGCTAGAAGTTCTTTCAGCTGGTTTAAAGAGACTATGATTGACAGTAACAACTTCACCATTATGGGGAAATTTCAAACACTTGTGAATAGGAGAAGCAATAGCTTTCATGGAAGATAGCCAAGGATAGCCAAGCTTCACACGAAATTGTTCAGAAGATGGAATAATAGCAAAGTTCACATCAAGGGATTTGTTACGGACCTCAATAGGTAATGTAATAGAACCAATTGCAGGAGAAGAAAATGCATCAAATAGTTTCACAACCACATCTGTTTCATCATAGATTACTTGATTCAATTGCAAAGTAAAAAGAAATTCTTCAGTAATGACATTAATCATACAAGAAGGATCAATAAGCACTCCACGGCAAGGTGTGTTCTTGACTTTTGCAACTATATATAAAGGACCATTAGGTGCCCTGATAGTTTTATTGGAATCAAATGTGATGGAAGGTTCTTTAGGGATTTTCTGTTGCTCTACAAAGTTAATCACATTCGGAGTCATGGACACAAGATCATCAGGTGAGACAGAGGAATCAGTAGTATCAATCGCATTAGAGGTATGAGAAGGTAATGGATCAGTGAAAATCTGAAGATTTTGGTTAGGAGGAGCTACAGATGTATTGCCTTTATCATTCACACCAGAAATAGAGATAGTATTATTATCAATCAAATCTTGAATTTTCCCCTTTAAAGCAAAACATTTTTCAGTATCATGCCCAGGTTGACGATGAAATTGACAAAAAGATTTGTTATCAAAATAGGGTGAATTAATCTTTGTAGGATCAATTTGCCTTATAGGAGGAAGAGTAAGCACATTTTGTTCCAATAACTTATTCATAATACTATGCAATGATTCATTCAAAGGAGTAAACTTTCTTTCTCTCTTGAAAAACTTAGAAATAGGAGACACACCTGATGCTGCATTCACATTGTTGTTGATGATGTTTTCATTGAATTTAATGGACTCTCTGTTTGGTTTAAACTTCCCAAATGGTTGTTGACTACTATCACCCTTATCACTCAGAGTCATAGAATGTGATTGTTCCATTTGACTCACAGTCAGTTGATAATTGTGAAGAGTTGCGCACAACTGTTGGAAAGAAGTAAACTTAGAAAATAGGAGTTTGTTTCGAATATCTTTTTGTAAATTAGAAATAAAGATTCTTTGAATATCATTGTCAGGCACTGGAAAAGAAATTTGAGCATACAAATGCTTATATCTACCAATGAAATCAGTCACTTTTTCTTTAACACCTTGTTTACAATGCATTAAATCAATCAAAGTAACTTTAGGACTTATATTGTTTTGAAATTGTTGAATGAAAGCATTTGCAAGTTGTTCGAAAGAAGTAATAGAATAGGAAGGCAACGAGCAATACCATTGTAGGGCTTTGTCTCTTAATGTTCTAGTAAACAATTTTGCAAGCAACCTTTGGTCATAAGCAAAATCAGTACATATTGTCTGAAAGGTCTTAACATGTGTTAGAGGATCACCCTTACCATTATAAAGCTCCAAATGTGGAATTTCAACATGTTTAGGGGGAATAGCTCAAACAATGTCAAGAGAAAGTGGGCTCGCAACATCAAATGTGGGCACACCAAACTTAGATTGATTCATAGAGGCAATTTTTTGCTATAAAGAAGAGATAGTTTGTGCAAGATTGTTAATGGTCGCTTCAGTCAAAGAATTCATATTAGACGTGTTAGATTGTGATGGAGGTGTTATGTTATTGAAAGAAGGTAGAGAGTAAGGTGGTGGGACACTATGATAGTTAGTCATAGGAGATGATTGGACAGGAGGAACACTACAAGGAGGAATGGAAGGGTTAAATGAATTGCCCCCTTGCGTCATGTTCATTTGCGGAGATACAAGAGGAACACTCATTGAAGGAATGAATGAAGAAGTTGGATTGAATGAAGGAAGAGGGTTAATTGAAGAAGAGGGATTGCCCCCATGATTAGTGATCATAGGAGGAATGTCTTGTATTGAATTAGTCATTATGTTTGATGTAAAAGTAGGTATACTAGCAATAGGAGTTGTCAAAGGAATAGAATGATTGTCTTGAGTAGGAGGTTGTGTATGACCTAAGGTCTCGGCACAACTCTTCATAGGCATCACATTTGAATCCGCAATGTGTGAAATACCACGCAAAATATCAATTCCATTCTTATCACTTTGAAGCATACGTTTTAGACCCTCAATTAAAGGAAGAGCTTGACTATCAGGGTATTCTTGAGACATCCATTGTCGAAAATCATCAAATTGGTTATCCAATTTTGACAGTTGTTCTACAGAAACCTCATGGAGAGATTCTTCATCACTAAGAGGATTAGAGGAATTACCCATGTCCTCGTTAAAAAGACCATTCAAATTAGGTTCCATCTCCTTAGTAATTAAACCTTGGAAAGACTTAATTCTCAGGCTTCGTCTAACAGGAATAGTGTAAGTAGGACTTATTGTTGTAAAACTCATGCACTAGAGAGAGAGAAGATTTTGAATTTTAGAGGTAGCAAATTTCAGTAAAACCAGCCAATCTTCTAGATTTAAGCTGTTAAATGCAATCAGGACAATCTCCCGAAATTTCAAAAAAAATGTCTGGGACCGTGGCGCTCGGGGTGCACACGGTCCTCGCAACTTTTTTCGAAATTTGCAGGGATGAAAGTTATGATGATTTTACAGCTAACCTGAAAAAATTGAGTGATTTTACAATCTGTAGATAGGCCAAATTAAAGTTGCAATCTCAAAATTGAACCCTACCAAGATTGTCGAAAAATGCAAAATTTGAATTTTGAAAAAGAGAGGGAAACTGAAATTTTGAATTTTATGATTTTAGAGGGAATACCAAAAGCGATGTAAGTTTTGAAATTTGAAAGTTGACTCAATTTCACGCAAAATTCAATTTTAAAACCGGAAATCAAAGTTGTTGTAATTAAGCACTTAATTTCAAAAGTCACAAATTGCAAAAATTTGAATAAATCACTGAAATTTCGAATGAATGATAACACACTTTTCAGATTTAGGATAGTAAGAAACACAATTTTGACACAAATTTCAATTTCAACAATTTTTGAATGATTAGAAGCCTCAATCCAAGCAATCACTAGACCAACTTTGACTGTAATTTTGAAGGTGTTAAAATTGATAAAATCGGCCAAAATTCTGGATTTTAGTAGGAAAATACAGTAAGATCTCGCTCCCGAAATTTCGAAAAAAATGTCGGGGATGATGGCGCTCGGAGTGCACACGGTCCTCGCAATTTTTTTCGAAATTTTCAGGGATGAAAGATATTGTGATTTTATTGCGGAATCCAAAGTTACAGCTGATTTGGAGATGTTTTGATTAGTGAAATTATCAGTCAAAGGTTGAATCAAGAGGGTTTCAAAAATTAGGGTTTTGACACTTAACCACTTAATTTTCAAAATCAAAGCACAAATATGAATTGATAATTTGTAATAGAAGGGCAGATCTGAAACAAGCATTAACAATTAAACATTTCACAAGTTTAATTACTTAAAAAGAAAATTTAGGGTTTTTATGCAATTAACCTCTAAAATTTTGCAAAAGATCAAACATGGAAATGTAATCAAGGAATCCAATTTTTAGATCTAACTATGAATAATCAGAAAGGATGTTCACGTCGGGTTCACCAAAATGTAAAGTGGAAAAATCGAACCCTAGTCGTTCTCCCCTCCCCAACTCCAAGGAGAGAGAAGGGAGAGTCACTAGGGTTGATGGTTTTCACTTAGGAGGGACTTTACATTCAAAAGAGGGGTTGAAACCCACAAGATCCAATCCCACGCAAAGCAAGATTGGATTCTATATGAGTTTCAAGGGTTAAGACAGCAAGGCTACCCTCTTTTGTAAAGAATGTAGATAGAATGATTAAGCTAGGAATGCATAGAAAGTGATAAAGATTCGCTTATAAACTGAGATAGGGATATGATATGAAGCTGCAGACCTGGAATTAGTAGTAAAATGTTGAGACGGCACTATCCTGCAAATTTGAGCAAAAGTTGATGGGACGATGGTGCCCGGCATGCACACGGTCCTCCGAAAAATCCGTGAAACGAAGGGGGATCTGTTCATCTCTGCACAAGGATTCCAGATCTTCAATTTCAGCCGTGTACCTGCAACCTACACACAGAAAAGCGAAGACGATTGGGGGGTTAGGGATTAGGGGTTTGCCCTTAGGTCAAACCCCGGTTTTGGAATTAACCAAGAAATGAGAAATGCTGTAAATGTAATGTAAAACAAGTACTAGTACCTTGTTGTAAGGATGTTTGTATCCTTATGTGCGAAGGTATAGATGTTTTTGTTTGTTGTATGTTGTATGTTGTAGCATGTAATGTGTTGTAAGTGATCTCCTCTTCAATGGTTGAATCCTTGTCTTGAATGCAACACTTAGCCTTGAATGGAGACTTAGAATGATCAATTGCTTGAAGGGATGCTTGAATGCTTGAATGCTTGAGTATAGTTTCCATGCTTTTTCCATCATATCGAATGAAAGAGGAAAATGTAGTTTATATACTTGTCAATTAGGGTTGATAGACTGATTTTCCCGACCTTAGGCCAACCAAGAAAGATAATTTTCCAATTTGCAAACAAAAAGACCCGAGACCCCATAGGAGACTGGGCCCAAAATAGGGCCAGGGACCAGGGCGCTGGGCGCCATGGTCTTGGGGGACCAGGGCACTGGGCGCCATGGTCTTGGGGGACCAGGGCGCTGGGCACTCTGGTCCCACCTCCCTGGACAGCAGGGTGCAAAGGAGGTTCAGGCCAGGGTGCAAGAAAATGCAGTTTTTGGTGTCATGAGCAAGTTTCGGGGTCTCCATTCAGGTTTAGTGTTGCGTCGCCATCGTGAAGACCCAAATGCAGTCGAAATTGCAAGTGTCGCAATTTTAGGACGCTACAAATAGAAAATTTAGGAATTGTATTGAGTTCGATAAATTTTGATAAACCATGTTATCTATGTTTGTTCCTTTCTCCATCTCTCTCTCCTAAACCTATCACTCCACTTGTTTGTTTCTTTCTCCCTCTCTTTTTTCCATATTTATGCATCTCTCTCAAGACCTATATCTCTAAGTGTCATTGATTAACTCATTCATTCTCTCAAGCTCTACAAGGTGCTTATATTTCTACCTATTCATAATTTCCTCCTCTATGTCACTCTCTCTTCTCTAAGATCTAGACTAGTCTCTCTGCATTTCCTGCTCATCTCTAGCAACAAAATTCAGAGGGGACAAGGAGAGGCATATGGAAGTATCAAAAAAAGGAGAGGGGGAGAGAGGTGAGAAGGAGAGAATAATTGGGGGGAAGAGAGAGTGTGAGAGAGATAGCTAGAGGTAATTAGGTGGTAGGTGAAGAGAGAGAGGGAGGGGTGATTGGGGTGAAGAGAGAATGAGAGGGAGAGTTTGAGATTATTAGGGGGTAGGAGGAGAGGGGAAGAGGGAAAATTATCAACAAAGAGAGAAGAGAGATGGGCACAGAGGTGAAGAGAGACATAGAGAGTAATTAGGGGGTGGGGAGACGGAGAGAATGAAGTATCTATAAACCCATAGTAGGATAGAGGTGATCGAGGGTAATTCAGGGAAAGAAATAATGTGAGAGAGAGTTGGGTGTAATTAGATGATAACAAGAGAGGGAGAAGAGTAATTATCAACAAAAGGAGAGAGGGAGAGATGTGGAGAGAGGTGAAGAGAGTGATAGAGAGAGGATAATTCAGGGGAGCAGAGGGGAAGAGGGAAGTATTAACAAAGAGATGGACTAGAGAGAGGGTAATCAAGGGTCTCTCTCCCCATCTCTACCCCCTCTTCCTTTGTTGATACTCCCTCCCTCTCTCTCCCCCCTCCCCTTCCCCTAATTACTTTCTCTCTAGACCTATCTCTTTGAACCTCTCTCCTCATCTCTCCCTCTCTCCCTTTATTGATACTTTCCCATCTCCCCTCTCCTCCAAACCCCTAATTACCCCCAACTCTCTCTTATTATCTCTTCCCCAAATACCATATCTCTTTCATACCTATTCTCACCTCTAAATTTACCATATGACCCCTTAGGTGTTGTTAGGGATCATATTGTGTCCTAACAGGTCATATGGTGTCCTATGAACCCTTAGGACACCATATGATGTCGTTAGGAGTCATATGGTGTTCTAAGGGGTCATATTGTGTCTTAAAGGGTCATATGGTGTCCTATGACCTCTTCGGACACTATATGACCCCTTAAAACAATATATGGTATCATTATGTATCGTATGGTATCCTAAGGGGTCATATGGTATCCTATGACCCCTTAGGACACCATATGGTTTTGTTAGGGTTTGTATGCTGTGATATGGGGTCATAAGATATCATTTGACCACTGAGGACACCATATGACCCCTAAGGTGTCGTTAGGGATCATATTGTGTCCTTGTTAGGACCCAGGAAGGACAACTGAGAGGGGGGTGAATCAGTTGTCAATAAATTATAGATCAAATAGAAATTATTCCAACTTAAACTTAGTGTTGGTAAACCAAACTTAAATGTCGGTAAAATAGATTAATAGTTATAGCAGTAACGGTTTAACTTAATACATGAAACATAAAGAGAAACAATATCACAACACATGACACGGAGATTTTGATGTGGAAACCTGGTAAGGGAATTCCCATGGTGGGAAACCTTACCCACAATTAGATGATACTACTACAGATAGTAAGTGTATACAAATGGAGTCTAGACATGTTGAAAGGCCAACCGCCTAGACCTCACTGCTCAATCACAAAATAGGAGTCACACTAACTACAATTGGATGGTTAAATCCAATGATAATATACTACTCAAAATAGCATCTGCAATGCTGGATTCAATACTGGTTTAAGCTCTGAACATGAGTGTCAAACACCTTCATAACCTTTCCTTTAACCTTCAAATAATGTTTGCATGATTCACACAAGGATCTTCTTATTTTCTCTCTTCAATATTCAAACACACTCATACCTTTATTCCTATATCCTGATCTTCAATAAGATCTTATAACTATATACACAAAACCTAAGACCAAATGTATAGGTCGGCTCACTAAAGATATTACAATTAAAATCAATTACAAATAAGTCTTGATGCGATACAACATGTTGACTCAATACATTTACTAGTCAATAAACCATCTCCATAATGTGTCGTGCTGATCTAGAATAGATATCATGTACCGGTCCATAACCTAGACCTATCTATCGGTAAAGGCAAATCTGTCGACCCGATTAGACCAATAAGAAAAACACCAAATCCAAACTTCTAGTCCATATCTTCGACATAGCCAAATGATCTCCAGATGATAACAAGTCATCATCACTATTGGTGAATAATATAACCTTCTGGTGAGCACATATCGGTGACTGTACATAAGCCACTAACCATACCGGTGAACATAATATGTCTGCTCAACAATAAACCAATATAACCATAGTGCCAAATCGACAATGTCAACCTCCAAGAAGATAAGTGTTGACATCAATGACAAAACCAATGCAACACATGATGAAGTCATCCATAATACCAACAATCTCCCCCTTTGGCATTGATGTCAACACTAGATGGAAAAACATCTAAGTGCCAAAAATAGAATGCCAAAAACCAATAAGCCAACAATCTCCCAAAGGTAGATCAATAAAAAGTTATGTAACAGAAACAGAAACCAAAACCAAAAATACATATATATCTCTCCCCCAAGGTATAATGTTTTTCCATAAATATCTCTCCCCCTTTGACATCAAATGCCAAAGTAGTTCAGAATTCAAAAACATAACATCCATACAACTACTCCCCCTGAGAAGTAGCTCTCCTCCATCAAAGCCGGAAAAAAAATTTTTTGTTAGTCCCTGTCGGTTTGATACCAAACTTCTTCATTCAAGTCTTTGCTGATGGGGAAATTATCCCAAGCTGCTCTCTGAGATATTCAAATGTTTCCTTAGGCAAAGGCTTTGTAAAGATATCTGCAATTTACTCTTTAGTATTCACATAAACCAATCTCACTTCATTTAATTCAACATTCACTTTCAGAAAATTGTACTTAATAGAAACATGCTTTGTCTTAGAGTGAAATACCAGATTCTTTGATATATCAATTGTTGTTGAATTATCACAATAGATAATTATTGGTTCTTTGCATTTTACCTTTATATCCTTCAACATTTGTTTGATCCATAATACCTGAGTGCAATTAGTTGTTGTTACAACATATTTTGATTCTACTATAGATAATGATGTACAAGTCTGCTTCTTGCTTATCCATGAAATCAATCTTTTGCCAAGAAAGAATGCATGCCAGTGGTACTCTTTCTTTCATCTATATCTCCTACCCAATTTGCATCAATGTATGCACATAAATCAAAATTTTCATCTTTAGGAAACCATAAACCAAGATTTGTGGTGCCTTGTAGGTACCGAAAAATCCTTTTAACTATTGATTCATGATTTTCTTTAGGATTTCTATGAAATCTAGATACAATACATACTACATTCATTATATCAGGTCTGGTTTTTGTCAAATACAGTAATCCTCCAATCATAGATTTGTATCTTGTTGGATTAATAGGAGCTAAATCATCCTTCAATGTTAATTTATCAGTTGTAGTCATAGGAGTGCTTACCGGTTTGGAATTTTCCATACCAAATTTCTTCAAGAGTTCCTTTAAGTACTTTGTTTGACATATTAATATACCTTTATTTGTTTGTGAAATCTGCAAACCTAAAAAGAATTTTATCTCTCCAATCATAGACATTTCAAATTCTTCTTGCATCTAGTTAGCAGAGTCTTTACATAATCCATCTTCACCTCCAAAAATAATATCATCCACAAATACTTCAATAACCAAAATATCATCATTGGTAACTTTGTAATACAAATTGTTGTCAGCATTACCTTTTGTGTAACCAAACTTCAAAAGATATGTATCCAATAGCATACCAAGCTCTAGGAGCTTGCTTCAAAGCATGTAAAGCTTTCCTTAACCTGCAAACCATATCCTTATTATCTGTCAAAGAAAATCCATCAGGTTATTCAATGTAAACTTTCTCCTCAAGATCTCTATTCCAAAATGCACATTTTACATCCATCTGATAAACTTTATAGTTTTTATGAGCTGCAAATGCAAGAAATAGTCTAACTGCCTTAATTCTAGCTACCGGTGCAAAGGTTTCATTATAATTGATTCTTTCTTTTTGTGAATAACCTTTAAAAACTAATATTTCTTTGTTCCTGATTACTTCACCATTCTCATTAAGTTTATTTCTATATACCCGTTTGGTTCCAATTATATTTTTGTCTTTAGGCCGAGGAACTAATGTCTAAGTATTGTTCTTTTCAATTTGTTCTAATTCATCTTCCATTGTTTTAATCCAATGTTCATCTTGAAATGCTTCAATAACAGATGTTGGTTCAACTTGAGACATTAAACATACCTCTTCATTTGTCAATCTTCCTCTAGTCATAACACCTTGATTCTTGTTTCCAATTATCCGATTCTCTGAATGATTCAATCTTACATACCTGAGTTTGTTCTAATTAACATTCACAGGTTGTTGTTCTTCAGTCACAGTTGAGTTCTCTAATGATGTCGGTGTGACTCGATCTTCACTTTGTACCAGTACATTCTGTGTCGGTTCATTTATAATCATTTCACTTGTTGGTTCTACAGATCTTGAATCTCCTCTAAAGTGTTCATCTATCTTCACATTAGTACTCTCAATGATTTTTTGTAACCTTTTATTATAACATCTATATGCCTTGCTTTTAGATGAATAACCAAGAAATATTCCTTCATCACTTCTAGGATCAAATTTGCCAATATGTTAGGATTAATGATAGTCCTAAAAATACTAAGAGGCAGGGGGGTGAATCAATATCTAACCGATTAACAAAATATTTAACCTTATTAATTATTTTGCATTCCAAAATAGTGTATCGCTAAACAAGAATTAATGCAGTAAATAGGAATAGTAAAGATAGCATAGAAAACATACCATAACATAAGATGTTTAACGAGGAAACCTGGTGTGGGAAAAACCTTGGTGGCATTTGTGACCCACAATATTCACTCACTAGCCAATGAATAGATATTACTTACAAGAGGGGTCTGCACATGCAGGAAGGCCAACTTCCTAGAGCTCACTGCTCAATTACAAAATGGAAGTCTCACTGACTTACAAAATGGATTATGAGAATCCAATATAATGTACTGCTACAATTCAGTATCTTCCATGCCAGGTTCAGTACCGGTTTAAAATCATACTATAACCATAAACCTTATACAAAATCTACCTTAATATTCACTCATCACTTCTCTACATCCATGCTACTTCTTTTAAAATGATTTACAAGATCTCATACATATATGAGTCTATTACAATATTCCTTGTCGGCTTTACAAAAGGATATTTACAATTAAATACAATAAAAAAATGTTTGTTCCTATCGGCTAAGGTGTCGGTATACATTCTTGCCGCTGTTGGTGAAGTGTATGTCAGTGTTGGTGTCTGTTGGTGATTTACCAGTTGAATGTCAAGTGGTTGCCTATAGGTTGCCGGTAGGTTATCGGTAGGTTCCCATCGATGACAACACCATCATTTCTCATTAGAGTTTAGAATGCCAACACAATATACTTATCTCTTCTAATATAACATTTTCTTCCAAATATTTTGAAATACTTAAGAATAAGAATATGACCAAACCATAGTTTATAAGGGGTCTTACCAGTTTCACTTTTGATGCAAATTTTGTTGAAAGTATAAACCATTATATTCACTACTTCTCTCTAGTACATATGAGGTAGATTTGCTTCCATTAACATGGATCTGGTTGCATCCATAATAGTTTTGTTCTTCCTTTCCACAACTCCATTCTGTTGGGGTGTCTGGGGTGGTGATAGTTGTCTTTTGATTCCATTCACTTCATAGAATGCATTAAATTCTCTAGATGTAAATTCTCCTCCTTGATCTGATCTTAAACATTTGATTTTCTTGTCAGTTTCATTCTCTACCATTGCCTTGTATATCTTGAATCTTTCAAAAGCTTCTGATTTCTCCTTGAGAAAAGTAACCCAACACATTCTAGAATAATCATCAATTATTAGCATAAAGTATCTATCTCCTTGTAGAATTCTTGTTCTTGCTGGAGCACATAAATCAGTATGAATTAAATCAAGAATATTATTGGATTTCTCAGTAATGCTCTTAAATGTTGTTCTAACTTGCTTTCCCATTTGACATTCCTTACATACCGGATTATGAGGTTTCACAATCTTAGGTAAATCTCTTACTACCTTAGTTGAACTGATCTTTACAATGCAATCAAAATTTACATGACAAAGTCTCTTATGCCATAACCAACTTTCATCAGTGTGAGCAATCAAACATGTCTTATCCTCGTATTCAAGTGAAAGATATTATCTTTAGTCTGATTACTAGTTGCAATCTCCAATCCAGTTCTATTTATGATTTTGCATTTTCCATTCTTGAATTGTAACTAAAATCCTTTCTGAACTAACTAACCAACACTCAAAAGATTATGCTTTAAACCTTCTACAAAATAAACATTGTCAGTATTGTGCTTACCATCCAAAGATATAGTGCCTCTTCCTTTGATCAAACAAGCTTTATCATCTCCAAACCTTATTAGACCTCCATGAATTTCCTAAAAACATAAGAATTTGATTTTATCACCAGTCATATGATACGAGCATCCACTATCTATGATCCATTCATCCTTTTCTTCAATGTTAGTTGCCAGTGCCTGCTCTACCAGTTTGACAATAGGTGTTAGTTGATCTTCTTTTATTGCAACAAAAACCCATCCGCTATCCATTGGATCTTCATTTGAATCATGACTTATCTCTATTTTTATTAAATCTATCTCTGATATTCAGGGTTAGGTTTATATGTTCTTTATGCTTCCTTCCTTAGTGTTGCATGTCTATCAGGACACCTAGAAGCTATATGACCAACTTTATTGCAATTAAAATATTTGAAAGGTGCTTTACCTTCATACTTACTTCCTACTAAACCTTTAGGCATCTTTCTTGCAAATAATGCTTCAAGTTCTTCATTTTCTCTCCTCATATCTTCAAGTTCTTTTGCATAAAATGCTTTCCAATCAGTTTTATCAGATGATGATGATGCTTTGAAAGCTAAATCAGTCTTTACAGTAGCAACGGGACCAAACTCTTCAAGTTCAAATGCAGAAAGTTTTCCAACCAAGGTATCTCTAGAAACTAAAGCATTAGGCATTGTTCTCAACTCATTAATAGTAGTTACTTTCATTTTGTAAGTCAGTGGAAAAGCTCTTAAAACTTTAGACACAATTTTATCTTCACTTAAGGATCCTCCACAACATTGTATTCCTAAAACAATTTCATTAACTCTTTCCATAAATGCAAAAATTCTTTCATCTTCTTCCATTTAAAAATTTTCATACCTGACTCAGCAACATTCTAATTTTACAATTTTGACAGTGGTATCTCCTTCATTCAATGTTTCCAGTTTATCCCGAATAGCTTTAGCAGTAGATTGGTCTAATAATCCCATGATTTGCTAATCTAATAATGCGCTCAAAAGTGATTCTCTTGTTTTGCAATCATTGTCCAAGCCCTTAGCCAATGTTGGTGGATGAGGTTGATTCAAAGTAGGACTAACATAGCCATTATTAGTAACATCCCATATATATCTGCCAGTGCAGTTTAGATGTGTTTCCATTCTGATCTTCCATATACCATAGTTAGTTCCACCAAGCTCCTGACTATCCTTCCTGAAAATATTTGTTGTCATAGGATCTCCTCAAGTTGTTAGGCTTCTGTAAAAAGAGGACTTAGCTCTGATACCAATTGTTAGGACTCGCGAAGGACAACTGAGAGGGGGGGTGAATCAGTTATCAACCAATTATTAATAAATTATAGATCAAATGCAAATTATTCTAACTTAAACTTAGTACTGATAAACCAAACTTAAATGCCAGTAAAAGAGATTAACAGTTATAGCAGTACCGGTTTAACTTAATGCATGAAACATAAAGAGAAACAACATCCACAATACATGACACAGAGATTTTGACATGGAAACCCGGTAAGGGAAAAACCATGGTGGGAAACCTTACCCATAATTAGATGATACTATTGTAGATAGTAAGTTTATACAAATGGGGTCTACACATGCAGAAAGGCCAACAACCTAGACCTCACTTCTCAGTCACAAAATAGGAGTCACATTGACTACAATTGGATGGTTAAATCCAATGATAATGTACTTCTCAAAATAGCATCTACAATGTTGGATTCAGTACTGGTTTAAGCTCTGAACATGAGTGCCAAATACCTTCATAACCTTTCCTTTAACCTTCAAATAATGTTTGTGTGATTCGCACAAGGCTCTGCTTATTTTTGCTCTTCAATATTTGAACACACTCATACCTTATTCCTATATCTCAATCTTCAATAAGATCTTACAATTATATATACAAAACCTAAGACCAAATATATAGGTCGGCTCACTAAAGATATTATAATTAAAATCAATTACAAATAAGTCTTGATGCGATACAACATGTTGGCTCAATACATTTACTAGTCAATAAACCATAACCAAATGATCTCCAGATGATAACAAGTCATCATTAGTGCTAGTGGACAATATAACCTACTAGTGAACACATACCGGTGACTGTGCATAAGCCACTAACCATACCGGTGAACATAATATGCCAGTTCAAAAATAAACCAGTATAACCATAGTGCCAAATAAACAATGTAGACCTCCAAGAAGATAAGTATTGATATCAATGACAAAACCAATGCAACACATGATGAGTCATCCATAATACCAACAGCCCTAAGGAGTCATATGGTGTCCTATAACCCCTTAGGACACCATATGGTGTCATCATGGATTATATGGTGTCCTAAGGGGTCATATGGTGTCCTATGACCCCTTAGAACATCATTTGACCCCTCAGGACACAATATGACCCCTTAGGACAATATATGATCTCTTAAGTGTTGTTTGGGGTTATATTGTGTCCTAACAGGTCATATGGTGTCCTATGACCCCTTAGAATACCATATGGTGTCATTAGGGGTTGTATGGTGTGCTAAGGGATCATATTGTGTCTTAAGGGGTCATAGGACGTCATATGACCACTTAGGACACCATATAACCCATTAGGTGTCGTTAGGGGTTATATTATGTCCTAAAGGTTCATAGGATACATATTGTGTCTTAACAAGTCATATGGTGTCTTATAATGCCTTAGGACACCATATGGCATCTTATAACCCCTTAGGATACCATATGGCATCATTAGGGGTTATATGGTGTGCTAAGGGGTCATAGTGTATCTTAAAGGGCCATAGGATATCATATGACATTAGGACACCATATGACCCTTGAAGTGTTGTTAGGGGTCATATTGTGTCCTAAAGGGTCATATGGTGTCTCATGAAACTTTATGACACCATATGACACCTTAGGAAACCATATGATGTTGTTATGGGTCTTATGGTGTCCTAAGGGATCATATGGTGTTCTATGAGCCTTTAGGACACCATATGGTGTTGTTAGGTGTCGTATGGTGTGTTAAGGGGTCATATGGTGTCCTATAACCCCCTAGGACACCATATGACCCCTTAGGTATTGTTAGGGGTCATATTGTGTCCTAACAGGTCATATGGTGTCCTATGACCCCTTAGGACACCATATGGTGTCGTTGGGGGTTGTATGGTGTGCTAAGGGGTTATATTGTGTCCTAAGGGGTCACAGGACATTGTATGACCCCTTAGACACCATATGATCCATTAAGTTTTGTTAGGGGTCATACTATATCCTAAGAGGTCATATGGTGTCCTGTGACCCTTTAGGACACCGTATGACCCCTTAAGACATCATATGGTATCATTATGGGTCTTATGGTGTCCTAAGGGGTCATATGGTGTTCTATAACCCCTTAGCACACCATATGACCCCTTAGGACACTATATGACGTTGTTAGGGGTAATATAATGTCATAAGGGGTCATATGGTGTCCTATGACCCCTGAGGACATTATATGATGTCATTAGGGGTCATATTATGTTGTAAGGGGTCATATGGTGTCTTATGATCCCTTGGGACACTATATGTTGTCATTATGGGTCATATGGTGTCCTAAGGGGTCATATGGTGTTATTATGGGTCATATGGTCTCCTAAGGGGTCATATGGTGTCCAATGACTCCTTAGGACACCATTTGGTGTTGTTATTTGTTGTATGGTATCCTAAGGGGTCATATGGTGTTCCATGACCCCTTAGGACACCATATGATGGCGTTAAGGGTCATATGGTGTGCTAAGGATTCATATGGTGTCCTATGACTCCTTAGGAAACTATATGACCCCTTAGGTGTCATTAGGGTTTATTTTGTGTCCTAAGGGGTCGTATTATATCCTAAGGAGTCATATGGTGTCCTATGACCCCTTAGGACACTATATGATGTCGTCGGGGGTCATATTATGTCATAAGGGGTTATATGGTGTCTTATAACCACTTAAGACACCACATGGTGTCGTTATGTGTTGTATGGTGTTGTAAGAGGTCATATGGTGTTCTATGACCCCTTAGGACACCATATTATGTTTTTATGGGTCGTATGGTCTCCTAAGGGGTCATAATATTATGTTTTTATGGGTTGTATGGCCTCCTAAGAGGTCATATAGTGTCCTATGACCTCTTAGGACACCATATGACCCCTTAGGATGCCATATTGTGTCATTATGCATCATGTGGTGTCCTAAGGGCATGTGGTGTTCTATGACCTCTTAGGACACCATATGACCCCTTAGGACACCATATGGTGTCATTAAGGATCATATGGTGTGCTAAGGGGTCATATGGTGTCCTATGACCCCTTAGAACACCATATGACCCCTTAGGTATCGTTAGGCATCATTTTGTGTTGTTATGGGTCATATGGTGTCCTATGACCCCTTAGGACACAATATGACCCCTAACAACACTGTATGGTGTCCTAAGGGGTCATAGGACACCATATGACCCCTTAGGTGTTGCTAGGAGTCATATTGTGTCCTAACAGGTCATATGGTGTCCTACGACCCCTTAGGACACCATATGGTGTTGTTAGGGATTGTATGGTGTGCTAAGGGGTCATATTGTGTCCTAAAGGTTCCTAGGATATCATATAACCCTGTAGGACACCATATGGTGTCGTAAGGGGTCATATGGTGTCCTAAGGGGTCATATGGTGTCCTATGACCCCTTTGTTAGATGCAATGATAGTCCCAAAGACACTGAGAGGGGGGTGAATCAGTTTCTAACCGGTTAATAGAATATTTAAACTTATTTATAACTTTGCAACCCAAATTAATGTACCGGTAAAGAAGTAATAAAGCAGCAAAGAGAAATAACAGAGACATCATAAATGCACACCATAACACAAGATATTTTTGTGAGGAAACCTGGTAAGGGAAAAACCTCAGTGGGATTTGTGACCCACAATATTTACTCACTAGCCAATATGAATAAATATTACTTAAAATAGGGGCCTTCACATGCAGGAAGGCCAACAGCCTAGAACTCACTACTCAATGAAAGAGTCTCACTGACTACAAAATGGATAATTAAATCCAAGACAATGTACTTCTCAAAATAGCATCTGGAATGCTTGATTCAGTACTATTTCAAGCTAAGTCAGAAACCTTAACCAAAAACTTGTCGACGAATGATATTCGCTCATATAACCTATCTTCTATGATCTATTACGTAATCGCCCTTTCTCTATTGTGTAGATTTTATCATATCAAAATGACCTATAAGATCTCATACATATATGAGTCTTTACAATACATCATGTCGGCTTACATATAATTAATTACATTCAATACAATTCATATAAAAAAAACTTGTCTTATGTCGTCCTGAGTGTCGATATGCTTTATTGTCAGTGTAAACTATATGTCGATGAATGAACTTGTTGTGCTTGTTGGTTCCGGTAGATGATGTCTGTGTTGCCTATGAACCTGTTAAATCCTATTAACAGTTGGTTGCCATCAATGAAAACATCAACCATTTTCATGTGAGTGTATAATGCCAACAATCTCCCCCTTTGGCATTGATGGTAACACTCATGAGAAAAATCCAAAAAAAATTGTCCAAAAATGAAGTCCAAAACTGATCCCCAAAAAGAGTGTGCTCCCCCTGAGCAAGTGATTTCTTTTGTGCATTTTCCTCCATACATTTTTTTCTCCATACTAATACCCCTTTGGCATCAATGACAAAGGATGTCAGAAAGAGTCAAAGAATACAAAATTCTACCTTGTAGCCTGTAACCAGTTGTTTATAATTTGAAAGATATCTGCCAATATTAGATTCAGGCTTTGCATGAATTTATTACTGTCAAAAATAATGGTTTCGGTCTGTTGGATCATGTCGATCAGATAATGCATCTGTTGCTTCGGTGATTGGTCTCCTTGATTTGATGCTTTAGATAGCTCAACCCGTTGATTTATAAGATTGTCCAATCTTAGACCAAGTTTGTTTTTTAGTTCCCGAGCCTTAATCTTTATCCTTGCTTTTTCCTGCTCCCGTTTCTCTATCTTTTCCTCAAAAACTGCCATTTCGAAAGATAAATACCTTTTAACTTGAAATCCTTGAATGCCTGAAAACACCTTGTTGCTTTACCTTTAGAATGCCTTTTCTCTCTCTTTTCACTCTTCGAATGCTTGGATGCTTGGTGAATTGAAATGAGGGTTATCCGATGCTTTATAACCAAAATGTTCTCCAATAACCGCATTAAATGCTTGTTGGTTAAGTGAAATTTTTAACATATCTGCTGGTAAAGAAGAAATATAACTTCTTACCATCAACTGAGGGTAGAATGTATGATTTTTCAATTTTTTACCATACCCTCTAAGGATTATTCCTTAGTTAGATGAAGAATCTCCTACCGGTGGAGGATTACTCTATTCTACCAGTGCAGAGACAGATTCATCAACTCTCTGATCTCTCTTCTTAATCCATTATTTTGAAAATTCTTTCTTTATTTCATTTACTTTTTATTTTCCCCTCTCATTAGATCCTTTATTGTTATCCGATATAGTCTTGCTTCTACAAAATTTTGCAATATGCCCAATCTTGTTACATACATAACAAGTTACATTATTCCTCTGAATAGCCTTTCCATATCCTTGATCGGTTTGTGTTCTGCAATGATTAGATAAATGTCCAAATCTACCATAAACATAGCATTTCACATTCATTCTACAATTTTCTATGTTATGACCAACTTTATTGCATTTGGAACATTGACCGGTGGGTAAATTTGTATTTTGATTATTTCTAAATCTGCACTGATTTTCTCTATGACAAAATTTGTTGCAATTAAAATATTTCCCATTAAATTATAAGCATTAGGTTGTCTTACCTGTTTGTTGTGATCTTGATTGTTTGCAGTCCTAAAAGTTTCTCCATGTTCAAATCCAAGTCCAATTATATCTCCATCAGGTTTCTATCTTTTCAGCATGTCATCAAGCCTTTCTGAACTTTTCTTGAATTTGTCTTTGTGTTCATTTGCAGTGATCAACTCATTTTCCAGAATACCAACTTGTCTCCTAAACTCCTCTTTATCATGTTGCATGTGAATCAGATGTGTCTTTAGCATATCATTTTCATGACAAAGTCTCATATTTTCATTTGCTCCATCATTAACTCTCCTAGTCAAGTCTTCTTCATTCTTCTTCCTATCTTCAATATCCTTACATATCCTCATGGTTAAATTTTGCATTTCATTTCTTCATGTTACTGTTCTCTTGCCTCAACTTCTCTGCAATATCCCTAAGAGTGTCCTTTTCATCATCATGTTTCTGCATTTGCTCATGAAGTTCCTTCCTCTTATTTTGTGCTATAACCAAGTTCTCCTGAAGTCCTTTACTGAATTCATGGGCAGCCCTTAGATCATCTTCAAGTTTGATATTCTTCAATTTTTCTATATCAAAATCTTCAATAGCTCCTTCCAACTATTTTCTCAAACTCTCCATCGGTACCGGTTTCAGAATCTTCCTCAAGTTGTTAGGCTTTTTCAAATAGAGGACTAGGCTCTAATACCAATTGTTAGATGCAATGACAGTCCCAAAGACACTAAGGGAGGGGTGAATCAATGTCTAACCGATTAATGGAATATTTGAACTTATTTATAACTTTACAACCCAAATTAATGTACTGGTAAACAAGTAATAATGCAGCAAAGAGAAATAATAGAGACAGCATAAATGCACACCATAACACAAGATATTTTGGCGAGGAAACCCGGTAAGGGAAAACCTCGGTGGGATTTGTGACCCGCAATATTTACTCACTAGACAATATGAATAAATATTACTTAGAATAGGGGTCTGCACATGCAGGAAGGCCAACAGCCTAGAGCTCACTACTCAATGAAAGAGTCTCACAGACTACACAATGGATAATTAAATCAAGAAAATGTTTTGCTCAAAATAGCATCTGTAATGCTTGATTCAATACTGGTTCAAGCTTAGTTAGAAACCTTAACTCACTCACATAACCTATCTTCTATGATCTATTACATAATCGCCTTTTTTCTATTCTGTATATTTTCTCATATCAAAATGACCTATAAGATCTCATACATAAATGAGTCTTTATAATACATCATGTTGGTTTATAGATAATTAATTACATTCAATACAATTCATATAAACAAAACTTGTCTTATGCTAGCCTAAGTGTCAGTATGCTTTATTACCAGTGTAACTAGATGTCGATGAATGAACTTGTTGTGCCTGCTGGTGCCAATAGATGATGTCTATGTTTCTTGTGAACCTGTAGAATCCTATTACCAATTGGTTACCATCAATAACAACATCAACCATTCTCATGTGAGTGTAGAATGCCAACACCCTTAGGACACCATATGACCCCTTAGGTGTCGTCAGGGGTCGTATTATTTCCTAATGGCTCATATGGTGTCATATGACCCTTTAGGACACCATATGACCCCTTGGGACACTATATGGTGCTATGGGTCATATGCTATCCTAAGGGGTCATATGATGTCCTATGACCCCTTAGGATACCATATGACCCTTTAGGATTCCACATTGTATCATTAGGGGTTGTATGGTATCCTAAGGGGTCATATGGTGTCATTAGGGGTCTTATTGTGTCTTAGGGGGCCATATGGTGTTTTATGACCCCTTAGGAGACCAAATTGTGTCGTTAGGGGTCATATGGTGTTCTTTGACCCCTTAAGACACCATATAACCCCTTAGGAGACCATATTGACTAAGTTTCAAATAAGGAGAGATACAAGGGTGAAGAGGGATGAAGAGCTAAAGAGAGGGAGAAGAACTAAAGGACAAGGACATAAATAGAGATATAGATATTAAGGAGTATGAAGTGAGAGGGAGAAAAACTAAAGGACAGGGATGGATAGAAAGAGGTAGACATATCTAGGTATTGAAAAGGAGAGAGGAAGATAGAGATAAAAAATGAAGATAAAGGGAGAGGAAGATAAATAGATATAGAGAAAGAGAGAGGTAAAGACAAAGATAAATATACAAAGAGATGGAGAAAAATGGATAGAGAGGGGTAAAGAGAGTGAGATAAAAAAAGGAAGAGATAGAGAGATATAAAGGAAGAGAAATATCAATAGATAGATAGATATAGATTGTGCAAGAGAGTGAGAAAGAGATAGATATTATAGATAGGTATAGATAGAGAGGGAGAGAGAGAAAGAAAGAGGTAGATATAGAGATATATAAAGGCACTATAGAGAAGGATGGGGGGAGAGAGACAGAGATATATAAAAAGGGAGTAAATAAAGAGATAAAGGTAGAGAGAGGGAAAGATACTTGAAGAGGGCGATAGAGGAAGAGATAGAGAAGTAGATTAATCATGTGTAGAGGAAGATATATAAAGATAGAGGAACATATAGAAAGAGAGATTGATAGGGAAAGAGATGGAGACGTGAAGATGGAGATAGAGATACATATGGATAGAAAGTGATAGAGAGAGTAAGACAAATGGAGGGAGAGATGGAGTGAATAAGTGAGATTTAGAGATAATCAGATATAAATATACATGAATATAGATCTATAGGGATGTAGAGATAGAGGGAACAAGATAGGGAGAGAAAGGAGGTTATAGAGACAAGTAATATATAAGTATAGGTAGGATAAGGTAGAGGAGGGAGATAAATAGAGAGAAGAGATATTATTATAGAGAAATATAAAAATAAGGAGTGACAATTATGGAGTGGGAGAGGGAGAGATGGGAATAGAAAGATGGAGATATATGCAAAAATTCATGTAACTTGTGAATTTATTTATCTAGATGGGATGAGAAAAGAAGTGGCATAAGTAGAGAATAAATATATAGATAAAATATATTTATATAAGTATAGATTGACAAGTGATAGATAAAGGAGGTGATAGCATAAAAATGAGACTTTGTATGCAAAATTTGTGAGTATTTAAAGTTTTAAAATTGAAGGAATAACTTCAAATTATTATAATTAATTTTTATTCTATAATATCATAAACTTACCTTATCCATTTGATAGGTCTCTGAATTACCTTTCTAATGCCTACAAAAACTCAAAATTTTGATAAGAAACACAAAAGTTATGCCCATTTTACTAAACTATACTTTTTATGTTGAGAAAAACGGATATCCGATTTGAGAAAGTATAACATCACAAATCAAAATAGTGACATCACAAATCAGATATCCGTTAATATTAAATATTCAATAGTAACAGATATCTGATTTGGTATGGTATTACCAAACCAAATTCAAATTTTGGTCGACCCAAACAAAAAGTCAAAGCGGATTAAGCATGTTTGGAAAAGTTTAAAATGCGTTTTTTTCTTCATTGCCACTTTTTGGCCCCCCATGATCTTGCACATATCCATACCCTAAAGATGATGACTTTACATTATGTGCATATACATATGCATATTGGGCAGGTGATGTTGATGACCAGAAGAGCACATCTGGTGGAGCATTCTTTCTTGGGAAGAAGTTGGTTTCATGGATTAGCAAGAACAGTCATACATTTTTTATCTACTGTTGAAGTTGAATATGTTGCAGCTGCAACTAATTGCACTCAAGTTCTATGGATGAAGTAGATGTTGAAGGATCTAAAAGTGAATTGTAATGATCTGGTTGTTATTCATTGTGATAACTCTACAGCTATTGACATATCAAAGAATCTGGTATTTCACTCCAAGACTAAGCACATATCAATCAAGTATAACTTTTTGAAGGAAAAGGTGGAAGAAAAAAAAGTCAGATTGGTTTATGTGAACTCTAAAGGACAGATAGCAGACATCTTCACTAAACCTTTGTCTCGGGAATCATTTGAGTATTTGAGAGATAGATTGGGGGTTTCTACCCCTCTGGTAGAGACTTAAATGATGTCGATATGCATCAGTCCGGTATGCATTATCAGAGCTATCTTTTCCTTCGGATTGATGAAATAATGCTACTAGTCAAGGGGATTAGTCAGCCTTGAGATTTAGAGTTTTCATATTTTGTTTGATATTTATGTCATATCTTTGGCATTGTTGTCAAAGGGGGTAGGAATATATGTGAAAAACCATTGCCATTTATTTTTTAGATTGATTACACTCCTTAGGGGGAGTTTGGTGGTGAGTTTGGCAGTATTTGGTCTTTTGATTTAGATTTGGTTCAGAGCTTCATTGCTATATCATTTTATGGGAGATTGTTGGTTGTCTTCCATAGGGGGAGACTTGTTTGGCATTTCTTGCAATTTGGATGTTTTTCACATCTAGGTTTTGCCATCAATGCCAAAGGCGGAGATTGTTAGCAATATGAAGGAAATGATTATGTGTTGCATTGATGTTTTTTCAATCATGTCAAAACTAGTTGTTTACCGACTTCTAGTAGAAGGATTTGATTGGGAAGATTATCAGTTGATTGTCACCGGTATGATATGGATGATGGAATAAGTTTGTATGAATGGTTCATATGCTTCTAAAGTATGTTTCGGTCAGTTGGTATTGACTTGATGATCGGATGCTATCTTATGTTCTAGTAATCCTGCTTTGTCGATCTGGTAAGGGTTTCACCGACAAAGCTATATTGAATATCTTTGATGTAATGCATAAGTGGTAATGGTGCATCTTCTAGAAGGGATTCAGGATGTTGATGGTGATTGTGTTTGTGCCTTGATTGATTGGTATCATTGCTTTGGCGTGTATAGATCTAATTTAGGTCCGGTACTATCTAGGTTATGGACCAATTTCATGAAATGTGTTGGTAGATCCTCTGATGCACTTCCGGGATGTTTTATTGATTGGATGATGTTTGTTTGGCCTTAGGCCGACATGTTTTATGATTTTATTTTAAGATTATGTAATGGATCTATTGAATTATCATTTGGGTGGCTGACCTAATTGTTTAGGTCCAAGGCTTGTATAAATATATGTAAGATCTCATTGTAGATCATAGGCAAGGAGAGAATAATGTAATAATTATTTGTGCAGAGGATTTGGTCGATCATAAGAGATCAAGTTGGGTTTATGTAAGAGGTTTTAGACCTCCGGTATTAAGATTAACTAGAACTGTAATCTGGCATGTTTGATGTTATCATTGGCAGTTCTTCTTTCCAGATTGTTGTCCAAATATTTTGAGTTGGTTAACCTCTCTGTAGTCAATGAGACTCCATTGTGATGAGCAGTGCGCTCTAGGCAGTGTGCCTTCCTTCATGTGCAGGCCTCTATTATAATCATATACTTTCTGCAGAAGTATCATCTAACTGTGGGTGGGATTTCTCACCGTGGTTTTTCCCTTTACCGAGTTTTCCACATACAAATCATGGTGTTATGTGTTATGGTTGCATGGTATTTATTCTCTGGTTTTCAATTATGCTTTAATACTTTATCAATTATTTTGGTAAAAGGTTTTAAGTGCTTTAATTCACATAACATGTTAACAACTGATTCACCCCTCCCCCCCGTCCTCTCAGTTGTTCATTGGTTATCCTAACGGTATAGAGAATCCACTTCAATTTTTTGGCATCCTTCCACAACTATGGTGGGAGAATAACAACTATAAAAAAATATCTTCTATAAATGCCACATCATTATTGATCATAATAATTGGTTTTGCCCTTTTTATTAATTTTTCTACACCATAATTTGGAGCGATCTATTCATGAGATGCCAAGTCATCATGTTTAACCTGACTTAAACAAGAAATGAATGGACAAAGTTTTTGATTAAGATAAAATGGGTTTTACAGGGCCCCAAAACCTAGATCCAAATACAAAAAGTCAGTGATAAAGTCTAGAAACAACAACCAAATAGAAGCAAAACAGGGGCATAACCCCACAAAGCCCTGCAAAGATAACAACACTAAAGTATCGAGCAAACCAATTAAAAACTAAACTAAAGCTCCTAAAAGCTCATGATTATTCTCAATAAAAAATTTATTATTGTCTTCCACCTCCTCCATGACGCTCCTCATAGAGCTTTTCTCCTAAATATTGCTCCTAGTCCTAGTAGACGGGCCTATAGAAGCCTGCACTTCTGGAATACTATTGAGCGGTTGAACTTTGATGGATTTTCATTTTCTCATTCAGATTTTTGAGGCCTTTTGCACTATTATACAATGATTTTTTGCTAATTCAACCAAATTCCTAAGACTTCCCTTAATCTCTATCAATTTTCTCCAAGCTGGCAATTCTCACTAGTAGAAATATGGCCAATAAATGACTACGTGACCAAAAAATTTAGTCATGAGACCAAATTTTAGTAATTTTTTACAAGAAAGCTATGAATGACCAAATAAATGACTAATTTGGTCATCGGGTGAGATCACACAAATAAAAATGACTAAATGAATGACCAATTTGATAGATGATAGATAAATTCTAAATAAATGACTAGATAATTGTCTAGCTCTTCTCTTAAAAAAATTAGGTACTTGTGGAAATGATATAAAAAATTGATCCTAATATTTTTGTTTATAAATTATTTATTATTTAAATATTATTTTTATTTATAAATAATAAATTATTTTATTAGCAGATATATTATATTATATTTTTTTATTTCTATTAAAAATATAATAAGAATAAAAGTATAACAATTTCACTTGGATTTAAAACAATTTTGGAAGACAAAATAAATATTTTACCTTAAATATTTAAATTATTCTTTATATTATCTTAAATTAAAAATTAAAAATATTCTAATTGTGTATATATATATATATATATATATATATTCTAATAAATATGTATGTATATATACATCTTACTATTTATCAAAATTGCATTATATTTTTTTATGGCAGATTACCCCATTTTTATTGTCACCCATTTTTCATCTATCTAGATTAAAAATATCCTATATAGAATTCAAGGTCATAATTAAAATTTTAAAAGGTTTTGAATTCTTTAAAGAATACATAAAAAAATTACCTCCAAAGGCTAATTTGTTTCAAAAAAAAAATATGACTCCCGCCAAGGAAAAAATTAGTGCGAAATCAGAATTTCGATCGACAGTCGGAGTAAAAGGATCTATGGAAACCATACCAATGACATTGTAATGTTGTTCATTGTAATCAAAACGTTTCTATGGAAAAAATAGGAAAGCAGAAAGAGGTTTATATCTACACTCTGCAAACTGGGCACGGTAGAAGAAGACCAAAGGAAGACATTGACAAACACGGGTATTGTACATTTCTATGTTTTTGAATTATAAAACTTCAAATAAAATTTGTGTATCTTTTGCTTGTATGTAATATAAAAATTATTTTTCAGATAAACTACCCACCTAGAGAGGAGATTAATCATTGGTGCGCCCTCCTATATCAATTGGGTTCCCTCGAATTCAATCTATGTAGCAGGGAGTCAAGGTCTTGGGAGAGAGGAATCAGGGAAGGATCTTTGAATCCACCCACCCCTATCCATAGTTGATAGTAGGAAAACAACAAACCCCAAAAACAACACCACCATAAAAATAATAGTAATTGCTCATTTATGTTTTCTCTTTATCTAACCATGACATGAAATAGCTATATGGCCATGAATGCTCTTGTTATTCACAAGAAGAACCATTATATCTATAGTATATGAAGGCTCTATTTCTATGTGTTAGACTAAAGCCACTATCCTGTTATGTATGACTCTTTATGTAAATATCAAACTCTTACTTAATTCTAGAAACTTCAATGTGTTGCTCTCTTTGGGTTTGACAGTGCTTCTCTTTAAGGTTGAGAATACCTTGTGACTTTGCATTGTAATTTTGTGCCTTGATTGCAAATAGTTGTCCTTTGCTATTGCCATTTTCGCTTCACGGCTGTAAGATTACTAAGAATCTTTTTTCCTAATGACAATTGCAATCATTTTTCTTATGGCATTGTTTCTCAATCTTGCTCTAGATTGTTCTAGTCTACCCTTCAAACAAAGAGACCTTACTAAAACATTCGTATAAAAAATCAATAGACAGTCTCTATTGTTTACAACTATTCAATAATAGTGATTGACTATTTTTATCTTGTTAACCTTTTAGACTTGTAAATCAATATAACATTACTACCATGATTATATGTCTTGTCCCTCTTGACAAATCAGCTTAACTTCCCATGTATGCACTGCAATAAATATCTCTTTTATGCCTTTAGCTATTTTTCTCTTTAGTTATGATGTCCATTGTAGATGCTTTAGGTATGGACCTTCATTACTTGATCATTGACTCTTCTCTTTAATGTTTTGAGTGTCTTTTATCATACCTAAGTGTGTGCTGCTCTATGACCTCTATTCTATAAAGATAATGATCTCCTTCTTCTTGCTAACTGAGCGTTCTTCTCTTTGATATCTTGACTACTTCTGCTTTGTCTACTGGGGCTGAGTGCTTCTTTTAAATCCTTAAATAATTCTCCCTTATGACCATTCTATGACTTCTCTTACTGGCTTAATGGCTACAACTCTATCCTAATATTGTCCTAACCTTGTCTACACCTTGAGTAGACTTGATCATGACCTCATATATCTCTTTTGTCACCATTGGGTCTATCTTGGAAGGACCATAATAGGACTACATGTGAATCTTGTACATTTTAATGGTCTTTGGAAGCTCGTTGATGGTGGATTTGTGTTTCTTGGAATCTCTATTGCTCCTTTGGGTAGATGACTGTTATGACTCTATTTGCCTTTCCCTTTTGAGCTTTAACTGCTATGTGTCTCAAGACTTTTTTATGAGTACCATTCCTCTTAGGTTGTTTATATCATGGTTTGAGAAAGACTATCATTAAACTCATTGTGATATTTGAGCCTTAAGCTCTATCACATTGATGTTTGGATGTCATTTTGAATTTATGTTTACCAACAAGATCTTAGATCAATCTTCTCATATCTTTTCCTTGACTTTCAACAATAAGGATTATCATTTAATGTCCCTAGATGCTAGCTATTGATGACTATCAAAACTGATTCTGATTGCTTCTTTGTGCTTAGACTATGTTTCTCTACAACATTATTTTTGAGGGAGGAAACTCTTCAAACCTTCATAACTATTCTTTAGCTTTTCTCCCTATTTTGTATAGTTGCTTTGTAGTTGTGATCATTGATCATGTTGTCGCCCCATGTAATAATGAATTGATTGCCTTGATTCTTATGTGAAGTATGACTGCATTTTTTTTATGTTGCCATGTGACTATGCTATGTCTCCTTTATACTTTGTAGCTTTTCATCATGTCTATCATAGCAAGTCTATTTATGATCTATGTCACTGATTTCATGTCATTAAGACTTAATATCTCCATATTTTGAAATTGTAATATTTGTAGGTGCAGCTACTTTATGGACTCTCTGCATTTTTTTACAAGTTTAGATAAATTAATCAAGTTTGATAGAAATTGTGTCAAGAATGAAAGTAATAGTTAAGGGATGGAATTCTTTTAACATGCATAGAATAGTCATCAAGAATCTTCCCATTCCCTAAAATGTATAATCTATCGATAAGTGCTCTCCTAAGTGTCAAACAAAAATCATTATATCTATTCAATATCCAAGTATACTTTCAAAAGGAGTGACCATCAAACATTTGGAAGCACCCTATAAATTGCATAGCTTTCGTATGCTTTCCATTACTCATCCACAAAATCCAGATATGGAGTTGTTGTTGGCATATGTGTAGAGTTTGATGACATGATGATATTGTAGGATTATCATTGATGTCAATATGCTAAAGAGTGAACCGGTATGATGTAGTAAACCGGTATATGTGGAAAAGTGAAAAGAATTGGTATGATGTAGTGAACTGGTATATGTGAAAAATTGAAGCGGTATGTCTATCCAAGTGAACCGGTATGTTAGAATGTGAACCGGTATATGGAATGTTTTGTATCAAGGCTTCATATGGTATGACTACCGATTGGTAGTCTTAGCTTCAGGGTTTCCTGTTGAAGTGTTTCAAGCTTGTGTGATTCAACCGATGAAGTTGCGCGATGAGTTAGCATTGTAATGGAGAACAAATTGTGTTGCCATGTCAGCCTTGTGCGCATGAAGGATCTTGCATGAAGGAGATTGATCCTATCTACCTCGGGAATGTGCGAAGTCTCTGTAAATGGTGGAAAATGCATGATGGGTTTTTAGCCTCCAAGAAGTGGTGAAAAATGAACGACGGGGAACGTCTTGATATCTGCTCAAGACCATTGTATTCAATGCAAAGAGTTTAATGGTCAGAATTGAACTAACTGAATTGCTTAACCTAAATGTTTAGGGTTTAGGGTTTATGCTACCGACTTATCTATTTCCTATAAGGTCGATGTTGTGTTTCATGTTGAAGTTGTTGGCAAATGTTGTGTGTGTATCTAAGAGCAGAGATACATGATTCTTGCCAGACCAGATAAGTAAATAGATACCTGCAAAGTGTGATTGTAGAAGGAAGGAACTGAAGCAGATCTGCATTGGCATTGAGTGTTATTACCAGATCATTGTAATAGTTGTTGATCTCTAACCACTTCAACAGTTGGAAAATCCCTTAACAGAGTAGCTTTAACTAGCTTGTTGTAAATCTTTAACAAGGTGACTCAAAATCATTGAGTTCTTAAAATCATCTAACAAGGTAACCTTTGACAGGGTTTAACCCTTAACCGGGTATTTAGCCATCCCTTAACTGGGTGATCCCTAGCAGGATCGGTTCCTAACAGAACCTATTGTAACTGTCTTTAACTGGACCAGGCTCCTAACAGAGCAGACTTCAAAAGAGTTCAAAGAACAACTTGTGGGTATTCATCCCCACCATGGTTTTTCCCAGTTGGGTTTCCACGTGAAAAATGTGTGTGGCATGTGTGATTCCTTTTCATGTGATGCTTTGTTATTTTCTGTCAAGTGGTAAATCATGTTGAACTAGCAGGTTATTATATTTCTGATTGTAGAATACCAGTGTATGCATATGGGTGAACTGGGAATAAGATAGATTGTGTGGAAATCTAAGTGTTACCGGTTTAGGTCCTTCACCGTCTCATTGTGTTTAACCGGTAGTAATCTGGTTTAGACCGGTGTTAGTGATTGCCAGTCAAGTGCACTATATGCAATCAAACCAGTTCAGGAAGAGTGATTTTTGTTTGTACTGATTCACCCCCCCCCCCCCTCTTAGTACGGGTTTGGTACTAACTGTTCATCATTTATTCATCAATTGGTATCAGAGCATCCTTCAGGTCCTTTGTGTTGTAAGCTTAACCACTTGAGGGAAATATCCTAGTCTAATGATGAAGAGGGAAGGTCAAAAGTTCAACAGAGATAACTTTAAAATATGGAACGAAAAAATGAAGATATACATCAGAAGCATGGGTGCTCAACACTAGAGCTATGTTGAGAATGCTTATGTAATCCCTACTGGTACTCTCACTGATTATCAAAAGAGAGAGATTTAGGAGAATGGGCAAGTCATGGAAGCCCTAATCAGCAGTTTATCTAACATTGAGTTTATTGATGTTCAGGATAAATAGAATCCCAAATAAGTATGGGATGCCCTTGAGAATATCTATGGCGGTGATGAGCATGTGAAACAAGATAAGGAAGAAAGCCTTAGGGGAAAGTTTGAAGACATGTGGATGGTTGAAGGAGAGACCATTCAACAATATGGAATAAGAATCAAAACTATTGTTGGAGATATCAAGAGTGCAGGTGGTAAAATGGAAGATTCCACAGTTGTTAGCAAAGTTTTGAGATCCTTATTACCGGTCTATGCGATAAGGGTTGCTTCTATTCAGGAGTTGAGGTCTGTAGATAAGACAAAGGTATCCTTGGACTCCATCATTGCAAAGTTAACAGCTTATGAGCTAAATAATTATGATGGCAGTATTCAATAGACTGAATCAGCCTTCAGAGCATCTACTGCACCATCTAGAAAAGGCAAAGAACCTAGTACCAGTGGTGAACCAAGACAAAGTAGAGAAATGGATGATGAGGAGATCCTGATGGAATTTTAAGCTCTTCTTGCCAAGAGACTTCCCAAGGGAACCGGTAAATACAGAGGTAAGCTTACTTTGAAATGTTTTTCTTGTAATCATATAGGACTCATTGTTGTAAACTTCCCTAATGGTGACAACAAGGATAAACTGAACAGGTTCAAGAAGTTCAAAGGAGGAAACCGAAGAAACTGTTTTGTAGCAGTTGATGAAGGTGTCACTAATGAGGAATCAGAAGATGAATAAAATGAAGATATTGTGTTTGTAGTTGTCAAGGAAGATGTGTTAGACAAGAAGGCCCTTGTCTCCCACTTTGATAATTCCAATGAGTGGATTATTGACAGTGGTTCCTCTCACCATATGACTGGTGACCGAAGTAATTTTCTATCTCTAGAAGAGTATGATGGTGGTGTGGTTCATTTTGGTAATGATGCACCATGTATGGTAAAAGGCAGAGGATCCATCTCTCTGAATGGAAGAAGCAGTGCTGACAATGTGTATTGGGTAGAAGGTCTCAGACACAACCTTTTGAGTGTTTCTCAACTGAATGATAGTGGACTCACTCTGGAGTTCAAAAATGGAGTGTGCAAAATCAAAGGAAAGAATGGTGAACTGATGACTATCGGTATGCAGACCAAAGGTAACCTATTTCAGCTAAATGCTAATGTCAATACATGTCTAATGGCTAAGCTTGAGGATAGCTGGATGTGGCATAGGAGACTCTGCCATGTAAACTTTGATAATATTGTGAAGGCCAATAAGATCAAGGTAGTTAGAGGGCTGCCTATGCTGAGCAAACTAGAGAATCCTTTGTGCAGGGAGTGTCAAATGGGGAAAATGTCTTCCTCAACCTTTAAAGGTAAACCTTTCACTGCAAACAATTTACTTGATCTTGTGCATATTGATTTGTGTGGTCCTATGAAAACTAGGAGTGTGCAGGGAGATAGGTATTTTATGATTCTTACTGATGACTACTCAAGAATGATGTGGGTCACATTCTTGAAGGACAAATCTGAAGCTTTTGGAAAGTCCAAAGCCTTCAAAGCACTTGTAGAAAAAGAAAGCGGTAAGAGGATTAAGTGCTTAAGAACTGATCAAGGAGGAGAATTCACTTCCGATGAATTCAAAAAATACTATGAAGAGAATGGCATCAAGAGGCAACTATCTACCCCCCAGACTCCACAACAGAATGGCCTAGTAGAAAGGAACAACCGAACTATGGTTGAAGCAACTAGAACTATGTTGATCCAAGGGAAGGTTGCTCACACCTTTTGGAGAGAAGCGGTGAGCACTGTAGTCTACACAATGAACCGGGTACTCATCAAAAAGGGTAAGGATAAAACACCTTATGAGTATTGGACCGGTAAGACACCAATGGTAAGCTACTTTAGAGTGTTTGGTAGAAAATGTTATATCAAGAGGAGTGAACATCAGAGCAAGTTTGATGCTAAATGTGATGAGGGAATATTCCTAGGGTATTTCACAAAGAGAAAGGCTCTCAAATGTTTCAACAATAGGACTCAGAGAATTGTTAAAAGCATCAATGTTAGAGTTGATGAAACCTCTGAGAAATTTGAAGTAATCGGCAGTGAGCAAGTAGGAGATGAACCGGTAGTAACCTTCTGGGAACCGGTTGCAAAATAGCCTAGCACTAGTAATAGTGCTCCTACACTGGTAGATGTTGATACTGATGAAGATGAGGATGAAGAAGAAAGGAAAGAGGAAACAACTAAGATCATTCCTAGGTATGTCAAGCTAAATCATGATCCAAGGCAGATCATAGGAGATAAGGATGCAGGAATTCTTACAAGAAGAAAGGTCAAAGAAAATTCTTGTATTATCTCTGAATTTGAGCCGAAATCATTTAAAGAGGCACATAAAGATGAAGACTGGATCAAGACAATAGAAGAGGAACTTGACCAGATAGAAAAGAATGGTACATGGTCTTTGGTACCCAGACCGGAGTATAAAAATGTCATTGGCACCAAATGGGTTTTCAGAAATAAGCTCAATGAAGATGACACAGTGGTAAGAAATAAAGCTAGACTGGTGTGTAAAGGATATGCCCAAGAAGAAGGAGAAGACTATGGAGAAACCATTTCTCTTGTAGCCAGATTGGAAAGAGTTCGTATGCTTCTTGCATATGCAGCATTTAAGGGATTCAAAGTATATCAAATGGATGTAAAATCTACATTCCTAAATGGAGAACTTGAAGAGGAGGTATATATAGAGCAACCGGATGGGTTTGCCCTATCAAAAGACAGTGACATGGTGTGTAGGCTACATAAAGCCTTGTATGAACTAAAGCAGGCACCTAGAGCATGGTATGAACGCTTGCACTCCCATCTTGTGAAGATTGGATTTGAAAGAACAAGTGAAGATAACAATATCTACTTGAAATCAAAAGGAGATCAGATTTTGATCTGTAAATTATTTGTTGGTGACATAATCTTTGGTGGAAATGACAAGATGAGTCATGACTTTGCAGATGAAATGAAGAAGGAATTTGAGATGTCACTCATAGGGGAGATTAAGTTCTTCATTGGACTACAAAATCAACAAATGAAAGATGGAATCTTTATCACTCAGTCCAATAATGTCAAAGAGGTATTGAAGACCTTTGGCATGGAAGACAGCAAACTGGTTAGTACACCAATGGTGACCGGTTGTAAATTATCAAAAGAGGATAACTCAGCATTGGTAAATGAGAAGGAATGTTGATCAATGATTGGTAAGTTGCATTATGTAGTACATAGCAGACCAGACATTGCACATGTAGTGGGCATTACTGCACGGTTCCAGAAAAGCCTAAGAGAATCCCACTTGGTTGCAGTAAAATGGATTCTTAGATATCTGAAGGGAATTATTGATTATGGATTATGCTATCCATACAGTAATGATTTCAACCTGAGAGTGTTTACATATGCTAATTGGGCTGGTAATGTAGACGACCGAAAGAGCACAACTGGTGGTGCATTCTTTCTCGATGGTAGACTGGTCTCATGGATGAGTAAAAAGCAAAGTTCTATCTCTCAGTCTACAGCAGAAGCGGAGTATGTTGCAGCTTTTATGAACTGCACCCAGACTATTTGGATGAAGCATGTATTAGATGGCTTCAAAGTTCTGATATCTGAACTGGTAAGTATATTTTGTGACAATACAAGTGCAATTAACATCTCCAAGAATCAGGTTTTACATGCTAGAACCAAGCATTTTGAGCTCAAGTATCACTTCTTGAGGGAAAAGGTTCAGAACAAGGAGGTTGTATTGGAAAATGTTTCCAGTAAGGAATAGTTAGCAGACATATTCACCAAGCCTCTACTGAAGGCTACTTTTACCTATTTGAGAGGTGAATTAGGGGTGCTTCCCCTTCAAGAGGTGAACTAAAGGTGTGTGCTCCACATCAATCAGGTCTTACATTGATATATCTTTTTTTCAAGATTGGTGTGTTGAAGGATGCTACTCCTCAGGGGGAGTAGCATAGTAGAACATAGATGTATATGCCTCCACTTTGGCATTGTTGTCAAAGAGGGAGAAGATGTGAAGCAGAGAAGATATCTACAGTATTGGGGGAGAAGATGTGAAGCGGAGATATATCTTTATATATTGCCATCAATGCCAAAGGGGGGGATTATTGGCATATGTGCAAAGTTTGATGACATGATGATATTGTATGATTGTCATTGATGTCAATATGCTGAAGAGTGAACTAGTATGATGTAGTAAACCGGTATATGTGGAAAAGTGAAAAGAACTAGTATGATGTAGTGAACCGGTATATGTAAAAAAGTGAAGCAATATGTCTATCCAAGTGAACCGGTATGTTGGAATGTGAACCGGTATATGGAATGTTTTGTATTAAGGCTTCATATGGTATGACTACTGGTTGGTAGCCTTAGCTTCAGGGTTTCCAGTTGAAGTGTTTCAAGCTTGTGTGATTCAACCGATGAAGTTGTCCAATGAGTTAGCATTGTAATGGAGAACAGATTATGTTACCATGTTCACCTTGTACGCATGAAGGATCTTGCATGAAGGAGATTGATCCTATCTACCTTGGGAATGTGTGAAGTCTCTATAAACAGTGGAGAACACATGATGGGTTTTTAGCCTCCAAGAAGCGGTGAAAAATGAAAAATGGAGAATATCTTGAGATCTGCTCAAGACCATTGTATTCAATGCAAAGTGTTCAATGGTCAGGATTGAACCAACTGAATTTCTTAAGCTAAATGTTTAGGGTTTAGAGTTTATTCTACCGACCTATCTATTTCCTATAAGGTCTATGTTGTGTTTCATGTTGAAGTTGTTGGCAAATATTGTGTGTGTATCTAAGAGCAGAGATACGTTATTCTTGCCAAACTAGATAAGTAAATAGATACCTACAGAGTGTGATTGCAGAAGGAAGGAACCAAAGCAAATCTGTATTGGCATTGAGTTCTATTACCAGATCATTGTAATACCTATTGATCTCTAACCACTTCAACAGTTGGAAAATCCCTTAACAGGGTAGCTTTAACCAGCTTGTTGTAAATCCTTTAACACGGTGACTCAAAATCATTGAGTTCTTAAAATCATCTAACAAGGTAACCTTTGACAGGGTTTAACCCTTAACTGGGTATTTAGCCATCCCTTAACCAGGTGATCCCTACCAGGATCGGTTCCTAATAGAACCTATTGTAACAGTCTTTAACCAAACTAGGCTCCTAATAGAGCGGACTTCAAAAGAGTTCAAAGAACAACTTGTGGGTATTCATCCCCACCGTGGTTTTTCCCATTTGGGTTTCCACATGAAAAATATGTGTGTCATGTGTGATTCCTTTTCATGTGATGCTTTGTTATTTTCTTTCAAGTGGTAAATCATGTTGAACTAGTAGGTTATTATATTTTTGATTATAGAATACCAGTGTATGCATATGGGTGAAGTGGTAATAAGATGTTAGATTGTGTGGAAAGCTAAGTGTTACTGGTTTAGGTCCTTCACCACCTCACTGTGTTTAACCGGTAATAATTTGGTTTAGACCGGTGTTAGTGATTTCCAATCAAGTGCACTATCTATAGTCAAACCAGTTCAGGAAGAGTGATTTTTGTTTGTACTGATTCACCCCCCCCCCTCTCAGTACCAGTTTGGTACTAATTGTTCATCATTTATTCATCAATAACATGACCAAACTCCATGATGTCCCATTATCCGTGCCTGCACAATTGACTAATTGTGAACATATGAGGAAATACTCTTCAGTAGCATCATTTTCTTGAGTTTAAAATTTTCATTTAAAACAGGAAGAGCTTTGATGAGTCCAGAAATAATCCAATCCTCATTGTAGTGCTTGATAATGTACTCTAAAATCCAATATGCATTTTTCTTGTCACTTCTGATTTCAGAAGAATCTCCCATCAAACATTTGGAAGTGCCCTGTAAAGTGCATAGCTTTCGTCTGCTTTCAATTAGTCATCCACAAAATAACTAGCACTTGCACCAAATAAAGTGCAATGGTTACGTCGATAGTAAGATATATAAAATGAGATTTCAATCTTGTATAAATTTATGTATTAAATAAAACTTTCATGATTATGTTGTATTTGAATTTCTTTGCATCAGAGTATAAATAATTAATGTGTCATCATTGAATATCACTATTTACTTGAATGTGCCTTGAATGTGTCATCTTTGGATTATTTTTTACGTTTGTTATTCTCATGGACAAGTATTGAAGCACTTGCATGGGCAATAAAGCTTGTTTGGATAGGACCTGGAGACTTTTGAAAAGGCGAGCAAGGAAATCGAAGTTTGCTACAACAAATTTGAAGTCAGTGAGGCCCTCTGCGGCAAATTGAGAGGTAATTTGAAACCCTCATTGTTGGAAGTAAGTTGATAGGAAACACACACATATTCCACTCTTAGTAGGTAAACTTCAAATGAATGTAATATAGATCTCAAAATAATGACTCATTGTATCCTCTTCTTTCTATATTGTGGTCTCAGAATGTAAGATAGATCTCAAAACAATACTAGAATGTAGAATATTACAGATGGATCAGTGTCAAAGGTTGACTACATAGCAATATCATGCACATGATGAAAGAGTAGCTAATGAGAGGAGCTTGGACAAAAATCCATGTCCATGTAATGATTGTCTTGGTGGAAAGGTGAAAAAAAAAAATGTGATTTATCGACATATGATAAGTTGTGGGCATAGTGGTATAAGCCCTTATGCTTACAATTATTATGAAGATATGATAGAATTACAGATTGTGAGAGATGAAGAGGCAGAAAACATAGACGAAGTGGCAACAAACATAGATGAAGTGGCACCAAACATAGATGAAGAGGCATAAATGTTTGACGAAGAGTTTGAAGTTGATAGAATGCTGAATGAGGGTCTAAGAGATTATTGGGCCCAAGTCAATGGAGGATTCTTTAAAGCCTATTTATGCTAATTGTAAGTGTCATTTGACAACAATGCTTCAAATTCTTAACTTGCAAGTGGTTCATGGTTGGACAAATGAGAGTGTAGATTAGTTATTGGCATTATTAAGTTCATTGTTATCAGCTGACTCCACATTGCCAACAAAACAAAGTCAATGTAAAAAGAAAATTAGTAAGCTTGGCTTGGGGTATGAAAACATCCATACATGTGTGAATGGTTGTGTATTATTTTGCAAAAATATTGCAAGTGACAGTGAATGTCTAAAATGTCATGAAGCAAGGTATAGACAAGGGTTCAAATCAGTTGTGGTTCCTAGAAAAGTTCTTCACCACTTTCCAATAATCCCACGATTACTCTGAATGTATAGGTGCAGAGACATTTCTGAACTTATGTAGTGGCATGCCCAAAATAAGAGAACTGATGGAAAACAATGACGTGTGCCTAATTCAAGGACATGGATGGAATTTAATAATATATAGCCTAATTTTTCTCAAGATCCTTGTAATATAACGTTGGGTTTGACTCTAGATGGGGTGAACCCATTCTCATATCAAAGTACTAAATGGTCAACTTGGCCAATGTTTCTAATAAATTATGACTTGCCTCCATGGAAAGAAAAGTGTGACTTTAGAAATAATATATGCTTATCTAGAGCCATTGTATGATGAGCTAATGGAATTGTGGAAAGGAATTGAAGCAATTCAATCTTTAAGGGATGGTCATTCAATCAAATTCACTTTAAGAGCTTCCTTATTGTTTACGATTCATGATCTTCCTATGATGGCACATTATATAGTCTCTCTAATCATGGATACCATGGATGTCCTGCTTGCAACTATAAGGATTTTATGAGGCACTCAAGAAGTTTGCGTAAGTGTATTTACTGTGGACATCATGCTTACCTTAAAATGGATCATCCATATCGTCAGCAAAAAACAAGTTTCAATGGTCAAGAAGAGAATCGTGAAGCACCATTGCTAATAACAAGTGATTACATTATTGAGTATGGACAGAAAAGAATTTCATTTATTCAAAATGATGGGATTGCGGGTACTAGAAATGATCCATGTAATGAAAGCGGTGTAAAATGGTTGTGTATATTATATAAGTTGTCATACTTTAAGAATATAGTCATTAGGCATACTATTGACTTTATGCATACCGAGAAAAATATAGCCTACGCTATTATAGAAACTCTTTTTGGTGCCTTAGATACTATTTCATCACGTGAAGACTTTCAAGAAATAAAGATTCGTCGAAATCTTTGGGTTGAAAAATATGATGATAAAAAATATAGAAAACTTGGTGCTCCTTACGTCTGGACAAACAAACAACGTGCACAATTCTTACAGTTGATGTCTCGAACTCACTTTCCTACTGGATATGTAAGTAGTAGCATCAGAAGCCAAACTGACATTAATAGCTTAAGAGGCCTCAAAACCCATGACTATCATGTCATAATTGAGAATATCTTACCTATTGTGGTACATATATCAAGTTTGGAAAAGGGGCCAAGATTGGAAATTATAAGGTTGGGCCTAATATTAAAGAGAATGAGCTTACATGTATTAGATCCTTCGAATTGTGATAGTTTGAGGGACGAGGTTGTTGAAGTCCTTTGTCTATTGAAACCAAAATTTCCTGCAGCAATCTTTAACATTTCTATGCATCTTTTGATACATCTAGAATATGAACTAGAGCATTGTGTCCCAATAAGAATGAGATGGATGTATCCTATAGAACTATATATGAAGGTTTTGAAAAAATTTGGAAGTACTAGGGCAAAACCAGAAGGCAGTATGTCTGAGGGATATTCAATGCAAGAGGCCATGGGATTTTGTATAGAATATATGAAGGATTTTAAAAATGTCAATCGACGTGTATGGAATGATGAAGAAGATGGTAGAGTTGCAGGTGAAGTATTAGAAGGCAGTGGATGTCGCTTCAAGCTATCATATCAAGAAAGAAGTGCAATGCATGCCTTTATTCTTCAAAACACATCTTCATTCAATAAGTGGCACATGTAAAAAAGAAACTACACAATAATTTATTTACTCAATTGCATTTACACATTTATATTATTAATCTTACTATTTGTACATCATTATTTTATGTATAAAATATGAAGAAGAGAATCAAACTTGGATGCAACATCAACCTCAAAAGCGCAACCGTCATGATTTGATTGGAGGGGATTTTTTTCCAAAAATTGAAGAATGAATTGCTAATGAAATCAATGATGCAAAAGAAGGAGGTCACAATATAAAAATAGAGGAAAGTGAAATTTCACAATCTCCACATTTGTGGGCTATGAGTTTTAGTGGAATTTGGGCCTATGTTAGTCACTTAAGAGTGGAAGAAAAAGACAAAGGAAAGACTAATTGTGATTGTGTTGTTAGTGTTGAATTTATTCATGGAAATGAGAAAAAAATTTATGTTGGATTCATCCAAGATATTATTCAAGTGGATTTTGGTGAAAATAGTCCTATATTATTAAAATCTAAGTGGATTCAACCATTTGTGGTACAATTTGATGAGTATGGATTTGTGCATGCAAATACACGACAATTTTTATCAGAGACAGATGAGCCATATGTTTCCCCTCTTCAAATTAACCAATAATTTCTAATTGATGATGTAAGAAGCCCAGGATGGTCTTATGTCATCCAAATAGAGTCTCATTCGAAACAAAAATTCATGGAAGTTGTTGATGTAATGCCTGATGGGCAATATGCTAATTTACAAGAAACATTAGAAGAAGTGGATGAAGACAATGAGGGACTATTTGAAGAAGAAATTTTGATTACAAATGAAGAAATCGGGAGAGAGAATGTATTAAATTTCTCAAATGAGGATGAGGAAGAAAATCAAGAAGATGCAGACACTAGTGATCAAGATTCTGATCTTGTTGGCAATGTAGGTGATTATTGATGAGCCCCATTTTATGACTTTTTATTTAAGACTTTTATGTTGTTTTAAGACTATTTTATGTTGTAAGGACATGGACCTTCTATCTAATACTTTTTTGAAAGCTTTAATGTTAAACAAAGTTGCTATATGAATATGTTAGCTTTAATCTTTGTAACCATGCTACACCATGACTATCAGTTGTGCCTTATAACAGTAGTCACTACAAGCCAAGCATTTGATGAAATGTCTTTGTAGATAGCTATTATCTTAGACTGTACTTTACTCTATCTTCGTATCATGGACTGCTCTGCATATAATGGGACTACTATATAATGAAAATATTTTATCTCTATGACTATCATGGTATGGTTTGTTACTACCTTATACCTTCTCTAGATGATTCATTGTTCTATGTATCAAACTATGATTCAGTAAGATATGATTTGTGAACTGTTCGGTTTCATGAGATAATTATACATTATTGTTTATTTGGACATCAGGAAATAAGGAAAAGGAATGTAAGGCACAAATTAGATGGTAGTGATCATATTTATTACGTTCCAATCATAGATTATGAGCGCTCTCGTGAAGAACATGTGGCCAAAAATAATGATTTTTTATTGCATCTAGGTTTGACAAACAGGCAAGTTATAAATCCACTAAGTAGTATATTATTTGTTTAATACTGTTTAATGAAATTTTATAGGCAAGAGTTTTATGTACAGAAGACATTATATGATATATTTTTTTGTTTTTTATTCAAGAAAAATAGTGTAGAGAAAAAGAAGAGAAAAAACAAAAAGAAAGTAAAGATACAATGCAGCCAACTCGTAGAAGCCAACATTTTTGTGACTCAACAAATGTACTTGATGAAAACTATAGTTGTGGTGATGTGCAATCTCACAAAGAACATGGTGATGTGCAGCCCGATATACCACATGGTGATGTGCAGCCTAATATACCACATAGTGATCTCTTAACACAAAGTCTAAGAGAAATTATTGAAAAATAAGAGAGCAAAGGAACAATGAATTTGCAGATGATTTATTCAAGTTTAAAAGATGTGTTTGAAGTGAAATTTGTAGAGACCACTACTAATCTATCTACTCATGCCACACATAATGTGGCAAAGGAGCATGAAGTTCCAGTGGCTCAGAGTGAAGTTGTTGCATCTGCAACTTTTGATGGAAGTATTGGAACAACTATAAATATTGGTAGTGGTTTAACAAAAGATGTGGCCACTTTTGTTAAAAGAAAGAGATTGAGTCAAGATTTATATAGATCTGTAGAGAAGAATGCAAAAGAAAGAAAATCAGAAGGGAAGAAGGTGTTCTTGTTTGAGGTGTCAAGAGAGGGTGAACCCATTAGGCAAAATGCTACAAGGTGGGCAACTGAGTTGGGAGTAATATGTAGGGCCCATTTGGATATATGTAAATCAAATTTTGCAAACCAAGATCCAAAAAGTGTGGAAAATATTATTAAAAAAATGAAAATGCCTTTGACACTATTGGTGGACAAATCTGAAGAAAATATTATAAAAACAAGATGAGACTTTTGATGAACAATTTTAGATACAATTGTAGAAAAGCAATAATCGACGGAAAAGAGAGGTCTAACTACTCCACTCTATATCCAAAAAAATGGGAGGCATTGAAAGAAAGCATGTGTTCTGAAGAATATTTGATAATGAGTTACAAAGGCAAGAGAGAAAGAGATAATGTGTTGGCATATGCACACTCCAATGAGACATTGTAGGTGATTGAAGGTTTTGTCATTGATGGCAACCTTACAATCCTATGGCACCGGCAAGGCATTATACCAGCAAGGCATTACACCAGCAAGATAGTTCATTGGCATCAAAGATCAGACTCTACACCGGCAATCAGGACACTAGCACTGGCACAAAGAAAGGAAGTATACCGGCATAGAGGCCGACAGGATTTTGTTATATTATATTTTGCTTATTATTGTAAAACTTTGTAAGCCGACTTGGCATGTTGTAAAATGACTCTTATATATAAAAGAGATCATTGTAGACATTTTGTAAGTAAGGAAAAAAGGAAGAAAGTGATGTATGTGAAATATTAAGGCAGACCTATCATGCGAAATATAGGTTAAAGGGTTTATGTAAGAAGCAGAGTAGCAACCGGTACTGAATCAGGCATTATAGATGCTATTGTAAAGTAGTACAAGATATTGGATTTGTATAATCCACATTGTAAGTTAGTGAGACTTCCCATTGAGCAGTGAGCTCTAGGCAGTTGGCCTTCCTGCATGTGCAGGCCCCTCTTGTAAGTAATATTCTCTTATTGGCTAGTAAGTGGATATTGTGGGTCACAAATCCCACCAAGGTTTTTCCCACATCGGGTTTCCTCATTAAATCCTTGTGTCATGGTGTGCTTTTCATGTGGATGTTTTTAATTTTGTTTATTGCATTACTTCTTGCATACTGGTACACTGTTATAATATGTTCTACATGTTTTAAGATAAGAAATTATGTACACCAGTTAGATACTGATTCACCCGCCCCCTCTCAATATCTGTGGGAATCCTAACATAATGTGAGCACTGAATATATGTCATTTGGCCGGGGCGGGTTGCAAGCCAAAATGGACAAATTAGGATTAAGTGTATGGATTTTTGGTTCAATATACATTGTGTTATTTAATTTTTTTTTAAAATGGATTGACTATATGTTAAAATTGACATTGTATTTTAGGTGGAAAACATTAATAGAGAAGTAGGTAGTATGAAGTGCAAATCTATTTCATCCACAAATATTTCGCATCCATCTGTTGAATGCCCACTAAGAGCCTCACAAAATCATGTCAACTCAAATGAAGGGTTAGAAGATATAATGAGTTTCTTACATACTCTCACTGAGAAAGTTTTGCAGTTGGTTGCCTCTGTTAAACCTGTAATTTCCGCATGGAATGACCATGATTCCATGGATTTAGATCACGTAAGAGTCTATCCCTCAATATTTTGATTCTCACCTATATAATTTTTATATTATATTTTGAATATGTATGCAAATGTATTTTGATCATATCTAGAATAGCGAATCTATGAAATTTTGCCTTTTGTTGACTATTATTTAAATGAATTACTCCTCATATGGATAATTTTTTAAACTACATGCAAAAAAATATTATCAAAGAAACAAAAAACCAAAAACACCTTGATGCCAATATAGGTGCTGATATTGATAGTGATGATGATAAATTCAAGCAGTATGTGAATGATATTCATAGTAGTAGTTGTGCTCAACTTGAGGTCAGTGTTATCAAACCTTTACTTTTATTTTGTCTTTTAGTACTTGTTTTTTCTTTTGTGCCAACACACTTCTGATGCTCAAATTGAATATTTAATCAAATTAAAGATAACAGTCATTGTAATGTCCCTACTTTGAAATATAATTTAATAATAAATATTAATAATATATATTCATAATGCATAAGAAATTAGTATGCTTATAGTCTAAACCATGTTATTACTGCCAATACTTAAGAAGATGGGAATGAGATGTTCCAAAGAGGGGCAGTCTAAATCCAAGCAATAGGTTAATTCCCAAGAGAGGGTGGGGATCAGCAACCCATAAGCCTTGAGGGTATAGATCCAAGATAGGTAAGGGCTTCGATCTATAAACTTTGAGGTAACCTATTGTATTTGGTTTCTAAGCGCTTTGGTAGCATACATATCTTCCTCCTTCCTTAATGCCGAAGTAGCAACAAAGGTTGGTACATTGAATTAAGAATTAGGGATTAGGGATGAAAGAATTAATTATCTAGTATGATAAATTGATAATTTATGCTTTAATGATTGATAAATAATTTGAATTATGACAACATCGAATAGGGAACATTACAATATCTTCGGCCCCTATGCACAACACAAGTTTCCAACTCAATCCTAGAGCATGATGACTAGGAAAATAATGGACATGTTGTATTTAAGTTTGATCATTTGACATATAACAAAGACAATCTATATGAACCATTTAATAAATAATAATTTTTGTACTTTTTTTTACTATTAGATAAGCTTCCATACATGAGGTTGATCACAAATAATTGATCTATGCAGTACAAATAAGGTTTTTCTAATTATTTTTTACTAGTATTTGTGGTTAAATCAACCCAAAGCAAGCAACTGCCATTTGCATATCTAGGTGGCATTATTAGAAGTCAACAATTAGAAAAAACACCCTTATTTGCATACTTCGAAGGAATATTTAGACACAAAAATTAATCATCATCCCCATAAGAGACAGAGAGAAGACTGATAACATAAGTTTATAGTTGTATCAGGGATAGCAAAATGGTATTTCCATAATATTAACCAGAACATTGTCATTGCATAATCCCCACGGTTATTTTAGATACAAAAAATATATTATATGTTGGAATTCTACACTCTAATGAGAGTAGTTGATGTTGTCATTGATGGCAACTAACTAGAAACCAACTGGCAACCAACTGGAAACCAACTAGAAACCAACCAGCAGTAGGTTTCTACACATGCACCGGCATCACAGATATCATACACCAATAGGCACCGACACTGACAGGCACTTTCACCGGCATCCAGATTACACTGGAAATGAAGTATACCGGCACTTAGGCTGACATGGGATAAAGTTTTTTTATGTGAATTGTTTTGTAAATGTAATTAAATATTTGTAAGTTGACTTGGTATATTGTATAGACTCATATATGTATGAGATATCATAGGTCATTTTGAAAGAGGCAGTAGTAATGAAAGAATGTAATGAATAGGAAATTATTGTATGAGGTGATATAGTGGACAGCGAAGGTTTTGGTTAAGGTATCTAACTGAGCTTAAACTGGTACTGAACTAGGCATTTGAGATGCTATTTTGAGTAGTACATTATATTGGATTTAATTATCCATATTGTAGTCAGTGAGACTCTTTTGAGCAGTGCGCTCCAGCAATTGGCCTTCCTGCATGTGCAGGCCCTTATTGTAAGTAGTATTTATTCATTAGCCAATGAGTAAATATTGTGGGTCGCAAATCCCATCAAGGTTTTTCCCACACTGGGTTTCCTCATTAAAATATCTTGTGATATGGTGTGTTTCTATGATGTCTCTATTATTTGTGTTTACTGCATTAATTCTTATTTACCGGTACACTGTTTTGGGTTGCAAAGTTATAAATAATTTTAAATATTACATCATCCTGTTAGACATTGATTCACCCCCCACTCTCAGTGTCTTTGGGATTGTCATTGAATCTAACAATTGGTATTAGATCCTGGTCCTCTATTTGCAAAAGCCTAACAACTTGAGGAAGATTCTAAAACCGGTACAGATGGAGAACTTAAGAAAACAACTGGAAGGATCTCTTGAAGATTTTGATGTAGAAAAATTGAAGAATATCAAACTTGAATATGATCTGAAGACTGCTAAGGAATTCATTAAAGGACTTCAGGAGAACCTGGTTATAGCACAAAATAAGAGAAAATAACTTCATGAGCAAATACAGAAACATGATGATGAAAAGGAAACTCTTAGTGATATTGCAGACAAGTTGAGGCAAGAGAACACTAACATGAGAAATGAAATGAAAGACTTAACCATGAGGCTATGTAAGGATCCTGAAGATAGGAAGAAGAATGAGGACTTGACTAGGAGACTTAATGATGGAGGTAATGAAAATCTAAGACTCTGTCATGAAATTGATATGCTAAAGACAAATCTGATTCACATGCAACATGATAAAGATGAGCTTGTGAGATAAGTTGGAATTCTTGAAAATGAGTTGATCACTGCAAATGAACACAAAGACAAATTCAAGAAAAGTTCAAAAAGACTTGATGACATGCTGAAAAGACAAAAATCTAATGGAGATACAATTGGACTTGGATTTAAACATGGAGAAAGTTTTGGGACTGCAAACAATCAAGATCATAGTAAACCGGTAAGACAACCTAATGCTTATAAATTAAATGGGAAATGTTTCAATTGCAATAAATTTGGTCATAGAGCAAATCAATGCAGATTTAGAAATAATTAGAATACAAACTTACCCACCAGTCAATGTTCCAAATACAATAAAGTTTGCCATAATTTAGAAAATTGCAGAATGAATGAGAAATGCTATGTTTATGGTAGTTTTGGGCATTTATCTAATCAATACAAAACACAAATAGGTCAAGGATATGGAAAAGATATTCAAAGGAATAATGTAACTTATTATGCATGTAACAAGATTGGGAATATTGCAAAATTTTGTAGAAGCAAGACTATATCGGCGAACAATAAAGGATCTAGTGTAAAGGGAAAAGAAAAGGTAAATGAAATAAAGCAAGAATTTTCAAAACAATGGATTAAGAAGGGAGATCATAAATTTGATGAATCTATCTCTGCACTGGTAGAATAGAGTAACCCTCCACTGGTAGGAGATTCTTCATCTAACTAAGGAATAATCCTTAGGGTGTATTGCATCAAATTGAAAATCATGCATTTTACCCTCGGTTGATGGGAAGAAGACACATTTCTTCTTTACCGGCAAATATGTTAAGTTTTCACTTAACCGGTGACCATTTAATGTGGTTTTAAAGAACCTTTATGGCTATAAAGCATCAGAAAACCCTCATTTTGACTCACCAAGCATTCAAGCATTTAGAGAGTGTGAAACTAAGCAAGGGCATTCTAAGGCGAAGCAGAGAAGTAATTATCAAACATTCAGAGAGTTTAAAGTTAAGAGGTATTTATCAAAATGGAAACTTAATCTTTTGTTCCTAAGTTTATTACAAACCCTACCATTGTTGCAAACATCAAATGCCCTAGACCCGTATTTAAGATTATTCCTGAGATTGCAAAGTAGGATGATTCTATTGGAGCTTTTTCAAAAATTTTGAAGGGTTTGGCATTTGCTGAAGACCCTAGAATCTACATCCATTGCAACATAGAAGACCTAGGGACTAAGGATTTGAAGAAAAATTTTAATGAGGTTATTACCAATGAACAAGGTGTGATTAAACCTGAACATAAGATTGTGGAGGACTTAGGTTTTGTAGAAATACTTAACATTCTAGAATTTCCAAAGGAAGTTGTACGACTTTTATTGAGCATAGTCCATGGAGAGTTCGTGTGGTTGGAGTTTGTTTGCAAGATAACCAAGGAAGTAATTAAGGAAGTTACTGGTTTACCCTCAACTAGTAGTAGACCTGATAAAACCAAGAAAATACCTAACAAGAGTGTGACAAGATTAACCAGAGCCATATCTGATAGCAAATCACTTAGAGTCAATGATGTTAAGGATATAAATGTGAGATATGTAAGTATGATACTTGGATATAAAGCAGCACATGCAAATAGACTGAATTCGATTTCTAGCCTTTGTATTCACAGTGCATATGAGATGGTGAACAATAATGCTAAGATTCATGTTTGTGAATGGCTTAAATATGAACTTATTGACAATTTGAAGAAGATTAAGGGAGATAAGAAAGGTACTTTCCATTCTAGGAACCTACTAGTATGCTTAATGCTATACTTTACCAAAGAGATACCCGGCATAGGTCACAAATATTTTGGTTATGACATCCCGATAGGAAAATAGATGCAGGAAGCTTTCACTGGTATGGGCACTGACTTTGATAAGACCATTGTAGATTACTTTAAATCTTTTCAAACTAAGATGAGAGAAAGAGAGAGGTTACCATAGAGCATAGTCGATAAGTATAACAAGCAAACTTTTTTTGTTATTAAAAGAGATGAGATTTGGATGGAAGAAGTAATCCCTAGAACTATTTGGGTTACTGAGATGGTTTATGAGGTAGACCTACTTGTTCTAGAAACATATGAAAAATCCCTACTTGATGCACCTAGGGAGCCATCTGAAGGAATATTTGGTAATGCTGAAATTATTGCAAGTAATGTATCTAACTCGAAAGAAAGAAAGAAAAGAGACAAGTTTATCAGAGATGCCTCTAAGAAGGCCAGTGAAATTAAGGAAAATGTCATGAATATCAGTGGTATATCAGCTAGTGAGCTTAAAGGACTGCAATCGGAAGCACATGTTTCACCGATTATGACATCTTCTGATACTGACAGTGGCAAGGCTATTGAGTTTAAGAGAGTGGAAAAGAAAAGGAAAAACCCACTGGTACCTTCTCCTCCTCCTAAGAAAACCAGAACACGGAGAAAGAAACAACGGGTAGTTAGGGAACCACAGAAGAAGCTTACACCAAAGAAGAAACAAACACCGGTTACCCCTACACTGGATGATCTACTGAATGAAATAATAGAAGAAGGTAATTTGGTAAATGTAAATAAATGGTATCATTCTTTTAAAGATTCTAACAAAGAAACTATTGAAGAAAGCAATATTCTACAGTTGGATATTTACAAGAAATTTTTTATTGAGGTTGTGGATGTCTTATCTAATGATCTCTATCTAAGACTTGAGGCTAAAAGGCTATCAGTAATGGAACTTGATAAGTTGAAGCCCTTTTGAATATACATCCAGTAAACTCTAAGGAAGAGATAGATGAGCTTATATCTTAAGCTGACCAATTAGTATTTTTCAGTGGACACCGGCAAGTAAGTCTAATGGTTGGGAGAATTGAGGAGATTGTTGATGAGACTGCAGATAAATGGGATATATTCTTTGTTGAGAAGGAAAAGAAAGAGGAAAGAAACAGATCAAAAATGGATAAGACATTTAAGGTATATCAGAAAGATAAGGGAAAAGTTAAAGTTGGCGGTGTCCCTACTATAAAGATTACACATAATCTTCCACCGCCACCTCAGGATACCCCTTTGGTACACACAACTAATCCACTAGATATGGCTACTGAAGGTATAACTCATGATGATACTAACCCGAAGTCTGAAATACTTTTCACAATGAATATAGATACACAAGATATAAACATTGTTGTAGATAAGGAACAGGCAGCTGATAGTGAAAATATAAAGATCTCTGATAAACTGGCACACAGTGTAGACTCTCAGAAGACTGAGAAACCAGTACAAACTGATGACTTTTAGAAAACTGAGATACCGGCTCAAGTAGAGCAACCAGAAACTGAGAAACCTACCGAGGATAAGACAACTAACACAGAGCAACATGAATCAGGGAAACTGGTAGTTGAAGAGGTACTTGTACAGATTGAGAAACCATCAAAGGCAAAGGTACATACATAGACAGATCCACCAAAAGAAAATGTAAGTAAAGAGCAACACGTTTGTGGCAATAAAGAACAAAAAATTAAGGTAGTTGGAGAATCTGGCACATCAGTAGGAGAATTCAGACCGACTAACATCACAGATGTTCTTTTGGATTCTCTCAAGAGGATAACAGATTGCAATGCCTTGGAATTTAAGGCTATTGATAACACATTACCTATCTTGAAAATGATTGCACCTACCTATAAGATAGATCACATTAATGATTCTTTAGGTAAATTGGACACATTGTCCAAATTTATTGCTGAAAATGTTCTAACTCTAGAAAAGGTGAATGAGGATACCATTAAGGAGAGAGTTGACAAAGAGAAAAATACATTCTTTGAGAACGTTATAAAGAATTGTACCAATCACTTGGACACACTTTTACTGATACTTAATTCTACAATTTTGGAGTATAAGGAGCTATATAGAGAAGCATGTAAACCTCACTGTTTGACAGAGGATATAGATGAGGAAATCAAGAAGACACAAAAAGAGATCGATGATATTGTAGATAATTTAATAGGTTCTTCGGGACTTATCTTAGTTTTTGAGCAGGAAATGGCAGTTTTCAAAGAGAAGTTAGAGAAACTTGAGAAAGAGAAAGAAAGTATAAGGTCAAAATCCTGAGAACTCAAAAGTAAACTTGGTCCAAAATTAGACAGTATCATTACTCAATGGGTTGAATTATCAAAGGCAACAGTTCAAGGAGAACAATCATCGGAGCAACAAATGCACTATCTAACTGGCATGATCCAACAGGTTGAGACCGTTCTCTCTGACAACAATAAATTCATGCAGAACCCAAATCTAGTTTTGGCAAACATTTTTCAAATCGTAACCAACCGGTTATAGGCGATGAGGTAGCATTTTGTATTCTTTGATTCTTTTTGACATCCTTTGTCATTGATGTCAAAGGGGGAGTATTAGTATAGAGAAAAATAAGGAGTAGTATGGAGAAAATAAATACATAGAGGAGATCACTTGCTCAGGGGAGCATACTTCTTTTTGGATTTAATTTTTTGATAGCAGTTTTGGATTTCTCTTATGAGTGTTGCCATGAATGCCAAAGGGGAAGATTGTTGGCATTCTACACTCTAATGAGAATAGTTGATGTTGTCATTGATGGCAACCAACTGGCAACCAACCTGTAATAGGTTTATACACATGCACTGGCATCACATATATCATACACCAGCAGGCACTTTCATCGGCATCCAGATGACATCGAAAATGAAGTATACCAACACTCAGGCCGACATGGGATAAAGTTTTGTTTATGCGAATTGTTTTGTAAATGTAATTAAATATTTGTAAGTCGACTTGGTATATTGTATAGACTCATATATGTATGAGATCTCATAGGTCATTTGAAAGAGGTAGTAGTAATGAAAGAATGTAATGAATAGGAAATTATTGTATGAGGTGATATAGTGGACAACGAAGGTTTTGGTTAAGGTATCTAACTGAGCTTAAATCAGTACTGAACCAGGCATTTGAGATGCTATTTTGAGTAGTACATTATATTGGATTTAATTATCCATATTATAGTCAGTGAGACTCTTTTGAGCAGTGCACTCCAAGTAGATGATCTTCCTGCATGTGCAGGCCCTTATTGTAAGTAGTATTTATTCATTGGCCAATGAGTAAATATTGTGGGTCACAAATCCCACCGAGGTTTTTTCCACACCAAGTTTCCTCATTAAAATATCTTATGTTATGGTGTGTTTCTATGTTGTCTCTATTATTTGTGTTTACTGCATTAATTATTATTTATCGGTACATTGTTTTGGGTTGCAAAGTTATAAATAAGTTTAAATATTCCATCCATTGGCTAGACATTTATTCAGCCCCACCCCCCTCTCAGTGTCTTTGGGACTATCTTTAAATCTAACATTATATGTTATCAGTTTGATAGGGACCATACATTATGAGTTCTGAGTATCACTTTCATCATAACCCAATAATAGTTGCAGATCATATATCGCTTCAGATATCAACTATACCAATTAGAGGGATAAATATACCGATATAGCAGATTATAACCATCATTCTTAGTGTAAGTGGTAACTACTATTGTATATATCAGTTCTCATGAAGTTTTTGAGTTAATTACTTAAAAAAAGAAGTCATCTATGATTAAATAATTCCTTATTCTTAAGAATTCATAAGAAGGGACATTACATTCACCAGCATTCCATACCAATAAATTCAAGCAACCTTATCCATTGTAGATAATATCACAAGGAATTGATACCCACGACAATATGTTCTACAACTTGCACAAAAGAAAGCAAAGCCTATTGTATTGCATTAACAAAGTCTTGATAAATTCTTGTAGAGATCTAAAACTATCTGATGATTACTAGAATTACAAAACCTTCTCATATATATGAGAATCACAAGTCTTTTGAAATGAAGGCGTGCACCCATTTTGAACTAAATAGCTATAGTTTGTTAAACTTAGACATAAACAAATTAAGTATGCCAATATGATTGATATAATCATCATCTTGGTAACATTGGAAGTCTGAGGTCCATTTCTTCATTGCGCTCTCCATGGTATAGGATCTCTCTATCATCCGGATCACATATGGATCTAGATCCCCATCCTCATCGACTAGTCCTCTGGTTGTGCTCATGAAACATGTCAATTGGAGTTGCCAGTCTCCCAACAACATGGGTTCTCCATCACGGAACATATCTGGCAATTGGATCGATTATTCATTCTCCAGGAATTGGATGGCATTTTTCAAATTGTCCCCGAATTCATTGTGTGCCTTCAGCACGATATCTTCTTCATTCTTATCCTCTGGAGTCATAGAGTTATGAGTGGTCATGATCTCCTGGATCCATTCATGCAACCTCATATGCTCTATGTATGCTTTTATGGTACTAGTGTGTATCTTCCAAAAGTCTTCAGAATACTTTAACATAACCTTAAAATGAGCATCAACTATGTCATCAACAAGCTTGGCAATGCAAGCCTATGTAGCTTTGAGCAATCTATTCCCCTTCTTGCTCTTATACCTCCATTATGAAGCATCCTAGAATGTTTCAAGTATATCTTTATTAGTTTCATAAGTAGGAAGTCCAACCTTTGTAATCCTTGGGGCTGATTCCAACTGTAATGCCTTATCCTGCTAATATTGTTTCTCTTTTTGTGCTTTCTCATAAAGGCCTTTGACAGTTTGGTTTTCCCTCACCAAGAACTCATCTTGTTCTTTATTTATCTTTGCAACATTGAGGTTTAATTGGGCAGTGATCCTAGGGTCTATTTTCCAACTTGATGGATCATGAGGTGGCCAAATGCTTCATCTGTGTCTACCAACAAGAGTCTCTTGTCTCTTGGATATAGAGCCCAAAGAAACAAGGCCTTCTGCTCTAGATCAGACCCTGAACATATAAAGATCCTATCAACCTCCTCTGGTAATAATTGCTTACCATTGTGTTGCTTTCTCCTAAAGTTATCAAACATAATAGCAGTTTTCATTTCCCACCCAGGGTAAATTATCACACCAACGTCCTTGAGGAGTTGTCTTCCTCTTTCAGGGGTCATTTCTCTTTTCTCAGTATTGATTTCCTCCTGCATCATTCATAGAGTGTCTTCCTTTGTCATGTTTCTCATCTTCTACTTGATCATATTACCTTTGTATTGATATAATAAGGTTTAAAACTCAAGAGTGTTAACAAACTCCTGATCTAAAACAAATTTCTCATGCTGGAGGATTCCAACATCATCAATTTCCATCATGTAGGGTTGTCATGTTGCTAGATCCATGTGGTGATCAAGTCCAAACCTCGTGGGTGGCACATCTTCTTCTATGTTAACAAATTCAGTAGTGGATTCAGGGGATAAGAGGGCAATGGGATTAGTCTCCCTAGGATCTTTAATTCTTTCTCTAAAGACCTACAATGGAACTGCATTATCTAGAATCTCCAATTCATGAGACATTAGTTTTTTCACTTTGGCCATGGGGTCATCAATTGCTTCCAATATTTCTTCGTTGATCTTGCCCCTCCTCAATTTCCATTCATATGCTTTAGCTACCTTATTGTGCATTGACCTCTTCATGATTGCTTCCTCCCTTTCCATATTCTTGATGAAGTCATCAATCATTAATGGCACATGCTCTATGGCTTTCAATCTCTATGACATTCTAGCCCCCCACATATATCCTTCTAAATCAAAGTTGGGCATGGGGTCTCCTTTCACAAGGTGGAAATATTCTAACTTATTTTGTAGTAAACCATAACTTTTTGAACTCTTAAAAGGTAAATCATAAAAGGACAACAAGCCAGGCACAATTGATTGCTTCCCATGATTTGTAAGATTTTTGGTACTGGCTATAGACAATTGCCTAATGATTTCCAAATAAACAATTTTGTTTAGGACATTCACAGGAAATAAGTAAGGTTGTCCCTCGAACCCATCCACCCTAATCTATGTGTGGTGCCCCATATTTTACATACCCAAAATTTGAACTTCAAATTGGTCTCAATGTTGAATGAAGGTCCAAATATGTGTCTATGCGCAAGTGGTGAGCATGTGACTCAAGGTCGTTGTAAGTCAGAATATAAAAAATGGAATAATTTTGAAAATTACTAAGAATTGAGGGAAATCATTTGATAGACATTTCCTAAGCATCATTTTGTGTCATGTGGCCAATTTTTGCCTGAACCCAGTTCACAGTTTGCTATATTTTAAACTTTCAAATTTTGATGTCCCTCGCTCGCAAATAATTTAAATATCTCATCCTAGGAATCATCATTAGGAATAAATGAGTATGTTTTCTTGTTTTCTTACCATCAACATGTGTTTCAAATTTCAGAGCCTAACTCCCTACCATTTGAAAGTTATGACCATTTTTCCTAAGTTTGGGCATTAAATTTAAAATATTAAATTATTTTTCAAAAAATAATTTAATATTTTAAATTATTTTAATATTTGTGGTCATTTGAGGAGGTATAAGTTTTCTAGAAATTTCATTTTCATTTCTCCTTTATTTTCCTCCATGGTCGATGGTTTCTGAGGTCGAGATCATAGTCTTTGAGAGAAATGGTTAAAGATGCTCTGTTTTCGAGCATTTTTAACCCATATTCCTAACCTCAAAAAGAAAAGAAAAAGAAAAAAAGGGTTAATAATTGTCCAAAACAGAGCATTTCTAACCTTATTAACTAACCTTGTGTGGGCCCGCTTTGTCAAGAAGGTTAGAAATGCTTCGTTATGGAGCATTCTTAACCTTCTCCATAAGAGTTATAAAAAAATGCTTCAAACAAAAATGCAGTCTCATGGCATTAGATAGTATGTAAAATTTGGAAGCGAAGACAATATAGTTAATGATGGGTAAGTGCACAAAGATGGTGGTCAAAAAGGGGGATATAAGTGGACATTTTTTTTCTGAAATTAGGTGAACCTGAACTTGGAGGCGAAATTTGAAAGTCATCCACTCAAGATATGAAGGTAATCAAAGAACAAATATTGTAGTACTCTGAATCTAGTTTCCAAACTACTAAAATTTTACAAAATTGGATAAGATTAAGGGGTTCAAATCCTTCGCGCATGAAAAATAGACCCTGATTTGTTCTGAAAAACATAACATAGTGTCTGATGTGCACATCAAAAAAGTCATAGTTAGATTTAGTATTTTGACAAATCCTTTCGCAGAAACATAGTTAAGAGTGAGCACTAGAAGATGTGTATTTTTTTGTAATTGTTTGTTGAGTATTTTTTTTTAATAATTTTTCCAATCGAGCACATCCTGAAAATTAGGTGCCTGTTCGTGCGTGAAGCATAAGTTGCACTAAACAAATCAAAAATACAATTTTATTTTTTTAAATTGTAAAGAATCAAGTGCACTACAATAGTATATAATTTTTTTTAATTTGGAGAAGTATATCAAAATTTATTAAAAAATGGTGCACCTATGTCTATGAGAACTATGGAGACACTCGTAAAAGAAATTCAATAATAATATGTTATTGTTGTTCAAATTTTTAAAAAATTATATGGTTAGAAAACTCAGAAGATGGGTGAAAATATGGTGGCAATTTGAGAAATACCCACTTGATTAAATGTAAACCTGATGATGACAAAGTCGATAAACCAAGTTGATAAAATAAAACATGTCAAAAATGAGAGAAATGGAGGAGAATCAAACTTCCAAATTGTAGCTTTGTCATCCAGGCCTATTTCTAAGCCTAAACAATCAAAAGCGCGTATGGGGTGCTTATGGTATAAAAGCGTGTACGGGGTACTTATGGTATAAGAACCGTGTACACGCTCTTTTTACTATAAACAGCGCGTATGCGCTCTTTTTACTATAAACAGCGCATAGGCACTCTTTTTACTATAAAGAATGCGTATGCGCTATTGTTTAAATTTTGGGTGTGTGTATAATATGATATTGTATATATAATATGTGTATATACATATAATATATAATATTTATATATATAAGCATATAATATATTAAGTATATATATACACATATACACATATAAGTGTATTTTCTCCCCCTCTCAAATGCATACAAGGTCTCTCTCTCTCTCTCTCTCTCTCTCTCTCTCTCTCTCTCTCTCTCTCTCTCTCTCTCTCTCCCCCCCCCCCCCCCTTCTCCCTTACTCCATATCCCATCCCTCTCTCTCTCCCTCCCTTCATCCCCTTCTCCCTTCCTCCATACCCCATGCCTCTCTCTCTCGCTCTCTCCCCTTCTCCCTTCCTCCATACCCCATCCCTCTTTCTCTTATTATCTCCCTCCCTCCTCCATACCCCACTAAAATTGAGTCTGCACTTCTATATAAGTAAGTGAATTTATTTATTGTATGCAACTTCCTCTTTGATTTTTATCATGTATTCTCTCCTAAGAAAATTGACTGATGGATTTGTGTGTGTATATTTAATGGGAGGAATATGGTTTGAAATTTAACCATGGGTGCATTACCATGACAAACAAGGAAACCTGCAACAATATTCTTCTCGAATGTGTTTTTAATGAGCTGAGCAGATTTGGAAAATAGTGTCAACAAAGAAACATGATGAGTCAAAGTACCTGCAATATGTTTTTCAGAAGGAAATAACCAGTAGGAAGAGAAAGAGGGAGAGTAACACAAATGATGTCCTGGAGAATGATAGTGGTGGGTATGCAAGAGTTCCCATGTTGTTACACAACACCTATCACCTAAAGAAATTAAAGTTTGTTGTATGCATGGCAGTGATAGTATATGATGATAATCACTTGTCAAAAGGCTTGGAACAATACATACCCATGAAAGAATCAAGTGTGTAATTCCTATAGTCACAATCAAGATCAGTCCTATAACCTTGCAAATTTATTAGCATCATATGTTTTAGAACTTAGGCAGTACTCTTAGGGTTAGGTCAAGCTCTTACACTTGCTTTTTAGCGAAGCCTCATCTTTTGTTTGCTTGGAGTCTCTCTTATGCTCACAATGGTCTAACTTAGCTATATAAAAACTAAACTATTGATGTTCTATTGTATGATGTTCTATTCATAACTTTAAATTTAATATATCATTTTATTAGCCCACCATATGACCCCTTAGGTGTCATTAGAGGTCATATTGTTTCCTAAGAGATCATATGGTGTCCTGTGACCCCTTAAGACACCATATGACCTCTTAAGACACCATACGACCCATAACAACACCATATGGTGTCCTAAGGAGTTATAGGATGCCATATGACCCCTCGGGACACCAATGACCCATAAGTGTTCTAAAGGGTCATATGGTGTTCTATGACCCCTTAGGACACTATTTGGTGTTGTTATAGGTCCTATGGTGTGCTAAGGGATAATATAGTTTCATATGACCCCTTAGATGTTGTTAGGGGTTGTATTGTGTTCTAAGGGTCATATTGTGTCCTAGATTTGATCTCTCTTCCTCTCCCTCCCCCCCTCCTTCTCTCCCTCTCTCCCTCTCCCTCTCTCTCTCTCCCCTGCTCTCTTCCTCCATACCCCATCCCTCTCTCTCTCACTCTCTCCCCTTCTCCCTTCCTTCATACCCCATCCCTCTTTCTCTTCTTCTCTCCCTCCCTCTTTCACTTCTTCTGTAATTCCTATAGTCACAATCGAGATCACTCCTACAACCTTGTAAATTTAATAGCATCATATGTTTAAGAACTTAGGCAGTACTGTTAGGGTTAGGTCAAGCTCTTACACTTTCTTTTTAGCGAAGCCTCGTTGTTTGTTCACTTGGAGTCTCTCTTATGATGACAATGGCCTAACTTAGCTATATCAAAACTAAACTACTGATGTTCTATTGTATGATGTTCTATTGTATGATGTTCTATTCATAACATTAAATTTAATATATCATTTTATTTGCCCACCATATGACCGCTTAGGTGTCATTAGAGGTTGTCTTGTTTCCTAAGAAGTCATATGGTGTCCTGTGACCCCTTAAGACACCATACGACCCATAACAACACCATATGGTGTCCTAAGGCGTCATAGGATGCCATATGACCCCTCGGGACACCAATGACCCATAACAACAACATATGGTGTTCTAAAGGGTCATGTGGTGTTATATGACCCCTTAGGATACTATTTGGTGTCGTTATAGGTCATATGGTGTGCTAAGGGATAATATATTATCATAAGACCCCTTTATGACACCCTATGACCCCTTAGATGTTGTTAGGGGTCATATTGTGTCCTAGATTCGATCTCCCTTCCTCTCCCTCCCCCCTCCTTCTCTCCCTCTCTCCCTCTAACTCTCTCTCTCTCTCTCTCCTCTTCTCTCTTCCTCCATACCTCATCCCTCTTTCTCTTCTTCTCTCCCTCCCTCTTTCTCTTCTTCTATAATTCCTATAGTCACAATCGAGATCAGTCCTATAACCTTGCAAATTTAATAGCATCATATGTTTTAGAACTTAGGCAGTACTCTTAGGGTTAGGTAAAGATCCTACACTTGATTTTTAGTGAAGCCTCGTTGTTTGTTCGCTTGGAGTCTCTCTTATGCTGACAGTGGTCTATTAGCTATATCAAAAATAAACTACTAATGTTCTATTGTATGATGTTTTATTCATAACTTTAAATTTAATATATCATTTTATTAGCCCACCATATGACCCCTTAGGTGTCATTAGAGGTCGTATTGTTTCCTAAGAGGTCATATGGTGTCTTGTGACCCCTTAGGACACCATATTACCTCTTAAGACACCATACGACCCATAACAACACCATATGGTGTCCTAAGGGGTCATAGGATGCCATATGACCCCTCGAGACACCAATGACCCATAACAACACCATATGGTGTTCTAAAGGGTCATATGTTGTTCTATGACCCCTTAGGACACTACTTGGTGTCGTTATAGGTCCTATGGTGTGCTAAAGGATAATATAGTGTCATATGACCCCTTAGGACACCCTATGACCCCTTAGATGTTGTTAGGGGTCATATTGTGTTCTAAGGGTCATATTGTGTCCTGGATTCGATCTCTCTCTCTCTCTCTCTCTCTCTCTCTCTCTCTCTCTCTCTCTCTCTCTCCTCTCTCCCCTTATCCGTTCCTCCATACCCCATCCCTCTCTCTCTTTCTCTCTCCCCTTCTCCCTTCCTCCATACCCCATCCCTCTTTGTATTCCTTCTCTCCCTCCCTCTTTCTCTTCTTTTGTAATTCCTATAGTCACAATCAATATTATTCCTATAACCTTGAATTTTTAGTAGCATCATATGTTTTAGAACTTAGGCAGTACTCTTAGGGTTAGGTCAAGCTCTTACACTTTCTTTTTAGCAAAGCCTCGTTGTTTGTTCGCTTGGAGTCTCTCTTATGATGACAATGGTCTAACTTTTCTATATCAAAACTAAACTATTGATGTTCTATTGTATGGTGTTCTATTAACTTTAAATTTATTATATCATTTTATTAGCCCATCACATGACCCCTTAGTTGTCATTAGAGGTCGTATTGTTTCCTAAGAGGTCATATGGTGTCCTGTGACCCCTTAAGACACCATATGACCCCTTAAGACACCATACGACCCATAACAACACCATATGGTGTCCTAAGGGGTCATAGGATGCCATATGACCCCTCGGGACACCAATGACCCATAACAACACCATATGGTGTTCTAAAGGGTCATATGGTGTTCTATGACCCCTTAGGACACTATTTGGTGTCGTTATAGGTCATATGGTGTGCTAAGGGATAATATAGTGTCATGTGACCCCTTAGGATACCCTATGACCCCTTAGATGTTATTAGGGGTCATATTGTATTCTAAGGGTCATATTGTGTCCTGGATTCTATCTCTCTTCCTCTCCCTCCCCCCTCCTTCTTCTCTCCCTCTCTCCCTCTCCCTCTCTCTCTCTCCCTACCTCTACCTCTCCCTCCCTCACCCATCTCTCTCTCTCTCCCTCTCTCCCTCTCTCTCCTTCCATCCTTCTTTCTCACTCCCCCTCTCCCTTCCTCTCTCTCTCTCTCTCTCTCTCTCTCTCTCTCTCTCTCTCTCTCTCTCTCTCTCTCTCTCTCTCTCTCTCTCTCTCCTCCTTGTCTCTCCCTCAACCCTACTCTCCCTCTCCCTTCCTCCATACTCTCTCTCTCCCTCCCTCTACCTCTTTCCCTCTCTCTACCTTCCCTCCCGCCTCTCTCTCTCCCAATCTCTCCCTCTCTCTCTCTTCCTCTCCCTCCTTCCCTCCTTTATCTATACCTCTCCATCCTTCCCTCTCTCTCTCACTCTCCCTCCCTCCCTCCCCCCTCTCCTCTTCCTCCCCCCTCCTTCCCTTCCACCCGCCCTCCTCTCTCCCTCCCCCCTACTCTCCCCCCTCTGTCCCTCTCTCTCTCTCTCTCCCTCCCTCCCTTTTCATTCACATTTTTTCTACTACCAATAGCATGTACAGGGTACTGGACCTATTAGTTCACTACCCTGCCATATCTTTTTTAAGGCGTAGGAGCACGTACGCGGTGCTTATTACTTGTAAGCACGTACGGGCTACTAAGCCCATTATTCGCTACCCTGCGATAACATATTTTAGGCTTAGGAGCGCGTACGCGCTACTTATTAGTACAGAATGAGAAAAAAAATACAGTTGGGCTTGCCAACATTTTATGGACTAACAGCGCGCACGCGGTTATTAATTTAGTGCGTACGTAGTACATAGACATAGTTTTAGTTTCCCAAGAGCCTCAACAGCCTCAAAAGAAGTTTTTGAGGTTGTTGAAGGCCCCACTAGAACTGTGTTTGCACTTCTATCAATATTTTATACATAGAAGTAAGTGAATTTTTTTTTTTTACATGATTCCAAATAATTGAATTGTTGTTCTTATTAGTTTTGTCAATAGTATTGTGATTGTTTAATAGTTTGATTCCAAAAAATAGTGATAAGATGCATATTTATGGTTATTTATTTGTTTATTAACTTTTGTTTACATATATATGTAATATGATTCTATTTAGGACAACCGATATCAACCATGGGAAAGAACAAGCGAGGAATGATGGAACAATGAGAGGTTGAAAAGGAAAGACAAAGGAAATGTATGAAGAAATTACGTGACATAAGAACAATGGGAGAAGAAGGTATGTCATCCTCAACATCTCAATTCGATTTACCAAATGAACATAATGCACCTAATGCAATTGAAGAAGAGACATTTGATTTACCGTATGAACCTAATGTAATTGAAGAAGATATTGCATTGAATAATAAATTAAATGATGAACATACACCTTCTCTATTTGATGAATTGAATGTACATAATGCACCGACATTAACACCTCCTAGAATCATTCATAGGAAACCAAAGTATCTAATTGACATTGATGAGAATATATTGAAGCCAATGCCCAATAAAATGAATGAACGAACTTGTAGGAGAATGGTTAAAAGAATATGGCAAAACTATTTTGAAAACTTAAATCAAACCGCAAGATGTCAATTAATTATTCAAATGATTAAAAATTTGAATTTTAGAGAGACAAAGAAAATTCTAGGCCTAAGATCATCTGAAAGTAATAGCGAAAGAACCATTGTGAGAAATCTATTTGATGCATATCAAGCTATTGGTTCAAAAGCACGTACTAAAGATTCTAATGCTACTCGACGTGTCATTACATCAACCATAATGAGCAAGAAAATAAAAAAAGATCATGTGATAAGAAAAACAAGTAAGTCATTAAACGTTAGTAGAACAACATTAAGTAAAGCATTAAATAGGCAAGAAAAAATAGAGGAACCTAACAATAATTCTCTTTGGGCATTCTCGGGTAGACTACCACGCAAAGACAAGGTTGTTGTTGATGCACTAAGAACATTAATTGAAAATTTTTGGCATGACAACACAAGATTTTCGCCCAACCAAAGAGATGTTGTTAGAAGGCAAATTGGGTCTACAAATCATGAGCCACATGCCAAACACTATTTAGATATGATGCAAACTAAATTTTATGAAATATTCCTTCAAAAGTTTCCTCAAATAAGAATTTCTCAAAGATTTTTTGAAATGGCAAAACCTTTTTATATTAAGAATAATCATGTACGCACCACGTGTTGTTGTAGGATGCATATTGAATTTTCCATGCACTATGATATTTTTCGTCATATTTGTTCTACTTTGCACACTAATGATGTTTTGCAGGAATGCAATATACAAGCACCTCCTAAGTCAGTAAGAGAATTTATTTCAAGTGTGCTATGTAATAGACATGATGGTTGCATTTATTATAAGATGCCTTGTTTGGAAGGTTCTTGTTCTATATGTGGTGGTTTGCAATGTTTACCAAGATATGTATATTTGGAGAGCACACATGAAATTGGTACAAAACAAGTTTCTTTCAGAAAATACAAGACAGTCACATATGGAGTTAAAGATGGAAAAGAATAGAAGAGATGTGAGCTAGTGAAAATGATATATGTGTAGCTGAATTTATGAAAATGTTTCAAGAGAAACTAGTTTATGAGTATATAATGCATACACATAGAGATCGATGGTTAGATGAGCAATTCAAGTTATGTAAGGACACATTTCCTCTTGGCACCATTGTCCCTATCATTGATTTTGCTGAAAATTATACACTACAACCTCAAAATGAAGTGCAATCTATGTATTATCACTCTACACAAGTTTCTATTTTTGTACACATAGCATTCATGCATGTAGATGATAGCACAGAGGAGGATAGAAAGGTTGTAAGAGAGTATGAAGGCGGTGTTGAGTTGATAGATGCAGAAACAATTGTGCGATGGTGTAAGTCTACGATGGGTCCAGGTAATCCAGGTACGCCAATGGTTCATAGATATTTTTGGTTGATCACTGAATCTAACATTGAAAACTATCTAGATTGTTGAACAGTTGCAAGATCGAGTGACATGCACTCATTTATGAGTTCACATTCAAGTTCACTGGTAATTTAAACGAGACAGATGGTATGTTTTTTCTCTTCTTGCATGTATTGTTTGTGGGAAGAATGTGAAACACAAGAGTGGGTTGACAAATGGTCTTGTAGACCGTTGGTTCCCATTGATTCATATCAAATTCCCAAAGCACTACAATTGAGCCAGATGGAGACATCAGTGTATTTTGACCATGTATCTGACCTAGTGGATTCAAGTGATTTTTTGAGTTAATTTTTTTGCAAGTATTCTTTTTGGTTCATTTTTTTGTACATCATACTTTATTTTTGGTATTAATTAACACTTTATAAAATGCAGGTCATGTGTATGTAGTTGTTGCAGAAGAGAACAATGAAGAAGGAAGAGATTGCTATTTGTATCATTGTGTTGAGCCAAAAATAAAATTGACAACCACAATCATTGACGGAGAGGGTATTGAGTACCCAATAGGGTTCGTTTTCATGACAGGAACATGGCTTCGGAGATACCCTATCAAGAATTCTGATGTTTGGTTGTTCAAGGACTTTGAAACACATAGACATATTCTTCATTTCTCTAACCTTATTGTTGCTACAAATATTCATTTGATGAAGTATCATGGTAGACCTCATAACAAGATTTTATGGAAAGTTCGTGAATCAGACCATGAGGCAATACTTGACACAATACGGGTTAGAGTCGATCCTGAAGCCTCACTTAATTGATTCTACAGTTCAAAGTAGAATGATTTTGAGAATTTTGTATAAATCATCGACGAATTATTCTATATTCATTTTTTGTATATATAAATTCTCATGAGCTATTTTTTACATGTTTAGGGGCATAATTTTGTATATTTAAATGGCAATGAGCTGATTTGTACATATGTACATGCCAAATTTTGTATATTAAAATGGTGATGAGATGAATCTCACATATTGTAATGCCAAATTTTGTATAAAATCCCATGAGATGATTTGTAAGACATTTTTTTGTATAATCAAATAGCCAAGAGCTGATTTGACCATATTTAGAGGCAAATTTTTGAATGTTTTGTGACTATTTTGTGTGTCAATGTTTTGTGACTATGTTTTGAGTATATGTGATGTGTCCCTAGTCAATCATGAGAATTATTGATTCTTGTATAATCATGGAGAATTTTTTGAGTCATTATCGGGTCATAGGGATCATAGATTGAGACTAGATACAATTTGAGAAAAAATTATCATTGTTGTCAAAAACATCGTCAAAAAAGTTGTCAAGCAACTTCTACATTGTGTCGGTAGGGTATGACTCTCGACATTTTGACACTTTGGGATGCACGACAAGGGCATGCCTTGTGTAAAATTGCCCACCTAGACGCGCTCGTGACGTTAGTTTGTGCACACGATGAACCGAATCAATTATAGTCAATCCTGCAACTTTGCATTACATGCAACTGATGGTTTTTGCTGCATGTGAAAAAATGCTACCAATTAAAAATGGCTTCGAGTCGTCAAAAATAGAGATACGACATTGTAGAGGATCCTCACGTGACCCCACAGGTTCAAACAAGTTGACCATATGTGTCCTGGATTTGAAGAAACGGTCTATCAAATTTTGATATTTTTTTGGACTCAAGGCACTTAAGGGATCGCCTCGGTACGGTATGACTCAATGTTTCAGCGCTTTGGGATGCACGAGAGGAGCATGCATAGCGTAAACATGTCAAGCCAGATGCGCTCATGATGTCGGATTGTGCACACGATGAACTAAATCAATTCTAGTCAATCTTGCAACTTTGCATTGCATGCAACTGACAATTTTTGTAGCAGACGAAAAAATGATACCAATTGAAAATGGCTCTGAGTCATCAAAAACTAAGATAGGCCATTGTAGAGGAGCCTCACACAACCCCATAGGTTCTAACGGATCGACCATATGTGTCTTGGATTGGAAGAAATAGTCCGTCAAATTTTGATAATTTTTTGGACTCATGGCACTTGAGAGATCGCCTTGGTACGGTATGACTCTCGATGTTCTGGCACTTTGGGATGCATGAGAGGGTCATTCCTAGCATAAACCTTCCCACTCAGATGTGCTCGTGACATTGGTTTGTGCACATGATGAACCGAATCAATTATAGCCAATCTTGCAACTTTGCATTGCATGCAACTGACAGTTTTTGCAGGCATTGCATGCAACTAACAGTTTTTGCAGCAGGCAAAAAAATGCTACCAATTGAAAATGGCTCCAAGTCATCAAAAATTGAAATAGGCCATTGTAGAGGAGCCTCACATCACTGCATGGGTTCAAATGGATTGACCATATGTATCCTGGATTGGAAGAAATAGTCTGTCAAATTTTTAAAAAAAATTTGGACTCATGGCACTTGAGAGATCGCCCCGGTATGGTATGACTCTCGATGTTTCAGTGCTTTGGGATGCATGAAAGGGGAATTCCTATCATAAATCTGCTCACCTAGATGCACTCATGACTTTGGTTTGTGCACACAACGAACCAAATCAATTCTAGCCAATCTTGCAACTTTGCATTGCATGCAACTGACAGTTTTTGCAGCACGTGAAAAAATGCTACCAATTGAAAATGGCTCCAAGTTGTCAAAATCCGAGATAAGACATCGTAGAGGAGCCTCATGCAACCCCATGGGTTCAAACGGATTGACCATATGTGTCCTAGATTTGAAGAAACAGTCCGTCAAATTTTGACAATTTTTTGGACTCAGGGCACTTGAGAGATCGCACTGGTACAGTATGACTCAACATTCCGGCGCTTTGGGATGCACAAAAGGGAGATACCTAGCATAAACCTACCCACCCAGAAGCCCTCACGATGTCTTTTTGTGCACATGACGAGCCGAATCAATTATAGCCAATCCTACAACTTTGAATTGCATGCCACTGATGGTTTTGCAATAGGCAAAAAAATGCTACCAATTGAAAATGGCTCCGATTCATCCAAACCCGAGGTAGGCCATTGTAGAGGAGCCTCATGCGACCCCATGGGTTCAAACGGATTGACCATATGTGTCTTGAATTCGAAGAAATAGTCTGTCAAATTTTGACAATTTTTTGGACTCAAGGCACTTGAGAGATCGCATCAGTATGGTATGACTCTCGACAATCCGGCACTTTGGGATGCATGAAAAGGGCTTGCCTAGCTTAAACCTACCACCCAGACATGCTTGCAACATCGGTTTGTGCACATGACAAAAAAAATTTGACCATTGTGAGTGTGAGGGTGCTCTTGCACCAAACACATATTGTTGTTTATATTCATATTGTTGATTACATATGCAAATATTCATTTAAATTTATAAAAGGGCAGCCACCAAATACAGCAAATACACAATAATGAACTAAATACAAGGAGTTTTGTAGGGTTAATTCAATATTTTAGAAATTTTATCAAATCATATTCCACGATTGCAATATTTTATATCAAATATTTTTGTTGTTTATATTCATATTGTTGATTACATAGGCCAATGATCAATTAAATTTATAAAAGGACAACCACAAAATACAACGAATACAAAATAATGAACTCAGTACACATTTATGGATCGAATATCGACATTTATATATTATAAAAAAGGCATTCCTGCCAAGTCAATACAAGTATTACAAAAATGTGGCTTATGCCATGTCCAATTCGATATACAATAAAAATGTAGAATATATCTACATGTATTGGTCATTCTATGACTAAAACTAACACTATATAATCCTAAACTTGTGGTGGATCGTCAAAATCAAGCCTCTTCGATGCAGTACACGGCTTTGTAGATGGCTGCAAAACCACAATTCAAAAGCCAAGTTAGAATTCTTTTGTAGAAAATAGTTCACAATTAACAACATAACTATGCATTTAATTATAATTCCTTTGAAATTGAAATGTAGATTACCTCATCGGCTGATCTAGGAGATAATGTCTTAGCTCTCTTCTCCTTGTCACTCTTAGGAGTTTTCTTGAACACATACTTAAATGGATCCATGTTATGGTCGTACCGCGAAGGGGTATATTGTAGATTAAATGTACAATTAATACAATGTACTAACATAAATATAACAAAAACACTTATAAGCTATAATATAGAGAACAATGACGTACCTGTTCCTGAGATGCTTCTCCAATGGACTGAGGATGGCTCACCATCGATGGAGAAACTGTCGCTATTGCCTATACAAAAAATGTTCAAAGATTAAATACAAATAATATAATGGTAAGTATTGTAGGTTAAAAACAATTAATTTTACATATCAAACAAAAGTGTATCGGATCCTAAGATGCTTCTCCAATGCACAGAGGAGGGTTCGCCATTGATGAAATAGGTATGGATATTTCCTATATGAAAAAATTATAAAATTATAATATATCACAAGTTCACATGTACGCGTGCATATAATCATGAAATGAAGAAAATAAAGTAGAGATACATACCTCCACCCTCTCTTGATCCACGAGCGAATCAGGGGCATTCAACAAATCCACATAGCTCAATGGTTATTGTACATGTAAAACAGACAAAAAAAAAACACTAATCAATCTACAAACCCCAACTAAAAATGTGTTCAATTATCTTCTTCCCACGTTTTGGCATCTTCGAGGAATTCTTTTTCTTAGGACGAGCCCTAGACGCGGAGGGGGTACCCTAAAAAAAAATTAACATGAGATATTATTACAGATAATAAATTAAACATAATTTTAAAAATCTAAAATGAAATGACTTGCATATTCCATCAAAACAATACATAAAAAGGGTTGTACAAAATATAATACCGTATAGCCTTGTAGGCCAAAATTGATCGCTGAGAGCATGATATCATCAATCTGGGACATTTGGTCCCCTATCAACACCTACAAACCAAAAATTGGACCAAGCATTAAAGATAGTTAGTATATCTTGTATTTTTTTGAATTCAAAGTGTACTATTCTATTTTAACATGTTATAAAATTTATACCTCACGCATCGAAGTTGCAGCTGTAGTAACTGAGGGAGGAGTATGGGATACCGTTGCTGCATCCTGAAATGCATATTATTTGTCTCAATTTAAATCGATGTATACATGAAAATTCATTTATGTAATTACAAATTTAAAGTAATTGATAAATAAAATGCTATGAATTCAAATCAACACACCTGTGTCTGTCGATCATGGGAAAACACCATGTCCATCAACTCATCTATCAGTGTGAAATCCTCAGTCATGTGGGCCTGACATCTACTCCCGCAAATCATGCACAGATGAGATGTGGATCCATCTGCACCGGCTTCATCATCTATCACCGAGCGTATCTGTGAGAAACTAATGGCTGGATGGGCTCTTTGTCACCACTTGGAGCAACTAATGGCTCATCATCCAATACAATAGGGTGTGCTAACGACGTCCCATGCTGGATGATGGCACCAGTCAATGTTGTGGCTACCTGAAGAGTCTGTAGCTCCATCAACTATTTTAGATCTATTGGGATAGCCTGATAAACCTTGGGTTTGGGTGCTAGGGGGCGGTGAATCTCTGCAAGTAATCACCTACGGGCTCCAGGTCTATCTTGGGCAGAGCCACCACCTCTACCATGGGACTCTCTAGTGCAGGAGCACCTAGTTGAGTCAAAACTCCATTTTTGGGTATTTTATGCTTTTATAATTGTAAAGTCTTGTGTTAGGTTGTTTTTTTTGTTTTAGGTTGTTTTGAGTCATTTGTAGTGGTTTTGATCTCATTTTGGGCTTGAGAGATCAAATCTTGCATTTCAGGCCTCGAGTTGACAATTTTTGGCCAAAATGTGAAAAAATGGCCAAAAAGGCCTCCTAATGGTTTCAAGAGAATTGAAACATGTTTGTTTAGTGTTTTTAAGCATGTCTAAGTTGTTTAGGAAAGTTGATGAGGTTAGCTTGTGAAAAATGCATCTTGGAGCAAGAAAAGTTGGCATTTGGCTTAAGAAAGTTGTCAAAAATGTCATTTTCTTGAAAAATGTAATTATTGAAGCCTCTTGTCCATACAAGGGCATGGAAACAAACTAGAGAAACTATATAAGGCCTCCCTTTTCCTTGGAAAGGTTTGGTGATGTTATTTGCAAGCGTAACTTAATAGAAAACAAGTTTGTTTGGCTTTTCTGACTGTTTTTTGTTCCTTTTGAAGGGCAGTCCGTACTGTAGCTGTACAATTCATATTGTAGATTTTGGGAAGTTGAGATGTTGTTGTATTAAGACTTCTCATGTACTTGTTTCATTTATTTTTCATTTGCAAAGTTCTTATTCAAAAAAATTTGTAAAATGTGTATATGCTGCCCTGCCAGGGGTTTGGAGTTGTAAGATGCATCAACTTGGTTGATCCAGGTTTGGGATCCCTCCTATGGATTCTACCAAGTTGATCCATGTGTATATAATTTACATATCTTTCTTTTTGTTCCATAAAAATGGTTTGAAGATGCTATTGAGTGATTATTAGGCAAGTGTTTGTCATTTGGCTAGTAACTTGATAAAAACTCATAGTTTGCACTCAAAAGTAATTTGAGTGAGAAAATGAATGTGACAAGGACCTGGAGATTTGGCCATGGGAATTGAGTATCTTCTTGGATGGATAATTTAACTAGTTCTTACTTCAATCTTTCTCTTTTGTAACCAAACAGTGAGTTCACTATTTTCATGAATTTGTAATTGGCAAAAAATTGCCCATGGAATGCTTGTTGAGCATAATCCAAGCCTTGCATCTTGAAGGAAATGTAATAGGAGAAGAGATGCATGTTTGAAGACCTCTTAATGGTGTTTTCCCATTTCTGAATACTTCATTCTTGCAGGTCCCAAAGTGAAAATGTTGCTGACTAGTAAAAGGAAGAGAAAAGGGGTAGTGACAGTGACAGTTTGTTGTTTTGCCACTTGCTTGCCAAGTGTTTGACATATTTCTTGCAGGGAAAAGGCAAGGGAAGATTCTTAAATATGTGGCAGAGGTTCCAAACTTTGGTGGAGGCTTGAAGAGGGGATTTGGAGTGTACTTCAAACATTACTTGCTCCAAACCCTACAAAACCCTCAATTTATGCCATGAAAGATGGACAGACTTAAAACCACTCTAACAATGAGCTAAACCTCAAAAATCCTTGACCATTCAACCCTAAAACCTCATCCCAAACTTTCTTTGTGGGTAAAATGACCATCGCTGACCAGTGGGAGCAAAAAAGGGCCAATTAGGCCTCCATGGGCTAGTAGCCCTGCTGCATAACACACAAAATTGGCAGTTTTTGCAAAATTGCATGAACCCAGTTGGAAAATGAGTCTTGGGATTATAAAATAGTATGGAAACATTCCAATCAGTCCTCCAAGTGATCCTTAGGTCTCCTAAACCATGTGCATTCTCCTTTGGGGGGTAGGTGAGTCTTGCTAATGAACTTGAGTAGGTAGAGGGTTAGACATCAAACCAGATGTTGAGCACCCAAAGATGAGTAGTACCTTGCTGCCCTTGAATTTCCTTGTGAAAGACTCCTATCTCATTCTAAAAACCTAAGGAAGGAATCCCCAAGAACCCAGCACAATCAGTTGAAGATGGGAGGAACAAGCAATTTGAGTAGTTTTGGAGCATGGGAGTAAGCCATCACCATAAAGGGAGTTTGCTAGGCAAGTAAACCATGGAATCCTTGGCATTAAAATAACAAGATAGGTTAGGTAACATACACATCAGATCCTACAAGGTTTTGGCTAATACATTGACCCTTTTGAGCAAGTTAGCCTTGTGAGAACTTCCCTACCAAGCTCCCTATCACTCTCTCATGTCAAAATAGTTTGGGCACACATTGAGCACAAACTCACAATATACTTTTCTCAAAAACTATAATGGCACCTCATAATTATTACAAGGTGGATCATCAAAGACCATCCACCACCTCTGCCAAAAAAGATTCTTCATCTGCATATTGGTACACCAATGTATGGGAAACCTCTTTACATTAAGAGGTAATGATTGACCAGTTTTGGGATCAACGAAAAGGGCACATATTTGTTGTTTACTAATATTTTTTTTTTTTACTCCATCGTATGATAGCTCATCGGCACAGAATTGACAACACCTATCCCTAAAGCTTCCCCATTTGGTAATTTGTGTGGAAACAGCTATGGCACAACTAGCTAATGTTTCTAGGCTAGTGGCGAGGGATTGATGATGATTAATTTTAGATGTTTTCAATTTAACAATCAGTCTATTCATTTTAGACGTATTTTGTCCTAACTGATTAATTAATTGCTCCTATGTTTCAGGTGTATGGTCAAAAGGAGGAATTGGGGTTGTATCTTGTGGGTTTTCAGGAGGTGCATTTGGTTGTTCTTGTTGTGGATTAGAAGAATCTAGTTTTTAAAACAAAAAATGAAAAAACCTTTTCAAAATTAATGAAATTAAATTCAAAATGTAAAACAAATTGAACAAATGGGAAAGAAAGACAAAAATTAAAAAAAACTAACCTTGATCCATAGTGTCTGGAGGAAAAATCTAGCACCCATTCATGGTTTAGGAGAGAAAATGAAGAAAAAACAAACTAAAAACGCTCTATTCATGGGAAAATAAGACCCAAGTTTTTTTTAAAACTTTTTTTGACAGGCACCACGTACACGGTTCTTTTGGGATTATTAGCGCGTACGTGCTCATTTTCCTATAAGTAGTGCGTACGCGCTCATTTTCCTATAAGTAGTGCGTACGCGCTCATTTCCCTCAAAGCAGCACATATGCGCTACCTTCTCTAGGCTCGGGAACAACAAACCTAAGCATGTACACAGTCATTTCAAATTTTAGAACCGCGTATGCACTGCTTATTTTTTCATGTTTTTTTTGGGTCGTGTCCACTTTTCTGAGCACCATCTTTGTGTACATACCCTGATGTAAATCCGATATGCGAGTTCTTCTGCCATCCTTCCCATCCACACAAAAATGAGAGCTCATGAACAAGTCATTGGCATTCATCAAAGCTTAACAGGGTTAGAGGAATTTCATCAAATGTTGTAGTTGCGACTACTCTGGTAGATATAGATTGCAAGTCATGATAGCATGGCCTACCATGAGAGGTTTGATAGAATGCTGCAATTATAGTTATCAAAGTTGCAATGCACGCAAAGTGTTTAACATACTAATCCAAGAAATAGCATCATGAGGAATGATGTGAAAAGATGGCAAGATATGCATGTCACAATTGGTGAGTGTAAAGCTCAATTCTGTGAAGCATGGTGAATCAACATTAGGCGTGACATTTGACATAATGCTCAAGAAGAACCGTGAAGCATGGCAAAGATCATGGAAGCATCGGCATTGCACATGAACTGTCTAATATAATGCATATATAATACTTGTTCGCCGGAATACATTGAATAAATAACATTTTGCAATGCAGATCATACACATTAAAGATATGATCAATGCAGATGTAAGACCGAGTTCTACGATATTCAAATGGGAACTTTGGATAGGTTGTGGACATTCGTCAATGCATTAAAGATAAAGAGTTTTCATCAAATGTTGTCATTGCAATTGCTCTGGAAAAGCTTCTAATTACTTTGTAATGATGAAAACCATAGAATCTTGGTCCAAGCCATGGTTGTAAAATGCAAATTGTGGAAGTATAGAAAATGCACGTGAAATGTTTAATATGGCAGCATGTGCATATAATTCAAATCATAATGTGAGTGCGTAGACAGAGCATGTGAACTGGTTGACAAATGCCTCAAATTGATGTCATCTCACATAATGTTAGGACTGCAAGATATGCATTGGATACGTATGATGAAAAGGCTTTATAAATTTAAATCAAATGCATTTGGAGGGTGTAAAGTCAACCATCACAACCTCTCCTTGCTTTTTCTTTCTTGCGCCATAATGGGAACTTTGGAGCAGAACACGAACATCTGTTAAAACACAAATGTAGAGGGATTCAATTGAATGTTACTACGCTCTAGGACATATGCCAACTATGGAAGCATTGGCATAGAGTATGAACCATTTGATATTGTGCCTCATGGAAATATAATCTCACAATTTGCAGCAATTATAGGATATGCATATAGTAGAGTTCAATGAAATTTTTTAGAAACTTTCAAAATGATAAAGAATCTTTGACAGTCGTTGTAGTTGCAATTTCCATGATAGACATGCATGGAAACTATCAAATAAGAAGACACCAAATTATTTGACAGAATGCCACGTCAAAAAGAATGCAAAAGTGGAAGCTTAGACATGGCAAGTGAACCGTCTGATAGAATGCTTCAAAGAAGGTATCATCACATGTAATGCAATAATTGCAGGATATGCACAAAATGGATTTCCTAAAAAAGCTTTTGAATCTTTCAAGCTAATGCAATTGGAAGATGTAAAGACGAATTCCGCAACCTTTGCCAGTTCCTTACGTAGTATGAACGTCCACAAAGCATAATAGAATTCGGGATTTTCATGAGAGGTTATAGCTGGAAATGCTCCCATAGGCATGCAATGCAAAATGTTGAAACATGAGTCGGACAAAATACATTTTGCAGTGGATCTATAAAGATCTTTGAATTAATGAAGGACTCTCAAACCATTTTGTGTGTCTTATTTAGTGGAAGATGATTGCAAATACTTCAATCACATGAATAGTAATATTCTTCAAAATATAATTGATGGAATCCACAATGTATGAATGTAAAGAATCAATCATGCCATCATGCAGCCTTCCCATTATGAAAAGATGTGTTATGAAATTAAAGAATGCTTGACAGATGTAGATACAATTGGAGAGAATATTCTTGAAGTCAATATATTTGTGGGCAAGTATTTCTTTTAAGTCAATGGTCAGAATAATAATGTGTTAGTATACTGCAATTGTTGGTACTTTGGGATAATTATAGATATGAAAGAAGCCAATGATGATGGAGAACTACTTCAGTAAGATCCATAACTTGAAAATTATAATGTTTCAAGTGATTCTTTTTGTAAATGTGACTTTTGTCACTCATTGTAACTAAAGGTTAGAAAGTGGACCTTATTCATGCAAAAGTGAAATAGTTTCTAACTAAACTCTTTTTTTGCATAAAAAATAGTTAGTTATTAACTTATCCAAGTTAGTTACAAAGGTGGTTATTCTAAGAAGGCTATAAATGCAAGGCTTTTTCATTTGTAAAGGGGAGACTTTTTACAGAGGGGAAAACTCTGCTAAAATTCTAGGAGAAACTTGTAATGACATTTTGATTTGCACTATGTATAGAAAGGATTTTGGACTTGTATATTTCCAAAAGGATAATGAAGAATATGTCTTAGTTCGTGTGTTGTAAATGTATTCATGTGTTATCATCGCTAATTTCTCATATGACAAATTGGTAATGTCCCCTTTTAGGATATCTTGGTATATCGGGACAATTACATCAATTCCTCACACTTACACTATCTATTTTTGTGCAATTGAACTATGTAATGAAGGATAAGAACAATATCACCTACTATTTGTGATATATACAATAATATATCTGCTGAAAGTGAATTGATTTGATTTGCATTAAGTGCAATGATCTCTTAGCATCTCTAATATGTCAAGTATGGCAATATGAATATGCAATGAGATGTGATATTGCCTAAAGCAATATGTATTTTGTGTTCTCTAATATGACTCTTCATACATGCAAATATATAACAAGTAATATCGCTTAAAGCAATATAATTGTTGTTTCTGATATGGATATAATCACTTGCAAAAATTATATGATATGTTGTTTCTGATTTTGGCAATGAATACTTGTAACGATGATGGGGTTGTCTCAGATATAAATCTGATTGGTATATGCACCTGATTATGGGCCTTTGGCCTTCCTCACTTCGAGCTCTTCCAAACTGGAATAAGAAATAAGATATAAACACCTCCATCCTGTTCCATTGAGAGAGATCAATAGTCTTCTTATAGCTTGCAAATTGATAGGGTAGGCTAATACTAAGAGATATGTCCCTTCCGTCTTGTGTCGCTTCATAAGGAAAATACATCCTTTCATTAAACTAATCGATTGTACAAAGATTATTTGTTATTTCACAAATCGCAATCTTAGTGATTAGTATAATTTTCTTTGATCGCTCCTTATTAATCAATTCCTCAAGCTAAGAGGTAGTAAGTTGATGCCATTCTTATCACAATCCTCTATTAAGGCATCCATTCCATTATTTTATATTCATCGAATGGCGACTTCTAGTCGCAATGATCGTAAACATTGATAGTGGCATGCCTTTGTATTTTGATATCGATATTTAATTTATAACACTTTCTTCAAGTGTTGATATTCCTTTGACAAGGATCGGCCTCCTCAAGGACCACAATTGGTTGTGTACTACAATACTCCTTAATCTGAAATTAGACAAAACAAAAATTATTTATGCCACCTATATTAATACTCCATGATGCCCATGGAACAAGGAATAGTTTGCTTGATTATATCGCTCTCTTATTATACCAAATATAATCATTGTTGGTGTCGAAGATGTCGATGATGACAGATATACATCTTTGAGATCTGCAGATAAATACTTAGCATCAATGACTCAATTGAGACAACAAAGTATCGTTAATAGTTAGAATATCGAGGATATTGGATATATATATGCCATGATACATTAATGATAGCTGATATAAAATATTAACATCGAAAGGTTTGAATTATGTTTGTGTCAAGGTAACTTGGTTGGCATGATGTAAAAAAGGATGGGGACATCACAAAGGCACATGCGGCAGTGACTGTTGGAGTCACCGCTCCCTAGTCCACCCGTATCTCCTCTCGGGCACCTTAATCTACATGCACCATATTCCCTACAATGCGATCGTTGGGTGCAATACGCCCTTGTAATATAATCCAGGTTTAGCGTTGATTTATAAGGTATTGATTCATTATAAGAAATTTGTATTGTATATTAATATTGGTTCTATTTATGGTATCGTATTAATACGATATTATTCCAAATAATAATTATAATGTATTTCGACAATCAATGTTATATTTTATATTTATTAAATAGCATGTTATATGGTAAGTGTAATATATTCAATATATCTATTTTATGTTTTAATGGTAAAACTTCTTTGATAGTTAATATAATATTAATAATTGAAATATGAACTTTACATTAAAATAAAACAATAATAATAAATAATAATCATAACAAATAATAAATATTAATAATCATATATTAAAGCAAAATCGTGAAGTCTCATAAATGAGACGATTTTCCAATATTATTAAATGTTAATTAATAAATGTTTTAATTGTCATCTTTATTTAATCCCATGTCCAAAGAGGGGTTATGACACTTTTATGCATATATGATTTGTACAATTGATGTGATGATGCACAAGCAACCTTTGGTATCTCAGTTTGAATGTGTTGAAGTATCTTATCTCTACGTATGTTGAGATTTGTCATTCTTCTTTATCGTCATCTCATGGCTAAGCATATTACGTTATAAACCCCCCTTGTAATTTGTTGCAAATGTTGAGAAATCTCAGTTGATGGTCATATGTCTATTGTTGGGGTTTCTATCTTTATTTCTTTTTAGTTTTATGTTTTCTCCTTTATGTACTTTTAGGATAAAAGTATACAAAAATCCTAAATACCCCTATCATATGAGAGAGTTGCCCCTCTCAAACGCAGAGGAAGATTGTGGTTTTACTCCAATCTCTCCAACTATTGGAACGTTTGTCAGTGCTCATCGGGCAAACAGGGTCAGTTTCAGATAAATGACCGCAGTGACAAATTTGTTTACCAACAATGTGTAATCCAAGAAATAGTACCAATCCCCCCAGTTATGGGTAAGGTGGCTTTCTTCATCAAAATATTTAGGTCAAAGGAATTTGTTAACCTGAGGGGAAAGTGAAAAATCACATGGATGTCCAAGCAATTTGTATAATGATTTCACAAAATATTTTTCAAAGCGCATGTACTAGCTGTTAATGTATCTTTGGTCCCAGGTTGATAACCATAATTGCACTGGCTTATGGATTCCTTCTCTATCATACTCCCTAATGGACAGACCTTAATTCCACAGCCCTATATCTTGACCAACGTATAGAAACATATGCATAAGGTGAGATTAGTATCTGAAATTCACATTAACCCTGTCTCGCTTTAATTTTTCTAACCCATGGTTGATGGCATGAGCTAAGTAAGAAGCATAATCAAAGGTCCTTGGGTCCTTTTATTGGATGTCAGCACAAATCACCATAGCAACAATGTCCATTAATGGGGAGGCTTCCATGCCCAACACGTGTGCGGTACAATAAAAGGTGAACTTAAAGTAGGGAGAAAACAAGTTAACATCAAATGGGGCTTTGTCAGTATCTGCAAACAAAGTCACAGCTCCTTCGGTCTTATGTCTATGTGGTGGGAGTCTCCATCGTTTATATGTTCTCTCCATGCTTAAATACTCGTCCACCAACTTTTTGGCATCAACTGCATCCTCATGCCCCTATTCCAAATCGAAAACTTTCTCAAAGTACTCTTTACTAATCGGAAACAGGCAATTCCCTTTATAGTCGCCGATGGTTTGCGTTTGTGGGTTATACCTGTCTACCAACGCTGTTATCAGCTCTACATTCACAAAGACATTGGGAACGACAAGTCTCCCTAGATTCAGCTTCCAAATATTGCACACTAGTTCTACTGCAAACCTTCTAGCATAGCTCAAAATGAACAATTCATGCCCTCGAACCTTTGTCCAAATGTCCCCTATGTTTTCAAATCTATCTTCCAATTCCTCATCATAGTTCTTAATCTTTCTAGACCAGTGACTTGAGAGAGGGAATCAGTCTATTAGGTCCTTGTCTAAGGGTCGGCCTTCCTTTTTCTGTCGTTTTGGCTTTTCTTCTTTGGTTTCAGGAGGTTGAGGCTCTTTGTTCTTCTTTTTTTTAGTTTTCCTAGACGATGAAGCTTCCATCTTTATGTTCAATTCAAAAGAAGACAAGAAATTATGAGAAGCACTTACAGTTTTTACTTCTTTCCGTGAATAGTTTTGTGACCCTTGTTGTACCAGTTCCTTCTTTCCTTGATGAATTTATCCACCTGAACAATTCTGGTATCCAAGTAGTTTGATTTCTTCTAGTACTACAACGATCATTAAGAAACACATTTTGAATTTATGATGATATGACTCGTTTGGATTCGTGTAATATTTCCCGGCAGATTGATTGTGTTTTTTTGTTGATTTTTGCCTACATGAGCGTGCCACATTTCCCGAAAGCAAATCTTATTTCAATGAAACATACCCCTTCGATGACTTTCTTTTCATGTTCTTCGACGCCCTAGTTTCATCGATGCCCATATTCAATATAGACCCAACACTATTTATTTTGTTTCAATGAAACTCTCTCTTTGCTCAAGTGTTTTCACCTTTTATTGATATGCATTTTCTATTGACAACCATATTTTGATGAGTTATCCATTGAATTCATCGAAATTGGATTTTTAATGAAAGGTCTAGTTTCGCCATGCACTCTAATGCTTTACTCGATAGCTTGTTTTCATCGAAACCCCTTTTACTTTGATGAGATCTCATTCCATTTCATCGATCTATGACTCCGGCTAGAGGGCCCCACTTCATATCCACTTCAATGATTCTCGTGCTTCGGCATATGCTTTTGGGATTTCACCGACATGTCCTTTTAATCAATGAGACGATCTCTAAAAGACCGTGCCTCTTTTCATCAAATTGGATACTTTGATGGAACTCGATCTTTCGATAGATACTTTGAGGGTCAAGCTGATGTGCTTGTCTTGCTTTCTTTTTGTTTTGATGGAACATGTTGCTTTGATAAGTTGTTTATCCCATTCATAGAAACCCTTATTTTATTGATGAATTCCTTTCGCTGAAATTTGGCATGATTCCATCACAATACATATTTCGATGAAACTTTGCCTTCGCCAAGAGTTCATTCGATTCTTCTGACATCATCCTTTCATCGAAAAAGTTTGCTTCAGCAAGACTATTGTTATTTTCATCGATGTTGGGTCTTCAATGAAACTTTAGTTTCGCTAGGTGCCTTTTTTATTTCCTCGACATCAATCATTCACCAAAAGGATTTTCTGGTTACATTTTAATTCCTCTCGGGTTACCCTAATGAGGGATTTGACAACTTTCCACTAAAATGTGAATATCTCAACCAATACTTAATGGAATCAGGTTATTCGAAAGCCAAAATGAAGTGGATTCACACCTCCATCCAACCCAATAGGTTTTAGAACCTAGCACTAATTCTATGACATGAAATAATGTTTGTAATCAGACTATTATATAGAATAATATAAGAAAATGTGTGCAGAAAACTACTTTCACTGACATTGTAGTATTTATTATAATTGTATGACTACTACAGTGAATTCATAACTTTGGTCTGCTAGATGTCTTTTTTTTCAGTTATAGAATCATTGCAATTTTTTGAAATTTTATTTTTGTAGTTATTTTAACACACATACTATTAAATTAATGGTTGTTTTATTATGCAAATGAGGGTAATCATTACATATGTATTAATATAACATGTTATTTTTTTTCTTTTTGTAGAAACGCACTGATAAATTCAATGAAGGTGATAAAGTTAGGTTGTTGGATCCTTTTGATAGTGTTGTTGTTGGCATTGGGAGGATTCACTCCCTATCTATTCTACATGGAGTAAACTTAAAGGAACAGGCGACGCAAATGTGAGCATTTTAACAATCACAAGTAACATACCTCTTCCTTATGAAGACAAAATAGATGGAGTCATCCGTCTGAAAGAGAAAGAGGGAACCTTTGCAAGGTGGCCATTAAAATTTTGCAAAAAATGATATAGTTGAATATATTTATCATGTTTCTTATTGTTTTATGCAGTACTTTGAATATTTTGAAAGAGTTGGAAACTCTTAGACAACTTTGACATTTTTTATTATATTTACAAATATACCCTTAGATAGATTTGACATCTTATAACTTGATTTATATATACATATTTGCATTATATTTTTTTATTGCAAATTACTTTGTTTGTCATGATGTTCAATCAATCTTTTAATTCTAACATATAGCTTGTTCGTATATGTAATATTTTTATTTGCTTTTATGATCTAGCTCGAGTTTAATGTTATATTATTTTTGCATTATAAAATGATTAAATATACTACCAATAAATAAAAAATAATTAAATATACTACCAATGGATGTAAATTTATGACTAAAATAAGGACTAAATATATGACTAAAATAATGACTATGATGACTAAATAAATGACCATTTAACAACAATCAATGATTAAATTAATGACTCAATATATAACTAAATTAATGAATAAATATATGACTAAATAAAATGACCAAAGAACAACAATCAATGACTAAATTAATGAGTAAATATATGACTAAATTAGCGACTATCATGACTAAATAAATGACCAGATAACAACAATCAATACTAAATTAATGATTAAATATATGACTGAATTAGTGACTAAATATATGACTAAATTAGTGACTAAATATATGACTAAATCAATGACCAAATCGATGACCAAATTGATCAATCAAAACAACTAGTGGTCACGTGACCAAATTGATTTATGACTGGCAATAAACTACTAGTGGTCACATGATCAAATTTAGTCATTTATCTACAATTTTTGGTAGTTTTTTTAGTCATATATTGTTGTTTTTGTACTAGTGTCTGGATTCATGCTATGTTTTCACGACTTTGACGTATTCAGTTAATTTCTAGATCATTTTTAGGAGCTTATCAGTTTTATCAATCATCGAGGTTTTTGTGAAAGTATCTATAATTTTAGATAGTCCCTATCTAATGCCTTGGATTTCACTAATGACCTAGCAAAAACACTTCTCCTAACTAGAAGTGGCGTTAGCCAATAACAAGTCAATATCCACCAAATCCCTTTTACTATTATCTGGGTCCACCTTGTCGAGGTTTAGGGGAATATCCAACTTGATCTCTTTATCCTCTTTTTTGTTTAGATCCCTAGACTACCCAACCTTATGCTTTTTCGGGCTATTAATGCTCATGTCTTGGGGATGAGGGGCCTTGTTCTTTTTGGATACCTTTACAGAGGGGGGTTTATACTTCCTATTGCTATTAGTGTCTGGAGTGGCCTTTGAGTTGGGACCCTCATCCTTACAGAGCCTGTACTCAAAATATTCTTCCGACACTTTAAGGTCACACCAGTCCATAGCCAACTCACCCAATATTCTATCATCCTCAATTTCAATATCAGACACAACATGCACATCATGACCAGTTGGGGATTTGAGGTTAGTTTCACATTTGAGGGTTGGCGAGGGCTTAACTTCATTTCTTTTGGCATATTCCATTAAAAGAAGGATTAGGCCCTCATGTAGAAAAGGGTTTACACAGTTCTTCACGTGATTGGAAAGACTATGCTCCAAAGACAAAAGAAAATAAAATAACATAGAAATTTTCCTATCATGTCTAAAATGATTCAAAATAGTAAAATGATGGGAAAATATACTAACATAGCGGTCATCCAGGGTTATGTACCTCATAATCACCTCTGCCACCTTGGCCCATGGTTTCATTAGGTCTTTTCTGTTGTATTCCCCATCGGTCGTTTTCTTAACTCTATCTCTTTTGCTTTGCTTGTCGAAGAAAACATAGAGGGCTTCCTTTGCCACCTTGCGTTCTCTGTAGAACATTTTCCCTCCATTTGTAATTTGGTAATACCTGCAATAAGCTCCTCATTGATTCTGAAATCCGCTCCATAGACACTGATAATTTCATTATTCCAGCCATTAACAAAGCCTTTTGTCGCCCTAGGATCATTACCATGCAGTTTTTTAATGAATGGGAGAAGGCCACCCTTCATAATCTCAGTCCACAATTTCTTATTTTTCTTCCATTTATAATACGAGGTATGATCAAGCTTGTTTTTATCTCCCCCCCCCCCCCAATGTTCAAATTTTGTTTGCCAATTATGAGAATTACCATCTCATAACCAGACCAAAACCAGGAAACCAAGAACACTCTGGAAGCCCTAGTATTATGATGATACTAATTACTGCAGTGAGTGGCTTTACACATGTGAAAAGACTGCATCATTAACATTTGACCATTGAGAATCCACAAGACCTGCAACATCCTTTCGTGCCAGTTCATACAACTGCATTGGGAGAGTTTCCCCTTCCCTCCACCATTTGATTTTCTCATAACCCAAACCCAAGTTAGCCCCATAGTCTGCAAGCTGATTACCTTCCTAAAAAATATGTGTGATTAATTAGACAATTAATCATGTTTAAGGAGTCACTTTCGATCCATACCTTATGATCTCCCCGGAAAGCAAGTTGGAGCCCAAGGTAAGCTATGTTTGCCTTAGCAAAATGGTTTGTCTAAGTACCTAGTGGGAGTGTCACTACTGAGTCAAGCCTACCATTTTAATCACAAGCAACTACCTTTTTATGGACAAAGTTGGTCAATATTTAAATTTGAATTTTAAAATTTTAGATACTAAATCTATAATCATATGATCAAAAGGAATAGGTACAAAGATTTGAATTCAAGTTTTAAAATTTTGAAGGTCAAATCTGTGATCACCAAGTGAAAATTATCAAAGATGAAAATAGTCAAATTTCATGAATAAGAAAAGACGTAGGAAAAGGTATTTGAATGATTTAATAAATGTATAATTTGAATGAATATACTAGAATGTATAATTACTCTAGGAGAGTTTGAATCTTAATGGAAAAAACAACACCACCATAACTTATACCAATGTATGCACAATATATCATATCACATATGTATCAAAATTCTAATTTCATAAAAAAAAATGTGTTATTTTAAAATGCAAAGTGATATTTAAACTAAACAATAAGATACATTATTACTATTACTGTGTAGATTTAATTTGAAGAAAAAAAAGATAAAGAAAAACAGGGGAGCTCAACATCAAGCTTCACAATTACAAATTAATAAATCTAAAATGATAAAAGTCTATTATCCTAGCTGTCCAAAATTTCTTATTCTATACTATTCTAGGAAAGCCTAGACAGCTAATAGCATTCAACACACAGCATAAAAAAGAAGCGTACACAACTAAGAGCCTCCAAAACGTTGTTTGGTGTACGCATCAAAACTCTAATTTCGTCCATTCAAAGTCTTCAAATACAGCCAATCCAAATTACCTTCTTGCTCCACCACAGTATGAACTTTAAGGTCAGTCCTGGAGGTGCTTTTGAACAGCTGCTCATTCTTCTTATCACAAATCACGCGTTTAAGAGAGGACATTTTGGCTACTCTTTGAAGAGTATCCTTCAGTTCACAGCGTCTCCACTTGTTCACCTTCAGGCATATGCACGACGAGATGTCAAGGAATTTTAATTTTTTCAGATGGCAGATGGAGGACGGCAGTGCTGTCAAGCCTGGTGACTCAAACAATGTTATTTTCTTAAGTGATAGAAGCTTATCCATCTCATCAGGTAGCTTTGCAAGGCGATGGCAATGAGTAACTGACAACTTTTTCAGGGAATTTGAAGAACAGAGTCCTGCTGGCAACTCTTCAAGATCAATGCAGTAGCTCACATTAAATTCCAGAAGCCCAGGAAAGTTGAACGTTTTATCCCTACCAAGGCCCTCGCATAGACTCATATATATTTTTTTTCAAACTCTCAGAGACCTTCCACTCCTCAGGAACTATCAGCCTTTCAAGATGCAGAGTTTTAAGTTGAGAAAGTTCTTGGAAACCAGCCACACCACTGAGCTTGCTTCGTTTTGCTCCATCAGCATTATGGATTATCAGAACCTTGAGATTTTTCATTGTGTGCAAAAACGTTGGAATGCAATATTCACTTGCAATGAAATATAAAACCAAAGCTTTCACCTTAGGGAACTCCATTTGAGGCCAGTCTGTGTCCTTCATTGCCCCTAAACATTCCCAAAAAACACGAAAGTCAAAGCTATACTAAGATTAATTTTGGCGTAGGAAGCAAAATCATAGGCAAACTTGAAGGACAATCTAAAAGACCAGCTGTAGCAGTTACCTGTGTGAATGGAAACAGTGTGGGCTTTAGATGAAAGAACTTCCCAGTCGGAGGGCAACTGATCTTTCATTTTAGGCATATACAGCCTTCTACGATAAATATTATTATCATGATTTGCCAAATACAGGGCCAAATCTCTCATTACATCATGTTGGGAAAATGAATATTTATCCATATCTCTCATTACATAATGTTGGGAAAAGGAATATACATCGATGCAGTCATCTGTGATCTCTTGGGTGCTGGCATGACAAGTTAGGGAAACATGTTACTAAGAAATTATGATACCAGAAAATAGAAAATTGAATTGAAAATAAAAATTTAATATATCACAACAGATTTCAGCTACAAAGAAGGTATAAAAATATAACAAATCATGTGAAAGATAAGAAGGATTCTACTTGCTTTCCTCCAAATGAAGGTCTGTTCTTCCATTCAAGTTGAAGTCCAACTTTCTGTGCAATTCAACAATACTAAACTCCCAAATCTTAAAATAAATTTACACCTAAACCGTTCAAGAAGTTTTGAGCTTCTATATGATGAGGCCAAACTTTTCACTTCTAAGTTCTTCTCAGAACTCCTACCATCAAGCGAATTTTGTATCAAACACAACAGACATAATGAAGATAGAAAGCTGTTTGCTATGAGTAGCAATGCTCCTTACCCGGTATTCTTCTTCAAATCCAAAAGATGGCGATCTGCAAACTTCCATAAAAGCATCTTGGCTTCACTCGACTTCATTTCACGAACATAAACCCAAATATCTAGCAATGCCTTTGCAGGAATGGTTTTTCTTTGTGGGAATGCACCCAGGTCCAAGAAGCACTGCTTTTCTTTGTCCTTCAGCTCATCGATGCTTGTTTTCAATTTATTGAGAATGTTATCCTTTTGATTATCATTGAAAGGTTCTCTTGCTGAAAGCCTTTTCTCAGCTCATTCCCAATCACATTCGGATTTACCATAGAGAGAGCTACCAATTACTGTAAGAGCTAGTGGCAGACTATTACACTGTTGTTGAACCTGCACATAAATACAAGCAATCATGAAGAATCCAGACCCGGAGAATACAGTTGAAGAGAACAAGTAAATGAAGAACAGGTGAGGAGGCTATCTTTTCGACCAGTTCTTTATCAAAACCAATTGGAATGGAAGCTATGCCAAAGGCATGGTAGCAAAAAAGTGACAGAGCATGCTCCTTTTGTAACAACGGTAGCTCATAAACGCGTGTCTCATAACCAGGTTCATTTGGGGTGACTTCTTTATCTCTGGTGATTACTAGAGTCTTGTATTTCTATTCCTTAAACAGCAGTTTTTTCAGGTCCAGCTTCGACCAAATGTCATCCAATACCACAAGAATTTGTTGATTTCTTGACTTTATTTCCGATTGCAATTCTTTACGTGCATTCTGAACATTTATAAAGTTAGATGCTTGCCTACCCACAATCTTTTTCTATATGGTCTTGAGGATACTTAGGAGATCTGGGCTTTCTAAACCTCAATGTATATTACTTTCTCCTTAAAGTACTCTGCAAATCATGGGAAGCTTAGTAAGATTCATTTTCCTCTTTGGGAGTTACAAATACAGCGTGAAACTAAGGGCTTAATTTCAATTTTGTGACAACGTAAATTATCATCATTGGGGTTGCTGATCAACAGCCAGTCACGTTTTGTCCAATGCTGAACTGATTGGGGGACCAAACTAATTGTAGTTTTATTTTTAAGCACAAATCCAATGCCAATGATAGATCTATGCCAAATCTATGGAAAATGAGATACTCACCAAGATTACATATGATAATTTCATGTTCTCCAATTAAACATTTATCAAAGTAGTTGTAAATCAATTCAACAGTTAAAAATGTACGTACTGTTATTCAAACATTTTATCAAATAATTAAAATCCGAATTAAGAACATGAATTTTATTTTATTTCATATCAGGAATAGAGTATAAAACAGGGCATATTATGAGGAGCTGAGTTCCATAAGTGCAAGATATAAACCCCTAATACATGTACTAATCTGAAGCCAATAAACCCATTACAAAAACATTAAGAAACCATCGCCATAATATTCATATAACAGAGAGGATAAACCATCACCATAGTATCTAAATATCAAAAACTAATGAAGTTACTAACAAATTGCTGCACCTATCAAACCACAGTAATATCAGACAGCAGAACTATGAGACTAAAGTACTCTCGGACTGCGACACAGACAAACTATTCCCAAAGACCCTTGGCATTGCTGCTATATTGTGCATAATCACAATCATAAATTTCAATGGGAAGTAAAAACAGGAATTTTTTTCTAATTTATGATATTAATATTCATAGAGTTTTTAATTTGATTATGTAACATTAATGTTTTGAATCATATTTTATGGTCCAACATTTTTTCTCTTGGTTCCTTAGACCACTAAGTCTCCTGCATTTTCAACTGTAAATTTTTTATTTATTAAATATTTAGATAAAATTATAGAAAAAAGCCAATAACAATTTTATACTCAATTTATTATTTGAAATAATACTGTGGATAACAGCCGGTGCTATTTTCTAAGGTCTGCAAAGCGCTCGCGTATCCAAATTTAATGTAATAGTTACTTATAGATCTAATAAAACACGCGGTGCAGAATCAGCACAAATTGAAGCTAATACAGAATTCAGAAGCATTAATTTAGATTATGTTCTGGCTACATTTATGCAACTAAAATAGTGTAAATTGGTCATTACAAACGGCGGCTGCCAAGTCACGTGGTATGATGTCTGACAAGTCACGAGTCATTTGTCGGCTTCCAAAATTTCTCTCTTAGAAAAAATAAGATCCGTCACTTTGCTTCATCTTAGACATGGTGAGGTCACACAGAACTCCACCCCGAGAAGTGTAATATGGACAGGTCATATCTATTTGATGACCTTGAATACAAACAATAATCAATAATTTATTACGACGTCTAACTTCATTAGCTTATGTGAATGGAGTAAGTAGTTAAATCCATTTTTAAGACAAATCAACTCTTTCATGTTTGTTTGTTGTTTTTGTATTCTATATATTAAACAATTGACGTAGTGTGTCAAGTCCCTATTCAGATGTTTTAATTTGATATAGAGATTAGTGAAAGAAACATTTGGTTTAAGCCTTTTTATAAGAGATTATAAGTCAAGGAGGCAAATAACTTAAATTGAACATTGGAATCAGATCATTTGCAAATTGAGTACTTTCATTCTTTTTAATATCAACAAGCGCATTGACTCTATGTACATTTATCATATATGTCTTAATATTTAATCCATATATGTAATATATGAAGATTCTCTAAAATGAGTGACTGAGACAACCGAAAATGATTAGGAGAAATAGGGTTGAGAGAAAAGGCATAGTGTTTAGCATGCAGAATTTTTTTTTTGCTTCAAGACAATTTCTGGATAGAGATAATATAGTTGCAATATACTTCAAGAAATGGCTAGAAATGCATAAACAGATAAAAACAAATTGAGAATAACTGTAGCTGCTTCTGGATATGATTGTGTGACTTTTTTTGCATCAACGTTTCGGATCACACTTTGTGATCCATCGTTGGGATGTATAGAGAATGTTACGATATGAAAGAAGGTCAAATCATTCTCAATACATCCCGACGATGGATCATAGAGTGTGATATGAAATGTTGATGCAAAAAAAGTCACACAATCATATCCAGAAGCAACTACAGATATTATTATGGATTGTGGAAATCTGAAAAATTTTAAATTGAGAATAACTATCATAAATCTGTTATAGTCTTAGAATTGGGCAAGTTCTATATGCATTGTTCATCAAGCCAAAAGAACAAGACATGGAGTGCACATAGCCAGCCAAACATAATACTCAATACTATATATACATCTTTACATAGTTTTAACAATAACTATTGCCACTATAAGGATTTGCACAAAGAAAGTTTTTCTCTTGCACTTGTTTGTAGTTTTCTTAAGGGACGCAAAATATACTTTGTTATACGTTTTGCAATTTTGTACTTTGTTTCTTTATGATTTGGGAGTGGTCTCAATATTAAAATATGATGAGGCTATAGAGTTCAAATGGAACCTGCTTATGACCTAATTCTTCAATTCAATAAACTTGGTAAAATTTTTGTGTTGCAATAACTTCTCCTTTATGTTGTACGTGATGGTGAATGAATGCAGGCATATTTGTATAGGAACAAATGACAAAGTTTTTGAGAGATGTGTTGCCTCTCACCTAATATGCTAAACTCAGTTTTTAGAAAAAGAAAATATAATTTAGAGTTGCCAAGACTCTAGGGTCAAGAGCTTGTAGCGAAGGGGGAGTTTGACATCGAAAGATTATTCAGTGAAGTGATTTAAGACCAACTTAGGAATGTAAAGTAATGTAAAGCCAACATGGCTATTTCATTTTCTTTGAGTGAGAGAGAAGATTAATAAGGAACCAAAACCCATCATAAGGACATAACAAAAGAAGGCATCTTGAACTAGTCTAGATGTGATGTTCTTTTGCTTCCTCTTTACAACTAATGAAAACATTGGTAGAAGATCGAAATATTTTTTTCATATTGAATGAACATAGTTATAAAAATAGACAGGACGGCAAGACAATATAAGGCAGTCATGTCAACTTTGAAGTTTGATTCTTCTTATGTATTACAATATAGTGTCAGTGGTGGTCATTCAAATATTGATTATATATCAAAATGCTCAAGAATTTGTCTCTATGTCCATAAAAACATTGAGAACCTGCAAAACTTTAGGGCACATGAGCTTCCATAAGGATTTCCTATTTGTTGCTAGTTGTTAGTGAGTTGGTGCTAGAAGACTGTCAAAGTGCATAAGCTTCTCTACATTTTATTTCTTTTATAATAGCATATTTATCTATAAGTTCAAAATTTTGAAACTGAATATATAATTATTAACATATATTATTTTTTAAATATTTTGTAATATTTTTTATTCGCATTAATAAATAAAAACGAGTTTTTGGTACAAATTGTGTGAATGTTTATAATAAAATATAAGTTGTCAATTATACGTGTTTTATCTACAACTTGTTAAATGTAAGTAGGGATATCACAACGTAGTGCAACATGGAGCTTCCCATCCGATGGCAAGTGTAGTAGGGATCTTATTTTCCATGTTTTTATTCCTTGTTCCTATGATGGCAAATTGTGAAGATACAAAAGGTGACTGAAGATCTTGATTTTTGTCATTTTTACTTCTAATTGAAGAAAAATGGTATTTGATGGTGATATTAGCTAAAATGAGACATTAGCAAGGTAAATGAAATCTATGGAAGAGCCATATAAGTCTTGCAGATGTAGTAGTGTTGTGACTTTAGACCTAATTCATATGGGAAACTCACAAAGATGGAGACAAAGAACAAGCTTACTTTAGTCAAGAAATAGAGACCACCCTTAATGACTGGTAATGAATTACCAACATCCTTTTCAGCTATCAACCCCAGTTTTAATGGTTTATTTAAAAATGAATAGTTTGCAATCGTTGATGTTGGTAGAAAGCTATGCATTACCAAAGCAAGTGGGTAGTTACCAAATCTGATTTTTTCTACATGACAAAACATGGGTTTTGTTGTGGTGAAAAAAATTTGAATACCCATGATGTCGTTAGTGGAAACAGAGGTTTTAGCAAAAAATTTTGATAATTTTACTAGCAAAAACAGGGAAATGCTACTAGCTTTGTGTGACTGAATGTAAGAATTCTTGAGAAACATATTAACATATTTGCATACATAGATTCAAAATATATAACTGAAGATAACCGTTACTTTTTTTATTTGTTGCAGAGGTTGATGTAGATTCGTGAATAACAAATTGAATGACAAAGAAAAATTCTAAATAGATAAACTAAAAGTCGAGAATGACAGGCACCAGTTATGAGCATGTGATGCAACAAAGCCACAAAAGGAGTGGCGATATGAGAATTATGATCCATTATCCTCTAAAACAACAAAAAAAAGCTCTGAGAAAAATAATTGTGCTTGCATTTGGAAAAAAAAAAAGTGCATTATACCCAAAATATATTACCCAATCATTGGTAAGAAACATGCACCTTGACTTTAGGACAAGAAAATAAATTTTTAAAACAATTTTTTTTTTCTTATAATTGATTCTTGAATAATTTATTTTAATAACTTTTTAACTACTCAAAATAAAAATTCATTGCAATAGTATTTCCTAATGACAAAAACTTAAAAAAATAATATTATATATAAATATAATATGATATAAAAAAAATTTAATATAGAATAGATAATTATATATTAAAGTCATATTTATATTATAATATAAGTAATAATATATTAATATCAAATCAATATTATATTATATAAACAATAATAATATAAGTATCCTACGGGCATATTGGATGTGCTACAAATAACGAAGCAGAATTAAGAGCCCTTGAGGTTGGTCTGCTGCTTTGCAAACAGAAGGGTTTATCTAATGTGCAAATTGAGGGTGATTCTCAAATAATTATAAATGGTGTAATTAACTCTAGATTTCTAAACTGGAAATTGGCTAAATGGCTTCCACGCATACACACTTTACTCCAAGCAATCACATCCATTGGGAAGGTAATCGATTGGCAGATCTTTTTGCTAATCTTGGTGTCAATTTGGATTTGGCAGAGGTGTCAGTGGATCCTAAATCAATAAGCATGGAGATTACAGAATTGAGCAGAAAAGACTTATTAGAAAGGAAACATGATGGGGTTGGTTGATGTCTTCCGCTACTAGGCCTGGGAATTTAGGATAGGTGATAGAGAACTCGCACAATCATAGCAGACTGGCCACTCAAACTTGCAGTGTCAACGACTTGTGTTGTATGTGATCGACAAGAAGTGTTAGGAGGACAGATTTGTGCAGGCTATGTGATCTTGGTCGTTTTGGCATGTGGTGATTCATATGAGATCTTCTAGATATCTCAGAGCCTATTAATTAACTCTCTCCAAGGCTTGGCCTCATGGTCTGAAAAAGTTGAGTGTTGGTCATAAACAACTGGGTGTGAGAAAGTTTGATACTATTTTCACCTATGGCTTACTTCGGCAACATTGGATGTATTTATTATGAGGAAACACTTGATGCTCAACTCCGCAACTTGTTTATCTCAGAGGGGCACACCTATGATGCGATTAAGGGTCTAGTAGGGATAACACTCAATTTTGAACACCACTGGTGCGATTCCATTATCTATGAAGTTGTTCTTATGCCTTTAGTGGACATCATCAAGTATAGGGAAAGAGTTGTGGAGTTGTTGTGCGGTTTTGTTAAGCCTGTCAATGGGAACTGCATCGCCAACTCCATTTTAAGTCTGTCGGAGAACGAATGGATTAGTATCCTAAAGACATACTTCCAGGCGGATGTATTCCTATCCACTGATTCCGAGGAGGAAGAGGAGGAGAGTGAGAATGAAGGGAGTGATGATTCCGATGACAGTAAGAGAAACAGGGCAGAACGCAGGCGTCTGGAGAAGGAAGAATTAAAGGAGATGATGAGAACATTCGAAGAGAATGCTTGGGAAGTCTTCAGGTGTGCAGTGATGAACAGGGATATGGCTCCATTCCGCAAAGTTACAAACTCAAAGGTTTGGTGGTTCTCGGTTGGAGCAACAAAAATTGTTACTAATGTTGGAGAGTTTGCGAGGGTTATCATGCAAACCCTTAATGGTGATGCTTAATATGTATCAAGATTGTGTCTAGCTCTATCCTTTGGTGTATTGGTTCAAGCTTCAGGATTATGTATACAAGGGGTTGGATGGGTAGTACTATAGACTGTGGGGTTGGATGGGTAGTAATTGTCTTTTTAGATTATGTATATAGGGGGGTTGGATGGGTAGAAATGTAGCATGTGATCTTGCTATTAGGCTTTGATGCCTTTTTGTAATCCTTTTTAAATTAATACAAGGGTGCTATCCCCTTTAATGATAGCTCTTACCATAAAAAAATAAAAAATAATAATATAAGTATAATAATGATATAATATAATATAATATAATAAATATAAAATTAATATAATATTAAATAAATAATAACAAATATGATATAATATAATAAAAATAATATTGTATAATACAATGATGTGGTGATATAATAATATAATATAAATAATTTTTTATAATGTAAGTACACCAAGATGGTGAACAAAAAGGGGTACAAGTGGCTACTTGTTTTTTCTTGAAATCAACTAAACCTGAACTTGGAGGAGCAATTTGAGACTCGTCCACTCAAAATTTGAAGATGCCCAAAGAACAAAAACTGTTGTACTCTGAACCTAGATTCCAAACTATTAATTGTTTTCAAAATTGATAACATGAAAGGGGTCAAATCTTTCACGCACACAAAACTGTTCTTATTTTTTTCAACAAAACATAACATAGTGTCTAACCTACGCATCAAAAAATTTATAGTTGCATTTAGTATTTTGAAAAACCCTTGGGCATAAAAATAGTTGAGTGAACACTAGAATTTATGTATTTTATTCTTTTTTTTTGTCAAGTATATTTTTTTATGATTTTTCGAAGTGGACGCATCCTAAAAAGTAGGTACCTGTTCATGCTCCTCACATAACTTGCACCAAAATAATTAAAAAATTTAAGTGTAAAGAATGAAGGATAGAACAATAATATATAATTTATTTCAAATTTGGGCAAGTTGTTCAAAAGTTGTTAAAAAACATGGTACACATATGTCTTTGAGAATTTTGGAGACATTGGTAAAAAAAATTAAAAATTAAAATGTTAGTGTTGTTCAAATAAAAATAAAAATATGTGCTTAGAATGCTCAAAAGACATGTGAAATTATGGTGGAAATTTTACAAATACCCACTTGATAACGTGTAAAACTAATGATGAGGAAGTTGAGAAATCAGATTTGAAGAACAAAAACACATAAAAAGGAGGCAAATGAAACCTCCAAGCCTCAACCCTATCATCCAAGGCTAATTACAAGTCATAACTTGATTGGTCTTTTATTTATTTCAAAACCCGATCAGGCTTTTTATTCATTAAATGTTAGAACCTGGAGGCAACTGAGAGGGGGGGGGGGGGGGTGAATCAGTTGTCTATTAATTTCAACCCAAATACAACCTAACCAAACTTAATGCATAGTACCGGTAAATTTTAATGCATGAAACAGAAAGACAAATAACATCCACAACACATAACACAGATATTCGTATGTGGAAACCCTGTAAGGGGAAAAACCATGGTGGGAAACCTTACCCACAATCAGATTATACTACTATAGATAATATGCGTGTACAAATGGGGTCTACACATGCAGAAAGGCCAACTGCCTAGAGCTCACTGCTCAATCACAAAATGGGAGTTGCACTGACTAAAATTGGATGGTTAAATCCAATGATAATGTACTTCTCAAAATAGCATCTTCATATGTTGGATTCTGTACCGGTTAAGCTTTGATTGTCTTCTTCATACCTTCCTTGAATCTTCGAATGATGTCTGCGTGTATAGCTCTACTTATATTCGCATATACCTTATTGCATTCCCTTTTACACCTTTTTTATAATCTCATAAATGAGATCTTACATATATACCAAAACCTAAGACCAAATGTGTAGGTCGACTCACTAAGAATATTACAATTAAATCAATTACAAATGAATCAATAAGCGATGCATCATGTCAACTCAATGCATTTACAATAATAACCAATCAATAAAACATCTCCATAATGTGTCGTACTGTTCTGGAATAGATAACGCGTGTCAGTCCATAACCTAGACCTATTTGCCGGTAATAGCAAATATGCAAACTCGATTAGACCAATAACCAAATCGCCAAAACCAAACAATGTCTTTGACATAACCAAGTAATCTCCAGATGATAACAGATCATTCTTAGTGTCGATGAACAATATAACTTGTCGGTGAACTAGATACTGGTGACTATGCATAAGTCATTGAACATGTCGGTGAACATAACCAAAGATCTTCAGTGGTTATAAGTGTTGACAAGTGTTGACATCAATGACAAAACCAATGCAACACATCCATAATACCAACAATCTCCCCCTTGGGCATTGATGGCAACACAAGATGGAAAAACCATCTAAGTGCCAAAGCAGAAAAGCCAAAAAACCAACAATCTCCCAAAGAGATCATTAACCAGAAATCAAAATACAGATACAGAGAGTAACAATCTCTCCCCCAATGAATAATCTCTCCCCAAAAGATAATGTGTTTTTTCATAGATATCTCTCCCCCTTTAACATCAAATGCTAAAGCAATACAAAACCAAATACAATCAGTTCATAGAACTTATTACAAATACCAATTGTTATAACCAAATTTATCCAATCTACTCCCCCTGAGAAGTAGCTCTCCTTCATCAAAGCCGGAAAAAGATTTCTCTGTTAATTCCGCTAGTCAGATGTCATGCTCCAACTGTCTAAGTTTCTACCGGTGAGGGTATAACTCCAAGATGCTCTCTTAGATATTCAAAAGTTTCCTTAGGCAAAGGCTTAGTAAAGATATCTGCAATCTCTTCTTTAGTATTAACATAAACCAATTTCACTTCTTTTGCTTCAACATTCTCTTTTAGAAAATTAAATTTGATAGAACCATGTTTAGTTTTAGAGTGAAATACCGGATTCTTTGATATATCAATTATTGTCATATTATCACAGGAAATGATTATAGGTTCTTTGCATTTTACCTTTATGTCCTTCAACATTTGCTAATCCATACTACCTGTGTACAATTAGTTGTTACTGCAACATATTCCGATTCTGTTGTTGATAGTGATGTACAACCTTGTTTTTTGGTCAACCATGAAATTAGTCTGCTACCAAGAAAAAAAAGCTCCACCGGTGGTGCTTTTTCTGTCATCTACATCTCCTTCCCAATTTGCATCTATGTATGCACATAAATCAAAATTTTCATCTTTAGGATACCATAAACCAAGATTTGTTGTGCCTTGTAGGTACCAGAAAATCCTTTTTACTGTCAGTTCATGATTTTCCTTGGGATTACTCTAAAATATTGAAACAATACATATTGCATTCATAATATCAGGTCTTGTTTGTGTCAAATACAGTAAACCTCCAATCATAGATTTATATCTTGTCAAATTAGCAGGTGTTGATTCATCCTTCAATGATAGTTTATCAGTTGTAGTCATAGGAGTACTTACCGGTTTAGAGTTTTCCATACTAAATTTATTTAGCAGTTCTTTCAAGTACTTTGATTGATTTATGAATATACCTTTATCAGTCTGTGAAATCTGCAATCCTAAAAAGAATTTTATCTCCCCAATCATCGACATTTCAAATTCTTCCTACATCTTATTAGAAAAGTCTTTACACAATCCTTCTTCTCCTCCAAAAATGATATCATCAACAAAAACTTCAATAACCAGGATGTCATCATTAGTCACTTTGTAATATAAGTTGTTGTTAGCATTACCTTTAGTGTAACCAAGCTTCAAAAGATATTTGTCCAATCTAGCATACCAAGCTCCAGGAGCTTGCTTCAATCCATATAAAGCTTTCCTTAACCTAAAAACCATATCTTTGTCATCTGTCAAAAAAAATCCATCAGGTTGTTCAATATAAACTTCGTCTTCAAGATCACCATTTAGAAATGCACATTTAACATCCATTTGATATACTTTATAGTTCTTGTGTGCTGCAAAAGCTAAGAATAATCTGACTACCTCAATTCTAGCTACCGGTGCAAAGGTTTCATTGTAATAAATTCCTTCTTTCTGTGAATATCTCTTACACACTGATCTTGCTTTGTTTTTTATTACCTTACCATCTTCATTAAGTTTATTTCTGAATACCCATTTAGTTCCAATTACTTTTTTATTTTTAGGTCAATGAACCAATGTCCATGTGTTATTCTTTTCAATTTGTTCTAATTCATCTTCCATAGCTTTAATCCAATGTTTGTCTTCACATGCCTCATTAATAGTTGTTGGTTCAATTTGAGAAATTAGACATACCTCTTCATTTTACAGTCTTCCTCTAGTCAGAACACCTTGATACTTATTCTCAGTTATCTGATTTTTAGAGTGATTCAATCTTACATACCTAGGTGTATTCACTTGTTGTTCTCCAATCATTGTGGAATTATCAGATGATGCCAGTGTGACTGGATCAACATACTATACTGGTGTACTCATTGTAGGTTCATTTGTAATTATCTCAACTGTCGGTTCAGAGTCCATAGACCTTGAATTACCTCTAAATTGTTCATCAATCTTCACATTTGCACTCTCAATGATTTTCTGCAATCTCTTGTTAAAACATCTATATGCCTTGCTCTTAGATGAATAACCAAGAAATATCCCTTCATCACTTATAGGATCAAATTTTCCAATATAATCATCTCTCCTAATATAACATTTGCTTCCAAATATTCTGAAATATTTAAGAGCTGGAGTATTACCAAACCATAGTTCATGAGGGGTCTTACCGGTTTCACCTTTGATGTGAACTTTGTTGAATGTGTAAACAGTTGTATTCACGGCTTCTCTCCAATACACATGAGGTAGGTTTTCTTCTGATATCATGCTTCTAGCTGCATCCAAAATAGTTTTGTTCTTCCTTTCCACAACTCCATTTTGTTGGGGTGTCTGAGGTGCTAATAATTGTCTTCTGATTCCATTCACTTCGCAGAATGTATTAAATTGCTTAGATGTGAATTCACCTCCTTGATCTGATATCAGACATTTGATTTTCTTATCGGTTTCATTCTATACCATTATTTTGAATATTTTGAATTTCCCCAAAGCTTCTAATTTCTCCCTGAGAAAAGTAACCCAACACAATCTAGAATAATCATCAATGATTAGTATAAAATATCTATCTCCTTGTAAACTTCTAGTTCTTGCTGGACCACATAAATCAGCATGAATTTTAAGTCAAGAACATTATTGGATTTTTCTGGAATACGAGCTTAAAAGTTGCTCTAACTTTCTTTCCAAATTGACATTCCTTACATACCGGATTGTGAGGTTTAATAATCTTAAGTAAATCCCTTACAGCCTTAGTTGTACTGATTTTCACAATGCAGTCAAAATTTACACGACAAAGTTTTTTATGCCATAACCAACTTTCATCAATATGTGCAATCAAACATGCCTTCTCATTGTTATTCAAATGAAAGATATTACCTCTAATCTGATTACCGTTTGCAATTTCCAAACCAATTCTATTCATGATTTTGCATTTACCATTCTTGAATTGTAACTGAAATCCTTTTTCAACTAATTGACCAACACTCAAAAGATTATGCTTCAAACCTTCAACATAGTAAACATTATCAGTATTGTGCTTACCATCAAAAGATATAGTGCCTTTTCGTCTGATCAAACAAGCTTTATCATCCCCAAATCTTACTAGACCTCCATTATATTCCTAAAAGGTTAAGAATTTACTTTTATCACCAGTCATATGATGTGAACACCCAGAATCAATGATCCATTCATCCTTTTCTTCAATTTTAGCTGCCAAGGCCTGCTCTACCGGTTGAATAGTAGGTGTTGGTTGATCTTCTGTTATTGCAACAAAAGCCCATCCATTGTCTGTTGGTTCCTCATCAAAATCATCAGTAATTCCTTCATCAGCATAGTAACATGATTTGACTCTATTCTTCTTAAATTTTTATCTCTAATATTTAGGGTTAGGCTTATATGTTATTTTAGCTTCTTCTTTCAATCTTGCATGTCTATCAGGACACCTAGATGCCATATGACTAATTTTATTGCAGTTAAAACATTTAAATGGTGCTTTACCTTCATACTTACTTCCAACTAGACCTTTAGGCATTTTCCTTGTAAATAGCACACTTCAAGCTCTTCAAGTTCTTCATTCTCTCTTCTGATTTCTTCAAGTTCTCTAGCATAGAATGCTTTCGAATCATATTTTTTAGATGATGATGATGATGCTACAGATGATGAAGCTTTGAAAGCCAAATCTATCCTAATTGTAGCAATAGGACCAAATTCCTCAAGTTCAAAAGCTGAAAGTTTTCCAACCAAAGTATCTCTATATACTAATGTATTAGGCATTGTTCTCAATTCATTAATAGCAGTTACTTTCATTTTGTATGTCGGTGGAAATTCTCTTAAAACTTTAGAAACAATTTCATATTTACTTAAGGATCCTCCACAACATTGTATACCCAAAACAATTTCATTAACTCTTCCATAAAAGCAGAAATCCTTTCATCTTCTTCCATTTTCAGATTTTCATACCTGACTTGGAAGCATTTCAGTTTTGCAATTTTGACAGTGGTATCACCTTCATTCAGAGTTTCCAATTTGTCCCAAATAGCTTTAGCAGTATATCGGTCAGATAATCCCATGATTTGTTGATCTGACAATGTGCTCAAAAGTGCTTATCTTGCTTTGCAATCATTCTCCTGATCTTTAGCCAAGGTTGGTGGATTAGGTTGACTCTGTGTAGGACCAACATAGCCATTCTTTGTAACATTCCATATGTCTTTTCCAATGCAATTCAGATGTTTCTCCATTCTGATCTTCCATATACCATAGTTAGTTCCATCAAGTTTTGGATTGTCCTTCCTGAAGTAGTTAGTTGCCATAGAATCTCCTCAAGCTGTTAAACTTTTGCAAAAAGAGGACTTAGATCTAATACCAATTGTTAGGACCCGGAGGCAACTAAGAGGGGTGGTGAATCAGTTGTCTATTAATTTCAACCCAAATGCAACTTAACCAAACTTAATACATAATACCGGTACACCAAACTTAATGTCGGTAGACAGTTTAACAGTTAATAATAGTACCGGTAAAGTTTAATGCATGAAACAAAAAGACAAATAACATCCACAACACATAACACATATATTTGTACGTGGAAACCCTGTAAGGGGCAAAACCACGGTGGGAAACCTTACCCACATTCATATGATACTATTGTAGATAGTATGTGTGTACAAATGGGGTCTGCACATGCAGAAAGGCCAACTACCTACAGCTCACCGCTCAATCACAAAATGGGAGTCACACTGACTACAATTGGATGGTTAAATCCAATGATAATGTACTTCTCAAAATAGCATCTTCATATGCTGGATTCAGTACCAATTAAGCTTTGATTGTCTTCTTCATACCTTCCTTGAATCTTCGAATGATGTCTGCGTGTATAGCTCTGCTTATATTCGCATATATCTTAGTGCATTCCCTTTTACACCTTTTTTATAATCTCACAAATGAGATCTTACATATATACCAAAACCTAAGACCAAATGTGTAGGTTGGCTCACTAAGAATATTACAATTAAATCAATTACAAATGAATCAATAAGCGATGCATCATGTTAGCTCAATGCATTTACAATAATAACCAATCAATAAAACATCTCCATATTGTTTCGTGCTGATTTGGAATAGATAATGCTTGTCAGTCCATAACCTAGACCTATTTGCCAGTAACAGCAAATATGCAAACTCGATTAGACCAATAACCAAATCACCAAAACCAAGTGTCCAAACAATGTCTTCAACATAACCAAGTAATCTCCAGATGATCTAACGGATCATCCTTAGTGTCGGTGAACAATATAACATGTCGGTGAACTAGATACCAGTGACTGTGCATAAGTCACTGAACATGCCAGTGAACATAACGAAAGATCTTCAGTGCTGATAAGTGTTCACAAGTGTTGACATCAATGACAAAACCAATGCAACACATTCATAATACCAACATTAAAAACCCAATTGAGTTATGTTCATTTATATTCATATATGTAGGCATACATATATGAATATATATCTCTCTCTCTCCATATCTCCCTCTCTCTCATGCTCTCTTTCTCACTCTCTCCCTCCCTCTATCTCTCACGATCTCTCTCGCTCTATCTTCACCTCTCTCTCTATCTTTGTCTCACAACCTCTCTCTCTCTCTCTCTCTCTCACCCCCCTCTCTCTCTCTCCCTCTCTCTCTATCTCTTTCTCTCCTCAACCCCTCTCTCTCTTTCTCAACCCCCCTCTCTCTCACCCCCTTTCCTGGTCTCTCTCTTTCACTCAACCCTCTCTCTTCCTCTCTATCTTTTTATCCCTCTCAACACCTCTCTCTCTCTCTGTGTATATATATACATAGTGGAAAAACCCTAATCGAGTTTTGGTTACTATATAAACTGCAACACTCTCCCTCTCTCTTCAATTTATATGTCAAAATTTTGAATAGGTTTTGGTCACTATAGACTCTCCCTATCTCTTTATTTATAGTGTCAAAACCTCGATTGGGGTTTTGCTCACTATAGACATTGCAACAATATCCCTCTCTCTCTTTGTCTATACTATCAAAACCTTGATCAATTTTTGGCCACTGTAGACGTTGCAACACTCTCCCTCTCTCTCTCTCTCTGCCTATAGTGTCAAAACCCTGATCTATTTTTTGTCACTATAGGTGGCTTCATAATGGGCAAAAAAGTACATTTTTTGGTGAAGGAACCACAATAACTGTGTCTTCACTTGCGATATTCTCGAACAGTGTAATATTTCTAAGGATTTTTCAACAAAATTGTTATGTGCATAACCTACAATTATTGTAGCCTATGAGACCAAATCTTTTTGAGGCATTTGGTCAAACAATTCACATGCCTTGTCTATGTTTTCACATTTCGTATACATGTCCACTGGGGCACTTGTAACTACAACATCCAAGAAAAATCAAATTCCATTTATGCTTTGATGGATGTCTATACCCTGTTCTAAAGCTCCCATTTTGGCACAAGATGTGAGCACAATGACAAAAGTTAAAGAATTGGGCTTTACACTTGCCAATTGCATTTTCTTACAAGATTTTAACGAGTTTCCAAATAATCTATTTTATGCATATCTTAAAATTGTCGTATTCCATGATACCACATCTTTTTGAGGCATTTTGTCAAACAGTTTAAGCACAAAACCCAAAAATACAACAACAAAAGTTTAGAACCAAGAATATATGTGTGAACTTAGCTTATAATTAATGTGGGTTTAGTAGATCTTCTACAAAAATCATAATTATAATAATTATTAAAAAATGAAAAGATTAACAACAATGGGCAGTAAAGGAGCCACCACATATTTACAAACCCCAAGGGCCAAGAAATTTTTCTATCACCCAATCAAAAAGGCTTTGTAGAGGTTGCCCAAATAGCTGGTCATCGAAGCTCAAATTCAATCACTATGGGGAATTGGACAATGCTTTGTAGAGGTTGCCCAAATAGCTGGTCATCGAAGCTCAAATTCAATCACTATGGGGAATTGGACAATGCTGGATAAAAGGTTTTCATACACAAACCATCTGCAAAAATCAGGGGGTTTCTATCTACAATCTCTACTGACAAATGGATCTGATTTATGGGAGGGAACCAATTCATAAAATCGGGATCTCATCACTAGTCATTCACTTAGTCTAAATAGGAGGAATATGAGCACCCACTTTCCTTATAAAATGCAATTTAAAACTTTGTACCTTTGTCTCCAAAAGGATCCTATCGCAAATCCTTGGTCGACATCACTTAAAAGAGATAAGATTGATTATAGAAGAGCCCTATAATTATGCACACATAAAATAGGATACACTTATGTATTACAAAACCATTTCCGTAATTTATTTCCCTAAGGCCCATGGGAAATGGAAAATAGGAGGGACATAACACAAATGAAGGGACATGACATAGAATCTTCTACATACAGGGTTCATTCATCTCTCTAAGCTTAATTTCACCACGTCTAGCCATCGTGGCTTGCAAAACCTAAGAAAGCCATTTAATACTTGTGAGTAAGTGAACAACCCAACTCTTCATCTCTTATATTAAGCATGCACATATCTGTAATTTAAATCTCTTGACCAGGTATTCCTCGCATAGAAATCTTAAGAATAGGGACGAGCTCTATGATGTGCCTGTATTAATGTACGAGGAAGCAGAACAATACATTGATATCCCTTTCCTCGAAGTCCATGGATGAATAAGCCGCCACCTGGATCATGGAGATGCTCCTTTCAAAGTGAGGAACCATGTAGGGAGTAGTGTTTTCTAGTGGAGAGTCTTGTAAAACAATTTATGGATGAAAAATTCACTTCCCACCATTCCTCTCCCCTTGCCGCCTAATATTGGAAAATGCATTTTTATTTTACCTTAATTTTTAATTTAAGACAATTAAAATAATTTTAATTTATAATTTAAGATAATTAAAATAATTGTTTAAGTATTTAAGACAATATTAATTTTGTCTTAAAAAAATGTCATGTCTTAAATTGCCCTCTTATGTAATAATAAAAAGACTACCTTAAGATTACATCAATTACTCAATGTCTAATATTAACCTCAAATTAGATCTTTGCAAACAATTTACTAATAAGAATGCACAAACACTTCAACACAAAACTCCATTAATTTAATTGAAAAACAAAAAAAACCATCTTCAACACACCTTATTGGGATTCTCTACAAAAAAAAAATGCATCTAAGGTTATCAATAGAATTGTTATATGACCTACAAGGATTAACAAAAATTGCCTAGTTGAAGCATCGTTCTTAACCACTAGCTATCCAACTAGATCTAAAAGTTCTACCATCTCTTACAAGGTTCTTGATACATCTCTCGATCCCCTCTGCTTCAATCCCCTAGCTAGGGCAAGAAAAGATTTGATCATTGCTTTACAATGTATGCAAATATAGACATAGCTGTAATATAGATGCAGAAGAGGTCAACTGATATTATGTTGTTTAATAAATAGGATGAAAGCATATACGATGTACTACTCTATGAAACCAAATCTGAAAGCCACTATATTGATAATTAACCTATTATCTGCCAGAATATGAAAGCAGCAGCATGTCATCCTCTTTTACTATAGGTTAGTTTTGCCTCCATACCGAGAACGACTACCCTTGGCAAAAATATGCACCCAATCTCCTTATTTCAATTTTGCTAGAGCCATGCTCATTTCCTTTTGATAAATACCATTTCCTCCAGCAACAAGTATCATGCAAATTTCACTAGATTGGTTGGAAACACCTCTATGTTGTACAGAAGATCCACTTCAAATATTTAAAGTCATAATTTCTAATTTGTTCAATTAATCCTAAAAATATGAATCAAAATTTGTCAACTTTGCAAATAAATTCATATAAATAATATATTGTTATTATTGTATTTTAATTTAATTATATTATTAATATATGATAATTATATACTAATATATACATGATATATTAAATAAAATTCAAAAATTAAGTTTGGATTATGGTTAAGCTATAGATATGTTTAAAGTTAGTCTTAGGTTATGTTTAGGTTAAATATGATCAAGTTCATTTAAAGATATGATTAGACTTAAGATTAAGTTAGGATGAGAGTAGTATAGATAAACATTAGGGTTCTTATAATATTATATTTTAATTATTATATTATTAATATATTTAATTATATTATAATATTATTGTAAAAGTTTTTATAGATAAAGTGTAAATTTTTCAAGCCAATTAGATTGGAGGAAAATAATTTCTATAATTTAGAACTTAAAAATCATGCATCTTAACTTTTAAAAAATTAAAAAATATATATGAAAACAAATTTGGAGAAACAATTGAGTAATAGCAGGCAAAAAAAACTGATGGCAATCAAGTACTAATAATATTATAAGTCAAATAATCTTATTATTTAGATAAATTCCCTTCTCTAGCTAACTCATCTTGATGTTGAATCATAGAATATGATCACAAAAAATTGTTGAAATAAATGTTTACATGATAAATTTAGAAATAATAAACCAATTACCATACATTAACTGAATTGAAATAAAATCATCGAGAGTTTTTTAAGAAATTCAAGACTACTATTTATAATTAAATTTACTATTATAGGATAAAGCTTAGAGTAAGGATGAAGGTTGATATAATGAAATATAACCCTAATTGAATCCTCATTTGATCATAATTGTAATAATTATTAGAATTAAGAAAATATACCTAATCTTAATTAAACAATAGCCCCAACTTAACCCTAAAATTATGATAGTAATTTCTTGAGGCTTATTTTATGGTATGCACCTCTTTTCACTTAAAGGGTTATTTATCTTTGTATCTCCTTTAAGTTAGAATTTTTCATTATTTATAAGGTTGTTTTTTATAAAGTATACATAAATATAAATATATTATTATAGACAAAATTCAATAATAATTTAAATATAGTGGATTAAACTTTTGGATGAAGAATTAATAATCAATTATAGATTTTTCTTTTGAATAATTGATTTTTTTAAAATAATTATTTATATATCAATTATATTTCTACCATTTTAAAGATCTCCAATGATTAATAAAATTACTATAACTAAATTAACACAATCTAAATTTGGAATGCTAAATTGAAACTAAATCATAAAATAAGTTACTATTGTAGGATAAATTAGGGTTAGTGTTATGTAAGTTTAGTTGAATTCTAACCCTAACTGAATCCAAATTTAACCATTATTGTAATACCAATTATAATTAAAAACTATAACTTAACCTTAAATTATAATCTTAATTTCTAAATTATGAAAAATATTAATCAATTATGTATTTTAATTATTATATTATTAATATATTATAATATTATTGTAAACGTTTTATATATTTATGATTATATTGTTGTTATTTAATAATTTATTATTATAAATATTTGAACTATATTATTAATTTATTGCATCAATAACTAAAATAATATTCTTAATTTATTTATTTTTTATATTATATATTGTGAAGTCTAAATAATTTGTTAAATATTCTTTTGGGTCTTTTGGGAGTTTTTGTTGTAGATTATGTTGACATTGATTCTTCGGGTCCTTACCTATAGCTAGATGGAAGGTTATTGCTTTTCTGCCCATTGATAATGATCTCAGAGTTGCTTTGAGGTGGAGCTCCAGAAAAGATCTCTTGTGTTTCAAGATAAAGAGGATATCTCGGTTTGGACTAGGAGTGCCTCAGGCTCTTACTCAGTAAAGGAGGGGTATAAATCTTTGTCTCCATCCTCTTCTTCCTCCTCTTGGCCTGCTAAGCTTTTCTGGTATTTGGCTTGTCTTCCTAAAGTTGTGTCTTTTGCTTGGTTGGCAGTTCAGGATAGAGTTCTCACCGGGATGAGATTGAATAGGCTTGGGATTACTGCAGTTTTCCCTTGCGTATTTTGTGGATATTGTATGGAAACCATGTATCATGTGTTCTTGCTTTGTCTGTTTGCTTTGGATTGTTGGTACTGGCTATTTGGAATGCTTGACTGGTCTTCTGCTATTTGTCCTAATTTATTGTCGCATTTCATGGCTTGGCCTTTGTTGTATTCATCCTCTTTTTATTTCTCTCTTTGGATAGTGGTACCTTCTATTGTTGTTTGGAACATCTGGTTGGAGAAGAAATCTAGGATTTTTCAGCATAAATCAGCTTCATTAGAAGAAGTTCTTGACAAGATCTTGTCCTCCATTTCTAAGGTGGTGCTTTCTTACATCTACAAAAATTTGGAGCATCTGAGGTCCTTCTCTCATTGGGATAATTGGGTAACATGGAAATGGTGTTCACTTCATGTTATTCCTTCCCATAGGGCTGTAACAGCTAGATTATCTTCACTTGTCAAACGTAGGATGGCTAAATGGATGCCTCCCCCCAATTCTCCTTCAAGTTAAATTTTGATGGGGCTACTAAGCGTAATCTGGGGAAATCATGAATTGGGGTGGTCATCTTTGATCATAATTCTAAGATTGTTAAAGTTGTGGGGAAATATATTGGTGTAGACTCTAATAATGTTGTAGAATTTGAAGCGTTATCTTTTGGTCTTGATCTTGCCATCTCTTTGGACATTAAAGATATTGTTATTGAAGGGGACTCAATGTTGGTCTTTCAATCGATCTCTGCTAAAAAATGTGTTTCCTGGCATCTACAGTACTCGTTAGAGCGTATTCTTGCACAATTGAAGTGTTTTTCTACCTTTACTATATCACATTATTTTAGGGAGATAAATGTTATTGCAGATTACTTGGCCAATAGGGTTGTTGTTGAATGTGTCGAGTACTTAGAGGTTCATCCTTGGGACATCCCCGCTTCTTGCATTAGTATTCTTCTTTAAAGGGTGGTTGGTCATGATTTGTAGCCTTCATCATACTCCTTGTTGGATGTGGTTTTTCTTTCGCATATGATAGCAAGGAGGGTGTTGTCTTGCCTTATGGCAACATCTTTGTTGTTGGAATATTCGGTAAGTATCTCCTCATGGAGCATGGAGGATGTTGAGGTTGCCTTTTCTTGACCTGTATCCTTCTTGTTTGAATTGGCTTTGTGTTTGATATATCATTATTTGGTAGGTTGGGATGAATTTGGCCCTATGTGGGATTGATGTCTATGTGAGTATGGTGGTTGCATAATCACTCATTGTTTGGGACTTTTAACTTGTGCTCATTTTTGTGTGACTGTTACTCTAACTGGGCATATTTTTATCATTACAAGTTCTTGCAGGTTGGTGGTTTGATTGTGGGCATATTTTTATCATTATATTGTTTGCAGGTTGGCGGTTTGATTGGTAATCATGTTAAAGAGTTTGGAAGGCTTGGGTATCATTGCTCGGCTTACCTTTTAGATTTCTGTTCACTTGCACGTTGTGTAGAGATGAGATGGCAGAGTCCTCGTCTAATTGTTTTCGATTTAGCAATTAGTGGGGGATGAGTTTCTGTATAATGGCTTTTGCTCATCATTGTTTGGTTATCTTCCTTTTGCCATCGTGGTTTCTTCCTGTCATGTTTAAGCATATGTTCATCATGGTTTTCTCATTCATCTTGCACGTTGCTTGCTTATCATGGTATGGTATTGGCTACTGCTCATTCGATGAGGCTTCGTGTTTGGTTTTGGTTGTTTCCATAATGATCCCTTTGTTGGTTTGGTTTATATCTGAGTTTGGTTTATATCTGGGTTTGGCTTATGGTTTTCTTATGTCTATTCCTTCTTTGGTGTCGTTATTCATTGGGTAAGATGCTTTGTTTTATTTGGAAAGTTTTTGATAGATTTGGAGGATGGTGGTTGTCTTTGAGAAATTGGAACATGTAGATTGTTTGGTATATGAGATGGTTTCTCATCCTTTTGCTCTTTTTTTGGTTGCTACTGTGGACTATCCTGTGGCTTGGTCTTATTCTAGTTCCTCGGGGTCTTCAGCATCCTCCCTTTCTCCTTATTTGGATTATATTATGTTTGCTCACGATATTTGTCTTGGCAGGATCTCTTATAATAATTTCTCTTATGGTTATTGGTATCATACTAATCAGTGGTTTGGACAGTTGTGCTTCTTAGACAGAGGTGGCCCAGCTTTGATGCTTATTCTGGTTGTTGGTCGGGTGCACTTCTGCCTGGTGTTTTACTTTCATAGTTTTCTCCTGTATGCCTCTTATGGCAACTTCCTTTATATCTAATGAGGCTTGTTATGTAATTGGGATGGGTTTTTGGGTGGATTGGGCCCATGGGCTTCTTGTAATGGGTAGATAGGCTTGTGTTATTTGAGCAATACTGAAGGGTTTTCTTACTAGTTATTTCCCTTCAGTGCTCTTTGAACTAGACACCCTGTAAGAAACAATTTTATTAATATAATTCAGTGGTTTTATCCACTTTTATAAAAAAAAAAAAAAATAAGATGTAAATTTTTCAAGCCAATTAGATTGAAGGAAAATAATTTCTATAATTTAGAAACTAAAAAATCATGCATCTTAAATTTATAAAAATTAAAAAAATATATGAAAACAAAAATATCATAGTTCTAATTGGTGGAGAAACAATTGAGTAATAACAAGTTAAAAAAAACTATGGCCACCGATTGCAATAGTACTAGCCTAACAACAAGTATTAATAAATACAAGTGAATACACTAAAATTTGTTTATAGATAAGGTGGAGAGTAAATATGTGAAGATATGTGTTTCAAGATTAAGAGAATAAGTTCACCTAGACATAAAATTAGATAATTGATTAATATGTAAATATATTAAAATATTTTTTTAAATAAATAAAAAATAATGTATATATATATATATATATATATATATATATATATATATATATATATATATATATATAATGATAATTAATAAATATTTATTATAATAAAATATTAAACAAAAAATATAATTTAAACATTTATCTAATATATTTAATTAATTATTGATTTATGCAACACATTTATATCATCACAATTCACTTAAAACTGTTCTATTTAATTTTTTTATCTAATAAGTTCTTTTTGAAAACAAAAGATAAAATATATTTTCTTCTCCTATAATCAAAGATCATGTAACATTAAAAAATACACACAACATAATTGTATCGCATATGTATCAAAAGTTAATTTCATAAAAATGTATTATTCACAAGTGCAAAGTGACATAAATCTATTAAATAATCAGCTACATTAGCTTCTATTTCTATGTAAAATTATGTTTGAAGAAGTTCATATTAAGCTTCATAATAAAAAATCAACAAATAAAATAGATAAAAACTAAGTCTACTATCCCATAAATTATCTCTTGTAGTTTCTAAAGTAGCTCTCTTCCCTTAGTTGATTAAAATTAAAAAATCATAATAACAAATAGGAAATACAACCCAACAGTCATGTTGGTTTTCCCTCCAAGAGTCTTGGTTGTTTGTATTCTCATTGCTATTGTGTCTACAAAACCTAGAGGTTTCTTTTACTGTTTTGATTGATGCACAAAACTGTGATTAATAAAGTGGATGTAGTCAATTATGGTAAACCACTATAAATTTTTGTGTCTAGTTTACTTTCATTTTTCTATTCTATTTAGTTAATTTTTCCACAAATATTATTTGCTCTTCTGCATTTACAATTGGTATCAGATCTCGGTGGCGAAGCTAGATGGAAATCAATGAGGAATTTCCAAAACAATGGAGGAAGTGAAGATAGAGAAATTTGCCAGACAAAATATTAGGCTATGTGAGGTGCAGATGGAGTCACTGCTAATTAAGAAGGATCTTTCGCTCACGCTTGAAGGGAAAGCGAAGAAGAAAACTATGATGGCTGATGAAGATTGCAAAAAATTGGACAAGAAGGCATGGGAGACAATATTTCTTTTGTTGTCCAACAACATTCTTTTCAACGTTACCGCTAAGAAGACATCAAATGCATTATGGGACAAACTCTCTGCCATGTATGAAATGGCATCAACAACAAATAAGGTTTTCATCATGAAAAAATAATATAGTTTAAAGATGAATGAAGGAGGGATCATGTCGAATCACCTCAACGAATTTAATACCATTGTCAACCAAGAAATTTCAGTGGGTATGACTCTAGATGATGAAAACAAAGTTGTTTTAATATTGTTTTCTCTACCGAACAGCTGGGAAGGAGCAGTGATGGTTGTTAGCACTTCGATGTCTAGAAAGAATAAACTAATAATCGATGATGTTGCAACCACTTTGCAGTGAAGACATGAAAGGGAAGCACCAAGAAACTTCTTCCGGTGATTATTTGATTGTTGTTAGTAAGGGAAGGCCTCAAGAGAGGCAAAAAAAATTATAGAAAGAGTTCTAAATCAACAAAAAGATCAAAGTCAAGGGGCATAAATGGTGAGTGTTGGTTTTGTGGCAAAGGAGGTCACACAAAAAAGAATTGTTGGTCTTATAAAAAGGTACAAGAGAAGGTTAGGGATAGCGAAGCCAATACAACATATGATAATAAAACATGTAAAATAATTGGCAAAGGTGATGTTTTGTTACTATTGAAAGGTGGAGACAAATGGTTCTTAAAAGATGTTAGACATGTCCCAAAATTAAAAAGAAATTTGGTATCTGTAAGTCAGCTTTATGCATAAGGATGTCATATTATTTTTTCTTTGGATGCTTGGAAGGTTACCAAGGAAGCCTACATGGTTTCCAAGGGTATCAAACTAGGTAGTCTCTATGTATTAGAGAGTCATGCTAAAGTGGGATTTGCAATGGTGGTTGAAGACAACGAAGCGGACCTTTGGCATCAAAGGCTTGGACATATGAGTAGAAAAGAACTTCAAGTTATGCTCAAAAGGGACCAACTATCAGTTCTAAAATCCGTTGATTTGGAGTTTTACGAACACCGCCTCTATGGAAAACAAAAGCAGGTCAACTTCTTAAAGACCGGTTGTGAGAAGAAGTCCTTACCTTTGGAGCTTGTATACTCAGACATCTTTGGACCAACTAAGGTAACCTCTATTGGAGGTGAAAACTATTTCTTTACTTTCCTTGATGATTGTACAAGAAAAGTTTGGATTTATATGATCTCTAAGGAATCAGAAGTGTTTCCTAAATTTAAAGAATTTAAAACTCTTGTTGAAAATCAGATTGGGAAAAAAATCAAATGTTTACAAATAGATAATGAAGGAGAATTTTGTTCCTTAGAATTTGATACTTTTTCTGTAGATAATGGCATTCATAGGATTAAAATTATTCCTTTCACCCCTCTAGAAAATAGTGCAGCTGAGAGATTGAATAGGACAATTTTTTAGAGGGCTTGGTGTATGCTCTCTCATGTTGGCTTAGGTAAATATTTTTGGGAAGAGGCTTATAATACAACAATGTATTTGATCTTGATCGAAGTCCTTCATCTCGATTGGATTTTGGTATTCTAAAGCAAGAATGGCTAGGAAAAAGAATTTCATACTCACATATTCAAGTCTTCAGGTGTGAAGCTTTCAAACATGTCCCTAAGGAAAAGAGGACCAAGTTAGACCCGAAATCGCAGTAGTACATATTTGTAGGGTATGGTGAAGAATGATTTGGATTCATATTGTGGGAACCAGTTGTTAGGAAAATAATTCATAGCAAGGATGTTACTTTTAATGAGAAGGTATCTCCAAGTTTGAAGGTGCAATAAAGACACACCAAGGAATATATACCTCTCATAGATACAATTAACAACAGTAATGGCTTTTCATAGTCTTCGCCTCATGTGACACTACCTTCACCCACCTTTGTTTTATTACCCCTAGGTCTGTTCACACGCCATCCTCTGCATCAAGCAGTATGTCCACTAGTCAAAATGAGAACACATAAATAATTTATGTTCCCAATAAGCATGTATGCTCTCTTCCCTTTTCATCAAACTCATTTACAAAAGATCAAACCGTGGACAATGTTTTGTTCCCATGACTATACAATTTAGGTGGTTTGGTTGCCACACAAATAGAAACAAATTGTTTTTCTGAATGCTCCTTAAGTGTCGATTATACACTATGTTTGCATGGACATCAGCTCGGATTCCAATGTGTTTTTCCATCACGTGTTTTGGGGGGTGTTGTGACGTTTTCACACATCGCCCCATCGCAAATGGGGACCCCCTACTTTTTAGGCCCTCCCGATCTTTTGGCTTTCATTTTTGGGGTCTTTTCATGACAATCTCGTCAATCTCTCTTCTTTGCATGTGTTTGGGGGTTAAATTGATCAAGTTTGCTTTTTGTTTGAGCAAATTTGGTGAAGTCTAGGGCTCGTTTTGTCAATTTTAGGGTTTCTACCTTTAGTACTACATTTTAGGGGTTTATGTTAGGATTTTTGAAAAACTAAATGCAGAACTAGAACTGGGACTCTTCGAGGAACCTCCCAATAAAATTTGAGAAAAAACAAAGTAACTTTCTATTTTTAGAAAGTTCCTATTTTTTAGGGATTTTACAGCATCCCAGAATGTCTTCATTTTGCCAAAAATAAAACTTACTATTTTTAGTAATGTCTATTTGTAGTAAGTTTCTATTTATAGTAAGCCATCCTGCATCATATTTTGGGCTCTAACTCTGACATTTTGAAAAGTTTCTATTTTTGGAAAGCTCATTTGTGACAAGTCCCTACAGGCAGACGATGAAGACTAAGCATTCCTAAAGAATTTGTCTAAATTTGAAAGGTCAAAAAGTGGACAAGATTGATCAAAACTGGCTAAGTGTTGCCATCCATTCCTGAAATGGAAAGTGATAAAAAAATTCCCAAGTCCGGGAGATCACTTCAAATCCACAGATGACATCCTGAATCTAAGACATCAAAGTTGGCTAAGTCTTGAAGGTTGAAAAGTGAATTTCCATGACAAGGTGAAATCCACGCCAAAGTCTAGAGAAAGGGCGCCAAATATATCAAGTCTTGGAATTCGTGAAAGATGTGAAAAATCCATCTCCACCCCAATCTAGCGCCCAAGAAAGAGATAGGGCGCCAAATTAAGGTGCTTGTGGAAATCAAGAAATGCAATGAATGCGCAACCAAGTCAAAAATCCGCCCAAGGTAGTCAGGTGGGCGCCAAAGTCAAGTGGTCATGAAAAATGAATGATGTTATGAATTCCTTGCCCAAGTCAAAAATGCACCCTAGAAGGATGGATGGTGCCAAACTCACTACCTCATGGAAGGAAGGAAAAAGATGCAATTCCATCTCTGTGAAGAAATGGCGCCCATAAGTGGGTTTGGGCGCTAAAATGCTCATCTCATGGAAAATCCCCCAAGTCAATGAATTCCTCCTTCATGGACATTTAGCACACAAGCCATGATTAAAGTGCTCAAGGAGAGGGGTCTTGGAGAAATCAAAACATGGATGAAATCCACCAAGCATGGAGAATGGCGCCTAGGGAGGAAGTAGGGTGCTGGAAAAGGTTGCTCATGGAAATTTCAAAATTCCATCACCAAGTCAATCTAGCGCCTAGAGGTCAGGCGGGGTGTCAAAATGAGGAGTCTTTGGAATTCATGAAAATTACAAAAATCCAGCACCAAGTGAAAATGGTGCCCAGGGATGAGATAGGGCGCTAGGATGAAGTGCTAATGGAGAGACTAGAAAAGGTGTGAATTCCTTGCCTAAGTGTAAATAGTGCATAAGACATGAGTAGGGTGCCAAATAGAGGGAAGCATGGATAGCAAGGAAAGCATGAGATTCCTCCTCCACATGCAAAATGCGCCCATGAGTGTGTCAGGGCACCAAATCAAACCAACCATGGAAAACTTCAAATTTGATGAATTCCTCCTCCGAGTCAAAACTCCATTCATGCTAGAGGAAGGATTCCAAAGTCAAATGGCAAGGATGAAATGATGAAATTCCATGACACAATGAAATCCACACCCAAGTCTAGGATGGAGGTTTTCCAAGGCAAAAGGGTGAGGGTTAAGGATGGATTGAAGAACAGGAAATTCCCCTCATGAATTCTTTAGAAAAATCCATTTTTGGACACCAAATATCATCGGAATTTCAAAATTTTGCAGATTTGGATCTGTAGGAGGATTTTCTCTCTCCTCAACCAAAACCCTATTTTTGTGGAAAAACCCTAAAAAATTAGGAGATATTGAAAAATCATTGAAAATCTCTTTCAGTGCAAGGAAAGTTCAAAAACTTCAAGAAAATGCTTCCAGAGTTTAAGATTCTCTCTCCTGATGTTTTCTCTCTCCAAGAATTTCTCGCCAAGTGGCAACCAGATTAGCGCACATTGAATTATTCCTTTTGCATGCGATCGTCACGTCTAGGAGATGATGGTGCATTGATGGCTTCGTGGTGGTACACTTATTATGGGAATATTTTGATTTAGTGGTGGCCCGATCAATGCATGTTGAATGCATGAGGAATCTTTTTGCATGCAACCGTCATTTTAATGATTTTATGACAGATTCCTTTGCATGCAGTCGTCGCATGAAGAATGATGGGAATTTATGTTTGCATGGGGAATATTTATTGTATTTTGGGTAAATTTGATGTAATGGGGTGCATTTAGTGCACAAATGGATTGTCATTTTTGGGCTTATTGAATAAAATATGGGCATGATGGGCTTTAATTGTTGATTCCCACCTTGTTGCATCTTGAATGGAGAATCTTTTAGGGTGAAACCCTAATTAGGGTTTGCATATTTTCATGGCGCAAGGCCTATATAAAGGGGGTGACCACCCTCATTTGTAGAAAGGAGAGATTGTTGTTAGAGATTGTTGTCAAAGATTGTTGCTAAGAGTATTTTGAAGCAAACACTTAATACATTGTTCTATTGTTGGTGTGTTCTTGTGTTGTTTTGAAGCTCGCATGGTCTCACTCTCTTCGTATAGATTAGATTTGCTTTCATATTGTTAGATGAACTGGATTTGATAGGGTTGTTTGTTGCAAAGTTTGTGCTCATACTTTTGGTGGGCAACTGATTGTTGCTGATTGTTGCATATTGTGCAAAATTAGCCTAAGCCTTTGTTATATGTGTATGCTTAACTTTAGTTATCAGTGGAGATTGTTCGATTTGATAGTTTCCATTTGTGATTTGAAAATCTTTAACACACCCCCTGAAGATTGCACCGCCTTCGTGTAGTTGTGCTCTGTTGGCGAAGCGAAGCGTGGTAGGGTTTTGTATGAGTGATCTCGTCTCCTTGTTCATAGGATTAGATTAGTCTTAGCCTGGTTTTCTAAAGCCTATCTCATTTACTTTTCTGCATATTTTAAACCCCAAAAATCCAAAAATAGAGCTTTCATTGCAAATCATCCAAGTAGAAATCTTTGAATTCGCAAGTTGGTTAAAAATCTTATGTGAGCATACGTAAAGCTCCTTGGGTTAACAACAAAACGTACACACACAAAAGGAATTGATTTTTCTTTGCAATCTTAGCATACGGTCTAATTTTAAACAAGAGAGTGAAGTGACCGTTGGAAACTTTATTTTGTGTTCGGCGTAGTCCTAAAAAACACGTCAACAGTGGCACTGATCATGGTTTGCACAACTCAACAGTGGCACTGATCATGGTTTGCACAACTCAACAGTGGCACTGATCATGGTTTGTAGGCTGCAAATGTGGAACCAGGCATATCGAATATGGTATCGAAATACCGTGCGATGGTATGCCAACATCAAGTTCAACCCACAAAGAATCACAGGGATTTTGCCAAGGATAAAATACAGAGAGCGCCATATAAGTATTTGCCAAATTTAAATTCAGGGGAGGTCATTTTTCATGATCAACACCCTTTGTCTCAGCCCACGGGTCTTCCGGAGGGGCCATCGTTTAACCTGGCCCGTGGTTCTTCTCCTATGTCTCTAGTTCTGCTAAATTCAGAGGCCACTTCAATAATTCATAGGCAGTAGACACTGTTTTGCCACGCCAAACTGATTATGGTGCCACACAAGAGTCAGGAGACCACTTTGGAAGAGGGGTGAGGACTTCTAATACAGGGGAAAATACTTCTAAATTGCAGAGAAAGAGCAATAAGAATAACATAAATATGAATGATGTTGGTGATTTGAGAAATCATGATAAGAATGTTGGCACTGATGGAGACCAAAAATTTTAGTCACAATATAGTTGTCAACTGAGCCAAGTTGGTGAATTGAGAAGGTCTACCAAGTAGAGAAAGCCTCCAACAAAATTTTTCGACTGAGTTATTGTTTTCAGAGGACGCAAAGCCTAAATCGTTGCTATCTGATCAGTCAAAACCAGTAAATTACAAAGATGCTTGCAAAGTTGTTGATCGTGATAAGTGGATGAATGCGATGCAAGAAGAAATGGATTTGTTGAAGGCGAATACTACTTGGAATTTAGTGCAGCTTCCGTCTAATCGAAAACCCTTGAAGAACCGGTGGGTGTATCGTTTGAAAGAAGAAGGCAGCAAAAACAATTACAAGGCCAGATTGGTTGTAAAGGGCTATGATCAACAAAAGGGGATAGACTGAACAATTGAGATTTTCTATCTGGTTGTAAAGATGACTACAATTCGTGCAGTTTTGGGGTTTGGCAACTGTTTGGGATCTTGAACTTAAACAACTTGATGTGAAGACCTCTTTCTTACACGGAAATATTGATGAGGAATCGAATTTGGTGCAACCTGAAGGTTTGTAAAACAGGGACAAGAGATACTTTATCGCAGGCTAAAGCGAAGTCTATATGGGCTCAAGCAAGCCCCGAGGTAGTGGTATCTCAAGTTTGATCGCTTTATGACCGAGCATCAATTTATATGCTCGAGTCTGAATCGTGTTTACTACAAGAAGCTTGTTAATGGTGAATTTGTGTTATTGTTGCTTTATGATGATGACATGTTAGTAACCAACACTAGCATGAGGATACTTCATGAATTGAAGCAACACTTGGCTCAACAATTTGCAATGAAAGACTTAGGGGCAGCAAAGAAAATACTTGGAATGGTCCTATAATTCGGGATAGACAAAGCCAAGGCTATTGGCACTCCTTTAGCTAATCACTTTCATTTATCTTCTACTATGTGTCCCAAAACATAGGAAGATCAAGGCTTTATGAGAGGCATACCATATTCTTCTGCATTTGATTTCTACTTGCCTTGATATTTCTCATGCAGTGGGAGTTGTTAGCAGATTTATGAGCAATCCGGGCAAAGCTTGTTGGGATACTATGAAGTGGATCATGAGATATTTAAAAGGTACTTCACATTATGCTTTGTGCTTTGGAGGGAGTGACATATAGTTACAAGGTTTTGTGGATTTTGATTTGGCCGAAGATTTGGACAAACGAAGATCCACCACAGGTCATGTTTTTACATTTGTTGGGGCAACGATCAGTTGGGGCAGCGATCAGTTGAGTCTCTAGATTGCAACAAGTGGTTGCACTTTCTAGTACTGAGGTAGAATATATGGCCCTCACCGAAAGAGCAAAGGAGATGATTTGGTTGCAGTGGTTGTTAAGTGAGTTAGGACATAAACAACGTTCTTTCACCTTGTTTTGTGATAGCAATAGTGCCATTTCTTTGAGTAAGGATGTTGCATTTCACAATCAAACTAAGCACATTGACATTCATCACCACTTCATTCAGAGTATTCTAGAGGAGGGCAAGTTGTAGGTTGCGAAAAATGATACTAAAGAAAACACGGCTGATGCATTGACAAAGGTGGTACCAAGGGAGAAGTTTGAATTATGTAAGACTTCTCTCAGGATCGCCAAGCTCTGACAATAGCTTTGACATAGGGTAATGTTTGCTGCAGCAGTCCTTAGATTTCAAGTGCAGCAGTCCTTAGATTTCAAGTGGGAGATTGTTGATATTGTGAAGCCCAACGGTCATGTTGGTTTTCCCTCTAAGACTCTTGACTGTTTGTATTCTCATTAATATTGTGTTTACAAAACCTGGAGGTTTCTTTTACTACTGTGATTGATGTACAAAACTGTGATTAATAAAATCATTCCCCTACTTAGAAAGTGGATGTAGCCAATTGCGATCAACCACTATAAATTTCTCTGTCTAGTTTACTTTCGTTTTTCTATTCTATTTAATTTATTTCGCAACAAATATTATTCGCTCTTCTACATTTACACAAATAATAATACTAACAAAACATTCATGAAAATAATGAAACATACAATTCTGAATAGAGTTCAGCTTATTGAAAAAAACAGAGACGCTGAATATATAGAATTTGTAGCCTCTATCAGAGATTAAAGATTCCAAATTCAAAACAATAGGTATGCTTTTTGCATATTCAAGCTATTTAAATTAAGGAAAAAAATTACAACTGTTTTCAGAAAAGCCATAATTAGCATGCCCAGCATACTTATTTGTTGAAATAATAATAAAAAACAAAGTACACTTGAAAACTAAAGTTAGGCCAACTGAAAAAATCTATACATGTATTTGGAATATTGGACATTGTTTATTCTCATATTAAGCTTACTAGAAAAGGCTAACTAAAGATAGATCTGAAGGTGCATGATATCAAACAGCAGCATCAACGATCCACAAAGCCTACGCAGATAAAAGCATCCAAGACACAGCATATAGAAGCCTTCACGGCTGAGAGCTTCCAACACATTGTTTTGTCTGCGCAACGAAAGTCTAATTTCGTCCATTCCAAATCTCTAAATCCAGCCAATCCAAACTAGGTTGTTGCTCCATAATAGCTTCAACTTTAAGGTCAGGCCTGGAGGCGCTTTTGAACAGCTGCTCATTTATCTTATCACAAATCACGTGTTTAAGAGATGGCAGTTTGGCTACTGTTTGAAGAGTTTCCTTCAATTCACAACGTTCTCCCCTCTTCATCTTGAAACGCATGCAAGATGAGATGTCAAGGAATTTCAATTTTTTAAGCTTACAGATGGAGGATGGCAGTGCATTCAAGCCTGGAGATTCACACAACCTTATTTGCTTAAGTGATAGAAGCTTATCCATTTCATCAGGTAACTTTGCAAGGCGATGGCAATGAGTCACTGACAACTTTTTCAAGGAAGCTGAAGAACAAAGTCCTGCTGGCAACTCTTCAAGATCAATGCAGTAGCTCACATTAAATTCCAAAAGCTCAGGAAAGTTGAACGTTTTATCCCTACCAAGACCCTCGCATAGACTCATATATATTTTCTCCAAACTCTTCAAGACCTTGCATTCCTCAGGAACTATCAGCTTTTCAAGATGCAGAGCTTTAAGTTGAGAAAGTTCTTTAAAATCAGCCACTCCACTGAGCTTGCTTCGTTTTGCTCCTTCATTATTATGGATTATCAGAACCTTGAGTTTTTTCATTGTCTGTAGAAACGTAGGAATACAATATTCACTTGCAGTGAAATATAAAAACAAAGCTTCCACCTCAGGGAAATCCATTTTGGGCCAGTCTGTATCCTTCATTGCCCCTAAATATTCCAACAAACATGGAAGTCAATGCTATGCTAGCAGCTATAATTGATTTTTAAAACACAAAAAATCTAACTGTGATAAATTTTCAATATTTTGGTGTAGGTATCAAAGTCATAGACAAACTTGAATTACAATCTAAAACACCAGCTATAGCAGTTACCCGTGTGAATGGAAACAATCTGGGCCTTAGATGAAAGAACTTCATCTTTTTCCCACTCTGAGGGAAAATGATTTTTCATTTTAGGCATAAATAGCCTCCTACATTGAGTACTATTTTCATTTTGCTGCTTCGCCAAATACAGGACCAAATCTCTCATTACATCATGTTGAGAAAAGGAATAAGCATCCATGCAGCCATCTGTATTCTCTGCAGCCCTGGCATGTCATGTTAGAAAAACGAGGAAATTAAGTTGATTAATAAATTTTATTCATCACATGTTTCAGCTACCAACAAAGTTTAATAAAAATATAACAAATCAGGCGAAAGTTAAAAAGGATTCTACTTGCTTTTCTCCAAATGAAGATCCGTTCTTTCACTCAAGTTGGAGTCATGTGCAATTCAGTAAAATACCAAACTCCGACATTATGAAATAAATTTATACCTAAACCATTCAAGAAGTTTCGAGCTTATATGATGAGGCCATATTTTTCATTTCAAAGTTGGTCTCAAAAGCCCTTTCATCAAGCAAATTTGGTATCAAGCACAAAGAGATATAATGAAGATATAAAACAGTTTGCTATAAGTAGCGATTCTCCTTACCCGGGATTCTTCTTCAAATCCAATAGATGGCGATCTGCAAACTTCCCTAAGAGCATATCGGCTTGGTCCGAATTCATTGCCCGCACATATACCCAAATACCTAACAATGCATTTGCAGGAATGGCTTTTATTTGAGGGAATGCAACCAGATCCAAGAAGCACTGTTTTTCATCTTCATTCAGCACATCTATGCTTGTTTTCAAGCGATGAAGAAGCCCATCTTTGTGATAATCATCGAAAGGTTCACCTTTTGAAAGCATATTCTTAGCTCTTTCCCAGTCAGACGGCTCAGACCTACCACACATAGAGCGACCGATTACTTTAAGAGCTAGTGGCAGACCATTACACTCTTGTTGCACCTACACGTGAATACAGTAAATGAAGAATTCAGACCTGGCAAATACAATTGAAGAGAGCAAGTAAATGAAGAACAGGTGAGGTATTGTGAGAAGGAAATAACCTCTTTGACCAGTTCTTTATCAAGACCAATAGGAATGGAAGGTTGGCCAAAGGCATGGTGGCAGAAAAGTGACAGAGCAAGCTTCTGTGGTAACAATGGGAGTTTATAAACGCTTGTCTTGGGCCCTTTTGGAAGGACTCTTTCATTTCTGGTGGTTGCTAGAGTCTTGTATTGCTCCCCTTCAAATAACAGTTTTTCCAAGTCGAACCGGGACCAAATGTCATCCAATACCACGAGAGTGGGTTTTTTTATTAACTTTATTTGCGATTCCAATTTGTCATGTGCATCCTCAACATTTGTGAAATGAGGTTCTGAGCGACCAACAATGCTTTTCCACATGGTTTTCAGGATACTTAGGAGATCTGGGTTTTCTGAAGCGACAATGTATATTACTCTCTCCTCAAAGTACCCTGCAAATCATCAAATATAGGGTAAAAGTGAAGGTCTTAAATTCAATTTTGTGAGAACGTAAATTATCAATGGGGTTGCTGGGTCAACAGGCAATCACATTTTGTCACTGCTCATTGCTCTACTGATTGGGGGTTGAGTTAATGAGAGCTTCATTTAGGCAGAAATCCATGGCAAATGACAAATCCAATGAAAATCAGAAGCCTTAAAATCTGATACTTGCCAAGATTGACTATGATAATATCATGTTCTCCAAGTAAAAACTCAACAATGCAAAAAAGCCATTCAAACATTTTATCAAACAGTTTGTCTGAATTTGAAGTTTTGAACACTTTAAATCTTACTAAAAATAAACTATGGATTGTTCATTAAAATAAGGTTCTGGGCTTTGTGAGAGGTGATTGCAACTAACTCTCTTCTCATCAAAGTGCGCTGCAAATTATGAGAAACTCTAGATAAGTTAATTTTTACCGTTCCATATGCACATCATGGATTCAAGTGTTAATCAACTAATATTTATCTTTTTTTATAATTATGGGAGAGGCATCTACAATAACATACAAATATTTATGCTGATCTATAAACGAAAAAATGATTTTGAATAAATTTGACGTGTAGATGACAGGTAAATGCATGCATGTTTCAGTTTCTTTATAAGTATTATTTTGTTACTCTGAATAAATTAGAATCATTGCGACTTCTCTCTAAGTATATTTACATCTTAAATGAGAGTGCAAGAGTGCAGCATCCATGTCCTTCTTGACTGTAATGTCCCACTTTGAAATATAATTTAATAATAAATAATAATAAAATTAAAGTACAAAAGAATAAATATTAAAATTAATATTAAAATATAAAAGAATATAATTAAATATAATTAAAATTTGATTAAAGTTAATGAAAAGTCAAAAGGCATGAAATGATAAGTTGTGACTTCCTCAAACATGAGATATAAAAGGGAGAAGAGAAACTCATTTGATGGGGGGAGAATTTGAAAAATGAGAAGGGCAGATCTGATTTAAATAAGAAGTGCAGATCTGATTATAAAAGATTATGTCCCTTCCAAAGGGCAGAAATAATGAAGAGTTGCACTCTTTCAAAAGGTGCTAATGGTGAAAGGGTATGTCTCTTGCCAAAGGGCATTACGTTGGTGGAGAAGAAAACAAAGTATTAAGGATAAGGGATTACTGGAGAAAGGAAGGACTCTGACACCACTGTTGCTGCCTCAGTCCACATCTACACCCTGACTAACACGATAAGGGTATAAAACAACCAAAGAAATTCAGAAAGAAGACGTTTCAGGTATGTCTTCATCTCCTAAAGGAATGGTAATAATTGTAAAGGAATGGTAATAATTGTTGCTAAGATATTGCAAAGAGTAATAAATGTATCTAAAGTATGATAGAAATCACTTCAGTATGTCACTAATGTTAAACCATTTCACACAGCTAATTATAACTGTAACAAATCTACAATATAGTTTTCAGTAACTTACTGTATGACGCATACTCAGAAAATATGCTGATTAGTTTTAACATTTCAGGCTGACTTGTAACGTGCACAGTATTTAGATTCATGGTTATAACATACAACGATAATTTGCATCAATTCCAGATTCATGTGTTCTGGAATCAACCCGTAAATATTCACCATTCAACTTGCATAATACATTAAACTGTAACTATTTATATGATTCGATAGAGCTGTGCATATCAATTAATTAAACTTAATGTCATATGCGTATTTATGATTACAAACAGTCACAATCTGATACGTATAAGCAGTTACAATAGTAATAAAGTATGAATAATGTTATGCTAAGGAATTGGCAGTCTTTCACAGTACGTCTGATATATTATGATATACATAACTAGATTACTAATAAAGTTAAACCACTAATGGCATAAGTGAATTCCTTAATGAGTACATTTTCTGTTCACCAGGTATAATAACCATAAAATTATATAAAATTTGGATAAAACGTTCGGCTGTAATACTGACAGATTATTTTACAAATCAGAAACTAAAACTTACTGTAGAATCTTATGTCAATAACAATGAATCTATTCACTAATTTGCTAAAAATCCCAGGAAGGCAGAGTAGTTGGGAGAGGAGGATAAGCCTGTCTCAGTTGTCCACCTACTGATCCATGTAAGATCAGTAGGCCAGTAGGGCATATGACTGCTACTGGGCCTGGGACTGGCAATTAATAAGCCCCTCTACAATCTGAAACTTCCTTGGTTTAATAATTTTAGGGTGAGACAAGGAATGAATTGCGGGGATAAGACCCACACCACTAATAGTAAGCCAAAGGGGCATAACGACTGCCTTTGGATCCAGAGTGGGATGGATGGACTAACCAGATCATTCCCTATACTACCAATTATGGTTATTAAAGGGAAAAAAAAATGTTATAAACCATATAAGTTGCAATTGAATAAATCTTGTTTCCGCTGCATATGTATAATCTGAAAAAAGTAATTTCTGTATGTTCTACTGTGATTTTTCTTCGAATGAACAAGTAAATATAAGATTATAAACCAAATTGAATTATTAATTCAATATTAGAAAGAAGACTATGTTTCTCTGTTATGACTATCGGTGTCTAAGAAGTTGGAAAATGCGATATTTAAGATAGTTTGTCTCCTAATCAATTTAGTTTAAGTCATAAGTATGTTGAGATGGATTAATTATGGGGAAAACAAAGCTAGACCTAGTAGGGGACATTACATTGACAACTAATAAACATGCAAGAATTATGTGATATCTCTCGGTATTAATTTTAAGTATATTGTTTTTAGAATATAGATATACTAGTAATTAGATTTGAGGAACAGATCCCTTTTCAAAATCGATTTTCTTAAACACCATTTTTTTAGCATTAAATATTTAAGTAAATGTCACATTCATGCAGAAGACCAGTTGATGCAGGAGCATCCTGCCAGCCCGTGCCAGAATGGAAGAATCAAAACAGGATGTGGACATCCATCAAATGGCAATTCTCTTACAGCCAGAGAATGAAACTAATGCAAGAAAAGTAACGTTTGTGAAATTAATGAGAGGCAGTTGCAACAAATAAAAACACGGTGGAGTAATGCACATGGGGAGTGGGGTTGATGGCTGCATAGAAAATAAGAAAAATTATTAACCCATGACAGAGGTTTTGACCCAAAATAGAGGTGAGTGGACTGCAAATTGACAGAGGAGAGTGAGATGAGGGACTACCTGAGGATTGGAGAAAAAAGTCAAGGCTGCAGAAGTTAAAAGGGAACAAATGTGGAGGGACCGTTATGAAGGGGTTGTGTAGCTAGGAGGGAAAAGTCTGCAGAGTTCAGAGGGGTCAGACCTGCGTGAATGAATGGGAACGTGGGACAGAATTGGATAGGAAAGAAAAAACAATGCAGTAGAAGAGAGGGGAGCCGTGGGTAGAAGCAGCTCGCGTGGAAGAGCTGAGTAGCGGCTAAGGAAAGTGTAAGTAACGCATGGTCCGCATTAGTAGAAAGGCCTGCGAATCAAAAAGATAGAGCGCGAAACAGAACATACCAGGACAAGACTACAGCTGATTATGTGTAGTAAAATAAGATGTGAAAGAGCGTGAAGGGCTGGGATAAGTGGTGAGGCTGTCCAAGAAGACAGAAAGTGTGGCTAGTGTGACAGGTATTTGCTGCGATACAAGACATGGGAAGAATAGTTGCAAGAGGAGTGCCAATAAGAGGGTGGAAACAGAGTTATTCTATGGTAAAAAGATCAGATTGATTCTTGATAAAACTGATATGCTTCCATTTGAATCAAATGGGAAAAGCTTCCATATTGCATTTCGTACTTGCATATTGGGATTGATCATGTATGTAGTTATCCGACATCTCTTAGCTTGAAAACAGTCTCTATATTATTTTGTGTTTTTGTTTGAGTTCGAAGCTTGTAGGCAAGGGGTGTTTTTTTTATTGCAACAGTGGTATCAGATACAGAAGATTCTGTGTGTGCAAGCAGATTCATCGGAGGTTTGCATCAGGATCGAGCTTGTGGGTATAGGGAAAAAAATGTTGCAAGAAGAGCCCTGCGTGGTTGGTGTAGAGAAAGAGTTAGAGATGGAGGTAAAAATCCTTTAGATGTTGTTTGTATTGATGATTTTAGAGCCCTGAGTAGACAAGTTTAAGCCATACCAGAAGAGGGTTTGCTCGCAGGAGAGAACCTAAAAGTGAAGAGGATAAAACTGTAGAAGATGAAGATGATGAAAAACATGTTGAAAATGAAGCAGCAACAGTAGCTTAAAATAATCCTTTAGTAAGGACACTGACAAGAATGGAAAAGAGACCAAAGATTGATGTTCCTACCTTCAATGGAAACTTAAATCTAGAGGAGCTGATAGACTGGATAATTGATGTGGAAGAATATTTTGAATTTGAGGAAGTGAAAGATCCTGATAGAATGAGGTTGACAAAGACCAGGTTGAAAGGGCATGCCTTTATTTAATGGGAAAAAGTTCAACTTGACAGAGGAAGAAGAGGTAAAGATAAAACAGCAAGGGAGGTAAAGGAAGACATTTGTTTTGTTGAGGGAGAAGGTATGAATTTGGTTGTTTATTCTGATTTCGATAGAATATATTGGTTGGAAGTTAAACTTGAAAATTTAGATTTCATTAATGATAAAAGAGGAGTGAGGATGAGAGGTAATAATGTTATGAGATTGTAAAAGTGAAGAATAAGAAAATACTAGTAGACAAAGCAAGGAACTGGATCCAAGACAAAACATAGGGTCTATGAATGTTTCCGAGTTTAGCTCAAGAAACCATTGGTGTTTGATGCAAGAGCATCCTACCTGCCCGTGCCAGAATGGAAGCATCAAAACAGAGTGTGGACATCCATCAAATGGCAATTCTCTACCAACCAGAGAATGAAACTAATGCAAGAAAAGTAACGTTTGTGAAATTAATGAGGGCAGTTACGACAAATAAAGACACGGTGGAGTAATGCACATGGAAAGTGGGGTTGCTGGCTACGTAGAAAACAGGGAAAATTGACCCAAGATAGAGGTTTTGCCCCAAAATAGAGGCGAGTGGACTCCAAATTGACAGAGGAGAGTGAGGTGAGGGGCTACATGAGGATTGGAGAAAAAAGTCAAGGCTGCCGAGCAAAATGTGGAGGGGCCGCTATGAAGGGGTTGTGTAGCTAGGAGGGAAAAGTCTGCAGAGTTCAGAGGGGTCAGACCTGCATGAATGAATGGGAACGTGAGACAGAATTGGGTAGGAAAAAAAAAACAGTGCAGTAGAAGAGAGGAGAGCCGTGGGTAGAAGCAGCTCGTGTGGAAGAGCTGAGTAGCAGCTAAGGAAAGTGTAAGTAACGCATGGTCCGCCTTAGTGAAAAGGCCTGCGAATCAAAAAGATAGTGCGTGAAACAGAGCATATCAGGACAAGACTACAGCTGATTATGTGTAGTAAAAGATGATGTGAAAGAGCGTGAAAGGCTGGGATAAGTGGTGAGGCTGTCCAAGAAGACAGAATGTGCGGCTAGTGTGATAGGTATTTGCTGCGATAGAAGGATGGATGTGTGGGAAGAATAGTTGCAAGAGGAGTGCCAATAAGAGGACGGAAACAGAGTTATTCTATGGTAAAAGATCAGATTGATTGTTGATAAAACTGATATGCTTACATTTGAATCAAATGGTAAAAAGCTTCCATATTGCATTTGGTACTTGCATATTGAGATTGATCTTGTGTGTAGTGATACGACATCTCTCAGCTTGAGAAGAGTCTCTATTATTTTGTATTTTTGTTTGAGTTCAAAGCTTGTAGGCAGGGTTTGTTTTTTTTATTGCATCACGAGTGTGGTCAAAGCAACGATAAAAATCAAAATGATTAAAACAAAAGAAATATGGTTAAGTCATAGCATTTATCAACGACCCAGCCAAAGGAGACCGCCGAATTAATGAGGAACGGCGCAGGCATGGCGGGGATCGTCGCAGAGCATGGCATCCCTGTCCGTGGACAACAAAATTCTGCAACTGGTGTGGAAGAAAAAGAGTGCTTGGGCAATCTGTTAACTCTCACGACCCCATAGTCTGCACTCAGAATTTGTGGGAGGAAAACATGAGATTAGGGGTGTGATGGATATAGAGAAGAGGGATAGCTCGTGGATAGGCCATGGACATCCCCCAAAGCATAAATGATAGAGGATTTTTCGTTAGGAAGGGTGTGTAGGTGCTCGTAGTGAAGAAGAGGAGTTGAAGGGAGGTCATTGTGATTTCCCTCGCAGATATGCATGCAGAAATATGAAAGCTAAAAGGTGGAGGGGATTTTGTTAGACACGATGCAAAACCAGCACAAATAAAGCTAATACAGCATTCGGAAGCGCAAATTGAAGCTACTTCTATGCCACTAAAATAGTGTAAATTGTAAAGAGAGCACAAGGCTGATATTACCTCTGATTTGACCGTCTTTACAAACGGCCTTTGCAAGTGTAGATTTTCCTGCACCACCCATGGCTGTAACTCCAACCACATTCACTCCATCCTCCAGCAAAAAGTTCTTCAAATTCACTATGTGTTCATCAAAACCCAGGAAGCCGCTCGGCGTATCTGGCGGGCCGCAGAGGCTCTCATTCTGCTGTGATATTTGCTTTTCTTGTTCCTCAATTTTGGACATCACATTTTTCACCACTTGATTCACATTTTGCACCGCTTGATACAGAGTTTGCACCCCTGTTTCCACACCATCATGTATAGTTTTCACCCCATCACGCACGGATTCCGTCACCGCTTCACCCACACTTTCCACCTGTACACGCACGGTTTCCACAGATTCACGCACATTTTCCATTCTTTCACGAACAGCTTCCACTCCTCCACGCACAGCTTCCACTCCTTCACGCACATTGTCCATTTGGGTGCAGAAAGAAACCTGCATGTTCAGCATGACGTGCTGAAGGCGGAGCACAGCATTCAGTCTGGTGGAAAAATAAGCCTGCACGTGAAGCATGACGACCGGAAGCTCATTTTGAATGAATTTGTTAATAGACTTATCCAGCTTCTTACCGCGTCCGTTGATCTGGATCAGCCGGACGGGATTGGCACTATTTTTGTGGTCGTCTACCAGCTTATTGCCCTCGGCAATTTTGTCACGGAATTTTTGGAATTTTTGCAGTGATAAGGTCGGTATTGATTCTGAATCGCACATCTCTCTGACGATCGGCATCAAACTATCTACAACTTGTTCGAGATTCTTACAATCAGAACCTCTTAATCCATTATAAATGAACTCACCTGCTTTCAAAATCCCTTTCAAGCCAGGCTCCAGGGCAAGTTGCGCAACCGTCTCAAGAGCCATTGGGAAACTGCTTTACCACCGATTGTATGTGCTATAATAAATAGCAGAATGAAGCAGGCGCAAGTGCAGGGAATATCAATCACTTTGAACCATCTCAACAATGACAAGGAAGAGACTCAGAAATTACGCACAACATTAAAATCTTTGAAAGAGTACTCACAAAGAAAGTGATAAAGAATACTAGACTGAAGACTGAGGAGATTGGACAAGAAAAAAGTAGATGCTACACAGAACTTACACTTCATTCGAATAATTCAAAGTCTTGTCTTCAGGAGATTGGACAAGAAAAAAGTAGAAGCTACAAAGAACTTACACTTCATTCGAATAATTCAAAGTCTTTGACAAGAAGACCCGCAAAGGACAATTCCAAGAGTGAGAAGAGGGTGCTCAGCTGTACTTTTCTCCGCGATGTCCTTCCCTCTAGCTACTTAAATTCATATCATAACATAGACTTTTTCGCACAATAATGAAAGTGGAATCCCATAACTACTACAGTAAACGACTTACCTAATTCATTTATTTTCTACGCACAAAGACATTTCCGTTTCCTTCTTCGACGCGGTCAAAAAGAATTCCCGCCCAGAGGTGAGTAACTTCGGAACTTTGGTCACGCAAACGTTAATAATATTTGACGTTGAATGGATTTATGGCTCAGGTTACATTACGGAAATACCTCTTTTAGGTTGTTGAGCAAGGGCTATTGTTTTATAATTCTTTTTTTGAGTCAGTTTAGCAGCTTCCTCAGAAACAATGTACATAAAGGAGAAGAATCAATAAATATATCGTACGTTTGCTTAGCTCTATTCATGCAGTCAAAGTGTCTTCATGCAATCTTTTAATTTTAATTATGGGAAAAAGAAAATTTGAAATCTTTTTTTACTTTTGTGGAGTACCAGTTGTTTAATAATTGAAAATAGGCTGTAGGAAAAAAGAGGGACTTAAAATAAGCACTTATTAGAAAAAAGGACACATGACTTCACCATTTTTTTTCTTCTTTTTTTTATTTGCCTTTAATTTTGCCTAGAAATTTTATATTTTTAAGAATTTCATATACAAATATCATTTAAGAGGACTTCTGAAAAATAAGGAGCAAATTTCATTAACCATGGGGCCACCAGCTCCACAAATTGCTACTAAAAAAGTTGAGCAGCAGCTGCTAGCCAAAATAAGCTAAGCAACCACATGGGGACCTGCCCTAAGTGTTGTCTAATATTTGCTTAAAGATGCTCTAATAATTGTATATTTAAAATTGCCAATACTTATGCACAAATGTCCCAGTGTGATATAGGTACAAGTAATGACACACAAATGTCCCAGTGCGATATAGGTACCAATAATGGTGCACAAATGTGCCAATTATGGTCCAAAAATGGTAAAAAAATAGGCAACTATTGGTACATGTGAAATTTATTAATGGCTTCTACTTGTTTTGTTTTTTTCAGTTTCTTTAAATGATGCAGATATTTCTTAGATCTTGCAAGATTGGTAATCACATCCTTTGTAATATAGAGAAAATTAACATAATAAAACAAAGAACAATAAAAAAAAATGGACTCCATACTCCTAAAAAACACAAAAAATAGAAAAATTACATCTCTCTAGCCTAATTCCTATGTTTTCAACCATCCTTTTTATTCAACCACCACTCCCAAATTACCTCCTACACAAACTACAAAGCAAAACTGAGTAATCAACCCCTGATTTATATCCTACATAGCCTACAATACAACAACAATTAAACTAAGTAATTGACACCTAATTTATCTCCTATGGAAACTACAAGTAACAATAGTTTTTTACATAAAATCAAATCCTTTGGAGTTAGTTGGCAGTCAACCTCCTAATTCTTAGGAGTTTGTTCGCATCATTATCCCCTTCTTTTAAAAATTTGAACCTCCATGTTCAAACCGCTTTTACATAAAGACACTTCAACAAGTAAAACAATAAAAATATCAACAACCTAACTATTACATTTTTTGGTGATGAAGGTTGCATCAAACATCCAAAAAAGAAATTGGAATAGATGATAGAACCATCATTTTGACTCATAAAAAAAAAACAAGCCACAACATTCTCTTCCACTAAATTAAATATTTCCACAAATTATCACATTTATCCTTTTTTCGCTTCCAACCACTCCTTCCAATTGATCTTCTTCCTCTTTTCCCAACTCCTTGAAAGCTTAGGAATTCTCCTCCATTGAAAATCATTGTTTCCTTTTACGCCGTTTGTATCACCTACACACAAATCATTTAAGATAGAAATAAAGTTAAAGGAATATAAATCTCCCAAAAGTGTTTTCCCCTCTTCACATTATGCCATTTAGGCATGCTTTCCTTTTCATATTTTGTGAGGTGGCCTTCATTTCTTAGCTCAATGTGATTCTTTTCATAAAAATCCATTTGGACATTGTCCTTTATACCATAACTATTCATATATTTACTCCCTTCCTCAATTATTTGCATTCTCTCCTTAGGGAAGTGATGATCTTCTACACCTTTTTCATCACTAATGAGATCCTCTAAACATTCTTCTAGTTGTTTTCGACAAGTTGTATTCTCTAGAAATATTATATCTGCATCACATATGGGACCCCCAAAGATCTCCATCTATATTACAGCTTCCTCTCCAACATGGACCACTTCCACTGCTACAACAATTTGGGCCTCCTCTTGTGATAGGTTGCATTCCTTCTCTTTGCACTATTTCAACTCTTCTCTTTCTACATTATAATCTTCAAGGCCTTCCCCTTCTATAGGCTAGCACAATTAAACAACTTCAACCCACTCATCCTCTTTACACTCGTCATGTTCATCTATCTATGCTCTTTGTGACTCTTGAAATACCTTATTCAAAGGCCTCTTATACATTATTATTTATGACAAATCTTCAAGGGATTTTATCCTTCCTTGTTCTAACAATTCCACTCCTTGTTTAATTCTTGACTCAATGACTTTCCTCTCTAAAAATGGCTCTTGCCCACAAAGTGGATATTCATTTTCATCATTCTTTGATGTAGATTTATTTCTCTTCGGCTTCTTATTGTTGCATGCCTCGTAATCTTCCAACATGGACCGTAACTCCTCCAATTCAAGCTCTAATTTTTGCAATTTGTAACGTCACCACTATGAGGCCCAGAGGACTTAATCAAATAAACTCAAGAAAACACAAATAATTTTTTTTTTTGAAAGTAAAATAAACCATACATATGCATAGAGTTACATGATAAAACATGATAAGAGAAAAGATGTACAAATAATAACTAGCAAAAATATTCATTATTACTCAAGTAATAACATTAACAAAACATACGAGAACATAAGAAACCTCATAATTTAATATATTAACATTGTCTATTACAACGGATCATGATACATATTAAATTTCCATGAGAATATAAATATGAATGTCAGTTACATTACATGATATCCATATGGATATAAACTCTAAGAGTACAAATAAGAAATAAGTACATAGATCTCGACTATAATGGAAGTCTTCAATCTTCACACGAGCCATCATGAACATGATGTAGAATGAACAAAACCCAATGGATGCGAATATAACTCCACCCAACCATGTGGTACCATTAGGTCCGCCCCTCGTGCTAGGAGATATTAGTCAGACCCACAAGACATATGCAAACATACTAGGTACCAACATGACTCACAAGAGAATTCACAAGACTACTATCACAAGAGAGACTCACAAGGCTATAATCATATGAGACTCAAAAGAAAACCAAACCATCTCCAGAGGCACATGGAAAACAACGGAAAGATAAATAACATGAGTGGCCACTAGGTATGCAATAGGGAAAAGTGTCATCACTAGGTTGTCATGAGTTACCTTGATGAGTCTTCACTAGGTCCCGACCCCCATCTTGAGTTACCCTGGTGACCTCTACCAACCGACGACCCCCATACAAAGTCTAGTGGACCACACCAACCTTTTGAAGGGATAGGATTGGTGGATGTCATTCCAGGCCTTCTCTACTTACCTCAAACCTATACAAGCATTCAAGAGTAACAAAGGCAACAATTGATCTTTTTAGTGTGATCTAGCTACCCACCCAATTTCTTTAGTTTAAATTTTCACTGGATTACAAAACCCTCATTGAGTTACCTTGGGGACTGTTGGCATGATTGGCATAACTGATGCAGATGAGGTGATGCAATTGAAGACTGATGACTGAACCGGTAGATGATATAAGGCTATTTGAGGTGAAGAGTTTGAGATTTTATGATTAGATGACTTGATTAGCTATTTGTGTTGTCATTGATGGCAACTGATAATTAATGATGTCATCTAATGTTTGGTTTGTCAACTAAGTGATTTAGTCTACCAGAGACAAAGTTTACCGACAATATACAAAAGACTGTGAAATAGGACTTTAACCGGCATATGTAGAGATGTTTTACTTGAAGCAGATGATTTGTGATTTGCGGTTTGGAATGTAAGATTTTATCATGGTAATGAGTATCTAACTAGAACCGCATCTTGTGATGACTATCAGAAAGCATGTTTCTAATTTCTAATGAAGTTTTGCCAGGGTTTTAGTAGGGTTTTAGAACCAGTGAAGAAATCATCAAACTGGTAATGATTTTTGGTATGGCAATTATCGACATCAAGTTCACATGTTGATGATAACGTGACAAAACCGCGCGAAGTGTTTGAAAGATGTTTTGGCACGTTTGGATCTTAGGAATGTGCAAAGTGCTTAGCGGAATGAGCTAAGGGCTTGACTTTGTACCAGATCGACTTGCTGTGATGACTTATGATCACTCAATGGTTGATATTGCATTATAATTTGTTGTAATGATTTGGATATTGATCAGATATGATCTTTGATGAACTGTATTGTAATTCATGATGTAACTTAGGGTTTAGTGGCCGACCTAGTGGAAAGCATTATTTATGTTAGCTTAGTTGATGTTCATTGTGTCGGCAGTCTTAGAGAAGAGTGTGAAGTCATACCAGAGAGAAGGAATGCAGAAAGAGAAGAGTTTGAATACTACAAAGAGAAGGAATGCAGCTATAGACACCTAAAATTAATAATTAATTAATTTAAGCCTATCAACATAATTAATTGACTTAATTGTGTTATTCCTCTAATTTAATTAATCTTGTCACTATTGTCCAATGATTAATTTATCAAATCAATTAATTATTCCTCTATTCTTCTAAAGTCCCTCCAATAATTATTTCCTCTAAACCCACTCAGTTAATTAATTTTAATTAATTAACCTATTCATGTGATTCCTACAAATCATTTTTCCTAATCCCATTAGCCTAATTAATCCTTCTAAAATCTCTTATAATCATGATTATCATTATCCCTCAATTTTTAATTCCCACTCATGTCACATCAACATTGAGCCTCTAAAAAAAAAATCAAATTTCTTTGAATCCCTCAATGCATCCTTATTTTGGAATTTTTAATTCCTCATATTTGAAATTCAAATTTCTCCCCCCCTTTTCCAAGGAATTTTATATTCCTGTTTATTTTCCCAAGGCACCCTTGATCGATGCCTTCTATCTAAATTCAATCTCAATCCTTCATAATCAAATCAATCTTGGCCCTCCATTGTCCTTCTCCAATCTATAAATTAGAGCCTATTCTCCTCACAAATTGTCCACTTCTCATGTATTGTCATGCTGCCTATTTCTTCTATCATCCTCTTCTAATCCAAATCCTCATCAATCTATCACAATCCAATCCAAATATCAATCCATTAATCTTGTTGAGCAAAGGAGATCAATTCACATCCAAAATCAAGCAAGGAGCATATCAAGTGGAGCATCAAGAGCGCATCCTCATCATCCACTTCATCAAGCTCAATCCGAAGGAGAAGGTAAAATAGTAAGGTATAAATGATCTTTTGATGTTTTAGTGTTTTCTTTCTTATTTCATTGTGTTTTGATCATTTGACCTCTTATTCCATTTTCCCCTCTTCATTCTAGCATGCCTTGTAGGACCCACGTCCCCATTTTTAATATTTTTTTGAGTTTGAAGTGTTTTTAGATCACAGATTGTCGATTCAACACGTCCGTCTGTATAACAGCGCATCCGCCTCACTGGTTTAGCGCGTTCGCGGGTCAAACAGCGCGTCCGCAGGTCAAACAATGCGAGCAATTCAAAATTTGAATTTTCTGGCGCCTTTTCTATAGCTTTTTGGTCAATCAATGCGTCAGCTCACAAATCAACGCACCCGACTGCAAAACAACACGCATGTTTGGTAAAAAGAATTTTTTTTTCATTAAAACTGTCAAATAGCGTGTGTGCAGGCAAAACAGCAGCTGCGCTCGCGCCAAAACGCATGTGCATAGTAAAAAAATCATTAAAACTGCAAAATAACGCCTGCGCATGCTAAATCAGCGCGAGCACCTCTGAATCAGGGCAAGCGACTGCAAAACAGTGCGAGTGCCATAGATTCAACGTGTAAAAAAACTAGTTTTCGTAAAACGGGCATAACATTTTTCTCAGGTGTCAGATTTTGAAAATTCAAAATGCGTTGGAAAGGGGATTCAGGGTTCTAAAATGGGTTGTCTTTATAATTTTAATATTTGTTTTCAAAAAATATTTTATCATGTGCAAATTCAACCCTTCTTTTTGAACTTTAGATTTCCATATTTTTAGCATATAAAATCAGTTTTAATCAAACTTTTTTTTTAAATTACTTAGAAAATCATAAGAAACCTAATTTCGCAATTTTTTTTGGGTTAATCCTCTTCTATTTGTGGCTTCTTTTCTTTCAAATGCCCAAGATCAATTATCACAAAAACTACTAATCCATCATTCTTGTAGGTTGCCTAAGGACATACAAGCAAATATCGTGTTTTTTAATCATTTTCTTAGGCACCTAGATCTAATTAGGGGGTAAATAAACCATTTCTTTTTGTGTTTGTGAAAAGCATAAAGGTAGGAGAGTATGCTCTCGTCTATTTGGACAATCAAAAATCCAGATCCTCCAAGTTTTTCATGTTTGTCGCATGCTTACCCTTAGCGGGCCTGCCCTCCCAACTTTCTCTTTGAGAAGGTAAGAGGGGAACAGCCCAAGTGAGTACACCCGGACCTGGGGTTCCCAACTCACTATAATAAATAGGCCATTGATGATGAAAGGGTCAATGGTTGGGGCTATATGAGAGTTCACTCTCACATTGGGTGCTTAGTAGGATCCTAGAGATCTCAATCATGCTTGTGTGACTACTAAGTTTTTGGTGCTTCGTTGGGCTATAGGCCTCAATAGCACTTGCGCAACCGCAAAGGGTATCTCCTAACGGGAAGCCATACTAAACACCTTGTGCATAGTGGCCAAAACCTTCTAGTCATTGGTGTAGGAGGTCGGACCTCCGAAGCTGCCTATATTTTTACAGCCCTTAGTAGAGACACAGTTCAGCATGAGAAGTTTTCATGGGAATTGATGCTTGGCTGCCCAAGAAAAGTGAGTGTCGTGGAGGGGAGCCAGTGGGTTCAAGCATCTAAGTGTCCACTCTGGGTAAGCGTAGCTGGGAAACCAATTGGGATCCATTGACTATTGTCTTTTCTCGCCATAGGACATGTTGTGAAGGAGCATGAGTGTCTTTTGAGTCTAACTTATTTTGACCATTGTGTTTTCTTTACTTGACATCTGTTGCCAAGTCCATCCCCCACAACCAATCAATCCTCCCTCTTTCCAAATTCCATCATGTCATCATCAAATCTTTAATCCATTTCTATCTATCCAAGAAATTCTCCAATCCACAATCCACTTTCGTCTATTCAAACAATCATCCTTCCTCAACAAATATTCATTCTTCCTCTAATCCAATCAAATCTCCAAAATTATAATCAATCAAATCCATCCTTCCTAATCCGGTTATTCATTCCAACCAATCAACCAATCTAATCTAATCCAAATCCAATCAAGTCCTAATCCAAGGACCAATCCAAATCAAATCCAATCCAATCAAATCAAATCAAATCAAATCCAATCCAATCCAATCCAATCAAATCAAATCAAATCCAATCCAATCCAATCCAATTCAATCCAATCTAATCCAATTCAATTCAATCCATTCAATCAATCAACCAATCCAATCAAATCAAGTCCTAATCAAAGGACCAAGCCAATCAAGTCATAATCCAAGGACCAATCCAATCAAGCCAAGTCCTAATCCAAGGACCAATCCAATCGAACCAATTCCAATGCAAATCAAATCAAATCCAAACCTAATCAAATCTAATCCATAATAATTCCAAGCCAAGTCCTAATCCTCATCTTCATTTAACATCATCTTCATAATCTTTCCCCTCCAAAACATATTCATCCAATTCCAATCTAATCCTTCACTCTCAACATGACTACCCAAAATTTCAAAGCTTGGTATGAGAAGATGCTCATGGAAGTTCACGAATCTTCCTACCAAGTTAATCCCATAATCTCCCACTCGCCTATCATACCTTCATCCATCCCATCTCAACACATTACACCCAATCCCAATCTATACCATATCTCTTATCCTTCCTCTACCTTCAACAAGGGAAATCCATCTTATTCCCCATCCATATCTCCATCTTATTCCCCATCCATATCTCCATATTATCCCTCATCCACAATCTCCTATAATCCAATATGTATACCTCCATCTCCCCCCCCATCTACATCCCAATCCCCATCCTTTTACAATGCATTCATTACCTCTACTCCCCATCCAAATCCTTTACTCCATATTCCTCCAATCATTAATCCTAATTCCCCAATCCATTATCCTAATCCTCCATCCAATCCCAATCCTCCATCTAATCCTAATCTTCCAAAATCCATATTGTCCACATCCTCCAAATCCATCATCCATAATCTTATCCAAGACATGCTAGCAAAGGAGACAAAATCCTCACCTCAAAGCAAAGTGGCCAAGTCTCCTCAAGTCCTCCATCCACCCCAATAACCTCCACCTCAAAACAAATCCCAATCCCCCACACTTCATGATACCCTCTTTTCCCCATCTACTCACATCAAAGCTTCCATACCTTCCTCCATCACACAATCCCCACAACTCCAAACATGCCAAAATCTTGTTCCAAAGCATGTTAGCATAGAAACCTCTCCATCTCATGATGCATCTCCCTCCACTCCATCTAATGATCCCATCCCCTCCACTTCCTCTCATTATCATATTATTCCTCTATCATCACATGATCCTCTTCCATCTCATGATCTAATCATCCCTCCCACTCCATCTCATGCTACCATCCCTAGTCAAGATCAAAGTATCCCTTCATCTCCATGTCATGATCCCAATCCATCTAAAGATCCTAATCTTCCTTCCACATCTCATCCCCCTCAAAATGGACTCGCATCTTGTTTCTGAAATAATAAGGGTCCTCAAGATAATGCTCAAGATGTTGATACATCCTCTATTCCTCCTAAATCCAATTTTTCCTCATACAAATCAAAATCATGTTATCCCTCATCTTTCGCATCCATTTTGGGACCCTATATTCCAGAGTTAAACCCTTCATTCCTTCCATCCATTTTGGGCCCCTATGTTCCGATGCTCAATCCTCCATCCCTTCCATCCATATTGGGTCCTTACATCCCTCCATCCACCACTCCATCACCTCAAATAATCCCTAAGCAAGATCAACAAAGGCACACATACTTGGATGCCTCCCAACACTCTCTTTCCACCATCCCATCCATAAAATCCATCAATCTTTCATCCTCATGCACCCATCCCATTGATATTGGAAGCAATTTGGATGCCCAATCTAAAAATAATAAAGCTCAAAATCCATAAAAATCAAAGGACCAACATGTCCCCTCAAAACGACATGCTCAAAACAAAAATATGATCTAAAAGAAAGAAAAATTAAAAAGGCCACAAAGGCCCCAAAAGAAAAAATCAAAAACTATGTGGATTCCCAAAGAAGCAATGCATCCCAAATTAAAATTAAAATTGGCATCCAAACTTTCTAATCCAAAATCTCCATCCATTCATAAATCCTCCAATCCTCCATCTAACATTACTTCATCTTCAAAATCCATTTAGGGTCCTTATGTCCTGAAATCCACCATCCCAACTCCTTCTTTTATTTTTGGTCGTCATTTCCCAAAATCCACACTTTATCCCCCATCCAATTCAAAACACTCTTCCCCCACTACTCCACCACCCTTTAAGGTGTGTGCCAATGTTGATCTTCCACAAATTCTTCAAAACCCCATCCATTATCCACCATCCATCTTTCACAATCTCATTCCGTTAGTCCAATCCTTTCAAAATCCTTATCTTTCATCCCCTATCCATTTCATCTCCCCAATTATTGTTACCAACATCTATGAGCATACCTCCACTTCAAAGCAATACTAAGGGATACCATCTATGAAACTAGATGCTTGAGTCCTCCCTTCCTCTTTCACACATCCACTATCTTCCATATCCACTCATCCTTATCCTTCTCCATCCAAACTATTCCAAAAATTCAAAAAAAAAAAACAGAAAAAAGTAAAGAAAAATCATTTCATCCAATGGTGAAAACCACTTCTTGTGGTGCATTGGGTAAGTACCATGATGAAAACTTGGCAAACAAGCGTCATGTGTAATCCCCTCATCCTCTTGTACTCTACACTTGGGGGCAAGATTCATACACGTAATCCTCCCATCCATCTGCATCATATCTAAGTCCATTCTCCTTTCCTATCTTTGATCTTGACTATCCTATCCATATCCTCCATCTCATATCCCTCATCGTATCAAAATGAACCCTCCATTCCTATCTTTCATCTTGATCATATAAGAGGAAAAATAATGTATATGCATGCATGCTTTGGAGCATTCAAGCCTTAATCCTCTACCATCCATATCCAATACACATTATCCTTCAAACTCATAAATCTTTATCCACCATCCTTGCATCCTTAATTCCACTACCTCTAGTGTGGGGCATTGCACTCCTTTGCAACATTGTCCTTGGGTCTCCATCACCCTACCCTCCAGTCCTCCATATCCTATACATATCCATCCACTCCATCCATCTCTCCTATCTAAACAATAACTCCCTCCTTCCATTCATCCATCCTCTTACCCATCCTTGGTGCTCCCTTGTCATTGGTTCCATTCAATCAAATCCTATTCACCAATCCACCCCATCCTATCCAATTTCTAATCCAATCCTATCTTATCCAACCATATTATCCATCTCTTCCATTTCAATCATTAATCCCATCCTCAATCCAATTCTATTCAATCATCCATCCCCCTTTTTCATCCTATCTAATCATTTATCCTTCTAATCCTATCCAATCCATCAAACTAAGATTTCCCCATCTACCTAAGCTCGCACTGACTTGTGCCTAATCCAAGCACCCATCCATACTTGGATAATCAAATCCAAGTGAAAATATGCAGACCTCATGCATCCAACTTGTCTTTTTTCATCCATCAATCAGTCCATCGCCTGCCCATTAGGATGCCTCCTTCCCTAGTCCAACAGTTTATCCAAATCCATGTCCTACTCTTGGTAAGAGATGTAAGTTGGTGATATGCATGTTGTTTGCATGCTTGATCTTTTCGCTTTGTTTTCATCTTGTTTCCTAGGACTATACTTGTTCAGGACTTCCTTGATCATCCCATATCTTGGTATATCTTGGCTGGTGTATAATGGGGCATAGTTTTCATGGCATGGTGTGTTTTAAGGTCTTCCTTGTATGAACCGACAATCCTGCATTAGTGTTTATCAACACTTGCATAATGTTGTGCAAGGCATTCCTATTTGAATGAGCGTCAGTCCACGCCTTGGATTTTCACATCATCTCGGTTCTTATAATTAGTGGTGTAGACTATCCATGGCAATATCAAATATAGGTTTTCTCTCTATACTTGCTCAACAAGAAATCCAATCCATTTATCATTCACAACACTCCAACCCATCCTAGTGTTAGGTCCCGAAGAGAACTGAGAGGGGGGGGGGGTGAATCAGTTGTCTAATAAATTCAAACCAAAAAACAACTTAACCAACTTAATGCTTAATACCGATAAATCAGTTCAATATGTCGATAGATAGTTTTAACAGTTACTATATCGGTAAGGATTAGTGCATGAAACATAAACACAAAGTCATCCACAACACATAACACCAATATTTGTACATGGAAACCCTATAAGGGGAAAAACCACGGTGGGAAACCTTACCCACAATCAAATGATACTACTGTAGATAGTAAGTGTACATAAATGGGGTCTGCACATGCAGAAAGGCCAACCGCCTAGAGCTCACTGCTCAACTACAAAATGGGAGTCACATTGACTATAGTTGGATGGTTAAATCCAATAAGAATGTACTGCACAAAATAGCATCTTCATATGCTAGATTCAGTACCGGTGTAGTTCTGATTGTCTTCACAAAAACCCTCCTTCAATCTTCAAATGATGTCTGCGTGTATAACTCTGCTTATTCTCGCATATACCTTCACACAATCCTTTTTCGCATTCCACATTTTATCTTACAAATAAGATCTTACATTTATACCATAACATAAGACCAATTTTAGTAGGTCGCCTCTTACAAGATATTACAATAAAAATATTTTACAAATAATACAATATGCGATGCAATAACCGATTGAACATGTCGGCTTAATGCATTTGCAACAATAATTAATCATCTCCATAGCATGCCATGTTGATCTGGAAAAGATAAACCTGTCGGTGTAACCCTGGACCTATTTGTTGGTAATAACAAATATGCAAATATGAATGTACCAATGAACAAAACTCCAAGACAAGATGTCCAAACGATGTCTTCGACATAACCATGTGTTTTCCATATCATTCCAAGTGCCGGTGATTATTATATCTTGTCGGTGTACCAGATACCTATGGTTGTGCATGAGTCACTTGCTTGTCGGTGAATGTTGCTGATTCTCCAAAGTGCCAGAGTTGATAAGAGTTTAGTAGGTGTTGACAAAACCATACCAAAATACCAACAATCTCCCCCTTTGGCATTGATGGCAACACAAGATGGAAAAACCATCAAAGTGCCAAAACAGAAATTCCAAATACCAAAAACCAACAATCTCCAAAAAGATCATAACCAGAAATCAAAATACAGATACAGAGAGTAATGATCTCTCCCAAACAACAATTTCTCTCCCTAGGAGCAACATGTGTTTTCCTTGTGTTTTTCAAAGTTTTTCCATACCAATCTCTCCCCATTTGACATCAAATGCCAAAGTTACATTAAAAACCAAGTTCATATACAAAATACCAATCAATTCAATATACTAACTACTCCCCTTGAGAAGTAGCTACCCATCAAAGACCGGAATAAAGATTTCTCTGTTAATTCTATCGGTTGATGACAATCATCAACTATCTAAGTCTCTACCAGTGGTGATATGACTCCAAGCTGATCTTTGAGATATTCAAAAGTCTCCTTAGGCAAAGGTTTAGTGAAAATATCTGCAATCTATTCTTTGGTATTCACATAAACCAGTTTTATCTCCTTTGCTTCAACATTTTCCCTTAGAAAATTTAGTTTGATAGAAGTTTGGTTTTAGAATGTAATACCGGATTCTTAGATATATCAATTGCTCCAGTGTTATCACAATAGATAGTAATAGGTTCCTTGTATTTTACTTTTATGTCTTTCAACATTTGCTTAAGCCATAGTACCTGTGTACAGTTAGTTGTTGCTGCAACATATTCTGATTCTGCTGTTGATAAAGATGTACAACTTTGTTTCTTACTCAACCAAGAGACTAGTCTGTTTCCAAGAAAGAATGCTCCGCCGGTGGTGCTTTTTCTATCATCCACATCTCCTGCCCAATTTGCATCTGTGTATGCACATAATTCAAAGTTTTCATCTCTGGGGTACCATAATCCAATATTTATAGTGCCTTGTAAGTATCAGAAAATCCTTTTTACTGTTGATTCATGATTTTCTCTAGGATTACTTTGAAATCTTGAAACAATACATATTGCATTCATAATATCAGGTCTGGTTTGTGTTAAATACAGTAAACCTCCTATCATAGATTTGTATCTAGTCAGATTAACAGGTGTAGATTCATCCCTTTGTGATAATTTGCCATTTGTTGTCATAGGTGTGCTTACTGGTTTAGAGTTCTCCATCCCAAATTTCTTTAGTAACTCTTTTAAGTATTTGGATTGATTCAAGAATATACCTTTATCAGTCTATGAGATCTGCAATTCTAAAAAGAATTTTATTTCTCCAATCATAGACATTTCAAATTCTTGTTGCATTTTAATAGAAAATTCTTTACATAATCCATCTTCTCCTCCAAAGATTATATCATCAACAAATACTTCTATAATCAAGATGTCATCGTTAGTTATTTTATAGTATAAATTGTTGTCTCCATTTCCTTTAGTAAAACCAATCTTTAAAAGATACTTATCCAATCTTGCATACCAAGCTCTTGGAGCTTGTTTTAATCCATACAAAGCTTTTCTTAACTTGCAAACCATATCATTGTTATCTATCAAAGAAAATCCATCAGGTTGTTCAATGTATACTTCGTCTTAAGATCTCCATTTAAAAATGCACATTTAATATCAATTTGATAAACTTTGTAGTTCTTGTGTGCTGCAAAAGCCAAAAATAATTTGACTGCCTCAATTCTAGCTACCGGTGCAAAGGTTTCATTGTAATCAACTCCTTCCTTCTGAGAATATCCCTTACACACTAGTCTTGTTTTATTTCTGACAACCTTGCCATCTTCATTAAGTTTGTTTCTAAATACCCATTTGGTTCCAATTACATTTTTATCTTTAGGCCGGGGAACTAATGTCCAAGTGTTGTTTTTCTCAATTTGTTCTAATTCTTCTTCCATAGCTTTAATCCAAAATTTATCTTCACAGGCCTCATTAACAGATGATGGTTCAATTTGAGAAATAAGACATACCTCTTCATTTGCCAATCTTCCTCTTGTCATAACTCCTTTAAACTTATTTCCAATTATCTGATCTTCAGAATGATTCAGTCTTACATACTAGGGTGTCTTTGTTTGTTGTTGTTCCTCAATTACTGTGGAATCCTTAGATGATACCAGGGTAACTGGATCTTCATTCTGTACCGATGGATTTAGTGTAGGTTCATTTGTCAAAATTTCTATTGACGGTTCAGAGTCTATATACCTTGAAGTTCCTCTAAATTGTTCATCAATCTTTACATTTGTACTTTCAAGAATTTTCTGCAATCTTTTGTTAAAACATCTATATGCCTTTCTCTTAGATGAATAACCAGGAAATATTCCTTCATCACTTCTAGGATCAAATTTTCCAATATACTCATCTCTTGTGATATAACATTTACTTCCAAAAATTCTGAAGTACTTAAGAGTAGGAGTATTACCAAACCATAGTTCATGAGGGGTCTTACCGATTTCACCTTTGATGTGAACTTTGTTGAATGTATAGATCGCTATACTGACTGCCTCTCTCCAATATACATGTGGTAGGTTTGCTTCTGATAACATACTTCTTGCTGCATCCAAGATAGTTCTATTTTTCCTTTCAACAACTCCATTCTGCTATGGTGTCTGAGGTGCTGATAGCTGTCTTTCATAGAATGTATTAAATTCCTTAGATGTAAATTCACCTCCTTGATCTGATCTTAGACATTTGATTTTCTTACCGGTTTCATTTTCTACCATTTCTTTGAACAGTTTGAACTTTCCAAGTGCTTCTGATTTTTCTCTGAGAAAAGTAACTCAACACATTCTTGAATAGTCATCAATGATTAGCATGAAATATCTATCACCTTGTAAGCTTTTAGTTCTAGCTTGACCACATAAATCAGTGTGAATCAAATCAAGAGCATTATTTGATTTTTCTAGAACACTTTTGAAACTAGCTCTAACTTGTTTTCCAAATTGACATTCCTTACATATTGTATTCTAAGGTTTGACAACTTTAGGTAAATCTCTAACTGCCTTAGTAGTAGTGATCTTCACCATGCAATCAAAGTTTACATGACGGAGTCTCTTATGCCATAACCAACTTTCATCTATATGTGCAATTAAGCATGTCTTTTCATTGTTATTCAAATGAAAGATATTACCTCTAGTCTGATTAGCGGTTGCAATTTCCAAACCAGTTCTATTCATGATTTTGCATTTTCCATTTTTGAATTGTAACTGAAATCCTTTCTCAACTAATTGACCAACACTCAAAAGATTATGCTTTAATCCTTCAACATAGTAAACATTGTCAGTGTTATGCTTACTATCAAGAGATATTGTACCCTTACCTTTGATTTAACAAGCTTTGTCATCTCCAAATCTCACTAAGCCTCCATTGTATTCTTGAAAGTTCAAGAATTTATCCTTGTCTCCTATCATATGATGTGAGCATCTTGAATCAATGATCCATTCATTCTTTACTTCAACTTTAGCTGCCAAGGCCTGTATTACCGATTGAGCAGTAGGTGCTAGTTGATCTTCTATTATAGCAACAAAAACCCATCCATTGTTTGTTGGATCCTTATCAGAAACATCAGTCACACCTTCATTAGCAATGTAACAAGATTTGTCTTTATTCTTCTTAAATTTGTATCTCTAATATTTAGGGTTAGGCTTGTATGTTCTTCTAGCTTCTTCTCTTAGTCTAGCATGTCTATCAGGGCATCTTGAAGCCATATGACCAATCTTATTGCAGTTAAAACATATAAAGGGTGCTTTACCTTCATACTTACTTCCAACTGGACCTTTAGGCATTTTCCTTGCAAATAGTGCTTCAAGTTCTTCAAGTTCTTCATTTTCTTTCCTGCTTTCTTCAAGTTTTCTTGCATAAAAGGCTTTCTAATCATATTTGTCAAATGATGGAGCAGATGATGTTGATGCTTTAAAGGACAAATCTATCTTTATAGTAGCAACATGACCAAATTCTTCAATTTCAAAAGCTGAAAGTTTCCCAATTAATGTATCCCTAGTAACTGATGTATTAGGCATTATTCTTAACTCATTTATAGCAGTGACTTTCATTTTATATGTCGGTGGCAATCCTCTCAAAACTTTTGAAACAACTTCATCCTCACTTAAGGTTCCTCCACAACATTTAATACCCAAAACAATTTCATTTACTCTTTCCATAAAAGCAGAAATCCTTTCATCTTCTTCCATTTTCAGATGCTCATACCTGACTTGAAAGCTTTCAAGTTTTGCAATTTTGACTATGGAATCTCCTTCATTCAGTGTTTCCAAATGATCCCAAATAGCTTTAGCAGTAGACCTATCTAATATTCCCATGATTTGTTGATCTGATAATGCACTCAAAAGTGCTTCTCTTGCTTTGCAATCATTTTCCTCATCTTTAGTCAAGTTAGCTGGACTAGGCTGACCTTGTACAACAGTAGTATAACCATTTTGTGTAACATCCCAGATGTCTTTTCCAATGCAGTTTAGATGTGTCTCCATTCTGATCTTCCATATGCCATAGTTGGTTCCATCAAGTTTATGACTGTCCTTCCTGAAATAATTAGTAGACATTGGATCTCCTCAAGCTGTTAAAATTTTGAAAAATAGGACTAGGCTCTGATACCAATTGTTAGGTCTCAGAGACAACTGAGAGTGGGGGGGGGGGGGTGGGGGGGGTGAATCAGTTGTCTAATAAATTCAAACCAAAAAACAACTTAACCAACTTAATGCTTAATACCGGTAAATCAATTCAATATGTCGGTAGACATTTTTAACAGTTAATTGCTATACCGGTAAGGATTAGTGCATGAAACATAAACACAAGGTCATCCACAACACATAACACCAATATTTGTATTAGGAAACCTTGTAAGGGGAAAAACCACGACGAAAACCTTACCCACAATCAGATGATACTACTGCAGATAGTAAGTGTACATCAATGGGGTCTGCACATGCAGAAAGGCCAACCGCCTAGAGCTCACTACTCAATCACAAAATGGAAGTCACACTGACTACAGTTGGATGGTTAAATCCAATAAGAATGTACTGCATAAAATAACATCTTCATATGCTGGATTCAGTACCGGTGTAGTTCTGATTGTCTTCACAAAAACCCTCCTTAAATCTTCAAATGATGTCTGTGTGTATAGCTCTGCTTATTCTCACATATACCTTCACACAATCCTTTTTTGCATTCCACATTTTATCTTACAAATAAGATCTTACATTTATACCATAACCTAAGACTGATTTTATTAGGTCGCCTCTTACAAGATATTACAATAAAAATATTTTACAAACAATACAATATCCAATGAAATAACTAATTGAACATGTCAACTTAATGCATTTGCAACAATAATTAATCATCTCCATAGCATGCCATGCTGATCTAGAAAAGATAAACCTGCCGGTGTAAACCTGGACCTATTTGCTGGTAACAACAAATATGCAAATATGAATATACCAATGAACAAAAATCCAAGACAAGATGTCCAAACGATGTCTTCGACATAACCATGTGTTTTCCATATCATTCCAAGTGTCGGTGATCATTATATCTTGCCGGTGTACCAGATACCGGTGACTGTGCATGAGTCACTTGCTTGCCGGTGAATGTTATTAATTCTTCAAAGTGTCAGAGTTGATAAGAGTTTAGTAGGTGTTGACATCAATGACAAAACCATACCAAAATACCAACACCTAGTTCCCTCTTTCATTATCTTCATCCTTTCATCACTTATTCTTCTACTTCCTTTCGAGAGCACACCTGTGTTCTTCAAACCCACATGTCCTCTCAAGGGGGCATACCACCGCTTCCTTGTCACCCTTCCTCCTTATCATTCTTCCTCATCCCATGACCGGGGCATCATGCTACTAGTCCTTATCCTTTTTCTTCATCCCATGACTGGGACATCATGTTACTAGTCCTTATCCTTTTTCTTCATCTCATGACTGGGGCATCATGATACTAGTCCTTATCCTTTTCCTCCACTATGTTTTATTCTTCTTTGATATAACATCATTTCACGACGCTATATCAAAGAGGGACAAAATGTAGACACCTAAAATTAATATTTAATTAATTTAAGCCTATCAACATAATTAATTAACTTAATTGTGTTATTCCTCTAATTTAATTAATCGTGTCACTATTGTCCAATAATTAATTTATCAAATCAATTAATTATTCCTCTATTCTTCTAAAGTCCCTCCAATAATTATTTCCTCTAAACCCACTCAATTAATTAATTTTAATTAATTAACCTATTCATGTGATTCCTACAAATCACTTTTCCTAATCCCATTAGCCTAATTAATCCTTCTAGAATCTCTCATAATCATGATTATCATTATCCCTCAATTTTTAATTCCCATTCATGTCACATCAACATGGAGCCTCTCAAAGAAATTCAAATTTCTTTGAATCCCTCAATGCATCCTTATTTTGGAATTTTTAATTCCTCATATTTGAAATTCAAATTTCTCCTCCCTTTTTCCAAGGAATTTTATATTCCTGTTTATTTTGCCAAGGCACCCTTGATCCATGCCTTCTATCTAAAATCAATCTCAACCCTTCATAATCAAATCAATTTTGGCCCTCCATTATCCTTCTCCAATCTATAAATTGGAGCCTATTCTCCTCACAAATCATTCACTTCTCATGCATTGTCATGCTGCCTATTTCTTCTCTCATCCTCTTCTAATCCAAATCCTCATCAATATATCACAATCCAATCCAAATATCAATCCATTAATCTTGTTGAGCAAAGGATATCAATTCACATCCAAAATTAAGCAAGGAGCACATCAAGTGGAGCATCATGGTGCATCCTCATCATCCACTTCATCAAGCTCAATCCGAAGGAGAAGGTAAAATAGTAAGGTATAAATGATCTTTTAATGTTTTAGTTTTTTCTTGCTTATTTCATTGTGTTTTGATCATTTGACCTCTTATTCCATTTTCCCCTCTTCAGTAGCCTATCACAAGAGGAGGCCCAAATTGTTGTAGTAGTGGAAGTGGTCCATGTTGGAGAGGAAGCTGTAATATAGATGGAGATCTTTGGGGGTCCCATATGTGATTAAGATCTAATATTTCTAGAGAATGCAACTTGTCGAAAACAACTAGAAGAATATTTAGAGGATCTCATTAGTGATGAAAAATGTGTAGAAGATCATCACTTCCCTAAGGAGAGAATGCAGATAATTGAGGAAGGGAGTAAAGATATGAATAGTTATGGTATAAAGGACAATGTCTGAATGGATTTTTATGGAAAGAATCACATTGAGCTAAGAAATGAAGGCCGTCTCACAAAATATGAAAATGAAAGCATGCCTAAATGACATAATGTGAAGAGGGGAAAACACTTTTGGGAGATTTATATTTCTTTGATGAATTGTATTGTAATTCATGATGTAATTTAGGGTTTAGTTGTCAACCTAGTGGAAAGCATTATTTATGTTGGCTTAGTTGATGTTCATTGTGTCGGTGGTATTAGAGAAGAGTGTGAAGTCGTACCAAAGAAGAGTGAGATCTATTTGAGAGTTGCAGATAGTGGAGCATAACTAGATCTAATTTAGCAAGCTAAGAAGTACAAGTAACAGATCACGTTTTCATGAATAGCACACGAGAAAAAATGGAGAGCTGGAGAGCGGGAGCGGGAGTGGGAGGGGTTTCCTGCGAAGGAGTTGCAGAAGATGGGGAAGATGGTGTTGCAGATGAGGATGATTTCCTCCCTCTCCTCCTTTCACCTTCCATGTCGTCTGATGGGGCTCTTCGTGGCTCTTCTTTGCTGGATTGGTGGGTGGAGGAGTTTGGTACAGAAGAAGGAGTGGAGGCTATGGCAGCGATGGAGGCATTTTGGCAAGGGTTTTTTGTGGCCTCTATTTTTAGTCATCAGGGGTGTGCGGTGGTTCCTGTCAATGGCCTTTTTTCTGCTCTTTCTTTGGTGGGGGGTGTTCTCCTACCTATGTCTAGGATGGTGTTTGGGCAAATCTGGGACCCTGGCAGATCTCTTGTGGAGAGGCTCTATGTGTTCTCTCCTTTCCTTTGTGCTGAGGATTTTGTTGGTATTTTAGTATGGTTTTGTCATTTATGTCAACACCTACTAACACTTTTGCACTTTGAAGAATCAACAACATTCACCGGCAAGCAAATAACTCATGCATAGTCATCGGTATCTGGCACATCGACAAGATATAATGATCACCACCACTTGGAATGGCATGGAAAACACTTGGTTATGTCAAAGACATCATTTGGACACTTTGTCTTGAAGATTTATTTATTGGCATATTCGTATTAGCATATTTTCTATTACTGGCAAATAGGTCCATGTTATACACCGACAGACTTATCTTTTCCAGATCAGCATGCCACACTATGGAGATGATTTATTATTGTTGTAAATGCATTAAGCCGACATGTTGAATTGGTTATTGCATTAGGCATTAATTTATTTGTAAATTAATTTTATTGTAATATCCTTTAGAGCCGACCTACTAAAATTGGTTCTAGGTTATGATATAAATATAAGACCTTATTTGTAAGATCGGATGTGAGAAATGCAAAAAAGAGTTGTGTGAAGGTATATGCGAGAATAAGAAGAGCTATACATGCAGACATCATTTGAAGGTTAAAGGAGGGTTTTTGTGAAGCCAATTAGAACTACACTAGTACTGAATCCAACATAGAAGATGCTAAATTAAGCAGTACATTCTTATTGGATTTAACCATCCAATTGTAGTCAGTGTGACTCCCATTTTGTGTTTGAGCAGTGAGCTCTAGGTGCTTGGCCTTTCTACATGTGCAGACCCCATTTGTATACACTTACTATTTGCAGTAGTATCATCTGATTGTGGGTAAGGTTTCCCACTATGGTTTTTCCCCTTACAGGGTTTCCACATACAAATATTGGTGTTATGTATTGTAGATGACTTTGTCTTTTTGTTTCATGCATTAATCTTTATCGATATTGCAATTAACTGATAAAATTGTCCACTGGTATAAAAGACTGGTTTACTGGTATTAAGTAATAAGTTGGTTAAGCTATATTTGGTTTGAATTTATTTGACAACTGATTCACCCCCCCCCTCTCAGTTGTCTCTGGGACCTAACAATTGGTATCAGAGCCTAGTCCTCTTTTGCAGAAGTTTAACAGCTTGAGGAGATCCAATGTCTACTAACTATTTCAGGAAGGATAGTCCTAAACTTGATGGAACCAACTATGGCATATGGAAGATCAGAATGGAGACACATCTGAATTGCATTGGAAAGGACATATGGGATGTTACAAAGAATGGCTATACTACTCCTACTCCCGGTCAGCCTAATCCACCTACCTTAGGAAAAGATGAGGAAAATTATTGCAAAGCTAGAGAAACACTTTTGAGCGCATTAACAGATTAGCAAATCATGGGATTATCAGATAGATCAACTGCTAAAGCTATTTGGGATCATTTGGAAACACTGAGTGAAGGAGATTCCACAGTCAAAATTGTAAAACTTGAAAGCTTTCGAGTCAGGTATGAAAATATGAAAATGGAAGAAGATGAAAGGATTACTGCTTTTATGGAAAGAGTTAATGAAATTGTTTTGGGTATTAAATGTTGTGGAGGAACCTTAAGTGAAGATGAAATTGTTTCAAAATTTTAAAGAGGATTGCCACCGGCATACAAAATGAAAGTTACTGCTATAAATGAGTTAAGAACAATGCCTAATACATCAGTAACTAGGGATACATTGATTGGAAAACTTTCAGCTTTTGAAATTGAGGAATTTGGTCTTGTTGCTACTATAAAGACATATTTAGCTTTTAAGGCATCAACATCATCTGCACCATCATTTGACGAATTTGATTGGAAAGCCTTTTATGCAAGAGAACTTGAGGAAAGCAGGAAAGAAAATGAAGAGCTTGAAGCACTATTTGCAAGAAAAATGCCTAAAGGTCCAGTTGGAAGTAAGTATGAAGGTAAAGCATGCTTTAAATATTTTAACTGTAATAAGATTGGTCATATGGCTTCAAGATGTCCTAATAGACATGCTAGAATAAGAGAAGAAGCTAGAAGAACATACAATCCTAACCCTGAATATCAGAGATATTGATTTAAGAAGAATAAAGATAAATCTTGTTATCTTGTTGATGAAGGAGTGACTGATGATTTTGATGAGGATCTGACAGACAATGGATGGGTTTTTGTTGCTATAATAGAAGATCAACCGACACCTACTATTCAACTGGTAGAGGAGGCCCTGGTAGCTAAAGTTGAAGTAAAGGATGAATAGATCATTGATTCAGGATGCTCACATCATATGACTAGAGATAAAGGTAAATTCTTGAACTTTCAAGAATATAATGGAGGCTTAGTGAGATTTGGAGATGATAAAGCTTGTTTGATCAAAGGTAAAGGTACAATATCTCTTGATGGTAAGCATAATATTGACAATGTTTACTATGTTGAAGGTTTAAAGCATAATCTTTTGAGTGTTGGTCAATTGGTTGAGAGAGGATTTTAGTTACAATTCAAGAATGGAAAATGCAAAATTATGAATAGAACTGGTTTGGAAATTGCAACCGGTAATCAAACTAGAGGTAATATCTTTCATTTGAATAACAGTGAAAAGACATGCTTGATTGCACATATTGATGAAACTTGGCTATGGCATAAGAGACACTATCATGTAAATTTTGATTGCATGGTAAAAATTAGTACTACTAAGGCAGTTAGGGATTTACCTAAAATTGTCAAACCTCACAATACAGTATGTAAGGAATGTCAATTTGGAAAAAAAGTTAGAGCTACTTTTAAAAGTATTCCAGAAAAATCAAATAATGCTCTTGACTTAATCGATATTGATTTATGTGGTCTATCTAGAACTAAAAGTTTGCAAGGTGATAGATATTTCATGCTAATCATTGATGACTACTCTAGAATGTGTTGGGTTACTTTTCTCAGAGAAAAATCAGAAGCACTTGGGAAGTTCAAACTGTTCAAAGCAATGGTATAGAATGAAACTGGCAAGAAAATCAAATGTCTAGGATCAGATCAAGGAGGAGAATTTACATCTAAGGAATTTAATGCATTCTGTGAAGTGAATAGAATCAGAAGACAACTATCAGCACCTCGGACACCACAGCAAAATGGAGTTGTTGAAAGGAAAAACAGAACTATCTTGGATGTAGCCAGAAGTATGTTATCAAAACCAAACCTACCACATGTATATTGGAGAGAAGCAGTAAGTACATCGGTCTATACATTCAACAAAGTTTACATCAAAGGTAAAACCGGTAAAACCCCTCATGAACTATGGTTTGGTATTATTCCTACTCTTAAATATTTCAGAATATTTGGAAGCAAATGTTATATTAGAAGAGACGAATATATTGGTAAATTTGATCCTAGAAGTGATGAAGGAATATTTCTTGGTTATTCATCTAAGAGTAAGGCATATAGATGTTTTAACAAAAGATTGCAGAAAATTGTTGAGAGTACAAATGTGAAGATTGATGAACAATTTAGAGGAACTTCAAGGTACATAGACTCTGAACCGGCAGCAGAGATTCTAACAAATGAACCTACCAGTACAGAATGAAGATTCAGTTACACCAGTATCATCTGAAAATTCCACAGTAACTGAGGAACAACATCAAATGAAGACACCTCGGTATGTAAGACTGAATCACTCTAAATATCAGATAATTGGAAACAAGTATAAAGGAGTTATGATAAGAGGAAGATTGGCAAATGAAGAGGTATGTTTTATTTCTCAAATTGAACCATCATCTATCAATGAGGCATGTGAAGATAAACCTTGGATTAAAGCTATGGAAGAAGAATTAGAGAAAATTGAGAAGAATAACACTTGGACATTAGTTCCCCGGCCTAAAGATAAAAATGTGATTAGAACAAAGTGGGTATTCAGAAAAAAACTTAATGAAGATAGTAAGTTTATCAGAAATAAAGCAAGACTAGTGTGTAAGGGATATTCTTAGAAAGAAGGAATTGATTATAATGAGACCTTTGCACTGGTAGCTAGAATTGAGGCAGTTGGATTATTTTTAGCTTTTGCAGCACACAAGAACTACAAAGTATATCAAATGGATATTATATGTGCATTTTTGAATGGAGATCTTGAAGAAGAAGTTTATATTGAACAACCTGATGGATTTTCTTTAACAGATAACAAAGATATGGTTTGCAGGTTAATGAAAGCTTTGTATGGGTTGAAGCATGCTCCAAGAGCTTGGTATGCAAGATTGGACAAGTATCTTTTGAAGATTGGTTTTTCTAAAGGTAATGCTGACAGTAACTTATATTATAAAGTGATTAATGATGACATCTTGGTTATAGAAGTTTTTGTTGATGATATAATTTTTGGAGGAGAGGATAAATTGTGTAAAGACTTTTCTATTGAAATGCAACAAGAATTTGAAATGTCTATGATTGGAGAAGTAAAATTCTTTTTAGGATTGCTGATTTCACAGACTGATAAAGGTATATTCTTGAGTTAATCCAAGTACTTAAAGGAGTTACTAAAGAAATTTGGGATGGAGAACTCTAAACCGATAAGCACACCTATGACTACAAATGACAAATTATCACAAAGGGATGAATCTACACCTGTTAATCTGACTAGATACAAATCTATGATAGGAGGTTTACTGTATTTACACAAACAAGACCTGATATCATGAATGCAATATGTATTGTTTCAAGATTTCAGAGTAATCCTAGAGAAAATCATGTATCAGCGGTAAAAAGGATTTTCTGGTACTTGCAAGGCACTACAAATCTTGGATTATGGTATCCTAGAGATGAAAACTTTGAATTATGTGCATACACAGATGCAAATTGGGTAGGAGATGTGGATGATAGAAAAAGCACCATCGGCGGAGCATTTTTTCTTGGAAGTAGATTAATTTCTTGGTTGAGTAAGAAACAAAGTTGTACATCTTTATCAATAACTAAATCAGAATATGTTGCAGCAGCAACTAACTGTACACAAGTATTATGACTTAAGAAAATGTTGAAGGACATAAAGGTAAAATGCAAAGAACCTATTACTATCTATTATGATAAAACTGCAGAAATTGATATATCTAAGAATCCAGTATTACATTCTAAAACCAAACATGTTTCTATCAAACTAAATTTTCTAAGGGGAAATGTTGAAGCAAAAGAAATTAAAATGGTTTATGTGAATACTAAAGAGCAGATTGCAGATATTTTCACTAAACCTCTGCCTAAGGAAACTTTTGAATATTTCAGAGATCAGCTTGGGGTCATACCCCCATCGGTAGAAACTTATGAAGTTGATGTTTGTAATCAACCGACAGAATTAACAGAGAAATCTTTTACTCCAGCTTTGATGAGGAAGCTACCTCTCAGGGGGAGTAGTTGGTATACTGAATTGGTTGGTATTTTTACTTTGGCATTTGATGTCAAAGGGGGAGAGATTGATATGGAAAAACACATTATCTTTTGAGGAGAGATTATTAATTGGGGGAGAGATTGTTACTCTCTATATCTGTATTTTGATTTCTGGTTATGATTTTTTTTTTGGCTTTTGGTATTTGGCATTTCTGTTTTGGCACTTTGATGGTTTTTCCACCTTGTGTTGCCATCAATGCCAAAGGGAGATATTTTTTGTATTTTGGTATGGTTTTGTCATTGATGTCAACACCTACTAACACTTTAGCACTTTGAAGAATCAGCAACATTCACTGGCAAGCAAATAACTCATGCACAGTCACCGGTATTTGGCACACCGACAGGATATAATGATCACTGCCACTTGGAATGGCATGGAAAACACTTGGTTATGTTGAAGGCATTGTTTGGACACTTTGTCTTGAATATTTATTTATTGGCATATTCATATTAGCATATTTGTTGTTATCGGCAAATAGGTCCAGGTTATACACCGACAAGCTTATCTTTTCCAGATTAGCATGGCACATTATGGAGATGATTTATTATTATTGTAAATGCATTAAGCTGACATGTTGAATTAGTTATTGCATCAGACATTAATATATTTGTAAATTGATTTTATTGTAATATCCTTTAGAGCTGACCTACCAAAATTGGTCCTAGGTTATGATATAAATATAAGACCTTATTTGTAAGATTGGATGTAAGAAATGTGAAAAAGAGTTGTGTGAAGGTATATGCAAGAATAAGTAGAGCTATACATGCAGACATCATTTGAAGGTTAAAGGAGGGTTTCTGTGAAGCCAATTAGAACTACATTGGTACTGAATCCAACATAAAAGATGCTAAATTAAGTAGCACATTCTTATTGGATTTAACCATCCAATTGTAGTCAGTGTGACTCCCATTTTGTGTTTGAGTAGTGAGCTCTAGGCACTTGGCCTTTCTGCATGTGCAGACCCCATTTGTATACACTTACTATCTGCAATAGTATCATCTGATTGAAGGTAAGGTTTCCCACTGTGGTTTTTCCCCTTACAGGGTTTCCATGTACAAATATTGGTGTTATATATTGTGGATGACTTTGTCTTTTTGTTTCATGCATTAATATTTACCAGTATTAAGTAATAAGTTGGTTAAGTTGTATTTGGTTTGAATTTATTTGACAATTGATTCACCCCCCCCTCTCAGTTATCTCTGGGACCTAACAAATTTGTTGTTGTTCTGGCCTTTGGCGCTCTGGTTCTTCGAAGGAGCTTCCTTTTTCGGTTCTTCTTTGTTAGGCTACTCTCCTATGGAGGTGGAGAGTTGCCTTTTGTGTGAACCTTTGAGAGGGGTTTCTTGGCTCTTGCTCTTTTCCCCTCCTTGTCTGTTAGAGGTGACCATATTTCCTATGGAGGTGGACATTTGGTGGAGGGGAAAGGGCTAGTTTCTGCTTGCTGCTGGAGAGTGTTGGTTGTTGTCTTTCTACTTCATTCTTCATCCTGTAGAGGTGGAGCTCTTTCTTATTGAGGTGGAGAGATGGAATGTTGGGGATTTTTGACTTTTGGTGCTCATCTTGCTACTGGCTATGGATGTCTGTTTCTTCTCTCATGGGAGTCTCCTTGGGTGGGTCTGGAAGTTCTTTTTTCCAGACTCCTAGCTTGTCTCTTGGATTGGTTCATTTTTGTTGTTTCTTGGTTTGGCCTCCTTCCTTTTTGTTTTTGGGGTCTTTGTTCCCCCTTTTTCTAGTTGTGGGTTCCTGGTTTATCCTATAGGCAGGTCAATTGCTAATAGTTTTAAAGGGCATAGTCTGTCTTTTTACTGTCTTTGGTTTGGGGAAAATCCTGTGTTTGGAGTTCTGAGCTCATCATTTAAGGTTGAGGGTGCCTGGAAAAACCCCTGGTTGCTGGTTTTGGGTTCCATTTTAAAACCCAGTTTGAAGGTTGAGGGAGTTGTTCAAAACCTCTACTGGCCAGATTCAAATTGTATGAATATCTGCTGTAATCTGGTGTTGTTATTGAAGATTAGGGGTACCTTTCAAAACCCTGATAGTTGGCTGAGGGTGCTTTTTATACCCTCAATTATTATTGTTCTGTGCTATAGTTTGGAGCTATAGCTTTGTTGGGTGTGGCGTGACTATGCTGGTTGTTGCTGGTTTTAGTCATCTTTGCTGGATTTTGGCTGCGGTTTTTCATTGTTTATTTCTTTTAGCAGCCTGCTTTGTTGGGTTCTAGATCCCAGTAAAATTTATTGGGTTTTGGGTCCCTCCAAAACCTGTTGTATGGGGTTTCGGGTCCCTTCAAAACTTGTTTTTCCCCTAATAAAAAATAGATCACTTTTTCACTATTGTTTCTTAACAGTTGCAGTAGATTAAATCCCTTAACCAGGTAGGTCTTGATAGGCCTTAATCTTGTAAATCCCCTAACAGGATAGCTCTAGAAAATAGTGGTAAATCCTCTCATGAGGTTGATCCTAACAGGTCATTAAGCTCCTAATCAGGCTGCACATCCAAATCCCTTAACTGAGTGACTCCTAACAAGGTCTTGTAGTGTCCTAAAATTGTGACACTTGCAATTTTGACTGCATTTGGGTCTTCACGATGGCGATGCAACACGAAACCTGAATGGAGACCCCGAAACTTGTTCATGACATCAAAAACTGCATTTTTCTCAGCACCCTGGCCTGATCCTCCTTGCACCCTACTGTCCCTGGAGGTGGGACCATGGCGCCCAGCGCCCTGGTCCCTGGCCCTATTTTGGGCCCGGTCTCTTATGGGGCTTCAGGTCTTTAAGTTTGCAAATTGGAAAATAATGTTTCCTGGTCGGCCTAAGGTCGGGAAAATCAGTCTATCAACCCTAATTGACAAGTATATAAACTACATTTCCTCTCCCATTTGAGGAGGTCGAAAAAAGGAAGAAAAACATATGCGAGCAAGAAGCGAAAGCGATATTCAAACATTCAAGCATTCCTTCAAGCAATTGAGCATTCTAAGTCTCCATTCAAGGCTAGGTGTTGCATTCAAGACAAGGATTCAACCATTGAAGAGGAGATCACATACAACATACAACATACTACATACATTACACCTTCACATGTAAGAATACAAACATTCTTACAACAAGGTATCAGTACTTGTTTACATTACAAACATTTACATTTACAGCATTCTCATTTCTTGGTTAATTCCAAAACCAGGGTTTGACCTAAAGGCAAACCCCTCATCCCTAACCCCCCAATCGTCCTCTCTTTTCTGTGTGTAGGTTGCAGGTACACGGCTGTAATTGAAGATATGGAATCCTTGTGCAGAGACGAACAGATCCCCCTTCGTTTCGCGAATTTTTCGGAGGACCGTGTGCACACCGGGTACCATCGTCCCATCAACTTTCGCTCAAATTTGCAGAACAACACCATCTCAACCTTTTACTGCTAATTCCAGGTCCGCAGCTTCATCCCATATCCCTATCTCTGTTTATAAGCGAATCTGTCCTACTTTACATGCATCCCTAGTTCAATCTTTCCTTCTACATTCTTTACAAAAGAGGGTACCCTTGATGTCTTAACCCTTGAAACTCATATAGAATCCAATCTTGCATTGCATGGGATTGGATCTTGTGGGTTTCAACCCCTCTTTTGAATGTAAAGTCTCCCCTAAGTGAAAACCATCAACCCTAGTGACTCTCCCTTCTCTCTCCTTGGAGTTGGGGAGGGGAGAACGACTAGGGTTCGATTTTTCCGCTTTACAGGTCTGCTCCTAACAAGGTGTATTGTAAGCTCCTAACAAGGCTAAGCTCTAATAGGGCATACTTCAAAAGAGCACAAATTTTTATGGGTACTAACTCCCACCGTGGTTTTTTCCCTATTTGGGTTTCCATGTCAAAAATATGTTGTTCATGTGTGGAAAGATTTTCATGTGATATTATTGATTATCTTTAGTTTATTCATTACTTATGAGTACACCAGTTATAGCAATTTATTAGAGATTTATCAGTGGTTACCAATACCATTTAATGAATTGGCATGTGTGGTAAATGAAGTTGGATTTGTTGTAAGTTTGATTTGGGTTTAAAGTTTCAAATTGGTGTTAATACTTATTCATCCCCCCTCTTAGTATTAATTGGATCCTCATAGAATTAACAATTGGTATCAGAGCTTTGGTCCTCTTGTGTAGAAAGCCTAACCACTTGAGGGAAAGATTGTGAGGAAGTCAAGGTGATGAAGAAATAGGGTCCTAAGTTCAACGAAGATAACTATAAGATCTAGAAAGATTGAATGAAGATCTACATCAAAGGTCTTGCTGCACAATATTGGAAGCAAATTGAAATAAAATATTTTGCTCCTACTACTACTCCCTTGACACCAGATGAACTCAAAGAGTAGCAAGAGAACATGCAAGCCTTAGAATCTATTGTTAGTACTTTACTTGATTCAGAATATATTGATGTTCAAGGATTGGAAACTGCAGGTGAGGTCTGGGAAAAGTTAGATATAATCTATGGAGGAGATGAGCATGTACAAAGAGCCAAAGATGAAAGCTTGAGAGGAAAGTTTGATGACATGAGCATGCTTGAAGGAGAAAATATTGCACAGTATGGTCAGAGAATCAAAGAAGTTGGTGGCATAAAGAGTGCTGGAGGTAAAATAGATGATGACGTAATAGTAAGTAAAATGCTTAGAACTCTTCAACCTCAGTATGTTATAAGAGTATCTGTAATGCAAGAGCCTAGATCTATTTCAAAGGACAAGGTAACTATTGATTCATTGATTGGTAAGTGTTGACAATTAATTTTTCATTAAACGCTAATAGCCTTATGGGAAATTCAATGATGGGGGACCTTTTGTGCAAGATTCACTAAATGACCTACGAGTTTGAGAAGCCGGCTCTTCATACAATTGGGGGAGAAAAGGGGAAGAGGAAAAAAAGAAAAGAAAAGCTACACTACTTAGGTGATACACCAAAATATATTTTAAAATAGTAACAACATATGAAACCCAGATACATGCGGTTTTAAAGCTCATTCAATAATCTACATACTCAGAACTATTTGAGTGGATAATTCAACAAAAACTCATTCAACATAATATAACATTCACCATTCATCCAACAGATAACAAGTCCTAAAACATAGTTTAATCTGTGGAGTCTCACAACATATATCACAAGAGTTATCTGTTAGGTCCCGGAGACAACTGAGAGGGGGGGGGGTGAATCGGTTGTCAAATAAATTTACACCAAAAACAACTTAACCAACTTAATGCTTAATATTGGTAAACCAGTTCAACATGTCGGTAGACAATTTTAACAGTTAATTGCTATAACGGTAAGGATTAGTGCATGAAACATAAACACAAAGTCATCCACAACACATAACATCAATATTTGTACGTGGAAACCCCATAAGGGGAAAAACCATGATGGGAAACCTTACCCACAATCAGATGATACTACTGTAGATAGTAAGTGTACATAAATGTGGTCTACACATGTAGAAAGGCCAACAGCCTAGAGCTCACTACTCAATCAGAAAATGGGAGTCACACTGACTACAGTTGGATGGTTAAATCCAATAAGAATGTACTGCATAAAATAACATCTTCATATGCTGGATTCAGTACCAGTGTAATGCTGATATGCTTTCACAAAAACCTAGCTTCACCTTCAAATGATGTCTGCGTGTATAGCTTTGCTTAATCTCACATATACCTTCACACAATCCTTTTTCACATTCCACACTTGATCTTACAAATAAGATCTTACATTTATACCACAACCTAAGACCAATTTTAGTATGTCGGCTCTACAAGATATTACAATAAAAACATTTTACAAACAATATAATATCCGATGCAACAACCAATTGAACATGTCGGCTTAATGCATTTACAACAATAATTATTCATCTCCATAGCGTGCCATGTTGATTTGAAAAAGATAAACCTGCCAGTGTAACGCTAGACCTATTTGCCGGTAACAACAAATATGCAACTATGAATATACCAATGAACAAAACTCCAGCACAAGATGTCCAAATGATGTCTTCGACATAACCATGTGTTTTCCATATCATTCCAAGTGTCGGTGATCATTATATCTAGCTGGTGTACCAGATACCAGTAACTGTGCAATAGTTACTTGCTGCCGGTGAATGTCGTTGGATCTCCAAAGTGCTAGTGTTTTAGTAGGTGTTGACAACAATGACAAAACCATACCAAAATACCAACAATCTCCCCCTTTGGCATTGATGGCAACACAAGATGGAAAAACCATCAAAGTGCCAAAACAGAAATGCCAAGTACCAAAAACCAACAATCTCCAAAAAGATCATAAACATAAATCAAAATACAGATATAGAGAGTAATAATCTCTCCTAAAAAACAATCTCTCCACCTAGGAGCAACATGTGTTTTCCTTGTGTTTCTCAAAGTTTTTCCATACCAATCTCTCCCCCTTTGACATCAAATCCCAAAGTTACAATAAAACCAAGTTCATATACAAAATACCAATCAATTCAATATACCAACTACTCCCCCTGAGAAGTAGCTTCCCATCAAAGATCGGAATAAAAGATTTCTCTCTTAATTCTGTCGGTTGATGACAATCATCAACTGTCTAAGTCTCTACCAGTGGTGGTATGACTCCAAGCTGATCTCTAAGATATTCAAAAGTCTCCTTAGGCAAAGGTTTAGTGAAAATATCTGCAATCTATTCTTTAGTATTCACATAAACCAGTTTTATCTCCTTTGCTTCAACATTTTCCCTTAGAAAATTCAGTTTGATAGAAACATGTTTAGTTTCAGAATGTAATACCGGATTCTTAGATATATCAATTGCTGCAGTGTTATCACAATAAATAGTAATAGGTTCCTTTCATTTTACCTTTATGTCTTTCAACATTTGCTTAAGCCATAGTACCTGTGTACAGTTAGTTGTTGCTGCAACATATTTTGATCCTACTGTTGATAAAGATGTACAACTTTATTTCTTATTCAACCAAGAAACTAGTCTGTTTCCAAGAAAGAATGCTCTTCCGGTGGCACTTTTTCTATCATCCACATCTCCTACCTAATTTGCATCTGTGTATGCACATAATTCAAAGTTTTCATCTCTAGGATACCATAATCCAAGATTTATAGTGCCTTGTAAGTACCAGAAAATCCTTTTTATTGCTGATTCATGAATTTCTCTAGGATTACTTTGAAATCTTGAAACAATACATACTGCATTCATAATATCAGGTCTGGTTTGTGTCAAATATAGTAAACCTCCTATCATATATTTGTATCTAGTTGGATTAACAGGTGTAGATTCATCCCTTTGTGATAATTTGTCATTTGTTGTCATAGGTGTGCTTACCGGTTTAGAGTTCTCCATCCCAAATTTCTTTAGTAACTCTTTTAAGTATTTGGATTGACTCAAGAATATACCTTTATCAGTCTGTGAAATCTGCAATCCTAAAAAGAATTTTATTTCTCCAATCATAGACATTTCAAATTCTTGCTGCATTTTAATAGAAAGTTCTTTACATAATCCATCTTCTCCTCCAAAGATTATATCATCAACAAATACTTCTATAATCAAGATTTCATCATTAGTTACTATATAATATAAATTGTTGTATGCATTTCCTTTAATAAAACCAATCTTTAAAAGATACTTATCCAATCTTACATACCAAGCTCTTGGAGCTTGTTTTAGTCCATACAGAGCTTTTCTTAACCTGCAAACCATATCATTGTCATTTGTCAAAGAAAATCCATCAGGGTGTTCAATGTATACTTCCTCTTCAAGATCTCCATTCAAAAATGCACATTTAATATCCATTTGATAAACTTTGTAGTTCTTGTGTGCTGCAAAAGCCAAAAATAATCTGTCTGCCTCAATTCTAGCTACCGGTGCAAAGGTTTCGTTGTAATCAATTCCTTCCTTCTGAGAATATCCCTTACACACGAGTCTTGCTTTATTTTTGCCAACCTTACCATCTTCATTAAGTTTGTTTCTAAATACCCATTTGGTTCCAATTACATTTTTATCTTTAGGCCGGGGAACTAATGTCCAAGTGTTGTTTTTCTCAGTTTGTTCTAATTCTTCTTCCATAGCTTTAATCCAAAGTTTATCTTCACATGCCTCATTAACAGATGATGGTTCAATTGACAAATAAGACACACCTCTTCATTTTCCAATCTTCCTCTTGTCATAACTCCTTTAAACTTATTTCCAATTATCTGATCTTCAGAATGGTTCAGTCTTACAAACCGGGGTGTCTTGGTTTGTTGTTGTTCCTTAATTACTATGGAATCCTCAGATGATATCGGGGTAACTGGATCTTCATTCTATACCAGTGTATTTAGAGTAGGTTCATTTGTCAAAATTTTTGTTGCCGGTTCAGAGTCTATATACCTTGAAGTTCATATGAATTGTTCATCAATCTTTACATTTGTACTTTCAACAATTTTCTGCAATCTTTTGTTGAAACATCTATATGCCTTGCTCTTAGATGAATAACCAAGAAATATTCCTTCATCACTTCTAGGATCAAATTTGCCAATATACTCATCTCTTCTGATATAACATTTACTTCCAAAAATTCTGATATATTTAAGAGTAGGAGTATTACCAAACCATAGTTCATGAGGGGTCTTACCGGTTTCACCTTTGATGTGAATTTTGTTAAATGTATAGATCATTGTACTGACTGCTTCTCTCCAATATACATGTGGTAGGTTTGCTTCTGATAACATACTTCTTGCTGCATCTAAGATAGTTCTATTTTTCCTTTCAACAACTCCATTCTGCTATGGTGTCCAAGTTGCTGATAGCTGTCTTCTGATTCCATTCACTTCATAGAATGTATTAAATTTCTTAGATGTAAATTCACCTCCTTTATCTGATTTTAAACATTTGATTTTCTTACTGGTTTCATTTTCTACCATTGCTTTGAATAATTTGAACTTTCCAAGTGCTTCTAATTTTTCTTTGAGAAAAGTAACCCAACACATTCTAGAATAGTCATCAATAATTAGCATGAAATATCTATGACCTTGTAAGCTTTTAGTTCTAGCTTGACCACATGAATCAGTGTGAATCAAATCAAGAGCATTATTTGATTTTTTTGGAATACTTTTGAAACTAGCTCTAACTTGTTTTCCAAATTGAGATTCCTTACATACTGTATTCTGAGGTTTGACAATTTTAGGTAAATCTTTAACTGCCTTAGTAGTACTGATCTTTACCATGCAATCAAAGTTTATATGATAGAGTCTCTTATGCCATAACCAACTTTTATCTATATGTGCAATTAAGCATGACTTTTCATTGTTATTCAAATAAAAGATATTACCTCTAGTCTTATTACCGATTGCAATTTCCAAACCAGTTCTATTCATGATTTTGCATTTTCCATTTTTAAATTGTAACTGAAATCCTTTCTCAACTAATTGACCAACACAGTAGACATTGTCATTGTTATGCTTACCATCAAGAGATATTGTACCCTTACCTTTGATTGAACAAGCTTTGTCATCTCCAAATGTCACTAAGCCTCCATTGTATTCTTGAAAGTTCAATAATTTACCTTTGTCTCTTGTCATATGATGTGAGCATCTTGAATCAATGATCCATTCATCCTTTACTTCAACTTTAGCTGTCAGGGCCTGTACTACGAGTTGAGTAGTAGGTGTCGGTTGATCTTCTATTATAGCAAAAAAAACCCATCCATTATCTGCTGGATCCTCATTAGAATCATCAGTCACACCTTCATCAACAATGTAACAAGATTTATCTTTATTCTTCTTAAATCTATATATCTGATATTTAGGGTTAGGCTTGTATGTTCTTCTAGCTTCTTCTCTTAGTCTAGCATGTCTATCAGGGCATCTTGAAACCATATGAGCAATCTTATTGAAGTTAAAACATTTAAAGGGTGCTCTACCTTCATACTTACTTCCAAGTAGACCTTTAGGCATTTCCTTGCAAATAGTGCTTCAAGTTCTTCAAGTTCTTCATTTTCTTTCCTACTTTCTTCAAGTTCTCTTGTATAAGAGGCTTTCCTATCAGATTTGTCAAATGATGGAGCAGATGATGTTGATGCTTTAAAGGCCAAATCTGTCTTTATAGTAGCAACATGACCAAATTCTTCAATTTCAAAAGCTGAAAGTTTCCCAATCAATGTATCCCTAGTAACTGATGTATTAGGCATAGTTCTTAACTCATTTATAGCAGTGACTTTCATTTTCTATGCCGGTGGCAATCCTCTTAAAAATTTTAAAACAATTTCATCCTCACTTAAGGCTCCTCCACAACATTTAATACCCAAAACAATTTCATTTACTCTTTCCATAAAAGCAGAAATCCTTTCATCTTCTTCCATTTTCAGATGTTCATACTTGACTCGGAAGCTTTCAAGTTTTACAATTTTGACTATGGAATCTCCTTCATTCAATGTTTCCAAATGATCCCAAATAGCTTTAGCAGTAGACCTATCTGATAGTCCCATGATTTGTTGATCTGATAATGCACTCAAAAGTGCTTCTCTTGCTTTGCAATCATTTTCCTCATCTTTAGTCAAGTTAGCTGGACTAGGCTGACATTGTACAACAACAGTATAGCCATTCTTTGTAACATCCCAGATGTCTTTTCCAATGCAATTTAGATGTGTCTCCATTCTGATCTTCCATATGCCATAGTTGGTTCCATCAAGTTTAGGACTGTCCTTCCTGAAATAATTAGTAGATATTGGATCTCCTCAAGCTGTTAAACTTCTATAAAAGAGGACTAGGCTCTGATACCAATTGTTAGGTCCCAAAGACAACTGAGAGGGGGGGTGAATCAGTTGTCAAATAAATTTAAACCAAAAACAACTTAACCAACTTAATGCTTAATATCGGTAAATGAGTTCAACATGCCGGTAGACAGTTTTAATAGTTAATTGCTATACTGGTAAGGATTAGTACATGAAACATAAACACAAAGTCATCCACAACACATAACACCAATATTTATACATGGAAAACCTGTAAGTAGAAAAACCACGGTGGGAAACCTTACCCACAATCAGATTATACTACTGCAGATAGTAAGTGTACATAAATGGGGTCTGCACATGCAGAAAGGCCAACAGCCTAGAGCTCACTGATCAATCACAAAATGGGAGTCACACTGACTACAGTTGGATGGTTAAATCCAATAAGAATGTACTGCACAAAATAACATCTTCATATGCTAGATTCAGTACCGGTGTAATGCTGATGTGCTTTCACAAAAACCTAGCTTCACCTTCAAATGATGTTTGCGTGTATAGCTCTGCTTAATCTCGCATATACCTTCACACAATCCTTATTCGCATTCCACACTTGATCTTACAAATCAGATCTTACATTTATACCATAACCTAAGACCAATTTTAGTATGTCAGCTCTACAAGATATTACAATAAAAACATTTTACAAACAATATAATATCCTATGCAACAACCAATTGAACATGTCGGCTTAATGCATTTACAACAATAATTATTCATCTCCATAGCATGCCATGTTGATCTGAAAAAGATAAACCTATCGGTGTAACCCTAGACCTATTTGCCAGTAACAACAAATATGCAACTATGAATATACCAATGAACAAAACTCCAGGACAAGATGTCCAAATGATGTCTTCAACATAACCATGTGTTTTCCAAATCATTCCAAGTTTCGTTGATCATTATATCTTGTCGATGTACCAGATACCAATAACTGTGCAATAGTTACTTGCTTGCCGGTGAATGATGCTGGATCTCAAAAGTGCTAGTGTTTTAGTAGGTGTTGACATCAATGACAAAACCATACCAAAATACCAACATTATCAAGTTTGAAAACAATACAGAAGTCAGTCTATTAAGCTTCAATAAAACAATCATAAAGACCATAGACACAATCTGACATGTCTATCATTCACCAAATTTAATTAACATAAAGGCTTCTTCAATGAGCCAAAATCTAAAAAACTCTCTAAAGTCTGAACCACTTAAATATAAGAAAAGAAAGGCCTATATAGAGCCCTCGACTCTCAACAAACAACATGAAAGCATCAGAAAAATCCTTGCAGCTACTTTGAACATGAATCTCCTAGCAGGGCACTCTGTGAGATGCTACCCAGCGAAAACAGGCTTCAAAGTTGTTACCTCAACCACATCATGGCGATCCCTGCACCTTCCAAACAGGAAAATTGTGGTGCAAACAACATTTTGGTTCATGGATAATACATACATTATCAATAAAGGGTAATTTTTAACAATGGAGATCTTGTGTAGAAGGCGGCAATGGTAGAATTCAGATTTTGAATTCTCTGCAAGGCAGGAATTTTGGTTCCAATGGAGGAAGTGGCCAGATCGATGGAGCTGGCCAGATGGGGGAGAAGGATAAGCCTCCAGATATTCTACAGGCTGACGGTTCTCTGCTAGAGAATATTGTGGGTCCCAGAAACACGGTTGGGGGGTCCAACCCATGTGAAGCAATTTTTGAGAATGGACAAGAACCTAGAAAGTGGTCACCCCTCTTTGGAACTATACCTTCTGGGAAATCTTCCTTGCCTCCTATCAAGAATATATCAGATCCGAATGGTGGTAAGTTTTCTATCTCTATCCCTGACTCAGTTGTGAACCATAACATAAGCAGCATGTCAAACTCTCTAGTGGGTAACTTTATGGGACTACGCCCAAACATTGAGGTTGTTAGAGCCTATGTTACATGAAAATGGGCTTTGAAAGGTAATGTTGAAATTTTGGCTCTGCCAAAAGGTTTTCTCACCTTTTCTTTTTCATGTGAAGAAGATAAAATTAGGATCCTATGTGGTAGCCCTTGGTTGGTTGGAAAGATAACTCTGGTCCTCCAAAAATGGCACCCGAATCTAAATATGAGTGAATCTCTTCTGGTGCAAGTCCCAGTTTGGGTTAAGCTACCAGGTCTACCTCTTGAGTACTGGGCAGAAAGTATTTTCTTAGGTATAGCAAGATATTTTGGTGAGTTCCTCTCAATTGATCTAGTCACAACCTCAAGAAGGAGGCTCACTCATGCCAGATTTTGTGTAGGGATCTCCCACGATGCAGATATGCGTGAGCAGATAGATATAGTGTCTAAGTTGGGTACTTGGAAACAACAGATTGAATATGAATCCATCCCCTTTGTTTGCTTCCACTGTAAAAAAGCAAGTCACTGGGCTAGACAGTGCCCTCTCAAGCCCAAAGGGGAGAATAAGCAAGCCAAAACTATAGTAGAAAGTAGAAAGGCTTAGGAGAAAAAGGTCTGGCAAGTCAAAAATTCAGAAAATAAGGATACTGACCCAGTTGAGATCAACTGTTTTGGACCCCTGGGGGAGAATACGGATGTGGTCTCCTCTTCCTCTATTTTTAAACATCTTCCCCTCTAGGAAGCTATGAGGAAGGAACGAATGAAAGAAAACAACTCCCTGGAAGGGCAGATCCGAAGAGAGGAAATAATAGATCAGAATGAATCTTGTAAAGAAAATACCTAGATACTGAATGGTGGCACCTTGGATAGTAAGGAAGCTTCCAATGAAGAGGATCCGAAGGAAAAGGATATTAAGGAAGTGGAACAATTTGAGGAAGGGAAGATCACTAGATCATAGGAAGTAAAGGATGACTCTTCCCCTCTCACAATCAGTTCTGATTTTCAAGTGGCCCAGAAATGTGCTATTTTGAGTCTGAACCTTTCTGATTCAAATCAAGCCTCTAAATTATTCAATAGCTCTTCACATGAATCTAGATCACCTAAATAGGGTAATGAAGAGGAAATTTCTAGAATCCTTAGCAATCCTAAAGTGGTTTTTGAGAAAGAAGTCGAGTGGAAAATTCCAAAACATAGGAACAAAAAAGGATCCACTCCCTCTGCTGCCCAATTAAGGAAGTCTAGTAGAATTTCTCAAGTTGATGTAGGGTATGTCTCCTCATCCCTAGGATGACCTTCAAACCATAAAGTCAAAGATAAGGAGGCCAACAAGAACATAGCAGATGGGACTCATAGGACTTTGAAAGAGTTAGGAATTGGTAAGTAATTATGAAGATTATTTCTTGGAACATTAGGGGATTTAATAATCCCCACACGCATGATATAATTAGGAATATGATTAGGGATAGTAAACCTGATATTTTTCTTATTCAAGAAACAAAGATGAGTAGAGAAAAGGTTGAAGCTTTGAATTTCTTTAAATCTGGGAGCATATGTGGTGGGAGCTCGGAAGGTGCCTCTGGAGGCATTGCAACTATTTGGAACCTCAATAGTGTTAGAGGTCAAGTTCTTATTCAAGAAAGCAATTTTTCCTGCATTAAATTTGAGAATTTAAAAGATGATACCTCTTGGGTCCTCATAAACATTTATGCTCCTAACATCTTGAAAGGCAGAAGCAATTTTTGGAAAAAACTTATAGAAATAAGGGACAACTTCAAGAACCTCAGTTGTCTAGTCATGGGAGACTTCGACACCCCGTTGAGAGAGGAGGAAAAATTTGGTGGATGCCCTTCTTAGTTGGATAGCAGATTGGCCCTCATGGATTTTATAAACACTTAGGCTCTTAATGATGTGGAGATACAGGGTTTCAATTATACTTGGCCTAATAGGAGGGCCAGAAATGACCTTATTCAAGTTCGCCTTGATAGGGCTCTTATTTTTGATGATTGGTACAAACACTACTTCTGCTCTCTGTCTGCTCATATTCGTGTTGGATCTGACCACTATCCCATAAATCTTATTACTGACCCCATAAATAGGAGAAGGCTTTTTCCTTTTAGGTTTGAAAAAATGTGGACTTTACATCCAGATCTTACTCATAAAATTTAGGAATGGTGGAACATTCAAGTTGAGGGTATTGCCATGTATAAAGTTGTGAAGAAGCTTAAAAGCATAAAAGACAACATTAGGACCTGGAATAAATCCAACTCTGGGAATAATTTTGAGGCTAAAAGAAAAATTAAGGATGACCTCAATAAAATTCAAGTCCAAATCCAGAAGGATGGATTCTCTATTGTGACCATTGTTGAAGAAAATGAGATCCTCAAAAGATACCATGATATCATTGCTCAAGAAGAAGCTTTTTGGAAGCAGAGGTCTACATGTACTTGGCTAAAGGAAGGGGATAAGAATACCAAATTCTTCTATATGTTGGCTATCAAACATAAAGTGGCTAATAGGATAAAAAAACTGATGGTGGACAATGTGGAGCTAGTTAAAGAGGAGGAGATAAGAAAGAGGCTAAAATTTTCTTCTCTGATTTTCTTTGTAGGGACCAAAGTCTGGATGATGATGTTCAAAATTCCTTCCTTTAGAACATTCCTTTCCTTATTGATGAACATAAAAATGCTTTCTTAACTTCCATCCCATCGAACTTGGAGATCAAAAATGTTGTCTTTTCTTTTGAAGGCAACAAAGCCCCTGGACCTGATGGCTTCCCTATGTTCTTTTTCCAAGAGTTCTAGGATATAGTGGGGAAAGATGTCTCCAATGGGGTTAAAGAATTTTTTGGGGCAAGAAAACTTCTAAAAGAAATTAATGGCACCTTCATTGCTTTGATCCCCAAAATTCGAGTAGCTGACTCCATGGATAAGTTCAGGCCTATCAGTTTATGCAACTCTTTTTATAAGATAATTTCCAAGGTCCTAACCTCCAGACTCTTGAATGCCCTTCCCTCCTTGATCAGTCATCAGCAAAATAGTTTTGTTCTAGGAAGACAAATTATTGATTCCATCATTACTATCCATGAGAACATCCACTCCCTTGTTATGGCTAAAAAGCAGGGTTTTATTCTCAAGCTTGATCTCTCTAAGGCCTATGATCAGGTCGATTGGTCTTTCCTCATGAAGGTTCTTTTGGCTTTTGGCTTCTCTAACAAATATGTGGACCTCTTCAAGCATCTTATCTCCTCTACCTCCTTTTTTGTTCTTGTTAATGGATCTCCCTCCTCCTTCTTTAAAGCCTCCAGAGGCCCGAGGCAAGGGGATCCCATTTCCCCTATTCTCTTCATCATTATGGTTGAATGTTTTGGTAGGTTCATGGAAAGAATGGTGACTAGAGGTATTTTTAAAGGTTTCCAACCCTCCTTTGCAGATCATACTTGCTCCCACTAGCAATTTGTGGATGACACCATCATTATGGGAGACTCAAGCATTTCAGAAGCCAAAATCCTAAAGGACACCCTTTGCAAGTTTGCCTCTGCTTCTGGCCAACTTATCAATTGGGCTAAAACTGAAGTGTTTTTCATCAACATCCTTGAGAGAAGACAACATAAAATTAGCAAAATTCTAGAATGTCGGATTGTTGATCTCCCCGCTACCTACCTTGGCCTCCCCCTGGGTATTGCCCCCCCTGATTCCTTTTGGAGCTCTTAGGTGGATAAATTTCAAAGAAAGCTTGTTGGTTGGAAAGGTTCTCTCTTAAGTCAGGTTGGAAAGCTACAACTTCTTAAAGCATCTCTTCAAAGAATTCCTATTTATACCCTCAATCTCTTTAGAATTCCAGTTAAGTTTGCTGATGCTATTGAAAAAATTCAAAAACAAATTCTTTGGTCTGGGGTTGAGGAAAAGAAAAAAATGGAATTAGTGGCTTGGGACAAGGTTTGTAGATTGAAAAGTAAAGGTGGTCTGGGTCTGAGGAGAATCCATATCCTTAATGAAGCTCTTTTGTCTAAATAGGTTTGGAGATTGTTCCACTTTGATAGTGAGTGGTGTGAAATTTGGAGAAGTAAATATCCTCTTCTATCTTCATCCCTTCTCTCTTTCATTAATTCTGATTTTAGTATTATCAGGTCTCACATTTGGAATCATTCCTCTAAGTATAAAGACAACATTGCCAAAGGGGTGAAATGGAGAGTTGGTAATGGTAGGATAGTTAGATTTTGAGAAGATCCCTGGTTGCTTGATAAGCCTTTGCTGGAAATCCCTGACTGGGCCCCTTTTGCTGCCCCTTGTAAAAGAGTTTTTGGTTCCTTGGTTGAGGGGTATTGGATAGGTGATAAATGGCAGAACATTGAAGGTATTCACCCTGACCTCATCAATCTCAAGAAATACCTGTCTTCTGCTTGGTTGAGCAATGAAGAAGATACTCTTATCTGGAAATTTGAACCCAAAGGCAACATTACTGTTTCTTCCATGTATGGAGTGCTAACTTCAGCCCCTTCAGAGTACCTCTTCTGGTCTAAAGCCTGGATAAAGGGCCTTATTCCAAAGATAAATATTTTCTACTGGACCATGCTCCAAAATAAAATTTTGACTTTAGACAACCTGAAGGTTAGAGGTTTTATCTTCCCTAATAGGTGTGCTTTATGTCTTGAGGAGGAAGAGTCTGTGGACCACTTGGCTATCCACTGTTATTTCACTATTTCAATTTGGGAAAGCTTTCTTAAGAATTTTTGTTTGGAATGGGTGTTTCCTAACTCTATCCAAGATTTGTTCCATTCTTGGAGTTATCATTGGTCTAATCCCACTTTGAGATATTTGTGTCAGCTCTCTCTTCCTCACATCCTGTGGGGGATTTGGAAAGAAAGAAACAACTACATCTTTAGGGATACATCTCGCACACAGGTTGTTGTTTTTTTGAAAATTCAAAGGGCTATTATGGAGAAATTCTGGATCATTGGAGAACCATGCAATCCTATCAATTTCTTGGAAGCTCACATCCTCAACTCCTGGAACCTAAAGAGTGTTGTTACTATTGATTCTAAACAAAGTAAGAGACTTGAAGCTAAATGAAACTCTCCCCCTCATGGATGACTCAAAATCAACTTTGGTAGAGCTGCCAAAGGAAATCCTAGACCAGCAGGATGTGGTGCAATTCTCAGAGATGAAAATGACATTTGTAAGGAAATGGTAGCTGTTCCTATAGGTTGCCAAACTAACCACATGGCGGAAGCTATGGCTGCTCTCCAAGGTATTCTCCTGGCTAAAAGGTGGAACTGTCCCTATCTATGGATTAAGGGGGACTCTAATAATATCATTAAATGTCGTAAAGGAATTCTAAGCCCTCATGGATTATCTACGATATTATAAAGGCCGTCAGAGATCTCATTAACACCTTTGATAATTGTTTTATTTTCCACATTTATCGTGAAGGAAATGGTCTCGTTGACTAGGTAGCTAATGTGGCGGTCACTCATGACAACATGGTTACCTGGAAGGGTGAAGAGGATCTCCTCAATGACGCTAGATCGATCATTTTCATGGATCGATATAGCTACACTCCAAAGATCATAAATGGATTATATAATGATTAATAGTATTACTTGGAGGGCTATTACTACTTATCAGTGTGTCAATACCATTAATGACAAGACGAATGCCACCTTTTCCCACACTTTTTGGGTCTTTGGGGTCGCTTCGAGAAATTTATTTCCTGTAGCTTTCTGCAATTCTCGATTTTTTATTTTAAGCTGTGAAACTATGGGAGGTAACAAGTGTTGCTATGAGCCTAGTAAATATAAGGAGTGGAAAGAAAAGGAGGAAATTTGGAGCATCTTGCAGAAGGGAGGGCTTATAAAGTATATGGAGAGACTTCATGGGAGGGATGCCAGAATCACTAATTTTTTAAGCAAAAAATGGAGGAAGGGCACCCTTAAGATGGGAGATCAAACTATCTCCATTGATGAAGACCTTATTGCTTAGGTGACAGGTCTCTATAGGGAGGGTCTCTGTAGGGAGGGAAGTAACTTCTACAGGGACATAAAGCTTAGCAAGGAGGCCATCAAATGATACCCTGAAACTACTAAGGAGAAGAAGCGCCTTGTTAAGCTTAGCAAGACCTACTACCCTCCCAGGGCTTTTGATAAGCCTTGGAGGGAGGTTTTGTTTGCTATTATGCGATATCTTACCTTGGATGGTAGATTCACCATAGTTTATGGCTATGATTTTGTGTTGCTCAACCACTTCAGGTATGATGAAAATGTTAACATACCCTATTTCCTGATTTGTTCAATGAATGCTACTATTAAAGCCCATAGAGATAACCCCAAGGGAGAAAAATCCATGCACCAAGGTCTTATGGTTTTAATCTACGACCATTTAAAAGCTAATCAAATTGCCCGCCCCCAGTTAACTATCTCTGACTCTGAGGAGGAAGGGTCGGATTCTGATTTTTCTATGGGTGATGACTCTGAAAGTGATTCAAAAAGTGAGATAGAGGAGAGTCTAGAAGAATCTGAAGCCGAACTTGGTAAGAAAAGAAAACAGGTGAGCATTAAGCCATCCTCTTCTAAGGGCAAGAAAAAAAGAAAAGAGAAGGTCTTCTAGATTGACTCCTCCTCCTCCTTGGAGGTCTCTAAGGACTCTGAAAAGGATGAATCTTCATCCCCTCAAAAAAAGAAAATGAAAACTTCCTTTCAGAAAAGGAAAAATCAGAAAAGGAAGGGCAATTCTGAGTCGGAGCTGGAGGACAAAGTGCAGAGAGAGGATCCTAACATGGACCAAAAAGTGAAGGAGGAGATTACGAGGGAAGGTTTAAACCAGAGTTTTGGTGGAAATGTCAAATAGGTTACTGATGGAGATGTTCCCAATACTGAACAAGCCAAAGCTAGTGAGAAAATCCCCACTTCAAACCCTCCTACCAAGGGTTTGAAAGGGTTTGTGGACACCCTCGAATGGCTCATTAACAGTCACAAGAAAGCTGTGAAGGATAATAAGAAGTTGAGCCACATGGTTCAAATTTTTGAAACAATCAGCATTGGTGAAGGTAAATCCATGGCTGAATATGTTGATGATTTGGGTAAAACTGTTGCCAAAGCTGAAGAGATTAGGGATGCCTTCAACCCAAGGTTTGAGCAAGTGGAGAAGGCCCGGGAAGAGATAAAAACCAATGACAATACTATTGACCAGAGAATGGCGGACACTGACAACAAACTCAATAAAATTGAAACCTGCCTCAAAAGCATTGTTGAGAAAAGCCATAACATCCTGAAGGCCTTGACAGACAATACCAAAGTTCTTATCAGTAAGTTGGAGAATGAGAAGGATTCTCTGGAGCCGGAACCTAACATGGAAGGCATGAGAGGACCAAGAATGAGGACTAGAGGCAAGAAGAAGGAGAAAAAGCCAAATAAGGAAATTGAAGAGCTCAAAGTTGCTTTGGTAAATTATGACATGCTGGTCATCAAGGTAGCTGACCTTCTAAAGTCTCTGTAATTGTTGTTAGCTATCTAGGCTTTTTATCTGTTGCTTTGTTGTTCCTTTCTTTTGTTGTTCATTCAGTTTACTAGCCTTCTTGCCAGTCTTTTGTATGTCATTTCATTGTTGGACTTGTTGTTTCTCTGATGATCTATCTTTTGCTCCTATGCTAAAGGTTTTGGGTCCTTAAAACCTGTTTTTCTTATTAATTAGAACATTCTGGTTCAAGAACCATCATGGAAGACACACAGTGACTCAGGGGAGACTCAAAGTCAAACACAAAAAGAGAATTGGAACATGCAACGTGGGGGTACCAAGTGTTGTTTCCTTTACATGGGGGATGGTAGGGTCGAGAAGCACATGTCAAGGAAAAGACTTGAGCCATGTGACAGCTTTGCATTCTCAAAACACGGGGTGAGAAAAGAGAGCCACTTAGGGAAATGCCAAGACACCACCTAACACATGCGTAAATGAATAGGAAAGCAAGCCAAAAATCAAAAGAAGGCACTGCCACTTAGCAAAAAATACCAACTGTGAATGATCACAAAATAATATTAACATTTCTTGGCGACTCAATGGGGAATTCTGGCTACGGAATGCTAGAACCCAAGATTGTTGGTTTGGAGACTGGACTTCATGTCTGAATGGTGAAGAGAAGATCAAAGACCTACTAGAATGGAAACCAATCATCCTCGGAGGGTAGCACCCGAGCTTCTAGATTCTGGTAGTTTTGGTCTAAACAGATCACTTAATCAAATGGAAATCTCATTGGTTCATCATGGACTAGCTTCAGGAGCGTGTAGAGTTGGGCTAGGGGTGCAAGAGACACTCAACTTCCTCCGTTGAAATAGGACTGCTCAAGTGCTGTAGAAAGGTTTGATATTGCTATAATTGCTCTATTTGGCTCATAACTTGTTCAATCCCTAGCATGGAGCCATCTGTGGGAAAAGGAGAAGGAAGACCTAGGAAAACAAACCTCTCTACATGATGCTTCATGTCTGGAACCAAAATCTTCAAAGGCTCAAGCGTTGTTGATACATGCATGATTACCCTGTGCTGGTTAATGAAAATGCTAGTCTTCCTGATTAATTGCTTGTAGTATGTAATCCCTTTTGCTCTCAATTCTACATCTGGAGTAGCATACAACAATTGAATTAAGCTCTGGGCTACGAGGAGCTTAGGACCAATGAAAAGCATGGTGCTATTAATGATAGCACCCACTTCAGAAAAAATAGATTGTGCTTCTCTTAGGAATCTCAATACAAGTTGTAGCAAAGGGCAATGCTGTTTAATTCTCTCCCAATGAGAAACATACAATTCTACTATAACCGGAGAGAAATCTTTGAAGAAGCTCCAGAGGGGGGGGGGAAGGTTCCATAACCATGTGACTTCTTCGTCCTTCGCTCTTATCTCATTTTGCAGCTCCATGAACTTGTCTTGTTCATGGGCAACCTGATTTTCTAGAGCAAGGATCTTAGTATCTCCATCTTGAAAAGCTTCCTAAATTCATGACATGCGATCCCATTCTTGCTACAGCAATCCCTCCACATCTAGGAATTTCTTTTCATCTTTCTCCAAGCTACTTTGTTTCTCATGCGCATCTATTTCAAACCTTATTGTTTCCTCTGAAAGTGTGACCTGTGTCTCACTCAATTGCTTAGTATATTCTTCCTTCAAGCGGACCTCCTCTCACAACTGAGTACGAATTTGGGTAGCATCTCTGGAAGCTGCTTGCAGCTATTGTATCTCTTGCTCCCTCTCCTGCAATTCTTTCAATGCCACATTCCTTGTTGCTTCTTTCCCTTTCAATTGAGACCTCATGTTGTTCAGTGCGGACTACAACTTCCCTTTTTCAGAGTTGGCTTGGGTTAACAAGCCCTGCAATAGGTTGATTTCAACATTTCTAGCTCTGTCTTCTTTTCTTTGTTTGTCCAAGGATTCTGTGAGGCTCACATTTTTTGCTTGCATTTTCTCCAAACAATGACTCTTTTTGATGAAATATAAAGACATAGCCTTTGACATTTCTTCCATCATTTCTACTTTATCCAATATCGTAGCGTTCAAGAGATTGACCCCGACAACATGTAGAGTGTAATCATTGGGTCTTATTTGGGCCTTTGGCTTGTCGACCTTGGGAAACATGGTTGCAAAGAAGAGACTATCCTTTTCCTCATTGAAATGTGTTTGCACATGCGGTCGGGTTGGCTTGGCACCATCCTTCTCCTTTCTCTTGTCAGTCTTGCCAATACGTGTAGTCTTGGAGTAGGTAATATGTTGCTAATAAGCATCCGGGTTTGAAATAGCTTGTCCTGCAGACATTTCACTAGGAGGGATTGCAAAGGGGAAATGGGAAATAGGGTCGCCAAAAGAGGTTTGAATGGGTTGTGCAAGCGTGGTTGGGGAGAACAATAGGACGAAGGAAGAGGCTCTTGAAAAAATTGGATCAAAGGATGCTACCCCAACATTTGGGGAGGAGTGGTCTGTCCAAAACCAAGCCTACGTTAGACAACAACTATAACACACATCTGTGGGAAAAACATTGCAAGGGGAATAAAATCAGGGGCAGAGAGTGAAAGAGCGGCCTGCAATGATGCAACTTGGGGGTCAATCGACATTCCAGTGGGCACTAATGTGAGGGCAGTGGGGACTTGGGCAGGCATAGATGCAACTTGGTATGCTAAGGAAGACACAGATTGAGCAAAGAGAAAGGGAAGAGAAGGACGTACCTGAACCATAGAAGTCATCAGTTGCTGAGAGGATAGAGGAACCACAGGGATCCAAGAAGATGAATCCTTCTTGGTAGAACCTAATTATTATTTCTTACTAGAAGGGGAATCATGTGCCTACTTTTAAGTCGATCTTTTGGCGGTTTGGGAACGGGGTCTCCAACTTGAACTAGTGAGAGGAAGAGAAATATTGGACTTGGTGTCTTGCTCTTATACATTTATAACTTCAACCTCTTGGTGTCGAGCCTCCTCGGGGGATGAGTCATCATGTGGGGACTCATCGCTTATCTATTCATCTGATTTGTTGTGTTGTCACCATTTAGCCTCAAAACGCTCATCGAAAGGAGCGTTCCCAATATTAGCTCTAGGCTGATTCACTTCCTAATGGTAGATCTAGAAATCTTCCTTTTCCTTAGGCCACAAATCATTTCTCATGACTTCCAGCATGCTTTGGGGAATGGGCTTTGCTAGATTGTTCTTTTGAAGGATAGGGTAAAAATTCAACCATGAGGGACGTTTCAAAATAGTAAAATCACTGGGACCCACATAAAGATTTGGGTCATTCACTGGCGGGTTGGTGCGTCCTTCCCACAAACTTTGCGGTTCATGCTTAACTGCATTTTTTCTTTTAGACATGCATTCGTTTGGGTCATAGCTCCACACATCATCAATTGATACTAAGCTGAGTTGCACCAACTTGGAGGTTAGGACATTCTCAACAATGCTCTTCTATATGAGAGTAATGGGGCCAATAGCCTTGTGGTCTTCTGTTATGGAGGTATCATGTTTTCCTATCACTATAGCTCTCTCAACCTCTGGCAACTGCCAAAAAAATTTAAGGGCAAGGGTTCTCTCTATGATATATGTAGGTAGGCGAAAGGGTTCTTCAGAGAAGCCATACACCCGAACAAAATAAAAATCACTTCCCAGAAACTAGTCGCAAGGGGGGCATTCATTGCACATCCAATTCATTTGTATTTGGGAAAAATAAGCAAGAGGCTCCTCGGGGATAAAACCAAAATCATGAAGGATAGGGGTTAGGAAATAGTCTAAAAACTGGTAGGCATCATAGGAAGTTAACATGATGGATGTCCAAGCAGAGACATACATTTTGTTTCCTAGCTCATCATGAGTAGCCAATCACATGAATTGACTGAAAAAAATGTCATTTTGGTGCATGAAAACATGAACTAGGAATGAGGAAAACCTAAATTGTCAAAAATGTTGGAACTCAACTAACTACCTCACCATTTCTCTGGCTATCAATACAAAGAAGTCGAGATGGAATGTCCCCTTCTGCTTCCAACATTTGAAAAAGAAATCCATCATAGGGGCGGTGATCTCCCGGTCACTATCATGACCACATAACAACTCAAGGGTTGAGGAAATATCTTTGAGATCATCATGCTTAAAATTACTGTAGGACAGAGGAAACCTTGGAGGCCCAACTACTGGACTCCAATTCAAAGTAGTTTGACAAAATAAGACAATATCCCTCCTAGTTTTCCAATATTCTTCCATGGAGTCTTTATTAAACACCACTGTGCTATCAATTATGGGACAACATAACATGTCTTGAATAGCTTCTAGGGTTATAACAAGTCTCAAAAGGAGCCCTGAATTGAAGAAGAATCTATCTCAAACATGTTGGCGCATGCAGCTACAAATTCTGGACAATGCGAAACCATGGGAACCACAAATTGAGGAACACCACTATTCTAGAACTTGAATGTCGTGGATTGAGGTTCATTCATGCGATTTACCATTCTTGTGCAAGTGGCTTCCCTATGTGAGAGTTGATAAATACAACACCACATGAGCCCAAATGATCTCTACAAGTTGAATAACCTATTACAAGGAGATGAAAGGAAGCAATACTAGAAAAAAAAATACACAAAAAATATGCTCAAAGAGATGAGAGATTAATATTCACAAAATGTGTAATGTGATAATATAATAATACAAAGGAAAAAAATCCAACCTCTAATAGGTCAAGAAACCCTAAAAAGGAAAACCTAGGCTTGCACATAATAAATTAATAAAAGAATTAATTATTATGCACCTAAAGTTATCTTAAGTGTAAAAGAGATAAAAGGAACTTAAATAATTAAACAAATGTTGTTTAATTAATCAAGTAAAGACCTAAATACTCTAACACCCCCCCTCAAGCTAGACTTGGGGAGAAGCTAAAACCTAGAACAGCTACTAAAAGCAAGAAAGATGGGTCCCGACAACAAGGCCTGATCAGGTACCCAAATACAACCAAATCTCTATGAACCAGAGAAATAGAGAAAACCACATGGGAAAAAAACTCTACTCCAAACAGAGATGGAAAAGCAAGAAGAAGGACTAAAAAAAGCCTCCAAACAAGAATGTTCCAAAAAAATAGGAACAAGAGAAGAATAAAAGAATCATTGAAGCATGAAGAACCTACAAACACTGTCCAAGAATAATTGCTGATCTGAAGATCCTCCACTGAAATAAAACATGACCAAGTAGAGAAGACTATAATCTACATGAGTGCCCTTAAATGACACTACTCGAATTAGAAGGCAAACAAAGACAAACAACTAAACTCAAAGATATAGATGGCATGAGAAACCAAAGCCTAAAGAGATGATCAATCAAACCATGGAATCATTAGAACCAATAGGACAAACCTCCCCATAATGTTGAAGAGGGAGAGGGACATGTACACTGAAAATAATGACCAACAAGAATTGCACAATGAAGAACCAAGAACATCGAAGGTGCAGAGAAAGTACATAGTGTCATGGAAGGAATACTCACTAGACAAAGGTAGATGTCAAACAAAAGACAAACATCAACCCCCTCATGGCACTTTATAACTAGTGCATGTACAATAAGACACAAGATGTGCAAGATCCCAAGTAAACAATGCAAGATGATACTTTATCTCAGTGTCGTTGCATAAATGAAATACTACAATGATAATAAGATTGGAAACAAAAAGAACAATCAAAACTGAGACATCCTACTCAGAGAAGAGATCCCAGGACTTGAAACAACCAAGATATTTACCAGAGTGCTAAAAAACAAAAAATTGAATAAAATATTCTTGGAGCATAATCTGGAAAGAAAACCCATATGGTTGGAAAGCACGCAAAACAAGATTTCCAATGATATAAATTTTTTGAAAAATGGAGTTTGGATGCTCAATCTACGGCCCTGGAAGTGAAAAAAGAGACCCCACTTTGATTGGAAAAAAGGTATAGTCAAACAACAAAATTAGAAAATAATTCTAACACCACGAGGTCTAGCTCAAAACCAGCTTTCTGACGCCTATTATTTTTCAAAAAAATGACTTTGTTTGCCCATGTTATGGCAAAAACACCAACCCCCCTAAAAGAGGCAAGAGGGAGGTGCAACGGGGGCAGGGTCGGGCGAAGGTGGCCCGTGGGCAGTGCTACGGTGGCGGGTGGGTGGCACAATGGTAGCCAAGCAGTGGAGCTACGGTGTTTGGTGGAGGAGCCGTGGCGGTCGGGTAGGGAAAAGACAACGGTGGCCAGGCCTAGGGTTTCTGGTGGGTGGCAGTGCTGTTTCCGGTGGGCGCAGGCATGGCAAAGATAGCGGCGACTGGGTGGAGGGTTTCTAGCGAATGACAGTGCTATTTCTAGCGAGTGTGGGTAGGGAAGGCCGGTGGCGGCCAGAGGAGAGGCAACAGGAAAGCAACAGGGTTGGCAGGGGCCGAGGAGGCATTTCCGGCGTTGGCGAGCGTAGGGGCTGGCGAGGGTCAGGGAAGTGTCGACGGCGGCAAGCATAGGGGCCGGCGAGGGCTAGGAAGATGGGGCCGAAGGAAGTATTGGAGGCAGAGCACCGATGGGGGCCAGTGCTGACAGCGGCCATAGGGCCTGTGGCATGTCAGGGGGCCCCATGGTACCCTGCATATTATGGGGTACACCTTGAAACAATGTTTGATTTTTTTTAAACAAAAATTTTTTTCACCAAAACTTTTGAAAAGGATTTGGTTTTTTGATTTTTTTGTCAAAAAATCAAATTTCGGCCTGCATGCCGTAAAAAGGTTTTTAAAATTTTTTTTTTCTCAAACTACGTGTCAGGGCCGTACAGCCTGGTACTGGAGACAAAATACCCCCAGAGGCCCAGGAGCAAAAAATAGTCAAGTTTTATATGACCATAGGGGTTTTGGGCCTTTTGAGCATGATGGTGAGGTCTGTTTAGGCCCAAAGTGTTGAGAAAAAGGCCTATCCCTAGGTGCATAAAAAAAACTTATGAAAAACCCTAGATCTGCTTCCAAGCAAAAAATCTCAAAACAAGAACATATAGCTGCAGATCTGAAGCTCTGATACCATGGGAGAGTTGAGAAATACAACACCGCATGAGCCCAAATGATCTCTGCAAGCTGAATAACCTATTGCAAGGAGATGCAAGGAAGCAATAATAGAAAAACAAATACAGAGAAAATATGCTCAAAGAGATGAGAGCTCAATATTCACAAAATGTGTAATGTGATAATAGAATAATACAAAGGAAAATAATCCAACCTCTAATAGGTCAAGAAACCCTAAAAAAGGTAAACCTAGGCTTGCACATAATAATTAATAAAAGAATTAATTATTATGCACTTAAAGTTAGCTTAAGTGTAAAAGAGATAAAGGGAACTTAAATAATTAAAAAAATGTTGTTTAATTAATCAAGTAAAGACCCAAATACTCTAACACCCTGAGGTTATTTAGCTTCCTATGTAGTTCGGGCTTGACGACATTCTCCAAAGAATCAATCACCGCCGGAAGATTGGGGGTGGATGACTTCAAATTGGGTTTGGTCCTTGGATATTCTGGCTTTGGGGGCATGACGTGGGAGGAATATGAGAGTTCCCCATATACATCCACCCACATTTTCCCTTGGAAAGGATTTGAGGAGGCTTCTTCCATCTCCATTTTCTACAAGTAAGATTTTCCTTTTGACACCTCTGAAGAGTTTTGGTGCTTGGGATGCAAAATGAACAATATGACATGTACTTTTTTAGGCCTTCATCCTTAAATACATCACATGCGTAGATTTGTACAAAAGAGGGCATTTAATGATAAGCATCTGTCTGCACGTATGCCACCTCATTTCCCAAGTTGCAATTAATTCTAAAATAGGGATAAGCATTGCCATCTGCGTTTCCTGAAAAGATGCCTGTTCAGTACGCTGTTACTCTGAACCACTTGAGATGATATGTTTGTCTAGACAAATCCCCTCATTAAGGAGAGTATCTGCAGCCAGCGAGGCTCACATTAGCCAAAACAAACTTGTGGATTACTGGACTTAGGCACAATATACGTGTGGCGTCTGAGGACACTACTTCTCTTTTTGAGGTTATGAACGTGCATTTATCCCTCATAACAGGAGTAAATCACCCTATTAAAATTTGTTTTGAAGTCTCCACCTTTCCTAGGATCCCTCAGCCTAAAACCTTAAATCTGCTTATAGATTGTTTTTAAATCAGAAGCGTCAAGCTTTAGTGATCAGTTTGTACCCCGTGAACTCGTTGAACCATTTTGAAGCAGGTTCATGAAGTTCATTTAGGTTCCATAGGTTCATAGGTATCTAGGCAGTTTTTATACTAATATTTACTCTAAGTGTTTTTGCAGCCGTTCTTTTACGGGTCATGTTCAGCGATATGTTATATCATCTCTCTTCAGGCGGTGAACTCTTTGAACCTAGTTCAAGCAGTTCGGTGTTGTTCAACATGTTCAATGTGTTTCAAAGGTCAACAATGCTTAACATAGTCAATTCTTTCAAAAGAGAAGTTTCCTAAGAGCAGTGTACGTCTTGAATTACTTGAACCTTAGTGAAGTCTGTTCAGGTTGTTCATGCGTGTTCACTCAAGTGGGTCCCATGGGCTAAAGGATATGTTGGGATACTTATTGCCAAATATGAGGAAGGCCAAACCATATCTTGGGTGACGTCAATTGTTTGAGTCTCTGAGGCAAGTAATCATTTTGGGAACTGGCGGTTACTTCAAAATTGCCACCATGCATTCAATGTGTGTGTGCGATGTCCAATCCGCATGCTCAACACATTCAAACTAACGATTGGAATTAATGCACTTGAGAAGTACATATCATTGCTTCTTGTTATAAGGTATGAAGGAATTAATCTTCTCAAAATCTCTTCTTCATTGCTGCAGAGTCATTTTTCTTGGATCGAAGGTTTGTTCGCTGGTAGTCGCCAGATTTCTCTCAATTGTGAAGGTGAGTTTGTTTTTTGCCTCTTCCAGTGATTTTTCCCTATTTTTCCTCTCTCATGGTTGAATTTGTTGAGAAAATAAAGCTGGTCGTTTATGAATCATGAAGTCCACGTTGCATATTTTTGGAAATGTTTTTAGTCTTGCATGTTCAGAGCCAATAGTCAGTGACACATACTTAAAAGGGGAGAATTTTGAAGCTTTAAAGGAAAGGTTATTCAAAGGGATTGATGGTTCTTTTGATCTGGAAATCCTGAGTAGTGGTCTTATAGAGGCGACAACTTTTCCCCTAGCTATTGATTGCCCAGAGTTGGTTAGAGAATGCATCGCTAGATATGACCCAATTGCTGAGACTATTAGGAGAGATAATGGCGATATTCTACTGACCATTAATCATGAGGTAATTTCCTCTATTTTCAGATTATCTGATTACCAATTTTTGAACTTTTCCCCCGCCCAATCTATCACCGAATTTAATTCTGATAGGGCTGGGTATCGGAACAATGTAGCAAAATATTGGTTGAAAGTTCCCCAAAGGGGTGGTTCCAGATTGCCCAAGAACCCCAATAAGAATCATATGCTTCCTCATATTCATTATGTCATGTTGCTATTGCATCGAGCCAGAGGCTCGACAGAAGCCTACAGTTTCGATGACTGGGTCTATTGCTATGTACAGTTGGTGTTAGAAGGAAAGCAATACCTCGATTGGGCAGAATTGATTGCTGATTCCATGAGGGAGCAACTAAGTATGGCCAAATAGTTTAAACAAAATTTCTTCATGTCCTCATACCTGATATATTGTTTAGCTTGTGTCAAGGAGATAGTAGGAATTCCTAGACAGCTCACTGAGGGTGAAGTCTCTGTACATGATTTTTATCCAATGTTACAAAAAGATAACGCCCTGCAAGACTTCATAAGGGTACATAACGCCTTTCTGGGGGATTTGTGCTATGAATTGAAGGACATGAAAAGAAAGGGGATATTTGAGGCTGCATAAGTTTTGGTGAAGAGATTTGGTAGCTTTTACATTCAGTTCCCTTGCTTTTGTATATAAGGATAGGTGCTTTTGAGGAAGAGCCCTTTAGGCTTCCTCGGTTCTGTTTAGATTGCTTTGTTTTAGCAGAGGTTTGTAGACAGTTGGCTATCGTGATTAAAAAGGCATAGCCTAGGGATAGATGGGAAGATCACTTCCCTATTCAGTCAGGGACTCTATCCTGTAGTTCGATGTCAGACGCTTTGAGCATTGGAGCGGATTTGAAGAATTTTAATTTCTCACTATACCACGAAAGAAAAGGGTTTGATAATAAGGGTTTCTCCTGAAGTCTTGGTCTAATGCCATATCTCCCGATTCCACAATTAGAGGACTTCTAGGAAGATTGCAGTGATGAACTTGAGGTGTTCAAAAGGGGAAAAATGAGAATGGTGTTGGAACAAGTCATTTCGCTGCAGGTAAAACTTGACATAAGTGGGCTTGAGGAGGATTACTTGGAACTGTTTGAACCGGGGTACTTAGCTCAGTCTAAAACTAAGGTGTCTTGTATTAACTAGGATGAGGAAGAAGAAGACAATATTCAGCTTAAAATAGAAAGGGTGTTGGAGAGAACTGCAGAGTGGGTCGGAAGGAAAAGGGGCACGAAATTTTGCACCAAGTCTAAATCTGTGAGAAATAGTGAGGTTACTCTGCGTCCACCAAAGTCTTTTTCTAACCTTCCTTCTATTACTGTTCATGTAGGTAAGGATAAAAAACTATCTCATATTAAGCATAAGTCTAACCCGGCTCTGGATTTCCCTACTCCTTGACTCACCAGGTCACAAAGTGTTGCACAGAGAAGAATGGACCAGACCAGAGAGGTGAAGGATAAAATTCTTGATGCTCAGATATTTGAAGTTGAAGATCTTGACAACGATATCGCTAGTGCCATGGACTCTCATGCAGTTACTCTAGCCATGACGCCGCCTTCTAAAATGATCAAGGAAATAGCTAGTGCGAGTACAACTCCGAGGTGGCTAACCACTTCAGTGAACAAAAAGTGGAGCTTCATTCCTATGACCATTCCAATTCAAGATATGGTGGTTAAATACACAGAGAAGGGCCCCAAGCCAAAAAGGTTCAAAATGACCACTCGACTGGGTAATAATGAGGGAACTCGAAAGTGGGTTGCTAAGATTGCCTCATACAAGCCCAAGGATGAAAACAAAGAAGTCAGTACGGAAGATTTTGAGGTCACTAAGGTCAAACTTGGGAACATGAGTAGGGATTCAGACAACCATTTCTTCCAGGTGTCGGCTAAGAAAATGTTAACCAAGTTGGAAAAAGACGAACGAGAGAAGAAAGAGCTAAAGTTACACATAAGCATCCATGCTTAGTTAATTGACAGTATCGATTGCTTTGGAGCACTCCCCATATCTCGTTCTATACAAAAATTTGATCCTACTTCACCAGAAAATAAAAGGCTAATGAGTCAGGTTCAATGAGCTAAAAGTATTGCAGAAGCTGTCGAGGGATGGATCGAAGGGGTAATCAAACATGGAGAAAAATATATCACAAGTTCCCAAAAGTTATGTGACGAGATACAGGTTCTTATTGCAGAAATTCAGAATTAGACATCACCATGGGAGAAAGAAGAACATAAATGCGAGAATGTTTTGCCTATGCTCACTAAGATTGAAGAGTATGGAGTTACTCAGTTTTTGACAGAGCATTCCATCAAGTTGGTAAACGGTGAATGCCAACTCTTCATTTTGAAAAAGACCATAATGTGGCGGGTACTTACTTTCAAATCCGTGATCTCCGATGCCAAAACTTCTGTGTATGAACTTCAAGACCTCCAATGCAGTCTGGTTAATGATAACAAGGTGGTTAATCTGGACCACGATTGGCAGTTGGGGATTTGGTGGCTGAACACACAAGATGCAGTAAAGACCTTCAGGATATGCATGGAGAAAATCAAAGCGAAAGGCAATTTCACCCCAAAGGATATAACACAGGTTGCTCGGATTGAGTCCATGGTATTTGTCGGTAATGATCAATTACCGAAGCATACTGAAAAGATGGTGAGGCACAGATGGAATAAGGAGGCCGCCAAGGTGAAACTTAATGCTATAAAGAATCCAAACCAATCCATAATACAAGAACTCGCAACCGCCCATGATACCCAGAGAAGCAGAGCAGATGATGGTGATGGAAAGGAAGCATGACGCATTGATTGGGACTCTGTTTTTATGTATTTTTCATATTTATGCAAATGACTATGGGACATCTGTCCCAAATATACTTTGTTGGTTTTCATAACTAATTAGAGGAGGTCGAGTTTTCAGGGAGACCTCCTCTGTTTCAAAAACTATAAATCAAATTAAGATAGGCAGAATAGGGGTTAGATTTTGATTAGAATTTTGGTGTTTTGTTTTAGTTCTCTTTCTCTTTAGAAGTTCTGTTTTGTCGAAGGAGATTGTCAGACTTGAAAATCTAAAATTGGAAAGGAGTTTATGAATGTATGGTTATGTCTTTGCTGCATAAGATATATTTATATACGAAAGATCGCATTATTTTTGGGAGAAGGAAAGCCTTTGAATTTTGAATCTTTATGGTCATATATCTTTGCATATGTTGATTTAATTAAACAATAGTGATCACCTTTCCGATACAGAATGTTGTTATTATTCTGAGACTCCTTCCTGTGAGTTTTCAAAGATATGGGTTTGAGAAGAGGTCTAATTTGTTGAGCTGGTGAGTCAAACTTTGGTTTTGATCATTTTCATTTCTCATGCATCTGTAAAGAATAGATTTCTCTGAAAAATGTATAAATCTTTAGCCTCTCATCTAAGAATGAAGTAGGTAGCCTTATTTTCTTTCAGGTCAAAAGCATACCAATTAAAACTAGTTAGATTATTCCTTGAATAACTAATGGAGGGAGCTATACCTACCGAAAATTTAGAGGGAAGTGGTATATATTACACTTACCCAATTGTTTAGTGAAATTGTCTTTTAAAGAAGGTGATAGAGTGTGAAATTTACTAATTTAAAAATGAGGCAAAAATCCGTTCACTAATAGATTTTTGGTGACTCTGCTGGGGAGACGTCGAACTTTCAATAGATCAGCGTGCTATGAGCATGTTAGAATCGAACTCATAATTAATAAAGTCTACAACTTTTCTTTGAGATAACTTTTATAACTCAAGAATATTGATAAGTCCCAAAGAATTGTTTACAGATCTTGGAAACCTGAGGGGCGACAACCCTAGATTCACATCCTTATACAAGATCACAAAGGAGAGAGGGAGTAACTGATAGTCATTTTGAAGAATTGCAAGGGTTATCATTTGCCACAAATTTCACTCCCAAGAGAAACACTAAAAGAAGACCTTCCTCTCCTACTAGGACCACTTCTATACCTTCCTCTTCTAGTCACTAGCAAGTACTAATGCTTACTGGAGTTCAACCCCCTCCTCTTATTACCATTTACCCTATTTTCATTATGGCCCAACCATGGGGTGCCGCAGTCAGACCTCTTGCCCTTGGAGAAAATAATCCACTTCCAAAAGGGACAAAAGATGTTTTACCTAAGTTTAATGGTGATGGGAAAGTCGCAGTTGAAGAACACTTGAATTATTTTAATGTGGCTACTGGGATATTGGCAGTACAACATGAGGATGTGCTTGTTAGGGTTTTTGCCCAAACTCTTACCGAGGGGGTAGTAGATTGGTTTAGTCATCTGCAAGTAGGATCTATAACTGATTGGCAAACAATGAAAACCACTTTTGAGAAATTTTTCAAGAGTGCTGATGATGAGCATTCACTATTGGCCCAACTTACACAAATGAAAAAAGAAATTCATGAGCCGATGAGGGACTATGTAGCCAGGTATAACAATATTATTCATAAAATACCCCAGGCTAAAAGACCAACTGCCGACAATCAACAATGTTTCTTTTTAAACTCTATGCCTCTTGATGTTGGTTTCCATCTCCAAAGGAGTAGGCCAACCGATCTTGATACTGCAGAAAAATAGGCTATAGAACTCGAAGATGACCTAATAATAGCCGGGAAATGGAGAAAGGATGTGCAAGTTCCCCAAGGTCAACCTTAAGCTTCTACCTTCTCAACTGACCCAGTTGTTCAAAGGTTAGCTAATGACATGATTGCTTTGAAGAGATAGATTCCAAAACCCAGAGTTTCTTATCCACAACCATACCAAGATATAGGCAAAAAACAACCAAACCAGTATAATTATGGACAATCTTTGCAATTGCCTGCTGCCCCGCAAAGATTGCAAATAGAGGCCCCTCCTGATAAGGGTGCTATGTGCTCTTTTCACCTCACCACAAACCATGATGGGAGTTCTTGTCCAGATATGATAAGGCACGTTCAAATGAAAAACACAAAGGATGAACTAGGTGAGTTCACTGAAGCAAAGAAAATTCAAGAGGTACTTGGTGACTTTGGATCATTCTACCTTGAATATGAGTCAGATTCAGAAAGAGGTGGTAATATTTTGGCAACTCTTGAAGATCTTGCATGTGCAATCCTTACAAGAAATCAACGTGCTTCCCAACCTGTTCCTTTTATGAGCTCTCCTAGAGCTAATTTCAGAGGAAAAGATCCCACAAGTAATGATTTTTCCTCTCATACTAAGACACCTGGAGTTAAGATCTTACAAAGAAGTCCTAAAGATAAAAATGATTCTTCTTCTTTCCCCTCCTTTGATATAATTGAATTTTGTAAAGCTTCAACTATTCAACTTTCTACTGTTGAATACTTGAAACTAAACCCAAAAGAGCTAGACAAACTGGTCAAGTATGTGAAAGGAGATTCTTCTTCAGAGTCCTCAGTACATAAATGTCTGAGTGATAGTGATTTGTTTACTGCTGAGAGACCTACATCTGCCTTGTGTCCTTCTATTGATTTGGTTAATCCGTGTGTCTTTCACGAAGATAGACCTGACGTAGAAGCCCTGAAGCCTGAACCTTTTTACATATCTCTTCTCTTGAATGGTCAAAAGCTCAGCAATTGCATAATAGACTTAGGGGCATCAGATAACATAATGCCTTCATCTATTGCTAGGTCTTTAGGATTAACACTCACAAAAACATTTGGGAGATGTTATTCAATGGATGGGAAACATGTCCCTCTTATTGGACAGGTAAAAGATGCTCAGATAGTGCTAGCCGCATGTCCTGATAAAAGAGTAAAGTTGACTATTCCGGTGGCTGACATTCCTACGAGTTATGGGATGCTCTTAAGTAGAACCTTCTGTAAAGAACTTGGGGGTGAAATTAAAATGGATTGGTTAGACGCCGTCATTCCACTTGGGAAACAGAAAATAAAGCTCGAACCTGAACCGAACAATAAATACACAGTCTTTCCCTCTGATAATCCCAAAGCCCAAATTCTTTTTCAAGAATGCGAATTTGGAAACTATCTCATCCTTGCACCTGGCGAAAAAGAACTTGAAAAGGCAGTTGACGAGCATGGTGAGTTATGGTGGATGGAATTTGATGGAAGTTGCGCCAACGTTGGCTCTGGAGCAGGAGTAGTTTTGATGTCCCCTGATGGTAACATTTTTCCTTTTTCTTTCAAGTTGGATTTCAAGAATACTAATAACACTACAGAGTATGAGACATTACTGCTAGGATTAAATGAAGCCAAGTGTAAAGGTATTAAACTGCTCAAGGTAAAAGGAGATGCGGAGCTGATTGTCAGACAGGTGAGAAATGTTTATTCAGTAAAGAACGATAGATTGAAACATTACAGAAATAGGGTTTGGGACGAGATAGAGTTCTTTGATGCTTTCTCAATCGAAGCAATACCAAGGGATCAAAACACTAGGGTAGATTCGTTGGCAGTTTCAGCTTCTCTTTTATTGCCACATCCAGACTTTAAAGATGACTCATATAGAATTGAAATGATCTATAGGCCTAGTGTTCCTGATAATACAAATCATTGGTAGGTATTTGATACAGATGTGCAGATAAAGACTTCCCAGAGGGTGTTTGTTCTTTTTCTCAATATTATTTTGAAGGATCTGAAGATAGTTGCAAGGAATTTAGTCTGGATCTAGGTATTGAGCCTGAAAAGGATTTCATTCAACTTAAAGGAAACAAAATTCCGAAAGGAATTGTGACTCTGGAGAGGTTTTTCACCCGAAATGATGTGTACATAGGCAAGAAAGCTCCTGAGGATGGTGGGAAAGAAAGTTGTGAAAAGATTAATCTTGGCGATGAATTTAATCCTAATCTGGTCACAATTGGCAAGTGTTTCTCTCCTGAAGAGAAACAAATACTTAGTGAACCACTGAAGGAATACATTGATGTGTTCGCTTGGTCCTATGAGGATTTCAAGGAGTTTAGAAATGGGCATTTTCAACATCAAATCCCGTTGAAGCTTGGTGTTTCTCCTTTTAGGCAAAAATTGAGAAATTTCAATCCTATGATGGCAGATGCAATCTTTAAAGAGGTAGATAAAATGCTTAAATCTAGAATTATATATCGAATTCATCACTCTACTTGGGTAGCCAATATTGTGCTCATGAGGAAGAAGAATGGGGAAATTCAGATTTGCATAGATTTTCGCAATTTGAATCAGGCGAGTCTTAAGGATAACTATGCTTTACCTAATATGGATCATATTTTGCAAACAGTATCTGGGTCAGAAATGATTTCCATGTTAGATGGTTTTTCTGGTTACAATCAAATTAGTGTCGCAGGAAGTGAACAACACAAGACCACATTCATCACTCCATGGGGAACATTCACATATAATCGTATGCCATTTGGTTTGATAAACACTGGAGCAACTTTTAAAAGGGCCATGGATTCCTCTTTTAAGGATTTTTGTGACAGGGTCATTGTTGTTTACCTAGACGACTTGACGGTGTTTTCTAAGGAGAGGAAGAACCATCTCAAGGATCTGAGGGCAGTTCTGCAACACTGTCGTGAGCATGGAATCTCCTTGAACCCAAAGAAGTCATTTTTTTGCATAAAAAAAGGTAAATTGTTGGGGCATATCATTTCAAAAGAAGGGGTCAAGATCGATCCTGAGAGGGTAAATGTAATTCAACATCTCAGTTTACCTTCAAATCAGACTGGAGTAAGGTCTTTCTTCGGCCAGGTGAATTTCCTACGACGGTTTGTACCTGAATTTGTAGAAACTACCAAGCATATCATCAGCTTGTTGAGCGAGAAGCATCCTTTCAAATGGATGAAAGAAGCCAAGGAAGCTTTTGAAAGAATCAAGAGTTTAGTTGCTAATGCACCCACTCTTATCAACCCTGATTTTAAAAAGGATTTCATTATATATTGCCATGCCTCAGAACATACAATGTCTGGGATGTTATTATAGGTAGATGAATTTGGGATTGAGGCACCCATTGCATTCATGAGTGTTCCTCTCAAGAAGCATGAGCTTAAGTATTCTCTCTCAGAAAAACAAGCCTTTGTTGTGGTTAAATCATTCAAACAATTCCGGTACTACATTTTGCACTCTCATTCTATGGTGTTTGTTCCAGATTCAGCAGTGAAGAGTATTTTAACTCAACAGGAGGTCAGACTCAATAAAAGAGCGACATGGGTAATGAAAATTCAGGAGTATGATCTAGACATTCGCCCTACCAAGATGGTTAAAGGACAAGGTTTGTGCAAGTTAATAGAAGAAAATAGAATGGAAATAGAAAAAGAGTTACCATTAACCCTATTTATTGGGTTGCAGGATACGTGGTTTTCTGATGTAGCCTACTATTTGACTTACGGTAGTTGCCCAAGTCATTTGTCAGCCAAGGAGAAAAGGAATCTTAAGTTAAAAGCAACTAAGTATATTATTTGGCAGGATGTTCTATACAAAAAGGGTTTGGATGGTACTTATCTAAGATGTGTGGACAAGCCCCAACAACAAAAGCTCCTGGAAGTATATCATAATGAAGCTTGCGGCGGACATTTCTCTTCCTCTGTGACCACCTTCAAGATTCTAAAAAATTGTTTTACTGGTCCGGTATGTTTCAGGATGCATATGTTCATGTTAAGGGGTGTGAGAAGTGCCAAATTTTCTCTGGGAAACCACATTTAGCTGCTCTGCCTTTAAGGCCTATAGTAATAGATGAACCTTTCAAATAGTGGGGTATTGATTTCATTGGGCCAGTAAATCCACATTCGAGTGTCAGTCATATGTAAATTTTGACAGCAATGGATTATTTTACCAAGTAGGTGGAGGCCATTCCCACTAAAAGGGAAAACTCAGAGGCCGTGTGTAATTTTCTCAAGGATTACATTCTGGTCCGTTTTGGAGTCCCTCAAAAGATTGTTGCAGATAATGCATCATACTTCTCCTCTAAAGAACTCACTATGTTTTGCTATGAACATCAAATCTCTCTCTCGCATTCCTCTGATTACTTTCCACAAGGTAATGGATTGGCAGAATCAAGCAATAAGAATCTGGTCACAATTATGAGGAAGCTGGTTGATGAAAATGCTCAAAATTGGCATAAGAAGGTATATGAAGCCTTATGGGAAGACATAATTATGCCTAAAAGAGCCATCAGAATGACACCTTTTGAGCTTGTGTATGGGATTGGTGCAAAACTTTCTTTACCCTTAGAATTGCCAATAGCCAAGCTTCAAACAGTAATCAAAGACTCCTTTTTTCAGGATGCTCTTGAGAAGAGGGTTATGTATCTAACGAAACTGGAAGAAGAAAGAGAAATGTTGGTGGATAGGATCACAGAGCATCATAATTGAGTGAAGAAGATCTTTGACATGAGAGCTCGGCCAAGAGGTTTCCTTCAAGGAGATGAAGTACTGTTATGGGATAAAAAGAGAGAATCAAAGGGTGCTCACGGTAAATTTGACTCATTGTGGAAAGGCCTATTCAAGATTTGCGAAGTGGTGGGACAAAATGCTTTTAGACTCAGCTATTCTGATGGAACAGTTCTACCCTATACTTACAATGGGCAAGACCTCAAGCTTTACAAATTATGAAAAATTTGTGATCATGAGTCCCTGTATATAGTAGTTTAGGTGTCTTGTTTTGTGTCTGTTTAGGTGTGAGTTCCCTTTTGTTTCCCTGTCTATTTTTGGCTATGCGAAACCAGAGATTTAGAGTTCTTTGCATTTTCCTTCACAAAATACAATCCCCAGTCAGAGCCAATGTTACCGTGTCATTTATCCCTCATAACAGGAGTAAATCACCCTATTGAAATTTGTCTATAGCCTTCCATTGATAAGATCTTTCTCTTTAGGCAATTAAACCCTTTTCCAAGATTCAAGCTCTGATACCAATTGTTAGGCCCAATATGGAAAGCTAATGTACTGAGAGGGGAGGGGTGAATCAGTACTTCAAATCTTTTCTTCAACAATAACTTTACTGTTAAGCATAAACCAAAAACTGCTGTAACATAATATAATGCTAAAAAAAAAAAATAACAATCATACATGATTCACTCCATAATACATATATTTTGGTTACGCAGAAACTCTTAGTTAGAGAGAAAAATTGCAGTGGGGATGGCACCCACAACTTCACTACTGCAATAATAAAGGTTGCTCGGTTAGAGCTACATGTTTAGTTATCAGATTTTTGATAGCTTACCCTGTTAGGAGTATCAAGATCGTTAGATCTACCTTGCTAAAGGATTTTACAACACTTATTCTAAATGTTGCACCTGGTTAAAGGCTTTACAATTTATAGACTTTGTTAGAGTCTTTTACCTTGTTAAAGGTTTCTCTTACAACTCAAAATATTACAAAATATCTGCAGCTTCACATCTGGAATGTTATAGCAGATTCTATGTGCTCAAAATGAGATTACCTTGCTTATAGCATACCTCGGTAATACATAGATTAACTCGGTAAACCCTTCGGTTTACTCTGTTCCTTGACTGTTCTCTGAAATCCTTCTTGATGACCTCTATGTCTCTAATAGTCACAATACTTAGTGCTTCCTTATCTATTTCACATGTCTTGCTTCATACACCTTTTTTTTTTAATCCTCAATTCATGCTGAATAAATAGATCTCTTATGTCGGTGATCTGTTCATGCTTTGATCTTACAAACATGATTCATTGAATGAATAATCATACAAAATATTTCATTGGATAGATGACCTCAAGATCATACAAAATCTTTAAGGTGCAATTTCCTAAGTGATAATGATATCCTGTTCCTTGATCTTGTAACACTTTTACCATATGTGTCTAGGTTCAATGAATCTGGTAACATGTTTCACTCAGTGTGTGTTCACTCGGTATATCATTTTTGCTACTCGGTAGACATAGAGTGTTACTCAGTAGACAACTCGGTGTATACTAAGCTCTATGACTACCGACTGAATATTTCGGTAGTAATAACCGACTAGAGTATATAGAATGACTTTGAACCTAAACTAATGGCAACATAGTAAATAGTAACAATCTCCCCTTTTGACATTAGTTGAGATGTTTGACAAAACTTCTTTCAAATTCATAACTCAAAAATCTATATACTTACAAAATTTGACTAATCTAACAGTATATACATTTGTCAATAAATATTATACTCAGATATACTCCCCTTATCAATATACTGTACAAAACTCTGATTGTGCATACGTTGTGATCAATATTCTGTATTTACTGCTCAGTTCACTGCTCGGTGTACTGCTTGGTGTACTACTCCCCCTATCAAAGTTATCTTATATACACTATATACTCCCCCTTTTTGACAAACATCAAAACTTAGTTACCATTCGGTGGAGGGAAGTGGTCAAAAATGGATTTATACTTTGTCCTTGCATTGGTGAGAGCGGTAGAGAGGGAATCCTTGACACTATCCATGAGTGAATTCTGAGCTGTAATAGCGGCTAATAGTGAAATTAGTCCATCTAAAGTGCTTCCCTCTGGTTGAGTGGATAAAGAGGTAGCCTTGTTAATCTGTTCTTGGATGGAGGACAAGTGTGGAATGAATAAGGTTTGAAGAGTCATAATGTCCATCCTTATTTTGTGCTCTTCATTCCTAAGTTCCAATTGTTGAGCCATGAGCTTTTGTAACTTGGTATAGAAATTCTGAATAGAATTTGGCTCAGTGGTCAATGTATGGGAGAGATCAGTGATCTCTTTCTCAATCACTTCTATTTTATTCTTGATGTCTTTAATGAATAAAGAAAATGTATAGAGTTTCTGAAATAAAGAAAGAATGTGCTTGAGTTGAGGGGACAACTCAGCAATAAATTTGACAAGTTTTACTTTGCCAATAGCAATGGCTTTCTGTACCTCTTCAATCATTTTTATAGTGAGTTCTTTGTCCTTCAACTTGCTCAAGTATTCAGATGCGTCTACTCCAGATGTCTCTATTTAAGTTAGGAGTTCATCCAGTTGAACATGGATGGCTGCATCTTTTGTCACTGTAGCTTCAGGTAGCATATCTTTTAATAGTGCTTTCACCTTCTAAAGTACTCTGTTTTTCTTTTGTATAGCCATTTGCTTCTCTTGTTCTGCCTTGGCTTTGCATAGTTCACCGAATTCAATAAGTGCTTGCCCTTTTAATTTGGATATGTCTACATTCGGCAACACTATTGGTTTTGACAAATCTAATTTGAAACTATGCTTTTTCATTTTCTTTTCTTTAGATGAGGAGGTTTTCACCAGTTGAACTAATATAATGGCTTGGGAGGCTTGTTGACCCTCAGTAGGTTGCTCGGTAGAGGCAACACTTTTGTCAATTTCTTTAACCTCAAATGTAGCCTTTGGTGAATCTGTGCTCTGGGTCTCAGTTGTAACATTTTCAATGCTAGAAGGGGCTTGAGAAGTCTGTTCCTCGGTGGCTTGAGAAGTAGCTTCTCCTCCTGTAGACTTGTGACCCTCTTTTCCTTGTTCAGTATCCTGAGGTGTCTCGGTTGAAACATGCTGAGTGACTGGAGGATAGGGCTGAACTTGTTCCAAAACTGACTCATTGGATACCAGTTTGGCATAAGCATTCCCTTCAATCATTTCCTGTTCTTGTACCTCTGTGTCCATGATATCCTCATCAATTTGTATAGTATCAACAGGGTCTTTCTCGGTGATATCAGGATCTTTCTCGGTGACATCAACTATTTCAACTTCAACTTGCTCACCAACATTCTTGATTCGAAAGATTTCCTGCCACTTTTCCTTGGTCTCATTCTCTACTTCAAGATAAAGGCCATTCATTAATTTCAAGGCTCTTTGCTTGACTAGGAAGTTTATCTGGTAGTTTTTCAGATGTTCATTGATCTCATCTACCGACATGTCTGAGAAGAGATGTACCGGACTTCTTTCTCTCATCTATTTTTCCAAGTCCATAGCATATTTCCACCCATTATCAATATGCAAATACAATTCTTTTGGAAGAGAATTAGTTACTTACAATGGGACCAATCAGAATTTCAGAAGTGTGTAGATGATAGCTTCTTCTATTTGTCTCTTTTCTTCATCATTTCTGGATTCATACTTAACATATCTAAATACTCCAAATCCACCATATTGTTTCAGATTAGCACAAAAATTATCAATGCTATGTACATCTTTCTTTTGACTCTTAACAATCTGAAATTTGCTTGCGTCTTCAGATTCGGTGTCACTGGACTCTTTAGTCAAAATGAGTCTCTGAGTAGATTTCTTATAAGTTTTTGTTACCTTTGGTGTGGGAACATTCTTTGGTTTCTTACTCGGTGATACTGCAGATGATCTTGTGTTTTGCTTTACTGAAGGAGTCGGTGATACCTTTGATGTATCCTGTTTCTTCCTTTTAAAATTTTTCCCTTTAGGCAACTCGATGCTCAATGTAATAGCTGCTTCTTGGGCTTCAGATTCCCTGGTGATTACTTGAATTCTCTTGAGAGGTGTGGAGGAAGAACCTTCTCCAAATTTCTCTGTTAATGCCTTAATCATTTTTGTTTCTTTTCTTGTAGCCTTTGGTACTACAATGCTCATTTTAACTTTCTCTTTAACTTCTTCATATGTACCGTATCTCATCTCAGTAGCATTCCTTGGTAGAGCAAGAAAAGCATCTATCTGCTATTGTGTAATGTCAGAATCAATCTCATAACCCATAGGTGGCAACGATTGAGTTCTCGATTCCACTGCATTGACATAGCAGTAGTCGGTGTCTACTTCAAAGCATATATCATCCTTCTATTTCTCCACTAACTTGGGTGGAATCCTATACCTGTTATGCATATTTTCTTGAAACTTGCTAAAATAATCATCCATAATATCATTGAAGTTATCACCTAGCTGTTTGATGAAGTCATTGATTTGATGGGTGATTGGTCGGTGTAGCTCCCAAACTACATTACCAACTAATGGAAAGAATTTCTCAAAATAGAAAAACATGCATACCAAAAGTGATCCAAACTTCAGTGTGTTTGCTGAGTTATTCTTCTTTGGCTTCCTTATGGTGTTGAGATTTTCAAACAGATTTTTCAACAACACTTCACATAGATCAATCTTCATACCTTTCTTCACAATTTTATAGGCTAAATCGACTGCTGCACAGGGTACACTGTTTGCCCTTGCTGATTGAAAGAAACAATAGCCTATGACTCTAATGGCAAACTTCATCTCTGCATCTGTGACATTATTCAGTTTTAGACCTCTGCAATCGGATTCAACTCTGGTTAAAGTGATCAATTCCTTTTGTGAAATCATTTTCTGAGCTCGAGCATGGTCATAAATAGGGTAACCGGTGATCAAGTGGATGATTTCCTTGGTGATCTTGAATGGTTGCTCCTCTAACCACATGAAGTTATCATGAACTCTACTCAAAACAAATTTAACCCACTGGGGTTTGAAGACTCGCGGGTAGGTTAGGGCTTCAGTCAATCCCTTGACTTTAATGTGTTCAAACTTATTATCTAGTTTTCCATCGGTACACAATTTATCATATGTGTCCTTGATCTCAACATGACCTAGTTCCTCAACATGACACTTAGTGAAGAATATGACATCCTCAACTAGTAAAACCCTATCCGGAATGAGTGAAAAAGCAGTTTTATCATCTGATTCAGATGCTACTTTGGGAGTTAGAGAGTATTTCAATGAGGGCTTCTCAATGTTCTCAACAACAATGGGCTTCTGGATCTTAGGTGCCATTGCAAATTTCGGATAATCACTTAACAAAAGATCCTTAGGGTTTGAAGACTTTTAAACGACAGACACTTTCAACTTAGTAAATGTAAAACATATATTCACAACTGATATGATCGGTAAACTAGCTTGACAATGCATTGTGATTGATGTAAATACCTTGAATTTCACTTTGGAAGAGATTTGATCCCCTTGAATCGCTTTGCTCTACTTTCTTGAAAACTTGGTAAGTGTAAAATGACCATGCAAAAGCTTTAAATACACAATTTTACCTTATCGGGCTCCGTGCAGTTAGGTAAGAAAACATTAAATGCACTCGGTACCACTTCCTTTTTATGCTTTTACCGAGTAGCCAGACTTCCCGCATTTCCTGACTAGACAAGCTTCCAAAAGACTTGATAAAATTTTCAAATTTCCTAATGTATCTTTAGCTATGCAGATTTTGAATTAAGTACATGATAAAATAGGAACTGTTAAGATTTAACCTTGAGAGAATGCAGTCCCTTCATACCTTCATCGATTAATTTGGAATAGGTGCACCTAACTCAGTAGGTAAGGTGCTTTCTTCATTTAACACAATTTCCTTCTTTTTCAAAATCATCTGTAATTTGCTTCTTCTTTCCTCAGTGTCTCCTCTAGGTTGATCTTTGCAATCTCTAGCCAGGTGTCCAACTTTGTGACAATGGAAACATGCCATACCAGGATTTCTCCATGATCTTTGGTTGTTCGTTCCAAACCTTATGAAGCAATTGGCACTATTGTGTCCATATCTTCCACTACATTCACACCATATCCTTGTATTGTAATCCCATGGTACTGCAGTATACTGTCGGTTAAGATCTGTGTGCGTTTGGTAGCTTCTAGTATTTGCTCGGTGTGCAGACCACATATAGTTCTTCTGCTTAAACCAACACTTCTCGATAATATGTCCATATCTATTGTAGTTTTTACAAAACCCTTTGAATTTTGCCTTTTGATAATTGCTAGCAGACTTTGTCCTACATTGGTTAGATGTGTGACCATATTTATTGCAATTGTAACAATAACCATTGGACCTAGTGACATTCAGTTGCTTACCTTTTCTGATTTGGCACATGTTGGCAGTATGTCCTTGTTTTCCACAGGAGTTGAAAATAGGCTTCTTCCCTTTAATATTCTTCTTGTTTCCAGCTTGCTTTGATGGTTCTCCTTTCTCGGTAGTGTGGATTCCCTTCTCGGTAGAGTCTTTTCCTTTGTAACCGAGTCCTACAACTTTGTTGGGTCTTTTTGTATTAAGTTGCCCATCCAACATCTTTGATGCTTCATAACTCTTCTTCAGTGTTTCTTTGGATTTATTCTCTGTTTCAAGTTCATCGGTCAACCTTGATGCTTCAAGTTTTAATGCTTGATTCTCATCAGCTTTCAGATTTGCTTCATGATGTGCATAACCCAATTGATTTGACAAATTTTTCTGAATTCCAGTCAACCTTGTGATTTCATCATTCCTTTCAGATACTAATGCTTCAAGCTATTGTCTTTCTCTTTCTAGATCTCTTAATTTATCCTTGGATGTCCTCAATGCATCAAGATTTTCAGTCATATGTGTGCTAAAATATTCATGATCTTTTTTCATTACTTTTAGCTGATTAGTCAGTGCTTTGTTCTTTTCTTTCAGTTCTCCAATAATTTCTTCAGTCTCTTCAGATATACTGTTCTCAGATGATGTCTCAATTTGTTCCACTAACTCTTGAGAGTCCTGCAAATCATCAGACAATCTTCTTCTAACTTTCAGAGATTTTTGCATTTGTTTCTACATGTCAGCAATCACTTGATTAGCATGATCCAATTCATTTTGAAGATTCACAATTCTTTGAGATTGTCTGTAGCCTTCCATTGATAAGATCTTTCTCTTTAGGCAATTAAACCCTTTTCCAAGATTCAAGCTTTGATACCAATTGTTAGGCCCAATATGGAAAGCTAATGTATTGAGAGGGGATGGGTGAATCAATACTTCAAATCTTTTCTTCAATAATAACTTTACTATTAAGCATAAACCAAAAACTACTGCAACATAATATAATTCTAAAACAAATAAATAACAATCATACATGATTCACTCCATAACACATATATTTTGGTTACGCAGAAACTCTTGGTTAGAGAGAAAAACTGTGGTGGGGATGGCACCCACAACTTCACTACTTCAATAATAAAGGTTGCTCAGTTAGAGCTACATGTTTAGCTATTTCTGATAGCTTACCCTGTTAGGAGTATCAAGATCGTTAGATCTACCTTGCTAAAGGATTTTACAACACTTATTCTAAATGCTGCACCTGGTTAAAGGCTTTACAATTTATAGACTTTGTTAGAGTCTTTTACCTTGTTAAAGGTTTCTCTTACAACTCAAAATATTACAACACAATATTACAAAATATCTGCAGCTTCACATTTGGAATGTTATAGTAGATTCTATGTGCTCAAAATGAGATTACCTTGCTTATAGCATACCTCAGTAATACATAGATTAACTCGATAAACCCTTCGGTTTACTCTGTTCCTTGACTGTTCTCTGAAATCCTTCTTGATGACCTCTATGTGCTCAAAATGAGATTACCTTGCTTATAGCATACCTCGGTAATCCATAGATTAACTCGGTAAACCCTTCTCTTTACTCTGTTCCTTGACTGTTCTCTGAAATCCTTCTCGGTGACCTCTGTGTCTCTAACAGTCACAATACTTAGTGCTTCCTTATCTATTTCACATGTCTTTCTTCATACACCTTTTTTTTTTATCCTCAATTCATGCTGAATAAATAGATCTCTTATGTCGGTGATCTGTTCATGCTTCGATCTTACAAACATGATTCATTGAATGAATAATCATACAAAATATTTCATTGGATAGATGACCTCAAGATCATACAAAATCTTTAAGGTGCAATTTCCTAAGTGATAATGATATCCTGTTCCTTGATCTTGTAACACTTTTACCATATGTGTCTAGGTTCAATGAATCTGGTAACATGTTTCACTCAGTGTGTGTTCACTCAGTATATCATTTTTGCTACTCGGTAGACATAGAGTGTTACTCAGTAGACAACTCGGTGTATACTAAGCTCTATGACTACCGACTGAATATTTCGGTAGTAATAACCGACTAGAGTATATCGAATGACTTTGAACCTAAACTAATGGCAACATAGTAAATAGTAACAGTTGGGGATTTGTGGGTTGAACACACAAGATGCAGTAAAGACCTTTAGGATACGCATGGAGAAAATCAAAGAGAAAGGCAATTTCACCCCTGAGGATATAACACAGGTTGCCCGGATTGAGTCCATGGTATTTGTTGGTAATGATCAGTTATCGAATCATACTGAAAAGATGGTGAGGCACAGATGGAATAAGGAGGCTTCCAAGGCAAAACTTAATGCTATAAAGAATCCAAACCAATCCATAATACAAGAACTCGCAACTGCCCATGATACCCAGAGAAGTGGAGCAGATGATGGTGATGGAAAGGAAGCATGACGTGTTGATTGGGACTCTATTTTTATGTATTTTTCATATATATACAAATGACTATGGGACATCTGTCCCAAATATACTTTGTTGGTTTTCATAACTAATTAGACAAGGTTGAGTTTTCAGGGAGACCTCCTCTGTTCGAAAAACTATAAATCAAATTAAGATAGGCAGAATAGGGGTTAGATTTTGATTAGAATTTTGGTGTTTTGTTTTAGTTCTCTTTCTCTTTAGAAGTTCTGTTTTGTCGAAGGAGATTGTAAGACTTTTGAAAATATGAAATTGGAAAGGAGTTTATTAATGTATGGTTATGTCTTTGCTGCATAAGATATATTTATATACGAAAGATCACATTTTTTTTGGGAGAAGGAAAGCCTTTGAGTTTTGAATCTGTATGGTCATATATCTTTGCATATGTTGATTTAATTAAACAAAAGTGATCACCTTTCTGATACAAAACATTGTTATTATTCTGATACTCCTTCCTGTGAGTTTCCAAAGATATGGGTTTGAGAAGAAGTCTAATTTGTTGAGCTGGTGATTCGAACTTTGGTTTCGATTATTTTCATTTCTCATGCATCTATAAACAATAGATTTGTCTCTGAAAAATGTATAAATCTTTAGCCTCTCATCTAAGAATGAAGTAGGTAGCCTTATTTGCTTTCAGATCAAAAGTATACCAATTGAAACTAGTTAGATTATTCCTTGAATAACTAATGGAGGGAGCTGTACCTACCAAAAATTCAAAGGGATGTGGTATATATTACACTTAGCCAACTGTTCAGTGAAATTTGTCTTTTAAAGAAGGTGAAAGAGGATGAAATCTACTAATTTAAAAATAAGGCAAGAATCCGTTCACTAACAGAACGGGACGTATGCAACCTTCAGGCTCGACTCCATTTACTTGTCAAGTTATGAGAAAAGACAGTTGCGTCGAAGATTGAGAGTGCTGGCTTTCCATTTTATTTTTTCTTACTATTTACTAAGTTGTCATTAGTTTTATGTCCAAACTCATCCTATATACTCTAGTTGGTTAATACTATTGAAATGTTCAATCGGTAAGTACTAAGAGTGTCGGTTACAGAAGAAAGGCTAGTCACCGAGATGAGAAATACTGAGCAGTCTACCGAGTAAACTTCTTGTATCTATCGAGCAACAAAGAAGGTATACTGAGTTAGTCTTAACCGAATGGAAACGTGTTACCAGATTCAATGAACCTGGACACATATGAGGAAACGTGTTAGAAGATTCGAGAAAAAGGAACCGTTATTACATAGGGAATTGCACTTAAAGATTTTGTATGATTTTGAGATAGTTTATCCAATGAAATAATTTATATGTTTATTCATTCGATAAAACATGTTTGCATGATCAATGTATGAACAAGATCATCACCTCAAAGATCTATATATACAGAGTGTTTTGAATATCTAACACAGAGGGAAAATGATGAGTTGAAAATGAAAATCTTGAGAGAAGTTAATATGTGATGATTGAACAGAGATATTCAGAGGTCACCGAGAAGGTTTTCCAGAATATAGTCTAAGGAATAGAGTATACAGAAGAGGTCACCAAGTTGATCTATCAATTACCGAGGTATGCTATGAGCATGGTAATTTCATATTGAGCAAATAGAGTCTTCTATAACATTTCAGATGTAAAGTTGCAGATATTTTGTAAAGATTTTGATTGAATTATTCGAGTTGTAATAGAAACCTTTAATAGGGTAAAAGACTCTAACAAAGTCTATAAATTGTAAAGCCTTTAACCAGGTACAACATTTTGTAAAAGTGTTTGTAAAATCTTGTAGCAAGGTAGATCTAAAGATCTTGATACTCCTAATAGGGTAAGCTATCAGAAATAGCTAAACATGTAGCTCTAACCGAGCAACCTTTACTATTGTAGTAGTGAAGTTGTGGGTGCCATCCCCACTGCATTTTTTCTCTCTAACCAAGAGTTTCTACATAACCAAAATATTTGTGTTATGGAGTGAAATGTGTATGGATGTTATTTCTATGATAATGTTTTAGCATTATATATTATGAGATCAACTTTACACAATTTATGTTTATCAGTAAGATTGTTTTTAAAGAAAAGTTTTGAAGTACTGATTCACCCCTCCCCTCTCAGTACATTAGCTTTCCTTGTTGGATCTAACATTTGGTATCAAAGCTCTACTCTTGAAAAAGGTTTTTACAACCTAAAGAGAAAAAATCCTATCAATGGAAGGCTATAAACAATCACACAGAATTGTGAATCTCCAAGAAGAATTGGATCATGCTAATCAAGTGATTGTAGACATGCAGAGACAAATGCAAAAATCACTGAAAGTCAGAAGAAGATTGTCTGATGATTACAGGACTCACAAGAGTTGGTGGAACAAACTAAGACATCATCTAAAAATAGCATATCAGAAGAGTCTGAAGGAATGATTGTAGAATTGAAAGAAAAGAACAAAGCACTAAATGATCAGCTAAAAGCAATGAGAAGGAAACATGAGTATTTTAGCACATAGATGACTGAAAATCTTGATACATTGAGAACAACTGAAGATAACACAAGATTTAGAAAGAGAAAAACAATAGCTAGAAGCATTGGTGTCTGAAAAGAATGATGAAATATCAAGGATGACTGGAATTCAACACAATTTGTCTAATCAATTGGGTTATGCACATCATGAAGCAAATCTAAAAGAAAATGAGAATCGAGCATTGAAACTTGAACTATCAAGATTGATCAATGAACTTGAAGCAGAAAACAAGTCAAAAGAAACACTAAAGAAAAGTTATGAAGTGTCAAGAATGTTGGATGAGCAACTAAACATAAGATCACCCAAAAAATCTGCCAGACTCGGTTACAAAAGAAACAACTCTACCGAGAAAGGAATAAACACCACCGAGAAAGGAGAATCATCAAAGAAGGCTGGAAACAAAGATAAGTTGAAAGATAAGAAGCCTATTTGCAATTACTGTGGAAAACAAGGAAATACTGCCAACATGTGCCGAATCAAAAAGGGTAAGCAACCGAATGTCACTAGGTCTGATAGTTATTGTTACAATTGCAATAAATATGGGCACACATATAATCAATGTAGGACAAAGTCGGTTAGCAATCATCAAAAGGCAAAATTCAAGGGGTTTTGCAAAAACTACAATAGATATGGATATAGTACCGAGAAGTGTTGGTTTAAGCAAAAAAACTATATGTGGTCTCCACACCGAGCAAATACTAGAAGCTACCGAACTCACACAGATCTCAATCATCAATATACTGCAGTACCATGGGATTACAATACAAGGATATGGTGTGAATGCTGTGGAAGGTATGGACATATAAGTGCAAACTATATGATAAAGTTTGGAATGAATAACCGAAGATCATGGAGAAATCTTGGAATGGCATGCTTTCATTGTCATAAAGTTGGACACTTGGCTAAAGACTGTAGAGATCAACCCAGAGGAGATACTGAAGAGATAAAAATCAAATTACAAAAAATTTGGAAAAAGAAGGAAATTGGGTCAAATAATGAAGAAAGCACCTTACCTACCGAGTTAGGTGCATCTACTTCTGATTAATCAATAAAAGTATGAAGGGACTGCGTTTTCACAAGGTTAAATCTTAACAGTTCCTATTTCAAATCATGAAAATAATTCCAAAATCTGCATACCTAAGATGCAATAACATTTGTTTTCTATCTAGTCTACTTGAAGTACCAGAGAAGTTGGTATATGCATTAACCTATTTTTGTTACTACTTATCAAATTGCCATTAGTTTTATATACAAAGTCATTCTATATACTCTAGTCGGTTACCACTATTGAAATATTTAGTCGGTATGAACAGTCTAGTGGGTTACAGAAGGAAAACAGTCACAGAGCCCAATATACACCGAGCTGTCTACCGAGTGTTATTTCATGTCTACCGAGCAGTAAAGATAATACACCGAGTTGATATACACCGAGTGAAATGTGTTACCAGATTCATTGAACCTAGACACACATATGAAAACGTGTTACAAGATCGAGGCACATAGAACCATTATCACATTGGAAATTGCACATATAGATTTTGTATAATTTTGAGGTCATCTAACCAATGAAATATTTTGCATAGTTATTTATTCGAGAAATCATGTTTGTAAGATCGAAGCAATGAATCAGATCACCGACATAAGAAATCTATTTATACAGCATGAATTTAGGGTTAGATATATGTGAATGAGAGAAATGTGTGTGCATATGTGTATGAAGCAAGACTTATGTGATACATGAGAAATCACAGAGTATTATGACTATTACAGAGACACAGAGGTCATCGAGAAGGTTATCAAAGAATAGTCAAAGAACAAAGTAAACAGAAGGGTTTACCGAGTTACTTTATGAGTTACTGAGGTATGCTATAGGCAAGGTAATCTTATTTTGAGCACATAGAATCTGCTACAACATTTCAGATGTAAAGTTGCAGATATTTGTAAAATCTTATTGTAATATTTTGAAGTTGTAAGAGAAACCTTTAACAGGGTAAAAGACTCTAATCAAGTCTATAAATTGTAAATCCTCTAACCAGGTGCAACATTTATATAGTGTTGTAAAATCCTTTAGCAAGGTAGATCTAACAAATCTTGTTACTCCTAATAGGGTAAGCTATCAGAAATAGATAAATATGTAGCTCTAACTGAGCACTCTTTATTATTGCAATAGTGAAGTTGTGGGTGCCATCCCCACTGTAGTTTTTCTCTCTAACCAAGAGTTTCTGCATAACCAAAATATATGTGTTATGGAGTGAATCATGTATGATTGTTACTTATTTGTTTTAGCTTTATGTTATGTTACAGCAGTTTTTGGTTTATGCATAATAGTAAAGATATTGTTGATAAAAGGATTTGAAGTACTGATTCACCCCTCCCCTCTTAGTACATTAGCTTTCCATATTGGGCCTAACAGTTTTATTGGTAAAAGCATATAAGAAAGTTAGTTGGTTTAGTGGAACCGAATGTATTTAATGCTTATCTTACCTAACTACACGAAACCTGATAAGGTAAAGGGTGTATTAAAGTTCTATGTGCGGTCATTTTACACTTACCAGTTTTCAAAGAAGTAGAGCTAAGCAAATCAAAGGCGATCAAATATTTCTAGAGCGAATTCAAGGTATTTTCACATAATCTTAAACGCATTTTCAAGCAAGTTAATCAATCAATATCAGTTGAGAATATTTGCATTATATTTACTAAGTCGAAAGGGTTTTCTAGTTAGTTGGAACCCTAAGCTATTTTGTTAGTAGAAATCCAAGTTTGAAATGGCTTCCAAGATATAGAAACCCATTGTAGTTGAGACTATTGAGAAGCCCTCACTAAAGTATTCCTTACCTCCCAAAGTGGCATCTGAACCTGATGAGAAAACTGCATTTTCTCTTATTCCAAATAGGGTTTTGTTGGTTGAAGATGTCAGATTTTATACTAAGTGCCGTGTTGAAGAGCTAGGTCATACCAAAATTAAGGACATGTATGATGAATTATGCACCGATGGAATCCTGGATAGTAAGTTTGAGCATATAAAAGTTAAGGGTTTGATCGAAGCCCTAACTTATCCTCGATTTTTCAAACCCCAATGGGTTAAATTTATCTTGAGCAAAGTGCATGATGACTTTATGTGGTTAGAGGATCAACCATTCAAAATCACCAAGGAAATTGTTCACATAATAATCGGATACCCTATATATGACCATGCCCGAGCACAGAAGATGATTTCACATAAGGAATTGATAACTTTAACCGGAGTTAAGTTTGATTGCAGAGGTCTTAAGTTGAATAATGTAACAGATGTAGAACTAAAGTTTGCAATTAGAGTCATTGGTTATTGTTTCTTCCAGTCAGCAACAGAAAACAGTGTACCATGTGCAGCTATGGATTTGGCCTATAAAATTGTGAAAAAGGATATGAAAATTGATTTATGTGAAGTATTGTTGAAGAACCTTTTCGAAAATCTCAACACAATAAGGAAACCTAAGAAGAATAACACTACTAACACACTAGAGTTTGGGTCACTCTTAGTGTGTATGTTCTTCTATTTTCAAAAGTTCTTTCCTTCAGTCGGTAACATTGTTTGGGAACTACACCGACCAATCACCCATCAGATAAATGATTTTATCAATCAGCTAGGTGATAATTTCAATGAGGTAATGGATGATTATTTTAACAAATTTCAGGAAAAGATGCATAACAGGTACAGGAGCCCACCTCAACTAGTGAAAAAATATAAGGATACTATATGTTTTGAAGTGGAAACCGACTACTGTTATGTCAATGCAGTAGAACCTAGAACTTAATCTTTACCACCTATGGGTTATGAGATTGATTTTGATATTACTCAACAATAGATAGATGCCTTTCTGACACTTCCAAGGCATACGACCAAGATCAGGTATGGTACCTATGAAGAGGTAAAAGAGAAGGTAAAAATGAGCATAGTAGTAACTAAAGCTACCAGAAAAGCCACTAAAATGATCAAAGATTTAACTGAGAAATTTGGAGAAGGTTCTACCTCCACACCTACTAAGTCAACAGGTAGGAATGGTGATCAACTTTCAATTGAGGAAGAATCTGAAGCTCAAGAAGTAGCTATTACACTGAGCACTGAGTTGCCAAAGGGCAAAATTTTGAAAAGAAAGAAACAGGATACAACTAAGGTATCACCGACTCCACCAGTTAAGCGACCTAACACTAGATCATTTGCAGTGTCACCCGGTAAGAGGCAGAAAAATGTTGAATTGCCTAAGGTCACAAAGACTTATAGAAAGTCGACCAGGAGACTCATTTTGAATAGGGAGTCAAGTGAAATAGAATCTGAAGATGCAAATAAATTTCAAATTGTTAAAAGCACAAAGAAAGATGTACAAAGTGTTGACAATTTTTGTGCAAACTTGAAACAATATGGAGGATTTGGGTCATTCAGGTATGTAAAATATGACTCCCGAATAGAAGAAGAGAAAAGGCAAATAGAAGAATCAGTAGTATGTACACTTCTCAAATTCTAAGTAGTTCCATTGGAAGTAACTGATTTTCTTCCAAAAGCATTATACTCTCATATTGACAACAGATGGAAATATGCTATGGACTCAGAGAAACAGATAAGAAAAAGCGTTTTGGTACATCTCTTTCCAGACATGTCGATAGATGATATAAGAAATCATTTGAAAAACTACCAGACAAACTTTCAAGTAAAGCAAAGGGCGTTGAAAATGATGAATGGACTTTATCTTGAAGTGGAAAAAGAAACCAAAGAAAAATGGCAAGAAATTTTCAGAATTCAGACTGAAGAGATTCAAGGTGAAGTGGAAATAGTTGACATTACCGAGTAAGATCCTACTTCAACTATTCAACTAGATGAGGATGTCATGGACACTGAGGCACATGAAGAAGAAATGATAAAAGGAAATGCCTATGCCAAACTGGTATCCAGTGAATCAGTCTTGGAACAAGTTAAGTCCTATCCACTGGTAACTCAACAAGTGACAACTGAGAAACCTCAAGACACCAAACAAGGCAAAGAGGATCAAAAGGCTACACAAGGTGAATCTACCTCTCAGGCCACAGGCAAGCAAACTTCTCAAGCTCCTACAATCACTGAAACTGTTGCCACTGAGACCCCAAGCAAGGAATCACCGATGGATACAAAAGAGGCTTCAGAAACTGACAAAAGTGTTGCTCCCACCGAGCAACATACCAAGGAAGATCAAGCCTCCAAAGCCATTGTACTCATTCAACCGGTGAAGGAATCATCATCAAAGGAGAAGACAACAAAGAAGCACAGTTTCAAGATAGATCTATCAAAACCTATTATGCTGCCGAATGTTGACATTTCAAAACTAAAAGGGCAAGCATTTATTGAATTTGGTGAGCTTTGTAAAGCCAAAGCTGAACAAGAAAAATAGATAGCTATTCAGAAGAAGAACCGAGTACTTCAGAAGGTTAAAGCATTATTGACAAACATGCTACCTGAAGCTACCATAAGTAAAGATGCTGCCATCCATATGCAACTAGATGAACTACTCACTCGATTGGAAATATCAGGAGTAGAGGCATCAAACTACCTTAGCAAATTAAAAGAAAAAGAGCTAATTGCCAAGATGATTGAAGAAGTGCAGAAAGTAATTGCTATAGGTAAAGTCAAGCTTGTTGGATTCATTGCTGAGTTGTCTCCTCAACTCAAGCACATTATTTATTTATTCTAGAAGTTATGTATATTTTCATTCTTTATTAAAGATATCAAGCATAAGACCGAAGTCATTGAAAAAGAGATTACCGATCTCTCAAATAAACTGACTACTGAGCCAAATTCTATTCAGAATTTTTATACAAAGCTACAAACTCTTATGGCTCAGCAGTTAGAACTTTGGAATGAAGAGCACAAAATAAGGATGGACATTATGACTCTTCAGACATTATTTATTCCCCATTTGTCATCAGTACAAGAGCAGATCAACTGAGCTACCCAACTGTCCACAAAAGCAGAGGGAAGCACTTTAGATGGTTTGATTTCATTATTAGCTGCTATTACAACTCAGAATTCCTTAATGGATAGTGTCAAGGATGCACTTTTTAATGCTCTCAAAGACACTCGTACTAAGTATAAATCTATTTTTGACCAGTTGCCCCGACCTAATAGTAACTAGTTTTGATGTTTGTCAAAAAGGGGGAGTGTACTGAGTATACAGAGTATCTGAGTGTATAGAGCATATACTATCTATCGAGTGTACAGATATCATTAATAGGGGGAGCATGGAACTTCAGGAGCATTCAAATCAAGTCTTGTACAACATATTGTTAAGGGGAGTATGTATATGAAGTATGTATTTGAACAAATGTATATACTATCATTTCAGTCAATTTTGTGTTATGACTTTCAAAAGAGTTTTGTCAAACATACCAAACATGTCAAAAGGGGAGATTGTTACTATTTACTAAGTTGTCATTAGTTTTATTTCCAAAGTCATCCTATATACTCTAGTCAGTTAATACTACTAAAATATTCAATTGGTAAGTACTAAGAGTGTTGGTTATAGAAGAAAGGCCAGTCACCGAGATGAGAAATACCGAGTTGTCTACCGAGTAAAGTTCTTGTATCTACTGAGAAACAAAGAAGGTATACCAATTTAGTCTGAACTGAATGGAAACGTGTTACCAGATTCAATGAACTTGGACACATATGAGGAAATATGTTACAAGATTCAAGAACAAGGAACCGTTATTACATAGGGAATTGCACTTAAAGATTTTGTATGATTTTGAGATAGTTTATCCAATGAAATAATTTCTATGTTTATTCATTCGATAAAACATGTTTATATGATCGATGTATGAACAAGATCACCACCTCAAAGATCTATATATACAGAGTGTTTTGAATATCTAACACAAAGGGAAAATGATGAGTTGAAAATGAAAATCTTGAGAGAAGTTAATATGTGATGATTGAACAAAGATATTCAGAGGTCACCAAGAAGGTTTTCCAGAATACAGTCTAAGGAATAGAGTATATAGAAGAGGTCACCGAGTTGATCTATCAATTACCGAGGTATGCTATGAGCATGGTAATTTCATATTGAGCACATAGAGTCTGCTATAACATTTTAGATGTAAAGTTGTAGATATTTTGTAAAGATTTTGATTGAATTATTTGAGTTGTAATAGAAACCTTTAACAAGGTAAAAGACTCTAACAAAGTCTATAAATTGTAAAGCCTTTAACCAGGTACAACATTTTGTAAAAGTGTTTGTAAAATCCTGTAGCAAGGTAGATCTAAAGATCTTGATTATCCTAATGGGGTAAGCTATCAAAAATAGCTAAACATGTAGCTCTAAACGAGCAACCTTTATTATTGCAGTAGTGAAGTTGTGGGTGCCATCCCCACCGCAATTTTTCTCTGTAACCAAGAGTTTCTGCGTAACCAAAATATTTGTGTTATGGAGTGAAATGTGTATGGATGTTATTTCTATGATTATGTTTTAGCATTATATATTATGATATCAACTTTACACAATTTATGTTTATCAGTAAGATTGTTTTTAAAGAAAAGTTTTGAAGTACTGATTCACCCCTCCCCTCTCAGTACATTAGCTTTCCTTGTTGGACCTAACATTTATTACCTGGAGCTGGAAATCCGCTATAAATATGTCTTTTCATACATTCTTTTGCACAGTATCTAGCTCAATGATGAAGTTTCTTGAATCATGGACACTCCTGTCAGGCTTACTAGCAGTAAAGCTCAAGTCACTTTCTTAGGAAACATCTCAGACCGAAGGTTTAAGGGAATGATGCAACATAAAAACCCTTTGATCATTGCTGCTATCAAATGGGTGCTCGGGGAAGACTTTATTGACATGGGTAGATATCGTGTCAACACGGACATGTGTTCACATTTTGTGGCCTCACTACTGGATATTGAAATGACTAGTTATGTGACTTCAGAGCTAACTTAGGTGCTCTTCCCTCTAGAATATCTAGGTGGCTTGGAGGACGTTGTGGCATATTACGTTCCTTTTAGAGGTTTACCCCTGGCATCAGATTTGTAGCGTTTCACCACCCTCGTAGAGGAGGTGACTTGCTATCCACTTATAGGTGGCTTGAAGGCCATGTCATTGTCGTCTCATCGCTTCCAAGCTGAGCTTGCCACAGATTTCCTCCTCTGGGTTCATTTGATAATGCTTGTTCTAGTTGGCACATATTGGTACATTGAATTCAAAGATTACATCTTCCCGTAGATCCTAACACCACATATTCTTCCAAACTTGGTGTTGGTGTCGATAGCTCAGGAATCCGACAGTGATTTCGAACAAGAGTAGTCAAAAGAAGATGATGATGAAGATGAAGATGATGATTTTGAATTTGGGATGGATGAGGAGGACAATGAGGAAGATCCCTGAAATACTACCACCCTACTCCAAAAAATTATCACTTTACTTTTTAAATATAGGCCACAGGCCTTTTGTATGTATTGCACAAAGATACTTATATAATATAATGATCTCCTCTATCTGCTCGAGGCGTATCTTGTGGTTCACTTTTTGCTTCTCAGAATGCATGAGGAAATATAATTAAATACATAAGGCACACTAAAAATACATTATTTACATTAGGAAAGTTGCTACTTTAGTGGAAGGGTTTAAGATGAAACCCGTTAACCGGGATTTCAAGAGATTCCCCCTGCATATTCTCAAGATTGAAAGCATTAGACCCCTTACAATTTATAATGTGGAAGAGTCCATCCCATAAACCATCAAACTTAGCATGTTGACTAGGCTTGGTTGCCCTCTCATTATATTTCAAAATAAGATCAACCTATTTGAGTCCCGGGTCAGAACTTTTCTTGTTATCAAACCACCTCTTGATGGTTGATTGGTAGTTTTGAAGAGACTTGAATGCTGCCTCCCTTGTTTCTTCTAGCTCAATAAGCTATGCCTACCTTACCTCCATGGGCTCATTTCCAGCTACCTTGATAGAATTGAGTAGCTGGAAGGCATGAATCTTCATGGACATGGGGAATAAGGCATCCTTGTCGTAGATCAACTTCTACGAAGAGTTATTTAGAGCTTTCTTAGGCATGATCCGGTCCACCCATAATGCACTTTTCAAATGGCGATGCCACTCCCTTTTGTGTTCAGACCCCATCCTTTTAATGAGTCTTATGAGATTCTTGTTGGTAGACTCAGCTAGACCATTTCCCCGTGGATAATAATTTGAGGAGATCTTTGGGTAGATACCTCAACTAAGAGAAAACTGAGTGACTCGTGACCTTGTGAATGCTCGCGCATTGTTTGATATTATGGTCTTCGGTGAACCATACCAACACACTTAGTTCTCCAGAAATGCTAGTGTTTCTGTCTTTGATGAATTCCTTAGGGGTATAGCCTTAGACAATTTGGTGAAGTAATCAGTGGCAATAAGGATCCATTTGTGTTCAGCTGAGCTTGGAGGATTAATCATTCCTATGAAATCTAGACCCCATTGAGCAAAGGGTTCTTCCACCATTATGGGCTTGAGTGGCATTGCTGCCTTTCTGCACCTACCATTGTAGTATTGATATTCTTTGCATTCTCTTACTAGAGTATGTACATCTTTAAACATCAAGGGCCAGAAATAGCCAACACGAGTAATCTTAATGATGGTGGTTTGCGTGAATAATGACCCCCTGAAAGGCCATGGTGGAATTCATGTAAAATCTTACTATCTTGGCCCTGGTCTATGTAGAAAAGTAGGATTCCGTCAAAATATCTTTTAAAAAGCACTCCTTCAACGAGGTGGAAACTGCTATTCTGCATCCTGTAGAATTTCTTCTTTTTAGGAGGGAGGTCAGCAGAGAAGATTCCAGTCTTCATGAAATGTTTTCTATTCTCAATCCAACATGCTTTTGTTTGCTCGGAGGTGACCATTACAACTTCCTCCATAGTAGTCTCGACCTCTTGGGGGCCAACTCCTAGGGCTATATATTCACAAAGGCCTTTTCCGCAGATTACCTTAGTGGGCCTGACATCAATGTCATATTCCAAGATTTTAGTAATCCAGTTTTCTCTTTTCTCTTTAATGTCGCCCTCCATTATATACTCACGGACTGAAGGATGAGCGACATACATAGTAGTCTTATTGCAGACAATAAAATGCTTGAACTTTTTGAGGCCTTTGATAATGGCCAATGCTTACTTTTCAACAAAGTTGTATTTATCGTCATACTTCTTTAGGGTTTTGGAATGGAAAGCTATCGCATGCTCACCCCTTTTATTTGCATCTTTTTGGGTCAGTACCACGACAATGCAATAATTGCTAGAGAAAACACACATTATGAAATCCGTGGACATATCAGGGTTGGAGAGTACAGGAGCCAAGGAGATGGTGTTTTTGATTTTCTCGAATGCCTCTTTTGCTTCAGGAGTCCATTTAAAATGCACTTCCCTTTTAATCATTAGCGTGATAGGCCTCACCATTCCAACAAAGTCTGAGATGAAACGACTAACAAAGTTGACTTTACCTAGGAAGGACTGAACGTTCTTCTTGTTGACAAGAAGAGGAATCTCCTTTATTGGCTTCACTCAATCTGGATTGATGGAGACTCCTTCTTTTGACACTACGTGTCCCAATAATTTCCCTTGCTGGACGCCAAAGATGTATTTCTTTGGGTTCAATGAAATGCCAAATTCCAAGCACTTCTAGAAGACTAACTCAAGGTGATCAAAATGATCGTCTTTATGCTTTGAAAACTCCATCAAGTCATCCAAGTAGATGAGGATGATTTTATTAATGAGCTCCTTAAAAGACAAATCCATAACCCTCTGAAAAGTGGCACCTTCGTTTGACAATCCAAATGACATTTTTTGGTAAGCGAATGTTCCCCACTTGGTTGTGAAGGTGGTCTTATGTTGGTCCTCTGGATTTACCAACACTTGGTTATAACTTGAGAATCCTTCTAGCATCGAAAACATCTCCGACCCCACCACAATGCTTAACAACTGTTCCATGGGTGGCAAAGGGTAATGGTCTTTTAGAGAGGCTTGGTTCAAGTCACGGAAGTCCACACAAAGCTGGATTTCCCCATTCTTCTTTCTGATAGGTACCAAATTTGATACCCATGTGCTATGCTTGATGGGGTAGATGATCTTGGACTCTATCAATTTCTGCAACTCCTGTGCCATAAGAAACTCAATCTTCAGATTGACAAGTCTTTGCTTTTGTCAAACTGACTTGGCCCCATCAGTGAGCTCAATGGTGTGCTAAAAAAATCCTTATATGACCATGCTAGAATGCCCACACATTCATCACAATATCGAGCCAATCTTTCTTGGTCTTTTGGGGAAACTTCCTTTTCGACTTTAAGTGTTCTCCCATTTCCTACTGACATTTCAGTGTAGTCACCTTATCGGTTATGAGTTTTTGTTTGTCAGTTTTAGCATCATCATGGTCAAATGAATTCTCCAGGGTGATCAATCCATTTGGGAGCTTGTTGGATTTCAATTGAATGAATTGATCCCCGTAAGCCTCCTTTACTTTAGACTTCAATTGATCGGCAAACTCTCACGAGTTTTGAATGAACATAGCAATTTTATCATCATTCTCAAAAACTTTCCAATGGGTGTCATTGTCTAGAATAGCTGGTTGAACAACCACATAAACTGCCTGGGGGTTGGCGAGCAAGTCCACAACAATGTTGAATTACAACCCAAGAGTGGCCATCTGATCAGTGATTATGTTTTCTTTTCAAGGAATCCTCTGGATGTTGAAGAAATCAATGCTTTCAATCAGATCCCATGTCCTATGATGGTAGGACCTCATGCAGATGTACTTGGCACTTGAGATTCCTTGGACTTGGTGCGTGATCAACTTAGAATCACCCAAAAATTTCAGATTCTTTATGTCCATCCTTTTTGCTAAACTTAGGCCTTGGATCAACCCTTCATATTCTGCTTCATTGTTGGAGGAAGCAAACTATAGGTGGAAAGATCTCAAGATTTGTTCACTCGAAGGTGAAGTAAGGCAAATTCCAACACCTAAACCTACCTTGCATCTTGCACCATGAAATTGCAAGGTCCAGAGCGCAGAAGACAACTCTTCCTTGGTTAGTGGACCCTTAGTTAGTTTTGGGATAACTTGATCCTCATAAAAAATATAGTAGGTATCAAGACCCACTTGGGATCTAGGCGGTATGACCTCATTTGTCAATACCATCAGTGAGCGTGATTATTCTGCATGGGGGACGCAAATCTTTCTTCACTAGCTCGCGAAGAACTGGCAACATTCCTGCTAGCAGGTCTCTCCACTTCTAACAGAGGTTCTTTCAACTGATTCTTCTTCTTTGGGATGCTAAGAAGATCCCATAAGGATATGTTAGTTTGGGCTTTCTTTAGCTGCTCCACCAAGTCCAATACTAATGGCACTGATGTTTTTGCCTCTCTCGGCTTATAGGGAATAAAATCCTTTCTTGGATATGTGGTAGCGACCGTGGGTTGTTTAGGAACTTTATCTGAGATGAACCTCCCTTGCGTGCCTACATTCTCTCCTATGAAATGTCTTTTTGATTAGAGGTTGTAATTTGACTGAACTTGAGGAGCCCCTAAGCTTGATGCAATTGCACCATTTGTGAGCACGATGTCTTCATCCTCCATCCAAGAGAATAATGCATGTTCCAGAGATATCTTTGTTTCCTTCTCTATTGACATACCTTGCATATGTGTGATAAGAGCCACATTGTCCATGCCAGGGGATGCATAAACTGAATCATCCGAGGCAAGACCTTGGCTTCGCTGATCTAAAATTTTTTGTTGGAAATTGTCTTTTGGGAAGTTTTTTGGGGCGTGGGCATTATTACATGGAAAACACCAAGAATTGGTGTCATCCGCTAGATTATTCTATCTGGGATAGATAGTTTGCAAAAGATTGGGCACTGGAAATATTTGGCCATTCGACTGACTTGAGGAAGCTCGATTATTCACATATTGGTTTTCCTGATATGTGGGTCTATTCCCTTAGAAATTTTGTTGGAAGGGAGGTCTAGCAGGTGGGATTTGAGATCTTTTCAAATTAGCGATTTTATTTGAGAAAGATCTCAACAAATTTTTCATATCATTGACTTCTACAACCAAAGATGAGGGAGAAGATGTAGTTGCTTTTTGGGATCTGAGACACACATACATAGATTGGGGTGCAAATGTGCTAGGCATGACTGGCTCAGGAACTTTATTTGATAACTCGGGAAAGACCGACATGAGCGGTCATGACACAAGCTTTCTAGCATCAATTAAATTATTTTATGCTTGGACCACCAAATCATACGCATTTGGGAGATTATTTCCTTTGAGAGATTCGATCATCATAGATATATCTGAATTGAAGGCTTTCAAATGAAAAAAACACCATATCCATAGGTGCACGAGTAGACAACGATATTCTTTGCCAGGTCCTCTGAAACCTCATATTGAATTCTATCACCGCTTCTTGAGGAGCCCTTTTGATGGTAATCAATTGCTGCATTAGGGATGATCTATCTGCCTTGTTAGAAAATCTATCAAACAAGCAGTCACCCAGCTGATCCCAATTGGTTATAGAGTTTGGACCAAGAGATCTATACCAATCTAAAGATTTCCCTTTGAATGAAGCCGCAAGCAATATTAGAGCTACATTTTTCTCTGTTATGTTATGGACGGTCTAGACATTGACCACATCTTGTAGGTGTTCCCCCAGCGTCTTGAAATATTCTTTGGTGAATTTAGGGATGGATTTTAGTGAGGAGGTAAGAATTGGCCCCCATACTGCAAGTGGAATAGGAGGAGTGAGAGAGATACTTATATTCTAGGTCACGAAGTTTCTAGGAGGAATCTGAGCCATTACAATAGGAACAAGTACCACAGGGCAAATAGGTGGATTCTAAGAAGAAGTAGCTATAGGTGAATGGACGCTTACAAGGGGTGGGATAATAAAATTGGGATTTAAAGCTATTTGGCTCTTGGTAATAGGTCTACAACTCATAAAATTGCTTAGGCTTGTTCAAAATTATGGTCCCACCGGGCATGCTAGAAAAAGAACTGTTGACTATTAATTTTGCATTAAATGCTATCAACGTTATGGAAAAATCCATGATGGGGGACCTTTTGCGCAAGATTCACTAAATTACCTCCGGGTTTGAGAAGATGACTCTTCATACAATTGGGGGAGGAAAGGGGAAGAGGAAAACATTAAAAAAAGCTACACTACTTAGGCAATACACTTGAATATTTTTTAAAACACTAACAACATATGAAACCCAGATGCATGCGGTTTTAGAGATCATTCAACAATATACATGCTCAAAACTATTTGAGAGGATAATTCAACAAAAACTCATTCAACATAATATGACATTCACCATTCATCCAATAGATAACAAGTCCTAAAACATAGTTTATTCCATGGAGTCTCACAACATATATCACAGAAGTTATCAAATTTGAAAACAACACAAAAGTAAGTGTATTAATCTTCAAATAATAAATCATAAAGGCCATAGGCACAATCTGACATGTCTATCATTCACCAAATTTAATTAACATAAAGGCTTCTTCAATGAGCCAAAGTCTAAAAATCTCTCTAAAGTCTGAACCCCTTAAAAAGCAGAAAAAGAAGGCCTATATGATAGTTCTAATACTTAATGTTAAGTACAGATGCCAAGCTAACAAGATGAGGGGGGGGGGGGGTGAATCATACAAACTTAATCTTCCATAAAAACAATAGATTCAACCTCGGTAACATAAACTTCAGTAATATAACCAAAAATGCTAAACATGCAAACTCAAAAGCATATAAACATCATAACACTCATAACACCAGATTTAAAATGGAAACCCAAATAGGGAAAAACCACTGTGGGATTTCAGACCCACTAAGAAATATACTCTTCTAGAGTATGCTCGGTTAAAAGAAAATCCTGTTAAAGATTACAAACACATTGGTAGATGTGACCTAGTTAAGGGATTTCCCTTAGATCTGTTAGGATCTTCACCTTGTTAGAAGTGACCTTGTTAAAGGATTTCAAACACTCAATCAAAATGTCACCTTGCTAGAGGGTTTTACAAATAAGACTGTTAAATCCACTCGGTTAAGAGATTTTCTGTCACTTCACAAAATAATAGTAATAAAAATCTATCTACAACTTCACATTAAAAAATGCTAAAGCAGATTCTTATTTGCTCAATACAATAGGACTTATCTTGTCGATCTGCTGGGCTCTATACTTTGTTATTCAAACAGGTCTTCAAGCTTCTGTGCTCGATAATCACTATGTAGCATCCCTGTGCATACACTTGCCCGCATACATTGTTTATCAACACTTCCTTATTTATAAACAATTCGCCAACCGCTTAATCTCCTTGATCACATATCCCATGATCAATCATAGCCATCAGATCTTCAATCTTGACTAGGTTCAATGTATCCTTTGATCTAAAAACATTTTACCCCACCTTGGAACTTGCATACATTTCTTGGAACTTGTGCTAGGGTATTGTGGTTCAATCTAAGCTGTAGATCTTCCTGCTGATTTTCTTTTGCCATAGATTCTTTAACAAACTTCATGCATGACATACCATTCATTTAATCAATTCTAGCTCATCAGCTTCCTTCATTAAATAATGCTTATATTCATTCAATGCATTCTGTTACTACTCGGTTGCAACTCGGTAAATACTAAACTTTACTTGGTAGACATTCTGCCTTCATTAACCGATAGCGATAACCTTAGGGTTTACCGACTAGGTTCCTTAGGGTTTATCGACTAGGTTCTTTGCTCGGTAACATAGTATAGTATTAACCTTACAATAAACAACATATGCAGGTTATCAAAACAATCTAAACATCATGATCTCATCATTGTCTAACTCGGTAATAGTTTCCCATTGAATAACTTATTCCTTCCCTTATTCATCACATTCTTTCTATGTCTTTTACCGAGATCTTTATACTCATCAAATCATACTTCTTAAGATATGGCAACATCATACTGAATTAGAAAATCAATTTCTTGACATCAATGACAAAATAATAATATTAAGATAGTAAACATCCTTGATCAGTTATATCCATAATTATCAACAACCTTCTCAATATCTTAATTGAAATGCCAACAATCTCTCCTTGTCTGTTATAATGCCAACCATCTCCCTCTTTGGCATTGATGGCAAAACTAATTGATTTGACCTAATTGATTCGGATTGCTATGAGATTCTGAAATGCTGAAATTCTCTCCCCCTATTATCAGTCTTCTCCCCCATACATTAGTCTTCTCTTTTCTTCACTCTTCTCCCCCTTTGACAACAATGCCAAAAAGTAAAGAACTAAAACATTATTTCTTCCTGTATGAAGTGATTTCCTGTTGTTATGTGTCTACTTAGTCTCGGTCAAAGCATTTTGTCTTCAATTCTTGTGCCCTATTATTGTTTCCTGCACACCTTTAGAAAACATCCTAAAGTGTGTAAATCAACATCAACTTCTAAAAGATATTATGTAGAGTCATCAAATTGATGCGTTCACCGAACTCGGTCAGTGAATAGAAGATAGGGGTAGGACCCCTAACTTACTTCTGAGATACTCAAAAGTGTCCCTTGCCAGTGGATTGGTGAAGATATCTTCTATTTGTTCCTTTGTGGCAACATACTCCAACACCACTTTCTTCTCTTGAGCTTCTTCTCTAAGATAATGATATTTGATAGAGATGTGCTTTGTCTTAGAGTGCCTAACAGGGTTTCATTGAAATGTTAATGGCACTAGTATTGTCACAGAATATAGTTACTGGCTCAATAACTTTCTCATTTATACCATCCAACAATTGTTTGATCCATGCTATGTTGGTACAATTTAATGTTGCAACAACATATTCAGCTTTTGCTATTGATTGTGAAACACATCCTTGTTTCTTGCTAAGCCAACTCACTAGTCTTTCTCCTAATAAGAAAGCTCCTCCACTTGTGCTTTTTCTGTCATCAATGTTGCTTGCCTAATTAGCAATAGTATAAAGTTTCAAATCAAAGTCATTTCCTTTATGATATACTAAGCCATAATCTTCAATGCCTTTCAAGTATCTGAAAAATTCTTTTGATTGCTGCCATGTGTGTTTCCTTAGGATCTACAGAAAATCTTGCAACTATACCTACTGCATGTGCTATGTCTGGCCTGCTATGAACAACATATTGTAGCTTTCCAATCATGGATCCGTAAAGTGTCTCATCAGCAGATGTAGATTCATCATTCTTTGATAATTTACAATTGGTAGTCATAGGAGTACTTACTGGTTTTGAATCCTCCATTCCATATTTCTTCAAGATTTTCTTTATGTACTTGGATTGAGTAATGAAAACCTCATTTTTTATTTGCACTATCTGTAAACCTATAAAATACTTTATCTCACCGATTAATGACATCTCAAATTCTTTGCTCATTTCATTTCCAAAGTTCTTGCATAGAGAGTCATTTCCAAAAAAGATAATATCATCAACAAATATGGCTTAGATTAGTATTCCATTTTCATCATTCTTCATGTACATATTGTTGTTTTCACTTGTTCTTATAAAACCAATCTTGATTAAATAAGAGTGCAGTCTTTCATACCATGCTCTAGGTGCTTGTTTCAGACCATATAAAGCTTTGTTCAATTTACATACCTGATCTTTATTCTTGTCTTCAACAAATCCTTCAGGTTGTTCAATAAAGACTTCTTCTTCTAATATACCATTCAGAAATGCAGATTTGACATCCATTTGATATACCTTGAAATTTTTGTAAGAAACATATGCCAACAATGTTCTTACTCCTTCAAGTCTAGCCACAGGTGCAAAAGTCTCACCATAGTCAATTCCTTCTTCTTGGGCATAACCTTTGCAAACTAGTTTTGCTTTATTTCGAATGACCTCACCTTTTTCATTCAGCTTGTTTCTAAAAATCCACTTTGTATCGATTACATTTTTGTCCTTCGGTCTTGGGACTAGTGTCCATGTGTCATTCTTCTTGATTTAATCAATCTCTTCTATCATAGCATTTATCCAATCTTCACTGTAAAATTCCTCTTTCACTATCCTCAGTTCAAATTCAGATATCAGACATGTGTTTTGTCTCAGTTTGTTCCTTGCCATCACTGGATCATCCTTATCTCCTATAATCTGACTTGATGCATGATGTCTTCTGACATACTTGGCTAATACAGGCTCGGTAGGCTCTATATGATCTTCTTCATCACTCAGTAACTGGATATTTTCTTCATTTTCTTCACTAACTCTCTCGGTAGGACTTGTCGGTTGAACATATACAAATCCTTCATAATTTTCTGGTTCTTTGGAATTTCCTTCATCATTTCTTTTTGCAAATTCATCAATTTTCACATTTGCACTTTCTACTATTTTGTTAGATGATTTGATCAGACATTTAAATGCTTTGCTTCTAGAAGAATAACCAAGAAATGTTTCTTCTTCACTTTTCTGATCAAACTTTCTATTTCTATCATCTTTGTGTACATAGCATCTACTTCCAAAGATTTTAAAATAATTTACATTAGGTTTCTTGTCATACCATATTTCATATGGTGTCTTCAAAGTTCCTTTCTTCAGTTGTACTCGGTTCAGGGTGTAAACTGATGTGCTTATTGCTTCTCTCCAAAATGTTTGTGGCACTTTCTTTTCAATCATCAGGGTTCTGGCACAATCCACAATAGATCTGTTTCTTCTCTCAGCTATTTCATTTTATTGTGGAGTTCTCGTTGCAGAGACTTGTCTTTTTATACCATGATCATTGCAGTATAAGTTGAACTCATTAGATGTGAACTGTCCTCCTCTGTCTGATCTAAGACATTTTAGTTGTCTTCCTGTTTCATTTTCAACTCTTGCCTTGTACTATTTAAACATTTGAAAAGCTTCTAATTTTTCTTTTAAAAACATAACTGACATCATCCTTGAATAATCATCCACAAATAATATGAAATATTTATCACCATAATAACTTTGAACTTTCATAGGACCATAAAGATTAGTGTGCACAGGATCTAAAATTCCCTTAGAAGTGTAGGACTTACTTGTAAAGCTTGATCTTGTCATCTTACCCATTTGACATCCTCGGCACATAGCATTCTCAGGTTTTTCAAGACTTGGTAGACCTCTTACTTGGTGCTTCTTGCTTATTTTGATCAGATTATCAAAATTTACATGACAAAACCTTTTATGCCATAACTAGGTATCATCTATCTTTGCATACAGACACTTATTCCGAGTTGAGTCAAGGTGAAATGTGTTACCTTTTGTTTATGTCTTGGTAGCAGCTAACTTTCCATGCTTGTCATGAACTTTGACAATTCCTTTCTGAAATTCTATTCAGTAACCTGTGTTTTGTAGCTGTGCTACACTCAACAAATTATATTTCAAACCTTCAACCCAATAAACATCATTACATTTAGCATTGTCAAGGAGTGTTATAGATCCTTTACCTTTTACTGGACATGGTGCATCATTACCAAATCTTACATAGCCTCCATCATAATCTTTTAACATAACAAACTTGTGTTTAACACCTGTCATGTGATGTGAGTATCCAATATCTATGATCCAAGAATCATTAGTATTTATGTCAGATATTAGGGATTTTTCTTCATACCTTTCTTCATCTGATCTATCTTTGATAGCCACATAAACTACTTCCTCTATATCAGTTTCATCTGATTTATCATCATTGGATTCCTCATCAGCTATTAGGCATGACTTTCTATCTCTTCTTCTGAAATGTCGGTGTCCTTTGTAATGATTATCTTTTTGTCTGTCATCTCGATAATGTCTCTTTTCTGTAGAATCTTTGTCAGGACAGTTAGAAGCCATATGTCCTATCTTATCACAATTGAAACATTTCAAAGGTAGTTTTCCTTTATACTTACCTTTGCCTCTCGGTAACCTTCTGGCTAATAGTGCTTCAAACTCTTCTTTCTCTCTGATTTCCTCATAAAATTTGTGTAGTTCTTCCATGTTTTTCTGAAATCTTTCACTTGCTCCACTATGATGCCCTTTAGTGTACTTACTTATTCTATCATTGTAATCATTAGATTCACCAATATGAAAAGAACTAAATGCAGATTCAACTTTATTTACTGATGACCCGCTGTTATCAAAATTACTTAACTCAAATGCATGTAGCTTACCAATAGTATCATCCAAAGAAACTGGCATATTGGGTATAGACCTGAATTCATTGATTGCAGAGACTCGGATTGCATAAGCTAGTAGAAGGGTTCTTAACAACTTGTTATATCCTTTTCTTCAATAGTTCCACTTGCTCCTTTGATTTGATTGACAATCTCCTTTAGTCTTGTACTGTACTGGGTTATGTTCTCACCTTCATTCGTCGTCAGAGATTCAAGTTGTCCTCTTAGACTATCCACTTTTGCTCTTTGAACATGCTCATCACCGCCATACACAGATATTAGCTTGTCCCACATTGCCTTGGCATCATTGTAGCCTTCTAGATCATTAAACTCTGAGTCGGTCAATGCAGATGTTATTTCAATCATTGCTTGTATATGTTCTTGTTTTGCTTTTATCTCTTCCAATGTCAATGGATAGGTGCTCGGTGCAATGAAATCATTCTCCAAATAATATACAACATATTCTCCAACTCCTGATAGGTGCAGCTTCATCCTTTTCTGCCATGTAGAGAAACTTGACTTGTTCAGCTTCGGTGCATCTCTCTTATACATCTTTGGATCTTTTCTCAAGTACCTTTAAACTTTTCTTCCGGAGTCCAGAACTCTGATACCAATTGATAGTTCTGATACATAATGTTAAGTACAGATGCCAAGCTAACAAGATGAGATGGGGGGGGGGGGGTGAATCATACAAACTTAATCTTCCATAAAAATAACAGATTCAACCTTGGTAACATAAACTTCAGTAATATAACCAAAACTGCTAAAAATGCAAACTCAAAAGCATATAAACATCATAACACTCATAAAACCAGATTTAACGTGAAAACCCAAATAGGAAAAAATCACTGTGGGATTTCAGACCCACTAAGAAATATACTCTTCTAGAGTATGTTCGGTTAAAAACAAATCCTGTTAAAGATTACAAACACATTGCTAGATGTGACCTAGTTAAGGGATTTCCCTCAGATCTGTTAGGATCTTCACCTTGTTAGAAGTGACCTTGTTAAAGGATTTCAAACACTCAATCAGAATGTCACCTTGCTAGAGGGTTTTACAAATAAGACTGTTAAGTCCACTTGGTTAAGAGATTTTCTGTCACTTCACAAAATAATAGTAATAAAAATCTATCTACAACTTCATATCAAAAAATGCTAAAGTAGATTCTTATTTGCTCAATACAATAAGACTTATCTTGTCCATCTATTGGTCTCTATACTCTGTTATTCAAACAAGTCTTCAAGATTCTGTGCTCGGTAATCACTACGTAGCATCCCTGTGCATACACTTGCCCGCATGCATTGTTTATCAACAGTTCCTTATTTATAAACAATTTGCCAACCGATTAATCTCCTTGATCACATATCCCATGATCAATCATAGCCATCAGATCTTCAATCTTGACTAGGTTCAATGTATCCTTCGATCTGAAAACGTTTTACCCCACCTTGGAACTTACATACATTTCTTGGAACTTGTGCTAGGGTATTGCGGTTCAATCTGAGCTGTAGATCTAATGGTCGATTTTCCTTTGCCATAGATTCTTTAAAAAACTTCATGCATGGCATACCAATCATTTAATCAATTCCAGCTTATCAGCTTCCTTCATTAAATAATGCTTGTAGTCACATAAATCTGTCCAGTTTAATTAAATGAATATTTGCTATTTATTTGATTAAAAATCCACTAGCCATCAGTTAATTAAATTAATACTTAATTAATTCATCTTCAAACATTCTCCTATTAATTAAATAAATAAATTAATTTATTTTAATTAATTCCATGACATGATGCATTTTATTTTAAATGCCTAAATATGATTAAGTAAAAATTATAATGTTATGATACTACAACTTATGGTTTTAATAACTGCACCGTAATGCAATTAAAAAGGGATAATGAATGCAATGTAAATGAATCCCAAAATAAGCATAATAAGATACTTAATAATGGATGAATGAATGCACCTTTTAACTAATGAATAGATAAATGAATGTATGCAATGATAAATGATAAAGGATAATAAAATGATAATGGATAACTGACACTAAATGAATCCATATTAAATGGTTTAATATAATCAAGGACAATTTGATCATATGAATGAGTCTAACCCTCATGTTTATGCAATGATGCAAATGAGTAATGAAGGCTAATGTTAATTAAATGAACTTTTATGCAACTTAATTTAAAATGACATGAATGTGCAAAATGCAACTAAATGTGATGATGATATGATTATGAAGAATGCAAGTTTTTTGAGACTTTGCATGATGAATTGATGATGTATCAGAGTACTCGGTCATGATTGTATCCAAGACCAGCTTAATGTTCACATAACTGTTCATATGAACTGCGTTCACATTTGCATATAAATCATACATATGAATGAGTGAATGGATGGGTGATATGCAACAGAATGCAATATATAATCAGATGAGATGAAATGACGATCCATAGTGCTCTATTTTCATCATTGAGCTTTTAAAATGTTGGAAGAGAATACAAGCATCTTGACATAATGATTCAAGATGACTTGAGTATTTCTTTCATGGATTTTGATATAGCAAGTTAATACAAACAACTTGATATAAGGGTCAAGTCGACCAGAGTATTGCTTGCAGAACAAACAAGGATCATCTCCGTTCATGCATGACTTGGATCGTCCTCCTTGATCTTGATTTGATCAAATCCCGAGACAAGTTCATACCATAATAAGAAACAAAACCTTTATCCAATTGGTTGAGGAGGAACCAAAGAAAGAGCATTGTTCTTGTAAGCAAATAGTATGTACATAAAGAATAAAGAATATGGATCCTTGATCAACATCAACAATCAAACTATCTTCAACAAGGATGCATCCTTCCTTACCAAAAACAAAGACAAAATATCATTTTCTTTGACAAGAAAATTGTGTTAAGTTATCAAATACTTGGTTGATTTGTGAGTAATTCATTCATTTATATATATCAGGTTCCTACAACATTGTTTGTGTATCTTCGGTGCATTATTCCGATGAAGTTCTAGGGCATGTACTAATGGTGTCTATGTGGGAAGTTCACTAAGCTACGTGATCTTATGAAAAATGCAGTCATAGATCACTATGGCTTGCTGACTATAGCGTATACCTCAACCATATGAGCATGAACCATTACAAAGGATACATATTCTTTATTCTTTATGTACATACTGTTTGCTTACAAGAACAATGCTCTTTCTTTGGTTCCTCCTCATCCAATTGGATAAAGGTTTTGTTTCTTATTACGCTATGAACTTGTCTCAGGATATGATCAAATCAAGATCAAGGAGGACGATCCAAGTCATGCATGAATGGAGATGATCCTTGTCTGTTTCGCAAGCAATACTCTGGTCGACTTGACCCTTATATCAAGTCGTTTGTATTAACTTGCTATATCAAAATCCATGAAAGAAATACTTAGGTCATCTTGAATCATTATGTCAAGATGCTTGTATTCTCTTCCAACATTTTAAAAGATCAATGATGAAAATAGAGTACTATGGATCATCATTTCATCTCATCTGATTATATATTGCATTCTGTTGCATATCACCCATCCATTCACTCGTTCATATGTATGATTTATATGCAAATGTGAACGCAGTTCATATGAACAGTTATGTGAACATTAAGCTGGTCTTGGATACAATCATGACCGAGTACTCTGATACATCATCAATGCATCATGCAAAGTCTCAAAAACCTTGCATTCTTCATAATCATATCATCATTACATTTAGTTGCATTTTGCACATTCATGTCATTTTAAATTAAGTTGCATAAAAGTTCATTTAATTAACATTAGCCTTCATTACTCATTTGCATCATTGCATAAACATGAGGGTTAGACTCATTCATATGATCAAATTGTCCTTGATTATATTAAACCATTTAATATGCATTCATTTAGTGTCAGTTATCCATTATCATTTTATTATCCTTTATCATTTATCATTGCATACATTCATTTATCTATTCATTAGTTAAAAGGTGCATTCATTCATCCATTATTAAGTATCTTATTATGCTTATTTTGGGATTCATTTACATTGCATTCATTATCCCTTTTTAATTGCATTATGGTGCAGTTATTAAAACCCATAAGTTGTAGTATCATAACATTATCATTTTTACTTAATCATATTTAGGCATTTAAAATCATAAAAACCCATTTGTCTCCAAACATTAGTTCATACCATTTTACATATCCATTATACATATGCATTCATTTAGACCACATCATATAAAGTTTTGTACTTTACATTTTGTTTATCCATATTACATCCATCTAACAACATCTAGATGCATACACATACATAACATTATTTATCCAAAAATTGCATTAACATCATTACATGTCATTATCTCATCATTATATCAAAAATAGGAAACACCAAAATTCTGTTCATAAATCCTCATAAAGCATACATTATCATCATGGCATTACATACATAAAGCATCACATCAAATCACACAAGAACACATATATAAACCTGCATTCATATATCAGTATCGAACATTATCAAATCTTCATAAAAAATGCACATAGGAATCATCTCATAAATGCATACATATACACGTATCCATCTAAGCAATAAAAACATACAATCACCATCCTGCATAGCATCCATACATATCAAATACATATCATCAAAAAATGGGATCTCCTCATATGTATCATCTCATGTATCTGAGTACAATGAAGTCTACAAAATCAACTACCAAGAGCCATCCAAGATACAGTCCAAAAATAACATTGATACAATACATATATGCAAAAATGCTCTCTCAAATGCCACTTTGACTAGATGCTACACCACCATCACCACCTGCTTCCCCACTGGTCACATCACCACCTGATCCATTTCTCTGTGGAGGCCCCATCAATCCCCCACTAGCTCCTGCACCCCCTGACCTATCTCTCCATAGAGGACCCATCACACCCCCACTACTCTGCATCCTCTGTGATCGCTCTAATCTAGCCTATCGCATCTGCGAATAGCTCAGTGCTCATTGACTGGATGGTACCACCTGCTCATATAGGCCCCACCAATAATCAACCTCTCCACCTACCCTCCGTACCTCCCTCGCCAATGCCTCCATAGATGGCCCTTGTCCCTGTACTCCCTCCAGCACCCTCACTCTCTCCCGCAACTGGATCACCCTGTCCATGGCTTGATCTCTCTCCTGCAACACTACAGTCAGCTCTGACTCCCGTGCAAACAACTGCACATCCCTAGCTGCAACCTTTGCCTCCAACTCCTCCACCCGTGCATCAAATGCCTCAAGTTGAGACTGGAAATGTACTATCAGTCACTCCCACATATCTCCACCTGATCCCTCTCCTGTCTCCATAGCTGCCTCACTAGTATGCCCCTCTCTAGTGGCTCCCTCCCCTCTCTCCATCAGTATCTCCCTCTCCATCTCTCTCCCGCCCAATCTCACTCCTCCCTGCATCAATGGTCCTTGCGATATCCACAGTGGCAATCTGCCTCTCCCTCTCTGCTGAATCCGACTCCCCAACCAACCACCTCCTCCATCACCTCCTCCTCCATCTCTACCATCTCCTCTCCCTCCTCCACCTGCCATCAGTCCTCGACCTCCTGCCCTCCTCCATCTCCATCCCCTCTCATCCTCAAAATCAGGCACCAGCTCTACTAGATCGGATATTCGTAGAATCAGATGTGCCGCCAGGTACTGCGTGTACTCATCTGATACCCCTGCATCCACGACCCTTGGTCGTATGTCCCAAGGTCTCACCTATAGTGTCCGAAACTCTGCCAGTGCCTGGTCATAGGCAGCACTAGCCCCCATCCATATCTCTCTCATATCACCTGAGCATACTCCCCTGATCCACTCGGTAACCCCTGTCGCCACCCAAACTGTCTCAGGACTCTCCTGGGCACCTATCTCTCTACATGGTACGAGGTCCTCCCAATGAGGAATTGGGTCATGAACACATAGAGCAGTGCCTCTGCATCATCATCCCAAGGCTTGCACTCCAGGTACAGTCTCAATATAACTGCATCCAAATCATCTAATGCCTGCCGCCACCACTCTAACTTCCCCAGGTGGGGCTAACCCATCATACCACTATACATAAACATATATGGCTGATCCACTGCGCGGAACCTAAGACTCACTGGTCGAGTCACTGGTAGATGCTCCCATGCCCAGATATGTAGTAGCATCACTCCCACTGCTAAGGAGCCCCTCCCACCATATACCATCTCATGCAGCTCTTGATAAAGGTGCGCCAGCACGCACAGTCCCTAGGTGAATCGGGTCCCCTCTATGATCATCTGCTCTATCACCTGTCCCCATCCAATGGCTAGACCATGAAAGCACTATCAGGACATAGTAATCCTCCCACAATGTCAGATACGACTGCTGGTAAAGGCTCATATAGGGTCGTAATCTCCTCCCACGAAATGGAGCCATCATCAATAAAAACATCCTCATCGAAGAACCTCTGTACTACAAGAGTCCCCTAGGATCTGTCATATATCACCAACTCCCCCCGAATCAGAATATGCAGAATGCACTAAACATCCTCTAGGGTCACTGTCATCTCCCCCTGTGCAAGGTGAAAGGTGCACGTCTTGCTGTGCCACCGCTCTGCTAATGCCGTAATCAATCCGTGATTCATCTGAATCACGGGCATGTGCATCACATCATATAATCCAGTTGCGGTAATATAATTGATCTTGGCCTCTATCAGCCGATCCCGCAACCCCTGTGTTACCGGATGTCTCTCACGTAACTGCACCACGCGTAGATCCTCCTACACACGGACATCAATCACTCCTCAATCAGTTGTTTTGTTTTCAAAACTTTCTTAAGTTTAAACCTAATACTATCAACAGATACTTTGATCAAGTATCTTCGGGTCTTAATAGGTAAGCAATCATGACACACCTAGACTTCAACAGACATTTTTTTCTCCTAAATGACCTAAGTCTCATCAAGTTGCTATGGTTCAAAACAACTCCCACTTCGCCTCCCTATCCATCCATCTTTAGCATCGAGAGATTTTCACACAAATTGGGGCATTCCTTATCTTGCAAACAAAAGCGCTACTTATCTACAATAGCTCTAAAACCCTAACCACAACACTTTAACAGCTATCCAAAAGCGCTAAAAATACAAAAACGCTACAACAACATGACAACAGTGCTGCTTAAACACAAAAGTGCTCAATTAAGCACTCCATAGTGCTTAAACATCAAAAGCGCCTAAAATAGCCTACAATAGCGCTAAAAATTGCAAAAGCGCTCAAACAACACCTCAATAGTGCCATTGCAGCACAATAGCGCTAGTTAATTGGACAATAGTGCCAAAACGTATTTTCAGCACTATTGTTCCGACTCAACTTGGACTCAGCAAAAAGCGTATCAAAATTACATAAAAATTAAAATTTCAAATTTGTGTACCACTGGTCCGTAGTCGTCTGGCCGCTGGAACCAATGGACTCGCTCAAAATGGTGCTCTGCAACTGGTACCGATATCCTGACTGCTGCTCGCTCCTCTCAAAAGACAATCTCAGAGCTCTGGTTTCACACCGGTCGCGGTAACAAATGATCCTGTTTTCACCCCTTTTTCCCTATTTAAACCCTTCACAGTCACCATAACTTTCCCCCGCTCACTGCTGTGGTCCCCGTAACCTTTCCGAGCCTCCCATTTCTCCATTTTACCCCCGATTTCTTCTATTTTTCATCCGCGTTGCTAACTTCTCCTCTTCTACCACCCTGCCAATTTTCATTCTTTTTCGAGAGATTGCCCAATTTTTTGAAATTTTTCAGCTCATGTCTCGAGGGGGCATACCACCCATTAAATTTACATTTTATGGGGCATATTTCTTCACGCTTATTTTTTCTTTCTTTGAAATGACACGATAAACCGCACCATCTCAAAGAGGGGCAAATGTAGTCACATCAATCTGTTCAGTTTAATTAAATGAATATTTGCTATTTATTTGATTAAAAATCCACTAGCCATCAGTTAATTAAATTAATATTTAATTAATTCATCTTCAAACATTCTCTTATTAATTAAATAAATTAATCAGTTTATTTTAATTAATTCATTAAACCAAATTCACAATCAATTAAATGAATAAATCATATTTATTTCATTTAATCCCCTATTCCTCTTTTAAATAAATTAAATCAAACATTTATTTAAATCATTATCCCCCCCACTTGCATTTTCCTACAAATGCAACTTGCACACATTTATTGAAATAAATTAATTTATTTTAATTAAAAATCTTATTTTCCCTCACCCACCAAACCCACTTGCAAATCTAATCCCCTTCTAGATTCTTCTAAACCCCTTCCTAATTAGCCTAATCCATCCCCTAATTATTGTCACATTCCTAAGCAACTTAGAGTCACTTCTCAAAGACTTCAAAGTCTTTGAAAAACATTTAATTCTTTGTGTGTTCAACAATTTAACCTCCAAAGTCTTCCAAGATCACTAATAGCTCTTACATGACCATTAATGGCTCTTGCATAACCATTTATGGTTATTTCAACTTGCACTCATATGTCTCCTCAAGCATTTATTGCTTTGACCATATTTATCCCTCTTGCCTTTGCACAAGAGTTTACCCATTGGATAAAAGCTTTATTCTTTGAATAAAGAATTTATTCATTCAACTAACCTTGACCTTAACTCCCAAAGCCATGTCAAGCATTTAATGCTTATTCCTTCTCCTCTCAACCTATCTCACATCAACACTTGTCATCTTGGGATTGGGTTGAAAGCCCTCACATGGATCTCAAACCATTCAATCTTGACCCCTGTTGAGATTGCTCAATCTCAACCATCCATTGCTCCATTTTTCCAATAAATAGAGCCCATTTCTTCATAATCCAGATCCTAAAAACTTGTATGCATTTAAGCTATATGCATTTTGAGAGAGCATTTTTAGCATAATCAACTTATATATTGTCATTTTGGTTAAAATAAATCATTTTAGCATCAATAGCTTAATATTAGCTTCCTTATTTACATTTAGAGCAATATTTCAATCTCAAACCTCCATAAGCATCCATAGTGCAAAAAATTGTTGAGAGCTACACTATTTTGGAATTTGGAGAGGAGAGGAACAAGGGAGAAGAAACCAAGAGCACGTTAGGAGGTATTTGGAGATGCCTCATCATATTTACCTTCTTAGTTAGATATTTTATCATGCTTTTGATATCTCTTTTGATATGCTTGTGTAGGAAAGTATTTTGTTTGTGATTTCTAACACTAACGGTTTCCTTTCTTTTCTTGTTTGTGTCTTGACATCATGGACTAACCTTCCCTTTTTGCAGAGCATCAATGCTTATATTCATTCAATGCATTTTGTTAATACTCGATTGCAACTTGGTAAATACTAAACTTCACTCGGTAGACATTCTACCTTCATTAACCAATAGCGATAACCTTAGGGTTTACCAACTAGGTTCCTTAGGTTTTACCAACTAGGTTATTTGCTCGGTAACATAGTATAGTATTAACCTGACAATCAACAACATATCTAGGATATCAAAACAATCTAAACATCACGATCTTATCATTTTCTAACTCAGTAATAGTTGCCCATTGAATAACTTATTCCTCCCCTTATTCATCACATTCTTTCTGTGTCTTTTATTGACATCTTTATACTCATCAAATCATACTTCTTAAGATATGGCAACATCATACTAAATTAGAAAATCAATTTATTGACATCAATGACAAAATAATAATATTACCACAGTAAACATCCTTGATCAGTTATATCCATAATTATCAACAACCTTCTCAATATCTTAATTGAAATGCCAACAATCTCTCCTTGTCTATTATAATGCCAACAATCTCCCTCTTTGGCATTGATGGCAAAACCAATTGATTTGACCTAATTAATTTAGATTGCTGTGAGATTCTGAAATGTTAAAATGCTCTCCCCCTGTTATCAGTCTTCTCCCCCATACATTAGTCTTCTCCTCTTTTCTTCAGTCTTCTCCCCCTTTGACAACAATGCCAAAAAGTAAAGAACTAAAACATAATTTCTTCATGTATGAAGTGATTTCCTACTGTTATGTGTCAACTTAGTCTCGGTAAAAGCATTTTGTCTTCAATTCTTGTTCCCTGTTATTGTTTCCAACACACCTTTAGAAAACATCCTAAAGTGTGTAAATCAGCATCAACTCCTAAAAGATATAATGTGGAGTCATTGAGTTGATGCGTTCACCGAACTCAGTTAGTGAATAGAAGATAGGGGTAGGACCCCTAACTTACTTTTGAGATACTCAAAAGTGTCCCTTGGTAGTGGCTTGGTTAAGATATCTGCTATTTGTTCCTTTGTGCTAACATACTCCAACACCAGTTTCTTCTCTTGAGCTTCTTCTCTAAGATAATGATATTTGATAGAGATATGCTTTGTCTTAGAGTGCATAACAGGGTTTCTTTGAAATGTTAATGGCACTAGTATTGTCACAGAATATAGTTACTGGCTCGGTAACTTTCTCATTTATACCATCCAACAGTTGTTTGATCCATGCTATGTTGGTACAATTTAATGTTGTAGCAACATATTCTGCTTCTACTATTGACTGTGAAACACATCCTTGTTTCTTGCTAAGCCAACTCACTAGTCTTTCTCCTAAAAAGAAAGCTCCTCCACTTGTGCTTTTTCTATCATCAATGTTGCCTGCCCAATCAACATCAGTATAAACTTTCAAATTAAAGTCATTTCCTTTCTGATATACTAAGCCATAATCTTCAGTGCCTTTCAAGTATCTAAAAAATTCTCTTGATTGTTGTCATGTGTGTTTCCTTAGGATCTGCAGAAAATCTTGCAACTATACCTACTACATGTTCTATAGCTGGCCTGCTGTGAACAATATATTATAGCTTTCCAATCATGGATCGGTAAAGTGTCTCATCAACAGATGCAGATTCATCAGTCTTTGATAATTTACAGTTGGTAGTCATAGGAGTACTTACTGGTTTTGAATCCTCCATTCCAAATTTCTTCAAGATTTACTTTATGTGCTTCGATTGAGTAATGAAAATCTCATTTTTCATTTGTAGTATCTGTAAACCTATAAAATACTTTATCTCACCGATTAATGACATCTCAAATTCTTTGCTCATTTCATTTCTAAAGTTCTTGCATAGAGAGTCATTTCCACAAAAGATAATATCATCAACAAATATGGCTAAGATCAGTATTCCATTTTCATCATTCTTCATGTACATATTGTTGTTTTCACTTGTTCTTATGAAACCAATCTTGATTAAATAAGAGTGCAGTCTTTCATACCATGCCCTAGGTGCTTGTCTCAGACCATATAAAGCTTTGTTCAATTTACATACCTGATCTTTATTCTTGTCTTCAAAAAATCCTTCAGGTTGTTCAATAAAGACTTCTTCTTCTAATATACCATTCAGAAATGCAGATTTGACATCCATTTGATATACCTTGAAATTTTTGTAAGCAGCATATGCCAACAATGTTCTTACTCCTTCAAGTCTAGCCACAGGTGCAAAAGTCTCACCATAGTCAATTCCTTCTTCTTGGGCATAACCTTTGCGAACTAGTTTTGCTTTATTTCGAATGACCTCACCTTTTTCATTCAGCTTGTTTCTAAAAATCCACTTTGTACTGATTACATTTTTGTCTTTCGATCTTGGGACCAGTGTCCATGTGTCATTCTTCTTGATTTGATCAATCTCTTCTGTCATAGCATTTATCCAATCTTCACTGTTAAATGCCTCTTTCACTATCCTCGGTTCAAAGTCAGATATCAGACATGTGTTCTATCTCAATTTGTTCCTTGTCATCACTGGATCATCCTTATCTACTATAATATGACTTGATACATGATGTCTTCTGACATACTTGGCTAATACAGGCTCGGTAGGCTCTATATGATCTTCTTCATCACTCGGTAACTGAATATTTTCTTCATTTTCTTCAGTAACTCTCTTGGTAAGACTTGTCGGTTGAACATATACAAATCCTTCATAATCTTCTAGTTCTTTGGAATTTCCTTCATCATTTCTTTCTGCAAATTCATCAATTTTCACATTTGCACTTTCTACTATTTTGTTAGATGATTTGATCAGACATTTAAATGCTTTGCTTCTAAAAGAATAACTAAGAGATGTTCCTTCTTCACTTTTCTGATCAAACTTTCTATTTCTATCATCTTTGTGTACATAGAATCTACTTCCAAAGATTTTAAAATTACTTACATTAGGTTTCTTGTCATACCAAATTTCATATGGTGTCTTCAAAGTTCCTTTCTTCAGTTGTACTCAATTCAGGGTGTAAACTGTTGTGCTTATTGCTTCTCTCCAAAATGTTTGTGGCACTTTCTTTTCAATCATCAGGGTTCTGGCACAATCCACAATAGATCTATTTCTTCTCTCAGCTATTCCATTTTGTTGTAGAGTTCTCAATGCAGAGACTTGTGTTATTATACTATGATCATTGCAGTATAAGTTGAACTATCCTCCTCTGTCTGATCTAAGACATTTCAGTTGTCTTCCTGTTTCATTTTCAACTCTTGCCTTGTACCATTTAAACATTTTAAAAGCTTCTGATTTTTGTTTTAAAAACATAGCTGACATCATCCTTGAATAATCATCCACAAATAATATGAAATATTTATCACCATAATAACTTTGAACTTTCATAGGACCACAAAGATCAGTGTGCACAAGATCTAAAATTCACTTAGAAGTGTAGGACTTACTTGTAAAGCTTGATCTTGTCATCTTACCCATCTGGCATCCTCGACACATAGCATTCTCAGGTTTTTGAAGACTCGGTAGACCTCTTACTGGGTGCTTCTTGCTTATTTTGATCAGATTATCAAAATTTACATGACAAAACCTTTTATGCCATAACTAGGTATCATCTATCTTTGCATATAGACACTTATTCTGAGTTGAGACAAGGTGAAATGTGTTACCTTTTCTTTGTGTCCTGGTAGCAGCTAACTTTCCATGCTTGTCATGAACTTTGACAATTCCTTTCTGAAATTCTATTCGGTAACCTGTTTTGTTTAGTTGTGCTACACTCAACAAATTGTATTTCAAACCGTCAACCCAATAAACATCATTACATTTAGCATTGTCAAGGAGTGTTGTAGATCCTTTACCTTTTACCAGACATGTTGCATCATTACCAAATCTTACATAGCCTCCATCATAATCTTTTAACATAACAAACTCCATCATAATCTTTTAACATAACAAACTTGTGTTTATCACCTATCATGTGATGTGAGCATCCACTATCTATGATCCAAGAATCATTAGTATTTATGGGAGATATTAGGGCTTTTTCTTCATACCTTTCTTCATCTGATCCATCTTTGATAGCCACATAAACTACTTCCTCTGTATCAGTTTCATCTGATTTATCATCATTGGATTCCTCATCAGCTATTAGGCATGGCTTTCTATCTCTTCTTCTGAAATCTCTGTGTCCTTTGTAATGATTATATTTCTGTCTGTCATCTCGTTAATGTCTCTTTTTAGTAGAATCTTTGTCAGGACAGTTAGAAGACATATGTCCTATCTTATCACAATTGAAACATTTCAAAGGTAGTTTTCCTTTATACTTACCTTTGCCTCTCGATAACCTTCTAGCTAATAGTGCTTCAAACTCTTCTTGCTTTCTGATTTCCTCATACAATTTGTGTACTTCTTCCATGTTTTTGCGAAATCTTTCACTTGCTCCACTGTGATCCCCTTTAGTGTACTTACTCATTCTATCATTGTAATCATCAGATTCACCAATATGAAAAGAACTAAATGCAGATTCAACTTTATTTACTGATGACCCACTGTTATCAAATTTACTTAACTCAAATGCATGTAGCTTACCAATAGTAGCATCCAAAGAAACTGACATATTGGGTACAGACCTCAATTCATTGATTGCAGAGACTCGGATTGCATAAGCTGGTAGAAGGGTTCTTAACAACTTGTTCTATCCTTTTCTTCAATAGTTCCACCTGCTCCTTTGATTTGATTGACAATCTCCTTTAGTCTTGTATTGTATTGGGTTATGTTCTCACCTTCATTCATCCTCATAGATTCAAGTTGTCCTCTTAGACTGTCCACTTTTGCTCTTTGAACATGTTCATCACCGCCATACATAGATATGAGCTTGTCCGACATTGCCTTGGCATCATTGCAGCCCTCTAGATCATTAAACTCTGAGTCGGTCATTGTAGATGTTATTTCAATCATTGCTTGGATATATTCTTGCTTTTCTTTTATCTCTTCCATTGTCAATGGATAGGTGCTCGGTGTAATGAAATCATTCTCCAGATAATTTACAACATATTCTCCAACTCCTGATAGGTGCAGCTTCATCCTTTTCTCCCATGTAGAGAAACTTGACTTGTTCAACTTCGGTGCATCTCTCTTAGACATCTTTGGATCTTTTCTCAAGTACCTTTAAACTTTTCTTCCAGATTCCAAAGCTCTAATACCAATTGATAGTTCTTATACTTAATGTTAAGTACAAATGCCAAGCTAACAAGATGAGATGGGGGGGGGGTGAATCATACAAACTTAATCTTCCATAAAAACAACAGATTCAACCTTGGTAACATAAACTTCAGTAATATAACCAAAATTGCTAAACATGCAAACTCAAAAGCATATAAACATCGTAACACTCAACAACAGATTTAACGTGGAAACCCAAATAGGGAAAAACCACTTTGGGATTTCAGACCCACTAAGAAATATACTTTTCTAGAGTATGCTCGGTTAAAAACAAATCCTGTTAAAGATTACAAACACATTGCTAGATGTGACTTGGTTAAGGGATTTCCCTAAGATCTATTAGGATCTTCACCTTGTTAGAAGTGACCTTGTTAAAGGATTTCAAACACTCAATCAAAATGTCACCTTGCTAGAGGGTTTTACAAATAAGACTGTTAAGTCCACTTGGTTAAGAGATTTTCTGTCACTTCACAAAATAACAGTAATAAAAATCTATCTACAACTTCACATCAAAAAATGCTAAAGTAGAATCTTATTTGCTCAATACAATAGGACTTATTTTGTCCATCTGTTGGGCTCTATACTCTATTATTCAAACAAGTCTTGAAGATTCTGTGCTCGGTAGTCACTATGTAGCATCCCTGTGCATACACTTACCTACATACATTGTTTATCAACACTTCCTTATTTATAAACAATTCGCCAACCACTTAATCTCCTCGATCACATATCCCATGATCAATCATAGCCATCAGATCTTCAATCTTGACTAGGTTCAATGTATCCTTTGATCTAAAAACATTTTACTCCACCTTGGAACTTGCATACATTTCTTGGAACTTGTGCTAGGGTATTGCGGTTCAATCTAAGCTGTAGATCTTCTTGCTGATTTTCTTTTGCCATAGATTCTTTAACAAACTTCATGCATGACATACCAATCATTTAATAAATTCTAGCTCATCAGCTTCCTTCATTAAATAATGCTTATATTCATTCAATGCATTTTGTTACTACTCAGTTGCAACTCGGTAAATACTAAACTTCACTCGGTAGACATTCTGCCTTCATTAACCGATAGCGATAACCTTAGGGTTTACCGACTAGGTTCCTTAGGGTTTATCGACTAGGTTCTTTGCTTGGTAACATAGTATAGTATTAACCTTACAATAAACAACATATGTAGGATATCGAAACAATCTAAACATCATGATCTCATCATTGTCTAACTCGGTAATAGTTTCCCATTGAATAACTTATTCCTTCCCTTATTCATCACATTCTTTCTGTGTCTTTTACCGAGATCTTTATACTCATCAAATCATACTTCTTAAGATATGGCAACATCATACTGAATTAGAAAATCAATTTCTTGACATCAATGACAAAATAATAATATTAAGACAGTAAACATCCCTGATCATTTATATCCATAATTATCAACAACCTTCTCAATATCCTAATTGAAATGCCAACAATCTCTCCTTGTCTGTTATAATGCCAACACTATATAGAGCCCTTGGCCCTCAACAAACAACATGAAAGCATTATAAAAATCCTAGCAACCACTTTGGATAGGAATCTCCCAGCGTGGCACTCCGCGACACACTACCCAGCAAAAACAGGCTTCAAAGTTGTTACCTCAACTGCATCATGGCAACCTGTATACCTGCCAAACAAGAAAATAGTGGCACAAGCAACATTTTGGTTCATGAAATATCACGGAAGACACATGGCAACTCGTGGGAGACCCAAAGTCAAGCACAAAAAGAGGACTAGAACATGCAACGTAGGGGCACCAAGTGTCACTACCTTTACACGGGGGATGGTGGGGCCAAGAAGCACATGTTGAGGAAAAGACTTGAGCCACGTGGTAGCTCTATGTTCTCTCAACACTAGGTGAGAAAGGAGAGCCGCTTAGAGAAACGATGAGTCAACACCTAGCATGCACGCTAATGAACAGGAAAGCGGGTCAAAAATAAAAAGAAGGCGCTGCCACTTAGCGAAAAAATACCGTTCATGAACGATCATGAAATAATATTAATAGTAAGCTTACAAATTTTGAGTTGAATAATTTTGACAATAGTGTGACAAAATCTACTGAATCTACCTTTAAAGCCTAGTTACCAGTTCATCTACTAGAAAAGGAAAAGATATATGTCAAAATCATGAGTGTAGGTCAAGTCATGGAAGTAACCGAGGAAATGAAGACAATGAAGATCAAGTGATGGAACTTGAGTCACTGTTAGCAAAAATATTTCCAAGAGGCACTGGTAAGTATAAAGGAAAGCTACCTTTGAAGTGTTTTTCTTGTAGTAAAATTGGTCATATTGCTGCTAATTGTCCTAATGTTGACAAGAAAGAGAAATTTAAAAATTATAAAGGAAAGGGCAAAAAGAAATGTTATGTTGCAGTAGATGAAGGTGTGATTGATGAGGAGTCTGAAGATGAAGATGACAAAGAGGAAATTGTGTTTGTAGCCATGATAGAGGAACTGATAGATGAAAAGGCATTGGTATCTCATATGGAGAATAGTGATGAATGAATTATAGATAGTGGTTTCTCACACCACATGACTGGAGACAAAAGTAAGTTCATAACCCTTGATGAATTTGATGGTGGTGTTGTTAGATTTGGAAATAACTCTCCCTGCATGGTGAAAGGTAAAGGTTCAATTTCTCTAAATGGGAAGAGTAATGTTGATGATGTGTTTTGGGTTGATGGTCTAAAGCATAATCTTTTAAGTGTTGGTCAGCTCAATGATAAAGGTTATTGCTTGAGTTTAAAAGTTGAGTCTGCAGAATTCTTGGAGGTAATGGTGAACTAATTGCTACCAGGAAGCAAACTAGAGGTAACTTATTCCATTTGAATAGTAATGTTGATAATTGTCTAGCTGCAAGAATTGAAGATAGTTGGTTGTGGCATAAAAGGTGTTGTCATGTTAATTTTGATAATTTTGTTAAGGTAAGCAAGTCAAGTGTTGTAAGAGGATTGCCCCAACTTGCTAAACTAGATAATGTGATATACAAAGATTGTCAAATTGGTAAGATGACCTCTATTTCTTTCAAGAGAAAGAATTGTACTTCTAAGAATATTTTAGATTTGGTACATACTGATCTCTGTGGCCCTATGAGAGCAAAGAGTTATCATGGTGATAGGTATTTCATGCTTTTCATCGATGACTATTCTAAAATAATGTGGGTGACATTTTTGAAGGAGAAATCAGAAGCATTTAGTAAATTGAAATCATTTAAAGCTCTCCTTGAGAATGAAATTGGAAATAACTTGAAGTGTTTAAGATCAGACTGGGGAGGAGAATTCACATCTGATGAATTTGTTAAGTATTGTGATGAACATAGTATCAAGAGACAGATGTCAGCTCCGAGGACACCATAATAGAATGGCATACCAGAAAGGATGAACAAAACAATAGTTGAAGCTGCTAGAACCATGCTATTACAAGGTAATGTACCTTAAATGTTTTGGAGAGAAGCAGTTAGCACTGATGTATACACTTTTAACCTGGTACTAGTAAAAAGAGGTAACAATAAAACACCCTATGAGTTATGGTATGGAAAAAATCCTTGTGTAAGTTATTTCAAAATTATTGGGAGTTAATGTTTTATTAAGAAAAATATTCACACTAAGAAATTTGATGCAAAATCTGATGAGAGAATCATTCTTGGTTACTCTACTAGAAGTAAGGAATATAAATGTTACAATAAGAAAACAAAAAATATTATTGAAAGTGCTAATGTGAAGGTAGATGATCTCTCTAGAAAGTCAGAAGGTACTAGCAGATCTGAGCCTAAAAAAGATGATGAGAAACTTGTGTTTATTGAACCAAAAGCACAAAATAATGAAGAACTGACAAATGGAGAATTAGGTGCTCAACTAGTAAGTGATGACAATGATGAAGAAAAAGAAGATCAAGAAGCAGAAGATGCAGAACCAGTACCAGTATTGCCTAGGTATGTCAGATTAAACCTTTCACAAGAGCAGATAATTGGTGATAAGAATGTTGGTGTGCAAACAAGGAGGAAAATAAGAGAAAACTCCTACTTGATATCTACAATAGAACCCAAAACAGTAGAGGAAGCACTAAAAGATGATGACTCGGTTAATGCAATGAATGAATAATTAGATAAAATTGAGAAGAATCTAACATAGTCACTTGTTCCTAGATCGAAGGATAAGAATGTAATTGGAACAAAATGGGTCTTTAGGAATAAGTTGGATGAAGAAGGAAAAAATGTAAGAAAAAAGGCAAGGTTAGTCTGCAAAGGGTATGCATAGGAAGAAGGTGAGGATTATGGAGAGACCTTTGCACCGGTTGCTAGATTAGATGGAGTGAGAATACTACTAGCATTTGCTTCATATAAGGGATTCAATGTTTATCAAATGGATGTCAAATCATCCTTTCTGAATGGGATCTAGAAGAAGAAGTCTACATTGAACAACCAGATGGATTTTATCTATCTAATGATAAAGACATGGTATGTAAATTGTATAAAGCATTATATGGTCTAAAGCAAGCACTGAGAGCATGGTATGAGAGATTACATGCACGTCTGATCAAAATTGGATTTCAATGTACCAGTGAGGACAACAAAATTTATTTGAAGACTGATGGAGACAAGATGCTGATAACATAAGTGTTTGTAGATGACATAATTTTTGGTGGAAATGATGATATGTGGATGGATTTTGCTGATGTAATGAAAAAGGAATTTGAAATGTCTCTAATCGGTGAAATAAAGTTCTTTATTGGGTTACAGGTCCAACAACTAGATAGTGGTATCTTTATTTGTTAGAGAAAGTATGTCAAGGAGGTGTTGAAGATATTCGACATGGAAGACTGCAATCTGGTAGGAACACCGATGGTGACAGGATGCAAGTTGTCCAAACAAGATGATTCTCCCGCTATTTATGAAAAAGAGTACAAGTCTATGATTGGTAAGTTGCACTATGTTGTTCATAGTAGGTCAGACAAATTGCTCATGTTGTTGGATTAGTTGCCAGATTTTAGAAAGAGCCTAAGGAGACACATTTGGTGGTAGTGAAGATAATTTTTTGGTATCTCAAAGGCATAGTAGACTATGGTTTATGGTATCCCTATAAAGGAGGTTTTACTTTGGATGTCTTTACTGATGCAGATTGGGCAGGTAATGTGGATGACCAAAAAAGAACAATCGGTGGAGCCTTTCTTCTTAGTGGAAGATTACTGGCATGGACGAGCAAGAAACAAACATGTGTTTCTCAATCTATAGCTGAAGTAGAATATATTGCTGCATCCATGAATTGCATGCAAGCAATGTGGATGAGACATGTGCTAGAAGGATTCAAAATAGATATGTCTGAACCGGTGACTATTTATTATGATAATACAAGTGCAATAAATATTTCTAAGAAACATGTACTTCATGCTAGAACCAAGCACATTGAATTGAAGTATCATTTTCTAAGGGAAAGAGTTCAAGAAAAATATGTCAAGATGGAATATGTGAAGAGTAAAGATCAGATAGTTGATATCTTTACTAAGCCCTTACCGAAGACTAGCTTTGAGTTTCTTAGAGGTAAACTAGGGGTTAGACCCCTACATTGGAAGAACTAGAGTGATGGAGATGCATCAATCTTGTGGATCTAATGTTTATTCTTCATTAAGGATTGATGAGGTGCAAGATATTCTGTAGGGGGAGTAGCTCGGATATAAAGCTCTGATTTAATGATTGGATATAATGTTCTGATTTGGTTAGCAGACATGATGATGACAAAAGCATTAGTAAAGAAGATCAGTGATGCACATACATATTTGGCATTTCTATCAAAGGGGGAGAAGAACAAGATTAGATTTGGGAGAAGAAAAAGATCAGATTTGGGAGTAGAACAAGATTATATTTGAAAGAAGGAAAGGATTAGAGAAGTTGGAGAAGTATTGGTTTAGGGGGAGAAGACAAAAGGAGGAGATCGACAGATAATATGATACCAACAATAAGTAGCAGTGATGGTGTTGAAATCTGATGGTGTTGCAATCTGATTGGTATATCTAGTTGGTGTTGTCATCAATGCCAAAGGGGGACAATGTTGGCATGATTGGTATAATTGATGTAGATGAGGTGATGCAGTTGAAGAGTGATGACTGAACCGGTAGAGGATAGAAGACTATTTGTGGTGAAGAGATTGAGATTTTATGATTAGATGACTTGATTAGTTATTTGTGTTGCCATTGATGACAATGGATGATTAATGATGTTATCTGATGTTTGGTTTGCCATCTAAGTGATTTAGTCTATCGGAGATAGAGTTTACCAGCAATATAAATAAGACTATGAAATAGGACTTTAACTGGTATATGTAGAGATGTTTTACTTGAAGCGGATGATTGGTGATTTGCAGTTTGGAATGTAAGCTTTTATCATGGTAATGAATATCTGACCAGAACCGCATCTTGTGATGACTATCAGAATGCATGTTTCTAATTTTTGATGAAGTTCTAATAGGGTTTTAGAACTAGTGAATAAATCATCAAACCAATAATGATTTTTGGTATGGCTGTGATCGAAATCAAGTTTAATATTGATAATAACATGACACAAACCACGTGAAGTGTTTAAAAGATGTTTTGGCACGTTTGGAGAGCAAATTTGTTGGGAATGTGCAAAGTGCTTAGCGGAATAAGCTAAGGGTTTGACTTTGTACCAGATTGGCTTGTTATGACGACTTATGATCATTCAACGATTGATATTGCATTGTAATTTATTGTAATGATCTTGATATTGATCATATATGATCTTTGATGAATTGTATTGTAATTCATGATGTAATTTAGGGTTTAGTGTTTGACCTAGTGGAAAACATTATTTATGTTGGCTTAGTTAATTTTCATTATGTCGGTGGTCTTAGAGAAGATGGTGAAGCCGTACCAGAGAAGAGTGAGATCTACCTGAGAGTTGCAGATAGTGGATCATAACTATATTTGATTTAGCAAGATGAGAAGTGCAAGTAACATATCACTTTTTCACTATGTTTCCTAACAGTTGCAACTAATTAAATACCTTAACTAGGTAGGACCTGATAGGCCTTAATCTTGTAAATCCTCTAACAAGGTAGCTCTCAAAAAGAGTGGTGAATCCTCTCACGAGGTTGATCCTAATAGGTTATTAAGCTCCTAATCAATTTGCATATCCAAATCCCTTAACCGGGTGACTCCTAATAGGGTCTGCTCCTAACAGGGCATATTTTAAGCTCCGAACAGGGCGTACTTCAAAAGAGTACAAATCTTTGTGGGTACTTCCCTATTTGGGTTTCCACGTCAAAAATATGGTGTTCATGTGTGGAATGATTTTCATGTGATGTTATTGATTATCTTTAGTTTATTCATTATTTCTGAATACATTGGATATAGCAGTTTATTAGAGATTTATTAGTGGTTACCGATGTAGACACCTAAAAATGTCTCATTGATCATGTACTACTTATTTCTCAAATTGGTTAAATAATTGTTTAATTATTTAATTAAGTTAATTAATCTTATTCTTCTAATTTCATATTTCCTCATCATCTTACTAATTATCCTATTTCAATTCTATCATCATTTAATCATTCAAACCATTTTCTAATATTAATTAAATATTTATTATTTAATTAATTATGATTTTTAATCCCTCAATTTAAATAATCTTTATTAATTAAATAAATTCATTTTCAATTACTATCATCATCTAGTCATTAACTCTCTTTTGAATACTAATTAAATATTTGTTATTTAATTAATTGTGATTTTAATCCTTTAAATTAAATAATCTTTATTATTTAATTAAAGTCCATTTCTAAATAATTAAATAGTTTCTTTAAATTATTTAATTATTTAATTAACTATTCTAATTCAAGTTCCAAATCCTCAAATGCTAATTTAATTTCATTAATTCTTCTTCTAATTTCATTAATTTTTTATTCTTCTAATTTCATCGAATTTAGTTTAAATTTCATTTAATTTCATTAATTCTCCAATTTCTTCTAATTTAATTAATTTGTTATTCTTCTAATTTCATCTAATTTCGTTTAAATTTCATAATTCTTCTAATTTTGTTTAATTTCATTAATTCTCCAATTTCTTCTAATTTCTTTTAATTTCAAATGCATGTGCATGATTTCAAAAATCAAATTGAAAATCAAAGTCAAGTTCTAAATATATTCAAATACCAAATTGAATTTAAAATAAATTCAATATTTGAATTAAATATCATGCAAAGATTAAATTGAAAATCAAAGTCAAAGTTCAAGCATATGCTAAATTAATTAATTCAATTATCTCTTCAATTCCTATTTCTATCTTTTAGTTAGCTTTTTCTAAATAAAGCTCTCAATCAACTTTCAATTAGTTAACTATCTTCTCCTCTTTATTTCCTCCAAGCATCCTTCTTCATCTTTCAATCAACTTTTTCTCAATCAGTTGACTCATTTAATCTATTCTGTTTCACCTCCAAATCAGTAATTCAACTATCAATCAACATATGATCTCACCTGAGTTCCACCTCTTGATCAATCTGTTCGACCTTTCAATCAAATCTCAATCAATTATCTATAAATTGTGCATTCAATCCTTCACAATTCCTCAAAAATACGAACTTTGAATCTTTGTGTCATTTGCAGGTTGCTAGCGCGATATCTAAGAGTCACCATACCACAAAGAAGAGAACAACAATGGAAGCCATATGAAGTCTTAGAATAGGGGGAATTGATTGATATATCTTATATTCCTGTTTCTTGTTTAACATGATCTCATTGATTGTTTGTTTGAATTACAATTAGGATAGTGATTCTTGATTTCTCCCTTTCATTCCTATTTGATTTACACATAATGAATTTCAACATACGAAATTTTGGTGAACCTGACGTGAACTAACAACAATTTAACCTTATTTTTCTTCTGTGTGATTTTGTAGATCGTACGAATTTTTTTAATTTTTTTGCACGTTTGTACGGATTATAGAACAAATTTTGAATCATGCAATCACATTTACATCGTCACGCAATCAGATAGACAGGCTCAAACAATTGATCACACAGGGTCACATATTCGTGTGAAACCCATTATGCAAAAGCCTTTACAGTGTCATGCAATCGCTCCAATAGGATCACACGTTCATCAGGGTTATTTCTGTGTCTATTTATTGGCTTTTTCTTATTTCCTTCTCTCCATTCTATTAAATTCTGTATGAAATTGGGTAAATCTAAATAGATGCAAAAATATTACACATAATTGAATCTAGAATTGCACTCTTGATAATTTATTGAATGCTTAATTATGACATTTTATGGCACGTAAGGTACAATTTAGAATTTTAGGTGCTAGGAGGATGAAGGAATAAAGAAGAGAAGCCAAACACTATTAGCAAATCCTAAGGTTAGAAAAGAAAATATGAGATCTAGAGGATCAACTAGGCATCGATAGATACAACAACCTAGTTCTCTCATATAGAGTGAAATATGATTTTCTTAACATAGAATGGATGATGAGAGATCTTGCTAGGACATCACAATCTGTTTTGCAGGTTTCAGATGAAAATTAACTCTCTTTTTTATTTTTTTGTTTGGTCTATCTATGTATCACGCAATCGCTCTATCAGGATCACACAATCACTCTGTTAGGATCTGTTGGCCATTTGGTAGAATTAATTATGTTTAGCATTGATGTTTTGTCATTGATGTCAACACTTTCCGTTTGGATGCTTTACCGACACCCTTCTGGTCCCAGTAGGTTGAGTAGTCTTTGGTTAACTTGGATCCGACATGAACCGATTGACTAGATGGTATAATCTGGTGATGGAATTGACTTGTTCATAATGCTTATACTCATATTTGGTCAGTTGGTTTTGGTCTAGTGATTGGATGATATCCTATTTAATATGAAGATTGGTTTCTAGTTCCAACGAGGATTTCACTTACAGAGCTTTTGGTGGAGATCTTTGATGCATTGCATACTTGGTGTTGGTGCAACTTCTGATAGAGTTTTGGGATGCTGTTGGTGATCATGTTTGAGACTTAGCATTTGGAGATCATTGCTGAAGCGTGTGGACCTATACTTGGTCCCGGTTGATCTAGGTTATGGACTGACATTGATGTAATGTGTGGATAGGACCTATTGTTGTATTTTTGGAATGTCTTATGTGTTGGATATTATCTATTTTGGTCTAAGGCCGACATGGTTTGTAATTATGTAATTGGTTTATTATTTGGTGGCCGACTTGATTGTTTATGGTTGAGGGTTTGTATAAATAAGATGTAAGATCTCATTGTAGATCATCATGGTTATTGTATGAGGTCATGGTCAAGGAATGTAATGTGCAAATAATGTAATATCATTCAAGTAGAGGAGTTGGTCTATCATTAGAGATCGAATTGGGTCTAGAAGAGGATTTAGGCCTCCGGTATTGAGCTTAACCGGAACTGTACTTAAGCATAGGAGATGATATCTTTTGCAATTCAACACTTCTCCAGATTGTAGTTTGGATTTGTATGTAGTCAGTAAGACTCCTTTTGTGATGAGCAGTGTGCTCTAGGCTATTGGCCTTCCTACAAGTGCAGGCCCCTTCATTATAAATTCACATACTTACTACAAAAGTATTATCTCACTGTGTGTAGGCTTCGCACAATGGTTTTTCCCTTCACTGGGTTTTCCACGTACAAATCTTGGTGTTGTGTGGATGGATTTTATTCTGTGATTACTATTTATGATTAATTGGATTAACTACTGTTCTGGTATTATTGTTTTTGGTTTTGGTATTGTTTTTTCAAATTGCTAAAGCTTCTGGTAATCTATGACAACTGATCCACCCCCCCTCTCAGTTGTCTTCCAGTTATTTAAACTGTCTAACAATTAGTATCAGAGCTTTGGTCCTATCTACAGAAAGCTTAACTACTTGAGAAATATCTTATGGCAACTAACAGTTCAAGTTCATCTAGTTCTTCTAGAGCTATCTTTCGAAGGGATATACTAAGGCTTGAAGGAACCAATTATAGAGTATGGAAGATTTGGATGGAGACTCATTTGAGATGTCTTGGCAAGGAGATTTGGGAGGTCACACAAAATGGTGTCACACCCTTTAATTCGGGATCTGGAAATCCTCCTCTGGAAAACCTGGACAAGGATCTTGAGAATGATTGTAGAGCAAGAGAAGCCCTCTTGTGTGTACATTCTAATCAACAAATTATGGGATTAACCGACAAATCGTCTGGAAAGGCTATATGGGATAAATTGTAGACTCTTAATGAAGGTGACCCTATAGTGAAGATTGCTAAACTTGATGGTTACTGGGTGAGATATGAAAACCTGAAGATGGAAGAAGATGAAAGGATTACTACATTCATGGAAAGGGTAAATGAGATTGTTATGGGAATTCAATGTTGTGGTGGAACTCTGAGCGAAGACAAGATTGTTTCTAAAGTCTTGAGAGCCCTAACACAAACTTACAAAATGAAGGCTACTACTATTACTGAGTTGAGAACAATAAGTAATACATTTTTCAACAAAGATACTTTGGTTGGGAAACTATCTGTTCTTGAGCTTGAGGAATTTGGACCTTTTGGAGTTGTGAAAACTTAACCTGCTTTTTATGCATCTACATCTACAATCGGTAAGCAAGATTGGAGAGATTTATATGCAAAAGAATTAGAATATATGAAGAGAGAAGATGATGAGTTTGAGCAAATTGAAGCACTATTTGCTAGAAGAGTACCGAAAGGACCGGTAGGAAGTAAGTATGAAGGAAAAGAACCTTTTAAATGTTTTGCATGTAATAAGATTGGTCATTTTGCATCTAGATATCCTAAGAGAAATTCAAGATTTGAAGAAAGAGTTAAAAGATCATTTAAACCTAACCCTAGATATTAGAACAAGTATAGATTCAAGAAACATAGAAACAAATCATGCTACATAGTGGATGAGGAAGGCATTACTGATTTAGATGATGAATCGGTAGAAGATTCTACTAGTGGATCTGACAATGGGAAATAATGGGTATTCTTGGCTATCAAGGAAGATGATCTAGCACTGGAAGAGAATGTGCCCAAGGAGAAGGCACTTGCTGCTAAAAGTGAGGATATGGATGAATGGGTAATTGAGAGTGGCTATTCACATCATTTGATTGGAGATAAAGGGAAGTTTCTATCTTTGCAAGAATTTGATGGTGGACTAGTTGGATTTGGAGATGACAAGGCATGTATGATTAAAGGAAAAGGAACTATATCATTGGATGGTAAGAACAATACTGACAATATTTATTATGTTAAAGGTTTGAAGCATAATCTTTTGAGTGTAGGACAATTGGTAGTTAAGGGATTTCAATTACAGTTCAAGAATGGAAAATGCAAAATCATTAACAGATCTATCTTGGAGATTGCAATCGGTACACAGACAAAAGGTAGCATATTTCATTTGAACTTCGATGAGAAAACATGTTTGATAACACAAATTGATGAGAGTTGGTTATGGCATAAAAGGCTATCTCATGTGAATTTTGATTACATTGTGAAGATTAGTTCAACTAAGATTATTAGAGATATACCTAAGATTATGAAGCCCTATAATCCGGTACGTAAAGAATGTCAAATGGGTAAACAGGTCAGAACCTCTTTTAGGAGTATACAAAATAAATCAAATGATGTTCTTGATCTTATTCATACTAATTTGTGTGGCCCTGCTAGAGTTAAATTTTTTCATGGTGATAGATATTTCATGCTAATCATTGATGATTATTCTAGAATGATGTGTGTTACTTTTTTGAGAGAAAAATTTGAAGCATTTGAAAAGTTCAAAATCTTTAAGGCTAATGTGGAAACCGAGACAAGATTGAAGATTAAATGTTTGATATCAGATCATGGTGGAGAATTCACATCCGGTGAGTTTAATAACCTTTGTGACAAGCATGGTATCAAAAGACAATTTTCTGCTCCCCGGACACCTCAGCAGAATGGAGTTGTGGAAAGGAGAAACATAACTATCTTGGATGCTGCTAGAACAATGATGATGGAAGCTAATCTACCTCATATCTATTGGAGAGAAGTAGTTATTACAATAGTTTACACATTTAACAGAGTACATATCAAAGGAGAAATTGGTAAGACACCTTATGAATTATGGTTTGCAATACACCTATAGTTAAGTATTTCAGAATTTTTGGTAGTAAATGTTATATCAGGAGAGATGATACTATTGGGAAATTTGATCCTAGAAGTGGTCAAGGCATATTTCTTGGTTATTCTAATGAAAGAAAAGAATACAAATGTTCTAACAAGAGATTGAGAAAATAGTGGAGAGTGCTAATGTCAAAGTAGATGAGCTGAGCAAAAGTCAAATCAGAATTTATGAGAAGGAACCGATAGTGGAAATGATTATATCTGAACTAGTAGCACCTTTACCGGAACAAAGAGTTGAACCAATTACTCCGGCAACATTAGAGAATTCTACAATAACCGAAGAATAGGGAAGAGGAACAAAGAGTCAGAAGACTCCTAGGCATGTGAGATTGAATCATTCTGAAGATCAAATCATAGGGGATAAGAGAAATGGAGTGATGACAAGAAGAAGACTGGCAACTAATGAGGTATGTTTAATTTCACAAGTTGAATCGGTATGAGTAATTGAGGCATGCAAAGATGAATTTTGGTTAAAAGCTATGAAAGAAGAATTAGATCAGAATGAGAAAAATAACACATAGACTTTGGTTCCCTAGCCTAAAAATAAAAATGTTATTGGAACTAAATGGGTTTTTAGGAATAAATTGAATGAGGATGGTCAAGTTATAAGGAATAAGGCTAGATTGGTTTGCAAAGGACATTCTCAGAAGGAAGGAATTGATTATGGAGAAACTTTTGCACCGGTAGCTAGGATTGAAGTTGTAAGATTATTTCTTGCCTATGCTTCATATAAAAACTACAAGGTTTATCAGATGGATGTTAAATGTGCATTCTTGAATGGGGATCTTGATGAGGAAGTTTATATTGCTGGTTAAGGAAATCTTTATATGGATTGAAACAAGCACCTAGAGCTTGGTATGCAAGGTTGGATGAATACATTTTGAAGCTTGGTTTTACTAAGGGCAATGCTAACAATAATTTATATTATAAAATCACTAATGAAGATATACTGATTGTTGAAGTATTTGTTGATGACATTATTTTTGGAGGTGAAGATAAATTATGCATAAAATTTTCTAAGAACATGGAGAAAGAATTTCAGATGTCTATGATTGGTGAGATGAAATTTTTCTAAGGTTTGTAGATTACTCAGATTGACAAAGGTATTTTTATCTATCAAACTAAGTATTCTAAGGAATTGTTGAATAAATTTGGTATGGGAGATTATAAACTGGTAAGTACACCTATGGTTACAAGTGAGAAATTGACAAGGAAAGATGTTTGTGCACCGATAAATCCTACAAGATACAAATCTATGATTGGAGGTCTACTTTATTTGACTCAGACTAGGCCTAATATTATGAATGTTGTTTGTATTGTTTCAAGATTTTAGAGTGATCATAGAGAAAATCATGAGATGGCAGTGAAAAGGATTTTTAGATACTTGCAAGGTACATCAGAATATGGTTTGTGGTATCCTAGGGATGATAACTTTACTTTATGTGCATATACAGATGCTGATTGGGTTGGAGATGTTGATAACTAGAAAAGTACTTCTAGTGGAGCTTTCTTTCTTGGAAAGAAGTTTATTTCATGGATCAAGAAGAAATAGTTATGTACTTCTTTATCTACTGCTGAAGCTGAGTATGTTGTTGTTGCTACTAATTGTACATGAGTTTTATGGATGAAGCAAATGTTGAAGGATATAAAGGTGGATTGTGATGCACCAGTAGTTATTCATTGTGATAACTCTGTTGCTATTGATATATCAAAGAATCTAGTGTTTCACTCTAAGACAAAGCACATATCTATCAAGTATAACTTTTTGAAGGAGAAGGTGGAAGCAAATGAAGTCAAATGGTTTATGTGAACAATAAAGAACATATTGCAGATATTTTCACTAAACCTCTATCCAAGGAATCATTTGAGTACCTGAGAGATAGGATTGGGGGTTTCTACACCTCTAGAAGAGACTTGATTGATGTGGTTTGGCATCAGTCTAGTATGCATTATTAGAGATATTATTCATCCCGACATTGGTGTGGGATGCTACTGCTCAGGGGGAGTAGTCAGCCTTGAGATTCAGAGGCTTATGTTTTTGCTCTGATATTTCTGTCAGATTTCTGGCATTGATGTCAAAGGGGGAGGGATAGTGATGTGAAAAAAAAATTTAGAACTTTACAAAGATATTATTCATAGGGTGAGAGAAATTGATATTCAAAGCTATATGTAGGAGATTGTTGGCTGTCTTCCATAGGGGGAGACTTATTTTGCATTTCTTGGTACTTAGATATTTTTCACATCTAGTATTTTCGTCAATTCCAAAGGGGGAGATTGTTGGCCATTTTGTGCAATTGATTATGTGTTGCATTGATGTTTTGTCATTGATGTCAACACTAGCTATTTGGATGCTTTACCGACACCCTTCTTGTCCCAGTCGGTTGAGTAGTCTTTGGTTAACTTGGATCCAACATGATCCGATTGAATCCAGTATAATCTGGTGATGAAATTGACTTGTTCATAATGCTTATACTCATATTTGGTCAGTTGGTTTTGGTCTGGTGATTGGATGATATCCTATTTACTATGAAGATTGGTTTCTGGTTTCGGCGAGGGTTTCACCGATAGAGATTTTAATGGAGATCTTTGATGCACTGTATAATTGGTGTTGGTGCAACTTCTGATAGAGTTTTGGGATGTTGTTGGTGATCATGTTCGAGACTTGGCATTTGGAGATTATTGCTGAAGTGCGCAGACCTATACTTGGTCCTGGTTGATCTAGGTTATGGACCGACATTGATGTAATGTGTGGATAGGACCTACTGTTGTATTTCTGGGATGTCTTATGTGTTGGATATTATCTATTTTTGTCTAAGGCCGACATGGTTTGTAATTATGTAATTGGTTTATTATTTGGTGGTCGACCTGATTGTTTATGGTTGAGGGTTTGTATAAATAAGATGTAAGATCTCATTGTAGATCATCATGGTTATTGTATGAGGTCATGGTCAAGGAATGTAATGTGTGAATAATGTATTATCATTCAGGAAGAGGAGTTGGTCGATCATTGGAGATCGAATTGGGTCTAGAAGAGGATTTAGTCCTCCGATATTGAGCTTAACCAGAACTATACTCAAGTATAGGAGATGCTATCTTTTGTAGTTCAACACTTCTCCCAATTGTAGTCTGGATTTGTATGTAGTCAGTGAGACTCCTTTTGTGATGAGCAGTGTGCTCTAGGATTTTGGCCTTCCTGCAAGTGCAGGCCCCTTCATTGTAAATTCACATACTTACTGCAGAAGTATTATCTCACTGTGGGTAGGCTTCCCACCGTGGTTTTTCCCTTTACCCTATTTTCCACGTACAAATCTTGGTGTTGTGTGGATGGCTTTTATTTTGTGATTACTGTTTATGCTTAATTGGATTAACTGCTATTCCATTATTATTTTTTTTGGTTTTGGTATTGTTTATTTTAAATTGCTAAAGCTTCCGGTAATCTGTGACACCCCTCTTAGTTGTCTTCCAATTATATGAACTGTCCCACAAGATCATGCAATCACTCTATCAGAATTATGCAATCACTCTATCAGATTTACGTAATGAATCATATAGTATCATGCAATCGATAAGGTATCATTACGCATTCTTGTTTTTCATAATTTAATTTTTTGTTTTCTATGGGTTTTATTGGTTTATGATTATTTGTTTACAACATGTGGTGAATTTACAAAGAGGATCAGATATCGAATGATAAACACTCATGCTCTCACAATTTAGTTTTGGGTTTAAAATAAACCTATTTAAAATGGACATGCATGTATCACACTTCAGTTTTGGGCTTAAAATAAACAATGGTTAAAATTGACATGCATGCAATCACATTTCAGTTTGGTGTTTTAAGATTGACATGCACATGTGTATCTTACACCTAAATTTGGGTTTTAAAATGAACGTGAATGTGATGCTCAATAGAATAACTCACATTTCATTTTCTTAAGGGAAATAAATTTTTATCATGTTTGGGGTGGACCTACTATTGCATTGACTACCTTTCCACCCACCTTCGGGGTCTTGGGAGAAAGGGAGAAGGTGATAACAACACCCAATTTTTTTTATTTTAGTAGTGAGGGGTATCTTTGACTGGGGATTTCATCACCCCATAGAGGTACTTCAAATTGGGATGCGTTGGGGATATCATCTCCCAACATACTCTCAAGCAAGTTTTTTGAGCCGCTATATAAATATACTGGTCAAGCGGCTAGAGTGTTGAGTGAATTTGATGTATGTGGGGGCCTTCCCTATACCAATAAGCTCAACTAAAGTCTTAAGTGGCCTACTATGAGAATCCGTCATCGGATCAGGACCCCTCAAAATTTTATAATAATAACCAACTTAGTATCCCAAATCCTACATTTAGTGATTCTGGTAGTGCGGATCATACCCCATAGATTCTCTTCATGTACCTTTCATTATAAGATAAAAATCCCTCGGTGATAAGATCTTTGGATCTTCAGGGTAAGATGGACTGGCATGCCCAAGAAGTGTGTGCCATGGAGTGGAGCCAGTGCTACCAGACTCTCTAGCTGTTCATCTTGTTTCGGTATTTTGTAAGGGCCTCATTTGAATAGTTTCCAATTTTCAGCCTAAGATTGTCTTCTGTGCTTTTATATGTATTGTTGTGTCAGATCAGTATTGAGTCAATATTGGACTATTTCAAGCCCTACCCTGCGTATCTCTAAATTCTCAGAGTTTGTTTGAATATAGTTCAGTCAGCTATACCTATCTTCAAACTACTGTTCTCAGACTTGGAAAACAAGAAACTTGTCCTACGCACAAAATTACTGGAAACAAAGTCCATCTTGAAAAGTGAGACGGTCCTACAAACTCAAAATTTTACATACTTGTGACCATAGACAGTCCTTGCATAGTCCTCATTTACATCCAAATTATCGTCCTTAGAACTTGCATAGTCCTTGCATAGTCCTCATTTATGTCCTTAGAACTTGCATATCCCTTGCATAGTCCTCATTTACATCCTTAGAATGTGCATAGTCCTTGCATAGTCCTCATTTACGTCTTTATTATCATCCTTAGAAGTTGCATAAGTCCTCATTATTGTCCTCATATACCTCCTTAAATTTGGTCCTTATTAGACCTCATATATGTATGTCTTAGTCCATCATCATTTGCATGATCATCCTAGAAAGTCATAGCATGCATCCTAATGGGTCTCCCAAGTGATGGTTAGCTCCCCTTCAAGCAACCTAATCTAGTGCCAAAAGGAGGTCAACAAGAAATCATTGACGGTTTAAGTAACTTGGCCTAGTAATTAAAGAGAAACACACCTTATTATATAGGAGTCTAGTACGAGCTAAATATAGAGTATAAAATTTCCTGTAGAATTGATAGAGAAATTTCTGTAGAACTTCTACGAGAAGAGCTTGAAAAACTTGTGTTGTAAAAATCTTGAAATACTCAACAAGTCTTGCGTCAAAATCCTCAATAGAGAGTATGGTCTAGTGTTGCAAATTCCATATTTAGGTCCAGAGTCTTACATTATTGTCATCTTGCATTAGGTTCTAAACCATCCTCATATAGAAGTCTTAAATGGCCATCACAAGGTCAAAAAAAGAAAAAAGTAAAATGGACCCAAACAGTAACCTGTCAGTAAATCTAACTTGGAACATGGAAATATCAACTAGTCAACAATCAAATTCTCAGGCAATGCCCACAATACATGAGCTACAACAAAATTTAACATGCAAAAAGATTGAATTAGCTCAACAAGACCCACATGTCCTTATGATCTTAGACGCTCTTATACATATTGATAGAGACAAATATCTCATTGTTATTGTAGACACCTAAAATTGTCATGTCTAATTAAATAAATATTTTATTTATTTAATTATCTAAGCCTAATTCTTCTATTAATTAAATAAATCTTTATTTATTTAATTAATTCATTTATCCTCTTCTAGCCTTATTTCTCATTTAAATAAATACATTTATTTATTTAAATTATCCCTTTCCTAAATTAAATAAATATTTTATTTATTTAATTGTCCTACTTCTTCTATTAATTAAATAAATCTTTATTTATTTAATTAGTTCATTATCTTTTTCTACACATGACACATGTCATTCATCTCTCATTTCCTACACTACCTACCTCTTTCATTATTTTGGTATTTCTTATACCTACCCTCTAATCCTAGCCGACCTCTCTTTTTACACCTCTCAATCTTATCCCTCCATTTCATATTGTGTCTTCTATTTAAGGAGATGCTTTCTTCAATGACAAGGCCTAATGACTAATGACTGATTTTGGGGTACTTGGCTACACTACGATCCTACTTGCAACCACATTCCGTTCTTTGTTGAGCTCTTGTGCATATAAAAATCTGAGAGCAAGCATATCAAACAAGATCAATGGAGATAGGAAGAATGGAGATCAAAACCCTATTGGACATGTGATGGTATAATCTTTGTGATTTTGAGTTATTTTGCATTGTCTTAGGTTATCTTCATATGTTATGGTGGATCTTTGTTCATTGTTAGGCTAGGGTTTGGTGGTTGAATCCATTTTAGTCTTTCAATATTGTTGTTTATTGCTATCCATTTTCACCATATACATTTTGGCACGCCCGGTGGGACTCTTGTCCCTTTGCATTTAACATTTTTGTTGCAGATTTTGCATTTTTGAAGTTGCAGATCAGACGATTTCGACGACATTTTAGGGTTTTTCCGCGTCTGCGAGTGTTCGGATCGCGTTTCTGTATTTCAGAGGCGTCTGTGATATCCTGGATCGCGTCTGTGTTTCTGTCATTTTTATTTTTGCAGGTTTCCGAAAGTCGCGTCTGTGATCCCGAATCGCGTCTGTGAACCATCTGATCGCGTCTGCAGAGTAAAGAAGCGTCTGTGTTCTTAAATCACGTCTGCGACTCACATAACCGCGTCTGTGTCGGACAGACGCGTCTGTGTCTGGTATAACAGCGTCTGTGCATTTTGTTTTGCAAATTTTTCAAGTTTTTCGATTCGGGTTTTCGGATTTTGTATTTAGGGTTTCAGATCTGGTTTATTTTCGGCTAACCTTTGCAGATCTAGCTAACCTGGTTTGGGCAGCTTGCTTTGGAGGCAAATACGTTTTGTTGAAGGCCCCTTTTCACAAAGTCTTTTTGGGTTTTCTTAAAATTTACCTAACTTGTGTGCTTGCAGGAAGGGGTTATCATTTGAAACAACCCAAACTACTAACAATTTTGTTGCAGGGCCTTGGCTAGGGTTTTGTCATTTTTATTGTGTGCCTTGTTTTCATAGCTTAGCAAACACTTCCATTGGTGCACTAAAATTGAACCATTGTCTTTTGTGTCTTGAGCAATAGGCTCTTTTTGTTTATTCTTTAGAGGGCCTGTCTTCCCGTGTGGTCATTAGGACTACTAGTGAGAAGAGAATGACCCAAGTGGTAGCGAGGAAAACCCACCTCATCCAAACCACTATAATCAAATATATTCATGGTGAAAACTATGAATAACGTGTGCTGATTAGTTCATACCGACACTATGTCTCCCCATAAACCCGTTTGATCAAATTTATTTGATCATTTGTAGGGCGTAACCCCTACCGGCTGGGAGCCTTCTGTATTTACAGAGCTGAAAGTGCCGCATGTATGGCCACACGAGCGGATGCCCTTACTAGCACCTCATTGTTTTAGATGCCCAAATCCTTCTAGTTGTTGAGGCAGGAGGTCGGACCTCTGGTAGCGGCCCACACACATACGGTTCTTAGTAGAGATACAAAGTTCGCCATGGGGAGTTTTCATGGGGACTGATGCTTGGCTGACCCGAGAAGTGAGTGCCGAGGGTGGAGCCAGTGAGGTCAAGCATCTAAGTATCCGCTCTGAATAGCGTAGCCTCGGGGGTAAAACCCCATGTGGGATCAACAATTATTGTCCTGGCCAGCCATAAGAATTGTGCTTGACTTATGATAAACATTCAAACAATCAAGACAAAACAGCAAAACATTGTGTCTTTTGTGTCTTCAAGTGTATGCAAAAACTTTTTACATCTAACAACACACTTTTTGGAGTCTAAACAGTCTGCAAACATTGGGTCATCAACACTGTGTCCTCTTGTCACGAAAAACAGTCGAAAAATCAGATTTGGTCACAGCAAAACAAATTCACAGATAGGAAAGATTGCATTAAGGTTACAGAAACGCGTCTGTGTCAGTTCAAACCGCGTCTGTGTCGGATAAACGCGTCTGTGAAGTACAGAATAGCGTCTGTGTTTTTATCAGCGTCTGTGTCGAACAGAGACACGCCTGTGTCTTGGAATCACGTCTGTGAAGTATACAGGCGCGTCTGTGTCCACAATTGCAAAAAACTGTTACAGTCCCAGCAAACATCAACAGGAAAATCTCAGAATCATGTCTGCGTCCAACAGAATAGCGTCTGTGTCTTAAAACCGCGTCTGTGAAGTATACAGAGGTGTCTGTGTCAGGATTTGAAATTTTTAACAGTCAAGCAAACAAAGAAAATCAGTTTCGGCATACTTGAGCTTCCTAGGTTGTCTCTTCAGGTTTCATCTAGCATTCAGCCTATTCTAAGGTCTTACACAGTCCATCATTGCTTCACATCTCATTTTACATTCATACTTGTCTAAACTTGAGTCAAAAAGTCACTTGCTTGTCCTCATCATAACTTTGTCAACACACTACTACACTTTGCTAAGTGGTCCCTCATCAAGGTTTCTTACCTTTGGGTCTCATTTGGTCTTACTTAGAGTCAAGGTCAGCTTACCTCATCAAGAGAAACTATCCTCTCTTTGGAAGTCACACCTACTCTACTACATACATACTTGGTCTTACACTTTGGACATTGCAAGTAAACTTCAGATTCATTTACATTCCATACAACTCTTGGTCTTACATACTCTTGTCATTTTCATCTAGTCTCTCACATATTGGTCTAACACCTAGTTCATGGTTGAAACCCGTCTTCAAAAATCTAGGAGAAAAGCTAAAGAAGCTCAAGGGTCCGTAAACATGAGTTCTTATGAGTATGACAATGATGTCTTCTACAATCCTGAGCACACTACATTACCAGACATGAATGTTTATAGACACAATCCAAATGTGGAAAGCGCAAATGCTATACACAACGCTACACACAATGATAACGTGGACAATTCTTCAATACTATCAGCAGACATACAAGAGTCTATAATGGATCCTCAATTCAATAGATTGGTTGAAGAGATAATGAGGAGAGATCGTCAATATTTCCTAAACATGATGGCACAAAGTGGAGCTAAAATACCACATGATTTTGACTTATCTCAACTTATGGAAAGTAGACCTTCACAACAAACTCAACCAAATAGTGGAGGACTAAATAATATGATGCCGGAGTCACCATCAGTTTTGCTTCAGAAACCAGCAATCCCACATACACAAGCTCAAATGCATGATACTTACACTCAAAGACCATCATGGAGGCCTTATGCTCACACACATGCTCAAGATATGGGTCAACCAAGACAAATGGATACTCAAGGACTTCCTCAAAATTTTGACACAGGAAGACCTCATGTCAAAATTGGGGGCAACACAATGGAAAATGAAAGGCCCATTGAATATGGTTTATACACACAAAACAGATATGGGGTTCCCCAACAAGAAGTTATGCCAAGTGCTCCATACATGTCGCAACAATATAGACCTCCATATGGACATGTCTACGATCAGTATCATCCATACATGCAACAAGCTCCTCCTCAAATGGGTATTTCAAACATGGGATATGCTACAAGAAACCCATCTCCTCCCAAAAATAATCTGGAGCAACAAATTAGAGATCTACAAAAGAAAGTGGAAGACATGGGCACATCAAAACCCACATATACTATGAGAGATATATGCCCTTATCCCTTTGATAAGAGCATTCTAATGCCTCCGTTTCCTCCGCACTTTGCAACGCCGAAATTTGACAAATATAGAGGGAGAGGAGACCCCAAGGCACATATAAGACAATTCTTCACAGCTTGCATTGAGGTAGCCGCAGAAGAAACATACTTAATGAGGTTGTTCCCACAGAGCTTAGGAGATCAAGCGATGGAATGGTTTTCTCAATTACCTCCCGGTATTAAGTCATGGGGCGACTTGGCAGAGGCATTCATCCAACATTTCTCTTACAACATTGAAACAGATGTCTCAGTTACTACCTTGTGCAATACGAAACAAAAAGAAGGAGAATCTTTTGCGTCATTTTTACAAAGATGGAGAAACTTAGCTAGCAGATGCTCTTGTGAGATCCCGCAAAAACAAATGGTGGAAATGTTCACACAAAATGTTAACAAGGCTATTGGCTATGATCTCAGAAAAGCTTGTTTGTCTACATTCAAGGATGTCATTGAAAAGGGCCTAGCAACAGAAAAGGTCTTAATTGAACAAGGAGTTATCAAACTATTCAAAGAAAACAAAGAGGACTTTAAGGGAAAGGACAAACCAAAATTTTGGAACAAGAACAAGAACACAGTTAATGATGGTGTTGTTGATGCCAACACAGTGAGACCAAAGTTCGTCTTTTCTGGATCAAGTTCTACCAACAATCAAGTGAACAATCAAACGGCTGCTAAACCACGAAGGAAATATACTCCATTGGGAGAACCACTTGAATCAGTATTCAAAAAGCTTGTAGAAAACAAAGTGATCACGGTCCCAGATTTTCCTCCATATGAACCAAAGGTCAAACCAAATTGGTGGAATGATGATGAATATTGCGAATTTCATAAGAGCAAGGGTCACAAGACAAGTAATTGCCATCGATTGAAAAACATTGTACAAGATCTCATTGACAGAGGAGATATTGAGATTGAGGGACATTCATCTAACCAAGAGCATGAGGTGTTTAAGGAACCATTCCCAAAACATGACAAGGGAAAAGGCAAAGTCACAGATGATCAAGCCAATTACACCAGAACATCTTACAATTATGATTCCACTATTAATCACATCTCAATGGACAATCATATTTCTACCATTACTATCAAAAATAAAAATCCTGAGAATCCTCCTCAGCGACCTAAAATTGTCCTAAAAGGTGTGGGATCTTCGTCCGCATCTACCTCTGAATGTCATGTTACAACCCGTCGAGGTAAGATCACATTGCCAGGTACCTCTACTAAGAATACCAATCTTCCGTCAACTAAGCCTGAGTACGATCTTGTAGAGCAATTAGGGAAAACACCCGCACTCATCTCTATTCTTGAGCTCTTACGTATATCCCCTGCACATAAAGCTATCCTTGATAAAACCTTGAGAGATACTGCTGTCCCTACTGATCTAAACGTGGACCAGTTTCAAGCCATGGTGGGATACTTATCCATTCCACACTCTCTCACATTCACAGAAGCCGATGACGCCTCCATAAGTCAGCCTCACAATGCACCTCTACATATTGAAGCCTTTATACATAAACACCGAATAAAACGAGTCCTGATAGATGGAGGAGCAGGTCTTAATATTTGTACATTGAGCACCATCAGACAATTGGGATATTCTGACAAAGCTGTGAATGCTACAAACCAAATCACTATTAAGGCTTATGATGATGAAGAGCGTTCGTCCAAGGGCACAGTCATCTTACCACTCAGAATAGGGCCAGTCACAAAGGACGTGATTTGTCAAGTCCTGGATCTAGACCTCACATATAACATATTGCTAGGACGCCCGTGGATTCATGAAATGAGAGCAGTCCCATCAACATATCATCAGTGCATTAAATTCCCTCATAATGGAGTCGAGGTAACGGTCAATGGTGATCCAAATCCCTTCATATATTGCAATAACTTGAGATCACATACTGAGACTATCATTCCCAGCAATCGTGAGGCTACTCCTTCTTCAGCATATATTGATCCTGAGTCATTAAAGCCCTCGACATCCAAACAAGGTGAACTTAGAACCAAGTTTCAAGACAAAGGCATGGGAGAATACACTCTGAATCAAACAATGTTCTTACGACAAGTCATGAACTCCCCTAAGGAATATGGGAGACCACATCCTAACAAGCAAATCTCCATTATGCTACTCAAATGGGATCCTACCGTCTTTCAAAAATGGGGCGAACTAGAGGAAGAAAATTTATATAAAATGCTATACAAGGACGCTGAAGATGATACACATGATCCTGTGAGAACTATGGCAAAGGTTTCAAAATTCTGTAGAGATTCGGGTATGATGGAAAGAGCCCTCTCGGACTACGCAAAGAAGGTATCGTGGAGCCTCTACAACCTGAGCTAACTACAAGAAGGGAACGCTCCAAGGGGCTTGGTTTTCTAAATCCCAAGATTCAAAATAAGAGAACAAAACAGATATGGCGAGTCAAAGTGGCTGAAGTCCAACAAGAGGATCATTATTCTACAGACTCCAATGAGTGGGAATGGGGTTCAGACAAATCCTCTAGCGACTATGAACTCAATGAGACATTTAGAGAGCCAGATGAACCTACAAAGGAGGAGGAGTTTTACGAGAAATTCAGAGTCGATCAAGAACCGACCCATAAGGATCCCGCACAAGCTTCGTTTCAAGGCCCTAGGTCTGGATCACATAGGATGAGGACACCTATCCCTGAGGGTGCTACTAGTGATGATAATTTGGACTCACTCACGATCGAAACTGATGAGGAGAGTTCCATTGACGACCTCGATGACTATCTTGACATACCTGAATATAACCACATCTTCACTATTAGCCTTGCGGACTCTAAAAACACTAAAGACCTTTCCCTCGTTCACCCCCAACTCATTGACTGGGATCAGGATGGACCACCACAGATTGATACATTTCAAAATGACAAGGCTATTGTTGATTATCTTGGCATTCGCGATGATCTTCCTCTTGGAGACCATAAAGCAGGATACGCCATAGAGCTAAATAACATGGCATACTTTGGTGAGGGTGTCGGGCCTTCTAGTCGCAAAAATGTGAAAATAAAGACAAGACAAGGGTCTTATGGCGAAAACCACACTGTGGCACTATCTGACTCTAAAAAAGTAAAAAGAAAGGACGTATCTGAGGGTGAAAACCTCTCTGAGGCGCCCGAAGATGGAAGGCTTGACATTCTCCCAGCATCATACGAGGAAAAATCGTCCATGTTGGTAGAGGAGACTATAAAGACAAACATTGGTACAACAGAGGTTCCACACAACATATTTTTGGCTCAATCATTGACAGAGGCCGAGAGAGAAAAATTCATAAGCTTCTTTAAGGAACGACAAGTCAACTTCGCATGGTCTTATGCTGATATGCCTGGACTAGACCCCGATTTAGTAATGCATCATTTAACAGTTAAACCGGGGGCAAAACCAGTAAAGCAGAAATTGAGGAAAATGCATCCACAAGTGGCATTATTAGTCAAGGCAGAACTGGAGAAATTACTAGATGTCGGATTCATACGCCCAATTGATTATCCTGAATGGATCTCCAATTTAGTACCTGTCAGCAAACCAGATCGCAGCATCCGAATATGTACAGACTTCAGGGATATCAACAAGGCTTGTCCGAAGGACGATTTCCCATTACCAAACATTGATTTAATTGTTGATCTCACAGCAGGCCATGAGATGTTATCTTTAATGGACGGATTTTCTGGATATAATCAGATCAGGATTGCACCTGAAGACCAACATAAAACATCATTCACTTGTCCATGGGGAACCTTCTGCTGGAATGTCATGCCCTTTGGGCTGAAAAATGCAGGTGCCACGTATCAGCGAGCCATGACTACTATCTTCCATGATCTCATGCATGTAACGGTGGAAGATTATGTTGACGACCTTTTGGTTAAATCAATAGACAGAAATACACACTTGGACATACTTTCAGTTACTTTTGATAGGCTGGAAAAATACAAGGTAAGATTAAATCCAAAGAAATGTGTCTTTGGAGTAACCTCTGGGAAGCTCCTAGGATTCATTGTGTCTAAAAGAGGAATAGAAGCTGATCCAGCAAAAGTCAAGGCTATCTTGGACATGCCGCCACCCAAGAATATCAGTCAACTTCGGTCTTTACAAGGGAGACTCCAGTCCATACGAAGATTCATAGCACAACTTGCAGATAAGTGTAACCCTTTCCAGCACCTGCTACACAAAAACATTAAGTTCAAATGGGATGAGAACTGTCAACAGGCTTTTCAGGCACTTAAGGACTATCTTTTGAACCCGCCAGTTTTGATGCCACCAATTCAAGATCAACCATTGCTACTTTACATATCAGCTACTCCAACAGCACTGGGGGCACTCCTAGCACAGCAAATACCTGACGGAAAGGAAAAAGCAGTCTACTATATCAGTCGCACATTGGTGGGATATGAGCTAAACTACACACCAATTGAGCGTGCATGTCTCGCTGTGGTCTTCGCTTCACAAAAATTACGACATTATATGCTTACTCACAAGACTAAGTTGATTGCCAGAATTGATCCACTAAAATATCTTCTCAACAAAGCTACACTTACTGGGCGGCTGGCCAAGTGGGTAATGATTTTGAGTGAATTCGACATCGAATACGTGGACAGAAAAGCCATAAAAGGACAAGCCATCGCAGATCAATTGGCAGATGCTCCCATGATAGATGATGTGCCTCTACAGTCAGAATTTCCAGATGAGTCCATTCTAACAATATCACCTGCAAAGCCATGGCAACTATACTTTGACGGCTCATACACACAGCACGGGGCAGGAGCGGGTATACTCTTTATAACTCCCCAAGGCGATTCTATACCAAAGTCATACCGCTTATCATTTCCTTGCACCAACAATATAGCGGAATACGAGGCATTAACAACGGGGCTAAGAATTGCAGTTCAGTGGAAGATCCAGGAACTTCGCGTTTTTGGCGATTCCCAACTTGTCATCCGTCAAGCAATTGATGATTATCAAACAAAAGATGAAAAGCTAATGCCTTACAAACAACTGGTAGATGATCTGAAACAACACTTTGCAAAGATAGAGTTTGAGCAGATACCAAGAGAACAGAATCATGCTGCTGATGCCATGGCTACAATTGCTTCGCTCATTGATTTACCGCAAAATGAGACTCGTTATGAGTTCCTGGTTGACAACTTGCTGATTCCGTCATATGAGATCACTCCTACGGAAATGATATGTGTTGTTGGTCCTGAATCCCAGTTATATGGTTCCATATTCACATACCTTCGCGACAATATCTTACCTCCCGATTTATCGAACAACCAACGCCGCACTTTCATTCGCCAATCCTCCCGATACGTTATCCTAGCTGATATCCTATACCGACGAGGTCTAGATGGCACCCTCCTTAGATGTTTAGAGAGTGACTAAGCTTAGATTGCGTTACGAGAAGTACACGAAGGGATATGTGGTCCGCATACTAGTGGTCCTACCTTGGCTAAGAAACTCATCAGGACTGGATACTACTGGCCTACTATGGAAAAAGATGCATATCAGTTTGTCAAGAGGTGTAAGCAGTGTCAAATTCATGGAGACCTTATACATGCACCAGCACAAGAACTACAGCCACTTGCATCTCCTTGGCCCTTTTGTCAGTGGGGACTCGATCTCATAGGCAAGATTCACCCTCCTTCTTCCAATGGACATAAATTCATTATCACAGCCACAGAGTATTTCACAAAGTGGATTGAAGCCATGCCTCTCACGCAAGTTACTGGGAAACAAATCGCTACTTTCATCCTGAACTACATCATTTGCCGATACGGGATTCCTACTTCCATTATCACTGACAACGGGCGTCCTTTCAAGAACCAGGATGTTCGTGAACTCTGTGAGCGCTTCCATATCTCTCATCGTTTCTCCACACCATATTACCCCCAAGGTAATGGCCAAGCTGAGGCGTCTAACAAAACAATTCTCAAAATACTTAAAAAGACAGTCGACGACGCTGGCCGTAACTGGCATGTCCAACTCAATCCCGCACTTTGGGCCTATCGTACCAGTGTCCGCACACCTACAGGAGCTACACCTTACTCACTTGTCTACGGCGCTGAAGCCATCTTGCCTATTGAGGTCGAGTTACCTTCTTTACGGGTCTCCTTGAGAAACATAATCGACGACGAAGACTACAGGGTCTCTCGCTTACAAGAACTAGAACTGCTGGAGGAACGATGACGCACTGCTTTTAATCATCTCAAGGCTTACCAACAACGAATGAGTCGCAGTTACAATCACAAGGTCAAGCCTCGCACATTTGAGGTAGGTGACTTAGTCCTCAGAGAGAACCCCAAGAATCAACAAGACAGAGATAAGAAGGGCAAATTTGAACCCAACTGGCTTGGTCCTTACATCATCACAGCAGCATATGGATCTGGGGCATATCAGCTCTCAACTACAGAAGGTGAACCCTTGGAGGATCCTATCAACAGCATGCACCTTCGCAGGTTCTACACATAAGCTCTTCAGAGTATCCTAATTTCAAAAATACAAAAAAATCAAAAAATTTCAAAAATACAAAAAAATTATAAAACAAAAAAAAAAATCGTTACTTGGTGAAAACCTGGTAAACAGGCGCCTTGTGACAACAAAAAAATTGAAAAATCCAAAAAAGTAAAGAGAAATAATTTCGTCCAACGGTGAAAACCACTTCGGTGGCGCCCTGGGCAAGTACCATGGTGAAAATTGGGTCACCAGCGCCATGCGTAGGGACTTTGCTCCTCCCTCCTTCAGGATTCACTTTCATCCTTTCACTTTGCACGCACTCACAACCTATTCGTTCACAATAAACTTGCCCATTCCCATCATGGCTTGTTATTGATCTACCTAAGATTGGTTAGCCATCCATAACCCTCCCTTTTCACTCTCTTTTCCATCCATAATAAATCAGATCCTATCTGTGACTACGGCCAATTCCTATGTCTAGTAATGGGTCTGGAACTGAGAACATCACATGTTTCGAGGAGTGCAGCTTTCTTCAGTCTATCCGCGCACAATCCACAATAAAAGTTTCGTCTTCTTCACAATAAAGTATCAGTTTCATGGATTCAGTCAGTTTCAAAGGAGACACAGCAGCAACAATGAGCTTCAACAAAATCAAATCTTTCAACAGACTCAGACAACATTATGGTTCAGTGCTATCTATCCTTTTTGTGAAAGTGAACATTGTGACCACAATCGAATAAGACTTATACAAGTGACAAGAGACACTAAACTTGAGGACTACAGTGGATGTTGGTGTCGAGTCTTGGTTTTCTTTTGATTTTATCTTTTGGTGACATGTCTTTTAGCTTTTCCGGGATGTCTTTGACTAGAGATTCTATCTCCAGGATGTCTTTGACTAGAAAGGCGAGGATGGGGTATCGTCACCTTTTTGCATTTGCTGTCTGTGGATTGTCTTTTAGTAATGCTATGACTTGTCCAAGGATATGAGGACACTGTGGGTCTAGTATGAACTGGGGCATTCCTTGTTGGTGACTGTCTTATCTCCATGCAAACAGGTACAATGAATTTCTGGGCCGAACAAATGCCTTGATTGTCATAACCTATTTTGCCATAATAAAGCTCAATGATGATAACGCACAAGAAGCTCTTTCACCTTCATATCTTCTGTCTTTCATCCCCCTTTCTTGATTGACTTCCATCGTCCTTCTCGAGTCCGCGTAGCCCGCTATCACATGACTGAGTATAATGACACACCAAAAACATTTGCATTTCATATAGCTACATCTGCATCACCACATATAAGCATTTCATACATACATATAGATATCACAACTGCATCACATCCTGCATACAACATTTGTTAGCACAATTTACATTTGCATTATCATATTCATCTGCATTACTTACATTCGCATTTACATCATGCATACACATATACAACATAAAAGAACAAAAATATATTGCATTGCATCATATAAGCATCCATATCATAAGCATCACATAAGAACATCTCATCACATAGGTACACATGCATATAGCTGCCGCAAAATGAATCATCTCATATATATAATCAAATGTGTCATAATACAATGATGTCAAAAGAATCATATGGCTACAAAAGAATCACCCGCAGGTGTCTACAATACAACAATGATACATCTACTGATACAATGGGAGCCCACTATAGCTATGAGGAACTCCCTCCCTCGGAGCCGCCTCGCCTCGACGGAGTCTGAGCTGTAGATGGCCCTGCCCCTGGATCCCCCTGTCCCTCTGGTGGTGGTGGAGGCCCCATGACTCCACCGCTGGATGCCTGTCTCCTGCGGCTCCCTCCCGTAGCCGTCGCTGTGCGCGACAATCTCTGGAAGCTCCTAGCCCGCTGCTCTGCTGGCACGGCTGCATAATATAGATCCCTCCAGTAGGCGATCTCCTCTCCAGCTTGCAAAACATAGGCGTAGCCCGCCCCTGCATCCTCTGCTGCCCGCCTCCCCGCCCTCAGAGCTGTCTCGGCCTCGGTATATCTCTGAATGGCCTGATCCCTCTCCCGCTCTGTATCTCGGACCCTGATCCTGAGGTGGTTCCTCTCTCGAACCAAATCCTCAATCTCATCTGCCTGGCCCTGGTAGATCTCCCGCAGCCTCACCACCTCCATCCCCTCCTCCATCATCATCCTCTCCTCCACCCTCTCCATCCAGTGGCTCCGCTGGATCTGTCAATCTAGGAAAGGGATGCTCTGCCCAGTACGCAGAGTACTCTGCATCCATCCCTGCATCATCTACCTCTGGCCACATGTCCCATGGCATCGACGTCATCTCCGCTAGCTGCATAACTGCCTGATCATATGATAGCAGTGGGCCAAACTGCACCTGATCTCTGACCGTACGGGCATACATGCCCGAGCCTCGCGGCATCCTCTGAATCCTGCCAAACTGCCTGCATACCCTGTCCACCAGCTGTCTCTCTAATATATAGGGCGTCCGCCCAATCAGGTACCTGCTCCGGAAGGTGTAGGGCAGCTCCAATGCATCGTCCTCCCACTCCTCGCACCCCAGGTACGACCTCCAGATCACCATATCAATGTCATCAATGACTCTCCTCCAGTGCTCCAATCTCCCAATCCGAGGCTGGGATGTAATCATGGCATACAAATGAACAAAACTCTGTCCCTGTCCTCTGCCTCTGAAATGAATCGGCCTCGTCACTGGAAGGTGCTCATAGGCCCATACCTGCAATAGAGTCACACCGCAGCCCAACCCCACTGATCCATGGTATACAAACTGATGCAGCTCATAATACAAATGTGCTAGGACACATGGCCCCCATGCATACCTAGTGTGCTCTGCCATCAGCGTCTCCAAGGCTCCTCCCCAACCCACTGCCAATCCTCGAGTGGCCTTGTCTGGACACAAGTATCCACTGATAACTCCCCCAACAACTGCCGGCAATGCTAATCCTGTGGCAGTCATGGTGTCCCAGGCTACATGCCCTGCTCGCATCTCCAACTCAGGATCCTGAAAGACCCATCTCAAGGCCTCCCTGTCACCGTCACGGTCATAGGGGATCAACTCTCCGTCAATGGGAACATGTAATATCCTGTATACATCCTCCAGTGTCACTGTCATCTCACCCATCGGTAGGTGAAACGTGCATGTCTCTGAGTGCCATCTCTCGGCCAACGCAGTCAGCAACCCCATGTTTGCCCGAAACTCGGGCACATAGAGCATATGTGTGAGGCCCATCTCCTCAACGGAAATCATGTCCTGGATAGACAACTCTGGACGCAGTCTCTGAGTCGACGGGAATCTCTCCCGTGACTCCAACATCGGCAAATACTCCTGCAATTAAGCAAATCAATCTTGTCAGTTATCGTGGCATTCACTGTTTATCACAAAATGCTACTTGCTACCTAAATGCATATGGTTATCTACCCTAGTGACACTCACTGTTCATCACAAAGTGTTGCTATCTATCCTAGTAGTGCTCCCTGTTCATCACAAAGTACTACGTGTGTGACATTCCCTGTTCATCACAAAGTGTCACTCACATTCGCACTCCCTGTTCATCACAAAGTGCTGCCTATCCTGGTGCTCCCTGTTCATCACAAAGTGCCTTAATCTATCCTAAGCTTCCTAGAGGACCTGCTTGAGTGTATCCTCTCAGCAGCTTATCCAATCGACAGCGTATGTTCATCACAGAACTGCCGATTTGACCTAAAGGACTAAAACCATGCATTTAAACACACAAACGCACTTTTACCACACACACGCGCTTTTAACTCCTAAACGCGCTTATAGACTGCATAAACGCGCCTCTGCAACACAGACGCGCTTTCTGAACACAAACGTGCCTATGCCAGACACAAACGCGGCCAGGGAACACAGACGTCCCTGAATGACATAAACGCTCCTAAAAATCACAGACGCTGCTACATTTCACAAACGCGTCCGCAATAAACACAAACGCGGTTCCAGGCACAGACGCGCCTGGATCCGACACAGACGCGCCTGTTGGACACAGACGCGCCTGGCACTGACACAGACGCGGTTGCGCATTTTTGCACTTTTAAACTATCCTATTCCTAGCGCATTTATTGCTCCTAAACATGCATTAATGACAAAACTCGAAATGCGTGAAAGTACGAGGAGGTTTTCAGGTACTTACCGGCTCTCCTGCATCGGCTGGTCGCTGGAATCGACAGACACGGTCGAATCTATGAACGAATGCCATCGCTGCTGACTGCTGCTGCTCTTTTCTTGCTCTGCACTGTGATCTTCTATGGGTGTGGATGACAATGAGGATATCTTTTGCCCGTGGTCTATCTTATAGCCTACCTAGCCCTGCCCTTCATTTCCCGAGTCAGTATTCTTCGGTCCTGTGACTTGGTCACTCTATCCAGTCAACCCATTCTATCCCATCTTTCTTATCGAGAGATTGTCTGCACTCTTTCCAGACATTTTCATCCAATCTCTCGAGGGGGCATATAATTCCCATCCTGGGGCAACTTTGTATCAGTTCATCTTATCTTCTTTGAAACAACGCGACAAGCCGCATTGTCTCAAAGAGGGGCAAAATGTAGACACCTAAAATTGTCATGTCTAATTAAATAAATATTTTATTTATTTAATTATCTAAGCCTAATTCTTCTATTAATTAAATAAATCTTTATTTATTTAATTAATTCATTTATCCTCTTCTAGCCTTATTTCTCATTTAAATAAATACATTTATTTATTTAAATTATCCCTTTCCTAAATTAAATAAATATTTTATTTATTTAATTGTCCTACTTCTTCTATTAATTAAATAAATCTTTATTTATTTAATTAGTTCATTATCTTTTTCTACACATGACACATGTCATTCATCTCTCATTTCCTACACTACCTACCTCTTTCATTATTTTGGTATTTCTTATACCTACCCTCTAATCCTAGCCGACCTCTCTTTTTACACCTCTCAATCTTATCCCTCCATTTCATATTGTGTCTTCTATTTAAGGAGATGCTTTCTTCAATGACAAGGCCTAATGACTAATGACTGATTTTGGGGTACTTGGCTACACTACGATCCTACTTGCAACCACATTCCGTTCTTTGTTGAGCTCTTGTGCATATAAAAATCTGAGAGCAAGCATATCAAACAAGATCAATGGAGATAGGAAGAATAGAGATCAAAACCCTATTGGACATGTGATGGTATAATCTTTGTGATTTTGAGTTATTTTGCATTGTCTTAGGTTATCTTCATATGTTATGGTGGATCTTTGTTCATTGTTAGGCTAGGGTTTGGTGGTTGAATCCATTTTAGTCTTTCAATATTGTTGTTTATTGCTATCCATTTTCACCATATACAGTTATTACAAAATAGGGCCAAATTACTAGAAGATTTTGATGTCACAACAATCTTACCACTAGAAAATACTCTAGGTCAAAACAACAGTAAAATACCACATATGACACAAACACAAGTGATGACCTCAAGTTTTCCTCAGAATGTATCAATATCATCTATACAAACAAATGTCAGTTCAAATGCAAATTCTCAATCAAGTGCATCATCCTCAATAATAAACGTTAGCGCATCAACACAGGCTATACCAATAATGTCAAGTGTCTCAACACCTATTCAAACACAAGTGCCTCATACAATAAGTGTGACTCAACCTCTAGTTTTCTATTCCATAGGACTTACATACAGTCATCAGAATACAAACCCATGTCTCGCTAATACAATGAGTACCATAGACACATAAAAATGTCTCATTGATCATGTACTAATTATTCCTCTAATTGATTAAATAATTCTTTAATTATTTAATTAAGTTAATTAATCTTATTCTTCTAGTTCATATTTCTTCATCATCTTACTAATTATTCCAATTTCAATTCCATCTTCATTTAATCATTTAAATCATTTTCTAATGTTAATTTATTTTTTATTTTTTGGCAAGGTGGTAATGCCACTTGATATATTTTATTAATAATATATAATTTTTACAATATATTTAAAAATTGGTTCAAACTGAGCTCCCAAAGAAAAGAACCATCAAGAAAAACTCTAGTCATTGCTCATCAACATGACTATAGAAGAGAAGTAGTGAGCAATCCTCTAGCCGGAGCTCGTTACAAAATAGAGATCAACAAAGGAGCATGCAGGCTCATTTACAAATAGGAGCATGCAAGCTCATTTTATAGAATAGGAGCATGCAAGCTTATTTACAAAATAAGGACATGAAAAAGAAATAACATAGGCTGCCCAGTGAATGAAGAAGAGAGCTCCAAAAAGCAAGAGGACTAAACCAACATTGAAGGAGAGATCCATCTTCATGGGATATCTTGAAGGCCCTACAACAAAAAACTCCTGCAACCAAAATTGACATGCCCCTGCACCAAAAAACACCTGCAACCAAAATATATATATACTTCAGAATGTAGAGAATTTACAAGAAACATAAGGGTTCAAAACATGACTGACACCAACGACATGAGATCTGCGGTCCCATTATAGACAAATTCCAAAGGAGAAGAGGTGAATGTGGAAATGCTAGAGAAAAATGAAGCCCAAAATTTTTATGCCATAAATGAAAAGAAAGAGGAGATATATCATAAAAAATCTAACAAACCAAAAGAAGTGGCGTACATAGATAATCATGAAAACAATGTCACGCCAAACTTTAAATGACATATGAAGGACAGATTCCCAATGTGAAAATAAATATCTCTAGATTTCACACTAGAAGAGAGTACCAAACACACGAACAACATCAATAACAACCAACTCATCATTAATGAATGCCAAGTGATGAACGAGTAAACCAAAGTACCTCAAATCAAAACCAAATGGAATTATGAAAATGAATACCTCACCAAGAGAAGACAATATCAACTCATATAAACGTGCAATCATATAATAAGAACAATTAAATACTCGACTCCCTACATGCTATACTTAATAGGTTTGGGAAGCTCATCAAATCACACCCAATTGAGAGGAATCAATAACAGTTTTGTCACAACCCATATTAGTGAGGCAATCAGCCAATGCATTACCTTCACGATAAACATGTGAAATGATGAGGTGCTCAAACGTATCAAGAAGAGTCCATATTTGTTCAAGAATATACCAAAATTTTTAATTATTAGCTTTTCTTTCCTTGCAAGCATGATTGACAATAGTCGAATCACCTTCAATATGAAGCTATTTTAAATTCAAATCCTTAGCCATAACAAGACCTTCTAAAAGAGCACAAGGCTCGGCCATATTATTTGTGCCAGAAGAAATTTGCATAGCTTTTAATGCTAATAAAGAACCCAAATGATCACAAAAAACTACCCCTATTCATGAATCACCAAGATTTCCATGGGAGGATCCATCAAAATTCAATTTACAAAAAGGGGCATTAGGAGAATGCCATTTTATAGAATTTCTGTCTACAGGTGTTTTCCGAATCCTTGGAAAGGCGAGTGATACAGGAATAATGATACTTTTCCGAGAAGAAGTCATCAAATTATCCCAGGAAGAGAACTCTGAATTCATATTAAAATATTTCTGAACATGAGCATTAACTTGCTCAATAATACTTCTTTCCAAAATCCCAAGAACACTAGATAAATCTGATGAGTCACATCTAAAAATGTGCTTGTTTCTTTCCCATCAAATGGCCCATATGACTGAAGAGGGAATTATAAACCGCAAACAAGCAAATAGAGAAGATGAATACAAAACTGGCCAAGACTGAAACATGTCCCATAAAGATAAAGGCAAAGAGAATGAAAGAGATAACTTTTGGAGGACAAAATACCAATAACTATTTGCAAACTCACAATGAAGAAAAAGATGATTGACATCTTCAAGAGCTTTACCACATAAGACATAAGAAAAGGAGGTTGCAATATTCAATGTAACTAAACGATCACTAGTCAAAATTCTATTTTGTAGTGTGAGCCATGAAAAAACACCAGCTTTAGGTAATACTAAATTATTCCAATAGAACAAAAAGGCATAATGAGGAGCATTTTGATTGGTGATTTGCTGAACAACAAAATATCCTTCTTTAATAGAGTAGTTTCCTGATTTAGAAGGGCACCAAATAAGTTGATCTTTGATGTTAGAAAGGAAAGCCACTCGGTCTTGCAAAACAAATTTAAAATTTTGAATTTTCTGCAAGGACAATGGAAGAGTAGAGGGATCCTTCCATGAGAACTTGTGAGAAAAAAGATCAACACTATCTACATTAATCAACCAATCTAACTCCGCATGATTGAGAAAGAACAACTAAAATAGAAGCAAGAGAATCATGCTAAGAAAGAGGGGGAAAGTTATTCCAAGAGTCTTTCCAAAAAAGAATATCCTCCCCCGAATGGACCTGCCAAGAGAGAAAATTAGAGACCACTTCCCTACATGAGATTGCTAGGCCCAATATGGAAAGCTAATGTACTGAGAGGGGACGGGTGAATCAGCACTTCAAATCTTTTCTTCAACAATAACTTTACTATTAAGCATAAACCAAAAACTGTTGTAACATAATATAATGCTAAAACAAATAAATAACAATCATACATGATTCACTCCATAACACATATATTTTGGTTACGCAGAAACTCTTGGTTAGAGAGAAAAAATGCCGTGGGGATGGCACCCACAACTTCACTACTGCAATAATACAGGTTGCTCGATTAGAGCTAAATGTTTAGCTATTTCTGATAGCTTACCCTGTTAGGAGTATCAAGATCTTTAGATCTACCTTGCTAAAGGATTTTACAACACTTAATCTAAATGCTGCACCTACTTAAAGGCTTTACAATTTATAGACTTTGTTAGAGTCTTTTACCCTGTTAAAGGTTTCTCTTACAACTCAAAATATTACAGTAAAATCTTTACAAATATCTGCAACTTTACATCTGAAATGTTATAGCAGATTCTATGTGCTTAATATAATATTACCTTGCTCATAGCATACCTCGGTAATTGATAAATCAACTCGGTAAACCCTTCTGTTTACTCTGTCCCTTAACTGTTCTCTAAAATCTTTCTCGGTGACCTCTAAATATTTCTGACAGTCATAACACATTATGCTTTCTCATGATATTGCTTTTCAACTTATCTATCACACATGTCTCATACTCTTTTTCTCATCTCCGATCCTTAAATCATTCTGCATATAAATAGATCTCTTAGTATGGTGATCTTGTTCATGCATCGATCTTACAAACAAGATTCATCAAATAAATAACTATACAAAATATTTCATTGGATAGATGACCTCAAGATCATACAAAATCTTTAAGGTGCAATTTCCTATGTGATAATGGTTCTTTGTTCCTCGATCTTGTAACACATTTCCACACATGTGTCCAGGTTCAATGAATCTGGTAACACATTTTCACTTGGTGTGTGTTCACTCGGTATATCATTTTTGCTGCTCGGTAGACATAGAGTGTTACTCGGTAGACAACTTGGTGTATACTAGACTCTTTGACTTCTATCTTCTATAACCAACTGCTTTAGTGCTTACTGACTGAATGTTCCGGTAGTATTAACCAACTAGAGTATATAGGATGACTTTGGATATAAAACTAATGACAACTTAGGAAATAGTAACAATCTCCCCTTTTGACATTATTTTTGAAATGTTTGACAAAACTCCTTTCAAAGTCATAACTCAAAAATCTATATACTTACAAAATTTGACTAAACTAATAGTATATACAATAGTCAATAAATAGTATACTCAGATGTACTCCCCTTATCAATATACTGTACATAATTCTGATTTTGCATGCTCAGTGATTAATGTTCTGTGTTTACTGCACTTGTTCTTTTCTCTTTGATCACTGCTCGGTGTTTATTGCTCCCCTGTCAAAGCATTTGGATACTCTGTTCTACTCGGTATACTCCCCTTGTATACTACACTCCCCCTTTGATACTTTGATACTATACTCCCCCTTTTTGACAAACATCAAAACTAGTTACCATTCGGTGGAGGCAACTGGTCAAAAATGGATTTATACTTTGTCCTTGCATCGGTGAGTGTGGTAGAGAGGGCATCCTTGACACTATCCATGAGTGAATTCTGAGCTGTAATGTTAGCTAGGAGGGAGCTAAGACCATCTAGTGTGCTTCCCTCTGGTTGAGTGGATAAATGAGTGGCTCGGTTGATCTGCTCTAGAACAGATGAAAGATAAGGAATGAATAATGTCTGAAGAGTCATTATATCCATCTTGATCTTGTGCTCTTCATTTTGAAGTTCCAACTGTTGAGGAATAAGATTTTGCAATTTGGTGTAGAAATTCTAAGTAGAATTTGGCTCGATAGTCAATGTATTGGAGAGATTGGTGATCTCTTGTTCAATGATTTTGGTTTTATTTTTGATATCCTTAATGAATAAAGAGAATGTACAGAGCTTTTGAAACAAATAAGGAATATGCTTAAGTTGAGGGGAGAACTCAGCTATGAATTTGACTAGTTTGACTTTACTGATAGCAATCACTTTCTGTACCTCTTCAATCATTTTTGCAGTTAGCTCTTTATCCTTTAGCTTGCTGAGGTATTCAAATGCGTCTACTCCTGATGCTTCTACTTAAGTGAGGAGTTCATCCAGTTGCATATGGATGGCAGCATCTTTATTCACGGTAGCTTCAGGTAGCATGTCTGACAATAATGCCTTAACCTTCTGAAGTACACAGTTCTTTTTTTGAATAGCCATCTGTCTTTCCTATTCAGCTTTGGCTTTGCATAGCTCTCCGAATTTAATGAGTGCTTGCCCTTTCAGTTTAGAAATGTCAACATTTGGCAACACAATTGGTTTTGACAAATCTATCTTGGAACTATGCCTTTTCATTTTCTTTTCTTTAGAGGAGGAGGCTTTCATCGGTTTAACTAGTACAATGGCTTGGGAGGCTTTTTTATCCTCGGTAGGTTGCTCAGTAGAGGCAACACTTTTGTCGGTTCTTGTAGCCTCTATTGTGTCCTTCAGTGCTTCTGTGCTTGGGGTCTTGGTAGCAACAATTTCTGTGCTTGTAGGTGCTTGAGAAGTTTGTTCCCTAGTGGTCTAAGAAGTAGATTCTCCTTTGGTAGACTATTGACCCCCTTTTCCTTGATTAGTATCCTTAGGATGCTCGGTTGGGACTTGTTGAGTGACCAGAGGATATGACTTGACTGTTCCAAAACTAATTTACTGGATACCAGTTTGGCATAGGCATTGCCTTTTATCATTTCTTGTCCCTGATCCTCAGAAGCCATGACATCCTCATCTAATTGAATAGTTTCAGCAGGATCTTGTTTGGTGATGTCAACTATTTCAACTTCACTTTGAGGTTCAGCATGAGGTTCATCATTCTTGAGTCAGAATATTTCTTGCCATTTTTCCTTTGTTTCATTCTCGACTTCAAGATAAAGACCGTTCATCGTTTACAATGCTCTCTGCTTTACTTGAAAGTTTGTTTGTGAGGTCTTTAAATGTTCTTTAATGTCATTTACCGACATGTCTAGAAAGAGATGTACCAAAATTCTTTCTCTAACCTGTTTCTTCGAGTCCATAGCATATTGCCACCTGGTGTCAATATGTGAATACAATGTTTTAGGAAGGAAATCAGTCACTTCCAATGGGACTATTCAGAATTTAAGTAGTGTACATACTACCGCTTCTTCTATTTGCCTCTTTTCATCTTCATTTTTGGAATCATATTTCACATATCTAAAAGCTCCAAATCCACCATATTGTTTTAGGTTAGCACAAAAATTATCAACATTATGTACATCTTCCTTTTGTCTCTTAACAATCTGAAATTTGCTTGCATCTTCAGACTCTGTGTCACTTGACTCTTTGCTCAAAATGAGTCTCTGAGGCATCTTCTTATAAGTCCTTGTGACCATAGGAATTGCAACATTTTTCTACTTCTTACTCGGTGACACTGCAGATGATCTAGTATTAGGTCGCTTTGCTGGAGGAGTCGGTGATACTTGTGATGAATCCTGTTTCTTTCTTTTCAAAATTTTGCCTTTTGGCAACTCGGTGATCAAAGTAACAATAGCTTCATGAGCTTCAGATTCTTCCTCAATTGCAAGTAGTTCACTCTTGACAGGAGTGGAGGAAGAACCTTCTCCAAATTTTTCAGTTAACACTTTAATCATTTTAGTTGCTTTCCTTGTAGCCTTAGGTACTACAATGCTCATCTTAACTTTTTCTTTAACGTCTTCATAGGTTCTATACCTGATTTCTATAGCATGCCTTGGAAGTGCAAGAAAGGCATCTATCTGCTGTTGTGAAAAGTCAAAATCAATCTCATAACCCATAGGTGACCAAGATTGAGTTCTCGGTTCCACCGCATTGACATAGCAGTAGTCGGTGTCTACTTCAAAGCATATATCATCCTTGTATTTCTCCACTAACTTGGGTAGAATCCTATACCTGTTATGCATCTTTTCTTGAAACTTGCTGAAGTAATCATCCATAATTTCATTGAAGTTATCACCTAGCTGTTTGATGAATACATTGATTTGATGGGTGATTGGTTGGTGTAGCTCCCAAACTACATTACCGACAGATGGAAAGAATTTCTAAAAATAGAAAAACATGTATACCAAGAGTGATCCAAACTTCAGTATGTTAGCCGAGTTGTTCTTCTTTGGCTTCCTTATGGTATTTAGATTTTCAAGCAGATTCTTCAACAACACTTCACAAAGATCAATCTTCATTCCCTTCTTCACAATTTTATATGCTAAATCAATAGTTGCACATGATACACTATTTTCCCTTGCCAATTGAAAGAAACAATAACCTATTACTCTAATGGCAAACTTCAACTCTGCATTTGTGACATTATTCAGTTTTAGACCTCTGCAATTAGATTCAACTCCAGTTAAAGTGATCAATTCCTTCTGTGAAATAATTTTCTGAGCTCGGGCATGGTCATAAATAGGGCATCTAATTATCAAGTAAATGATTTCCTTGGTGATTTTGAATGGTTTCTCCTCTAACCACATGAAATCATCATGAACTCTGCTCAGAACAAACTTGACCCATTGGGGTTTGAAGACATGGGGATAGGTTAGGGATTTGGTCAATCCCTTGACTTTAATGTGTTCAAACTTGTTATCTAGTTTTCCATCGGTACATAATTCATCATATGTGTCCTTGATCTCAACATGACCTAGTTCCTCAACACAACATTTGGTGAAAAATCTAATATCCTCAACCAGCAGAACCCTATCTGGAATGAGTGAAAATGCCGTTTTATCATTCGGTTCAGATGCTACTTTGGGAGGTAGGGAATATTTCAATGAGGGCTTCTCAATGGTTTCAACAATAGTGGGTTTCTGAATCTTTGGAGCCATTACAAACTCAGGATATCTACTAACAAAAAAAGCTTAGTAAATATAAAACAGATAATCACACTGATATTTCCCGGTTAGCTAGCTCTTAGAAATGCTTGAGATCGATGTGTAAATACCTTGAAATTTTCTCGGGAAGTGTTTGATCACCTTTGAATCGCTTAGTTATGCTTTTTGAAAACTTGGTAAGTGTGAAATGATTGCACAAAATGCTTTAAGTACATATTTTACCTTGTCGGGCTCTGTGCGGTCAGGTCAAAAAACATTAAATGCACTCGGTTCCACTTACTTTTTATGCTTTTACGGAGTAGCTAGACTTCCTATATTTATCGACTAGATAGGCTTCCTGTATTTACCGACTTTACTAGTGCTCCAAAAGACTAGATAGAATTTCAAACTCACTAATGCATCTTAGCTATGCAGATTTTGGAATTAAGTACATGATAAAATAGGAACTATTAAGATTTAACCTTGAGAGAATGTAGTCCCTTCATACCTTTACCGATTAATTCGAAGTAAATGCACCTAACTCGATAGGTAAGGTTCTTTCTTCATTAGTTGATCCATTTTCTTTCTTTTTCCAAATCATTTGTAATTTGCTTCTTATTACCTTAGTATCTCCTCTGGGTTGATCTCTGCAATCTCTAGCCAAGTGTCCAACTTTGTGACAATGAAAACATGCCATTCTAGGATTTCTCCATGATCTTCGGCTATTCATTCCAAACCTTATAAAGAAGTTGGCACTTATGTGTCCATATCTTCCACAACATTCACACCATCTCCTTGTATTGTAATCCCATGGTACTACAACATATTGTCGGTTAGGATCTGTGTGAGTTCGGTAGCTTCCAATGTTTGCTCGGTGTGCAGACCACATATAGTTCTTCTACTTAAACTAACACTTCTTGGTACTATGTCCATATCTATTGCAGTTTTTACAAAACCCTTTGAATTTTGCCTTCTGATAATTGCTAGCAGACTTTGTCCTACATTGGTTAGATGTGTGACTATATTTATTGCAATTGTAATAATAACCATTAGACCTTGTGACATTCGGTTGCTTACCTTTTCTGATTTGGCACATGTTGGCAGTATGACCTTGATTTCCATAGTAGTTGCAAATAAGTTTCTTTCCTTTGATGTTCTTCTTGTTTCTAGCTTGCTTTGATGATTCTCCTCTCTCCGTAGTGTGGATTCCCTTCTCGGTAGAGTCTTTTCCTTTGTAACTGAGTCCTGCAACTTTGTTGGGTTGTTTTGTATTAAGTTGCTCATCCAACATCTTTGATGCTTCATAACTCTTCTTCAGTGTTTCTTTGGATTTATTTTCTTTTTCAAGTTCATCAGTCAACCTTGATACTTGAAGTTTCAATGCTTGATTCTCATCATCTTTCAGATGTGCTTCATGATGTGCATAACCCAATTGATTTGACAGATTTTGTTGAATTCCAGTCAACCTTGTGATTTCATCATTCCTTTCGGATACTAATGCTTCAAGTTGTTGTCTTTCTCTTTCTAGATCTCTTAATTTATCCTTGGTTGTTCTCAATGCATCAAGATTTTCAGTCATCTGTGTGCTGAAATGTTCATGTTCTCTTTTCATTGCTTTTAGCTGATCAGTCAATGCTTTTTTCTTTTCTTTCAGGTCTCCAATCATTTCTTCAGTTTCTTTAGATATACTGTTCTCAGATGATGTCTCAATTTGTTCCACTAGCTCTTGTGAGTCCTGTAGATCATCAGGCAACCTTCTTATGACTTTCAATGATTTTTGCATTTGTCTTTGCATGTCTGCAATCACTTGATTAACATGATCCAACTCTTCTTGCAAATACACAATTCTCCGAGATTGTTTATAGCCTTCCATTGATAAGATGTTTTTCTTTAGGCTATTAAACCCTTTTCCAAGATTGAAGCTCTGATACCAATTGTTAGGCCCAATATGGAAAGCTAATGTACTGAGAGGGGAGGGGTGAATCAGTACTTCAAATCTTTTCTTCAACAATAACTTTACTATTAAGCATAAACCAAAAACCGCTGTAACATAATAAAATGCTAAAACAAATAAATAACAATCATACATGATTCACTCCATAACACATATATTTTGGTTACATAGAAACTCTTGGTTAGAGAGAAAAACTGCGGTGGGGATGGCACCCTCAACTTCACTACTGCAATAATAAAGGTTGCTCGGTTAGAGCTACATGTTTAGCTATTTCTGATAGCTTACCCTATTAGGAGTATCAAGATCTTTAGATCTACCTTGCTAAAGGATTTTACAACACTTAATCTAAATGTTGCACCTAGTTAAAGGCTTTACAATTTATAGACTTTGTTAGAGTCTTTTACCCTGTTAAAGGTTTCTCTTACAACTCAAAATATTACAATAAAATATTTACAAATATCTACAACTTTACATCTGAAATGTTATAGCAGATTCTATGTGCTCAATATAATATTACCTTGCTCATAGCATACCTCGGTAATTAATAAATAAACTTGGTAAACCCTTCTATTTACTCTGTCCCTTAACTGTTCTCTGAAATCTTTCTCGGTGACCTCTAAATATTTTTGACAGTCATAACACATTGTGCTTTCTCATGATATTGCTTTTCAACTAATCTATCACACATGTCTCATACTCTTTTTCTCATCTCTGATCCTTAAATCATTCTGCATATAAATAGATCTCTTAGGACGATGATCTTGTTCATGCATCGATCTTACAAACAAGATTCATCGAATAAATAACTATACAAAATATTTCATTGGATAGATGACCTCAAGATCATACAAAATCTTTAAGGTGCAATTTCCTATGTGATAATGGTTCTTTGTTCCTCGATCTTGTAACACGTTTCCACAAAAGTTGGGATATTGGACAGATTTATGGAATGTAAAGTTTCATGAGGAGAAATTGCTCCCTCATGATTTTATCGACCCAGAACAAAGCCTCCTTATTGAGGAGAGATGATATGAGGAAGGAGAATTTTAAGTCTTAAATAAATAGCCTTGGTGAAGATTTTGTAAATAGAGTTGCACAAAGAAATGGGTCTAAATTCAAAAAAAGTTTGGGGATTCTTAGATTTTGGGATAACGGTAATATAAGTGATTTTAAATTTTTTAAGGATATACCCACCCCTCCTAGACTCTTCCAAAGCCATTAATAAGTCAAAACTTATAAAATCCCAATATTTCTGAAAGAACAAGATAGTAAACCCATCAGGACCCGGAGCTTTGTTAGGGGCCATGAAAAAAACAACAAAATGAAGCTCATCTAAACAAAAAGGCCTCATAAGAAAGTTATTATCCTCATGAGAAACAAGGGAGGTGATAGAATCTAAAAGCAAATATATATGATGATCCATAGAGGAAGAAGAAAAAGAAGGAGATAACAATTCCTTAAATAAAGACACCCCCTCCTCTCTAATCTGTTGATTTGAATTAAGGACAGAACTAGACTTAGAATCCTTAATACTAAAAATTGTAGAAGCAACTTGTTTAAGCTTGGCTGCAGCTTGAAAGAAGGTAGTATTCCTATCACCTTCTTTAAGACAAACCTCACGAGACTTTTGCTGCCAATAGATTTCAACCTGGGAGCAAAGGATCTCCCAGTAAGCTTGCAATTTATTTTGAGCATCATTAGTGGAGGAATTAGTGCCATTTCTAATAATCTCCTCATTAACAACCTTCAAATCATTGGCAACTGCCTGTTTTTCATGAAAAATATTCTTAAAGACCAATTTATTCCAAGCCATAATTTGAGATTTCACAAATTTTAGTTTGGAATAAAATTGAAACATCTTAGTACCTTTGCAAAATGGAGCACTTATCCACCATTGCTTTAATAAAGAAAGAAAATGAGGATGAGTGAACCACATTTTCTCAAACTTAAAAGAAGGTCTAATAGAGGGAACATGATCCAATTTATCAAAATTGAGCAAAATTGGGAAATGGTCAGAATCTAAGGAGGTAAGAATCTTAGAAGAAAAGGAAAAGTTGCTCAAACGTAGGTTTAGGGAAGTAAGAAATTTGTCAAGGCGAGAGGCAATCTGGCATTTAGATCTCCTATTAGTCCAAGTGAAAGAACCATTAGAAGGGAAAATATCGAATAACGCACTGTCTTGTACCAAGGAAGAAAAGTCATCAATAACTTTCTGAGCTGTAGGATTACCCCGTCTTTTTTCATCCGGGGAAAGGAGAGCATTACAATCACCCCCAAGCACAATAAAAAAATTATCATATCATAAAAACAATTTAGATAAGGAATCCCATATGTTGGTTTTATCTGAAGGAGAAGTCAGACCATAAATATTATACAGAACAAAAGAGACTTCAAACCAGTCAACCTTTAACAACTGCCAATGAGAAGCAAAAGATAACATCTCAACTTTGACTGACTTAGGATTCCATAAAGTTATCAGACCACCAGAAGCACCCAAAGAAGGAACATGAACAACTTTCCAAAGGGACCATTTGGAAATTATGTTATCAAAATAATCCTAAGAAAATTTAGACTCTTGCAATAAGATGATACCCACTTTTGAAGAATCAAGAAATTTCTTGATCCTTCCCCTTTTGTCAGGGGCATTTAAGCCCCTGTCATTCCAAGATAAAATCCTCATTTATCACAAGGAGAGAAACATGCCCTCCTTGTTTTGACTTGGGAATAAAATTTCTCTACAATAGGGGATTGAATACCAACCACAATCTCCTCCTTGATTTAAGCCAATTTTGGTTTCCGACCCCTCTTCTTAGGAGTTTCAACAATAGGGGGGAAACAGAAGGATATTGCTCCAAGGCTAACTTCTGAGAGAAATCAAATCCATACAAATTAGAAACAATTGAAGAAGGACTATCAATAAGATCTGCATCCACACCTTCAACTAAATTTAGTTAAGAAGAGGAAACATGACAATCATCATGGACAGGCCTCGAAGAGGTAGATGCAAAAGAAAAAGAAAATTTGAGAAATTCCTTTGCAACAATCTCATCAAATAGATCAGAAGAAACTGAAAAATAAAATATCTGAAGCAATAAGCTGAATCTTCTCTTCATAAATAGAAAGAGAAGAAGGAGACCTTGGAATGGGCAAAAAAGAATCACTATCAAAAATCAAACTATGAACAATTTTGGTATCATCCGCCAGACCCACAAAAGAAGAACAAGGAAAAAAATTAATAGAGAAATGATATGTGCAACCATTAGAAGGTAACAATAATTTTGGAAATGGAACCGAAGGATAAGAAATTTGAAAAAAAATCATAGAGGAGAACATAAAATGTTCAAACGAAATTCAGAAGACCAATAATCCTTGAAAAGACTAGGAAGAAACTTAACCAAGTTTGAAGAAATAGAACAAAATCGACGAATGACAGACAGAACAAAGTAGAACACTGCCAAAGAGCAGAGAAAATTAAAATCCATCAGAGGCACATCACATACGGTATATCTAGAAAAAGGAACAAGAGATGTAATAGAAAGAGGGAAAGGAGCAGAATCCTTAACATTATGATCCTTCAAAGACTGACAATCCTTACCTTAAAAAAAGGAACAATGGCAAAAATCAGATGAAAAATCTAAACAAACTTTTAAAGGTGCATCGGAATCACCACAACATTGAGAGGTGAAATGACCAAGTAATAGAGCATAAGAATGGATAGTTATCGAATCTTGAATTACCACAGGTTGAATCCACGCACCATAGTTAGAGAAAATAGTAATCTCAGAGGGAATGGGTTTAGACAGATTTAATAACAAACAAACCCTAACTAGAAGATGAGGCCATTTGAAAGGAACTAAATCATGCTTAAGAAAGATGCCCAATTTGTTTGCCAGGATTTCAACCATATACACATCACGATACTCCAAAGGAAGACCCGAGAAAGTTACCCAGAAGGGCATAAACTATGGCTTCGCCGATTGAATATCAAAATGAGGAGACCAAGCCTAGGTAAAAATTCCTATACTTTTCAGAATCGAAAATCACAGTGAAATATAGAGAATATTTATCAAACATAAATAAATCCTTCATACCATCCCAATTAGACTTTTCCCATGTTAACAATTTACCAAAAGAAACCGGAGAAATAAGCTTACCAATGAGGGAAGTAGAACATAATAACTTCATAGATTCCTCAATCATGTAATCGGGGAATATAACCTTATACTGCATAGAAGAATGTGGATTACCCCTTATCAAACCAGAAAATGCAGAGGGAGAGTTATGGGGAAGTGGATTTGGATGGAAGGGAGCTCGTTTAGCAACACAAATGTCATTCGAGGAAGAAAAGAAGTGAGGGTTAGAAACCAAAGTGTTATTTGGCCAGGTGACATAAGATGGGAGGGAAGGATTACAATCTTGGGAGGAGATCCAGAAGGAGCTTATGGGGAAAATCCATCAGAATGTGAGGAGCCATCACAAATGTCGAATGGCCATTGAGGCAAAATAGATCTACGCTTCCTAGGCTTTTTAAAACCAAAAAAGGAATGAAAACGCTTAAAAGGAGTCTTTGGGTGGTCAATAGGAGGAGGACCCAGAATGCCCTGAAATATTAATGCCTTGGGAACAGAAGATTTATAATAAGAACGTGAAGGTTTTGGAACAAAATTACCTGTAAATTTGTGAAAATATGACGAAGTTGGCTGGAATTTGTCATAAGCCAAGTCACACCAGCGACAATCTTTGACAACCCATTGAGGAGAATGATTAGAAGTTTGTAACTGAGCCAAATCATGGTTGTCAAATGACATATTTTCCCATTACATTTGCCTGTGAGGAAGGACCAGTGTTGTCATTTCCCAAAAATCATCAATCCTAGCACCATGCACTTGCTGTTTAGAAAAATCATAGAGTGTTGAGTGAATTCGACGTATGTGGGTGCCTACCCTGCACCAATAAGCTCAACTAAAGTCTTAAGTGGCTTTCTCTGATAATTCATCATTGGATCAGGACCTCTCAAAATTTTATAATAAGATCCAACTTAGTAACCCAAATCCTATATTTAGTGATTCCGAGAGTGCAGATCGTACCCCATAGATACCCCTCATGTACCTTACATTATGAGATATAAATCCCTCGATGATAAGATCTTCGGATCTTTGGGGTAAGAGAGTCTGACATGCCTGAGAAGTGTGTGCCATGGAGTCAAGCCAGTGTTGCCAAACTCTCTATTTGTCCATCTTGTTTTGGTATTTTGTTGCGGGGGCCTCATTGAATTGTGTCCACTTTCTAGCCTAAGATTGTATTCTGTGCTTTTTTATGTATCATTGTACTAGACGAGTATTGAGTCAATTTTTTGGGCTATTTTAGGCCCTATCTTACGTATCTTTGAATTTTCAGAATTGGTCAGAACACAGTTCAGTCAACTATACTTGTCTTCAAAAAATTGTTCTTAGATTTGGAAAACAACAAACTTGTCCTATACATAGAATTACTGGAAACAAAGTCCATCATGAAATGACAGATAGTCCTACAAACTCAAAATTTTATATATTTGTGACCATAGGTAGTCCTTGCATAGTCTTCATTTACATCCTTATTACTGTCCTTAGTCCTTGGATAGTCTTCTTTTACATCCTTATTATCATCCTTAGAACTTGCATAGTCCTTGCATAGTCTTCATTTACATCCTTATTATCGTCCATAGTCCTTGTATCATCCTCATTATCATCCTTATTATCATCCTCATTTACATCATTAGAATTTGCATAAGTATTTGCATGAGTCCTTGCATCATCCTCATTATCGTCTTCATAGAGTTCCCATATACATCATCATAACCTTCACATAAGTCCTTATTTGTGTCCCATTGACCTCCTAGTTCATTTTAGTGTTGTTATAATCTTTATTTTAGTCCTTGTCTAGACTTCATATACATTTGTCTTAGTTCGTCATCATTTGCATAATCATCCTAGAAAGTCATACCCCAAATTTTTAAATCACAATCAGAGGATCAATCAAACTCAACCTCAACTCAAACACGTTTGTCAAGTTCAACAAATCAAACATTGTCACATTCAAAGAAATGGAGAAAACATATTACATGTTGTGATCCTAGGTCAAAACCAATCAAGAAAACATCATGGATTGGCATTATACATTTTGTAGGGAAGGTGGAGAATTCATCCCTTCCATTCCTATTCCATCACCATCCATAGAAACCTTAGCTCAACACCTGAAGACTTTGCAACAACAAATGATAGACATGACTAGTCCTAACAACCATAGGGGCTAGTTAGAAAAAATGATGAGAGAAGTGATGACCATGAGGGAATCAGTATCAGGCCAACTTTCTTCTTCTTGTGAGACCATTCAAACATGCCAACCTTCATTCCTCAACAAAATCATTCCTACCTTAGTTCAACCAACATTAGAGTCATGTAAACCTTCTTTTTCTTTCAACCCACTATATCAATCATACCAATCATATCAACCCAACAATCAAACCCCTTTCAACCAAAATCAAACTCCATTCAACCAAAGCCCAAAACAAAATTCACATCAACCCAACATTCAAAGCACCCCTTTCAACCAAAATCAAACCTATTTCAACCAAAATCAAACCCCATTCAACCAAATTTCAAATCAAAATTCACACCAACCGAAAATTCAAACCTCTTTCAACCAAAGTCCAAAACAAAATTCACACCAACCCAACATTCAAACCTTTTTCACCCAAAATCTTACTCCTTTCAACCAAAATCAAATCCCTTTCAACCAAAGCCCAAATCAACCATATCTATCCACCATTTCCTCATACCTTGAAGTCACACAAGAGCAGTACACATCATCTCTATCCAATAAAACAACCTCCCAAGGGCTATCCATCGTACAAATCCAATCTAATTCAAGTCATGATTCAAAGGTTCTCATTCAAAATCCTTCCTCATCAGGCCAATGTGTTTCAAGAGGATAATCCAAAATATAAAAAGTAAGTCCTGAAACAAATAAAGATCAAGAACAAACACTTCTATCCTACCCAATTTCTTATCAAGATCCCACCGACCAAGAATCTTATCATGATATCCTCACTCTTTTCTATTCCATTCATAATAATACCCTTTTGTCTCAAGAACAAAGTGTCCTTTTGAGTCCCATCCAACATCCACCTCCTAATCAAGATCAGGACATCCCTTCCATCCTTCCTAATAATCCCTTTCCAAGTCAAGATCAAAGTATTCCTTCACCGTTATGTCCTAAGCAAGATCCCATTATTTCTCCAGATCTTGATCAAGATCCCTCCACCCCTTCATCTCCATGTCATAATCCTCCATGTTCCTCACAAGATTCCCTCTCAAATGAAGTTACCATTTCTCCTAGTCGCCCTCATGATCCCAATCCCTCTACACAAGTTTTTCATGAACTCCTTATCAATGAAATCACCAATCCTAATCATACTGAAAGAACACTTTATCAATGATTGAGTATTTACAATTTTCACATGCCAATCTGGTGATAGAAACAAGCATGACACCAACTAATAAAATCAACACCCAAATTGTTTCATCATCTTCTTCATGCACAAGCATAACACTAGCTAATGAGATCGACACCTGGTTGGCTTCATCATACTCTTCAAGTGAATCAATAAAAATAGGCATAGCACCCGCTCATGTCACAACTTCGAAACCAAAATCTATTTGCCTCATACATGCACACTTGATAGATTGGGGCAATAGAATCTACCACAATTGGATTGCTTTAAAAATGATAAGGCTATAGCTGAAATCATGGGTTCTAGAGCTAGATTTCTCTCTGATGATCCACAAAATCCAAAAATTAAGGAAATCAACATTGGAGATGCCGAACATGTACACTTAGCTCATTGCTTATGTTGGCATTATGTGAATCGATATAAGGACATAATGATATTGTATGTTGTCATTGATGTCAATATGTGATATGAAGTAAACTGGCATATGTGATATGTGAGAAGAGAGAACTAGCATATGTGTGAACCAGTATATATGCCAAAGTGAAGCGGTATATTTGTTCAAGATGAACTGGCACATGGAAGCACTGTGTGACTACTAGTTGGTAGGTAGTTTCCACTTCAGGATTTCCGGTTGGAGTACCTCAAGCCTGTGTGACTCAATCGGTGATATTTGTGTGATGAGTTAGTAGTATAATGGAGAACAGGTCGAGTTGCCACGTAAGCTCTGTGCGTGTGAAGGATCTTGCATGAAGAAGACTATTCCTATCTACCTCAAGAACGTGCGAAGTTTGTCAAACAGTGATAACGCGTGATGGGTTATCAGCCACCATGAAATCGATGGATAATGGACGATGGAGAATGTATTGAGACCGATTCAAGATTGTTTCATTTAATGCAGTATGATTCACTGGTCAGGATTGAACCACCTGAATTACTTAACCTAATAGGTTTAGGGTTTAGGGTTATTGCTACTGACCCATATGCTTCCTATAAGGTTGATGTTGTGTTTCTTTCTAAGGTTGTTGGCAAAAGTTGTGAGTGTGTATCCAAGGAAAGTGATACGTGATTCTTGCTAGACCAAAGGAGAGAAGAGATACCTGCAAAGTGAATGTGCAGAAGGTGAAGAGGAGCCAAAATGGATCTGCATTAGCATTGAGTGCTATTAACAGATTATTTTAATTCCTGTTGATCTCTAACCACTTCAATAGTTGTGAAATCCCTTAATAGGGTAGCCTTAACTGGCTTGATACAAATCCCCTAACAGGGTAGCTTTAACCGACTTGATTCAAATCCCTTAACCGGGTAACTCAAAGTTAATGAGTTCTAGGTAGCTATAGAGCTCTGGAGATCCTTTAGCTATTGAGTTCTTGAAATCCTCTAACAAGGTAACCCCAACCAGGTTTAACCCTTAACTAGGTATTGTAGCCATCCCTTAACCAGGCGATCCCTAACAGGATCGGTTCCTAGCAGAACCTATTGTAATTTTTTTAACCAAACAAGGCTCCTAATAGAGCGGACTTCTAAAGAGTTCAAAAGCAGATTGTGGGTATTCATCCCCACCATGGTTTTTCCCAGTTGGGTTTCCACGTGAAAAATATGTGTGTCATGTGTGATGCTTTTGTCTTGTGATGCTTTGTTATTACTTGTTGAACATATGATGGTTCCGTGTTTTATTCCTGTCTATAAAACATACTGAAGTAACTGTTGTGAAGATCAGACGATAGTTTACCTGTTCATGCATGAGGGTGTAATGGTACTATAGTATTGAGCTAAGAGGAAATCTCAGTGAGTGACTGGTTTATGATTGTTTTAGTTATTCTGGGTCTTACCGGTTGCACTCTATTCCAGCCAGTATCACCACTTGCCAGTCATTTGGAGTATTTGCTATCAAACCAATTTTGGACTGCATTTCTATTTGTACTGATTCACCCCCCCCTCTCAGTACCAGTTTGGTACTATTGGTTCATCATTGAGTTATCAATTGGTATCAGAGCACTCTAGGTTCTTTGTGTTGTAAGCTTAACCGCTTGAGGTAAAGATCCTAGTGAAATGATGAAGAGGGAAGGTCCAAAGTTTAACAGGGAAAATTTCGGTATATGGAAAGATAGGATGAAGATATTCATCAGAAGCATGGGTGCTCAACACTGGAGTTATGTTGAGAATGTCTATGTTGTCCCTACCGGTACTCTCACTGATGACCAAAAGAGAGAGATAGAAGAAAATGGGCAAGTCATGGAAGCCCTCATCAGTAGTCTATTCGACATCAAGTTTATTGATGTTTAGGACAAGATAAATCCCAAAGAGGTATGGGATTCTCTTGAAAATATCTATGGTGGTGATTAACATGTAAAACAGGCTAAGGAAGAAAGCCTGAGAGGGAAGTTTGAAGATATGCAGATGGTTGAAGGTGAGACCATTCAGCAGTATGGAATAAGAATCAAAACAGTTGTTGGAGAAATCAAGAGTGTAGGTGGTAAAATAGAAGATTCCACTGTGGTAAGCAAAGTCCTGAGATCCCTGTTGCCGGTCTATGCAATAAGGGTTGCTACTATCCAGGAGTTGAGATCAATAGACAAGTATAAGGTATCCTTGGACTCCATCATATCCAAGTTAACAGCCTATGAGGTAAATAGTTTTGATGGTAGTGTTCAAAAGACTGAATCAGCATTGAAAGCCTCTACTATACCATCTAGAAAAGGAAAAGAAGCTAGCACTAGTGGGGAACCTAGTTAGAGCAGAGAAATGAATGATGAGGAGATTCTGATGGCATTTGAAGCTCTCCTTGCTAGGAAGCTTCCTAAAGGAACTGGTAAATACAAAGGTAAGCTACCTTTGAAATGCTTTTCTTGCAAGCAGATAGGACATATTGCTATAAACTGCCCTAATGGTGATAACAAGGACAAACTAGAAAGGTTCAGGAAATTCAAAGGAGGAAACCGGAGAAACTATTTTGTGGCAGTTGATGAAGGTGTCACAGATGAGGAATCAGAAGATGAAGAGAATGAAGACATTGTGTTTGTTGCTGTAAAGGAAGATGTGGCAGAGAAGAAGGCTCTTGTCTTTGGGTTTGATAATTCCAATGAGTGGATCATTGACAGTGGATGTTCTCACCATATGACAGGTGACCAGAGCAAGTTTCTATCTTTGGAGGAGTATGATGGTGGTGTGGTTTTCTTTGGCAATGATGCACCATGCATGGTCAAAGGTAGAGGGTCCATCTCTTTGAATGGAAAGAGCAGTGCTGACAATGTGTACTGGGTTGATGGTCTCAGACACAACCTTCTAAGTGTTTCTCAACTAAATGACAATGGCCTCACTCTGGAATTCAAGAATGGAGTTTGCAGAATCAAAGGAAAAGATGGTGAATTGGTGGCCACCGGCATGCAGACCAAAGGTAACCTATTTCATCTAAATGCAAATATAAGTACATGTCTTATGGCTAAGCTTGATGATAGCTGGATATGGCATAGGAGACTCTGCCATGTAAACTTTGATAACATTGTGAAGGCTAGTAAGATCAAGGCAGTTAGAGGGTTGTTGGTGCTAAGCAAACTAGATAATACCTTATGCAGAGAGTGTCAATTGGGGAAAATGTCTTCCTCAACCTTTAAAGGTAAATCTTTCATTGCTGACAACTTGCTTGATCTTGTACATACTGATTTATGTGGTCCTATGAAAACTAGAAGTGTGCAGGGTGATAGGTACCTTATGATTCTCACTGATGACTGCTCAAGAATGATGTGGGTCACATTCTTGAAAGACAAGTTTGAAGCCTTTGTGAAATTCAAAGCTTTCAGAGCATTAGTGGATAAGGAAAGCGGCAAAAGGATCAAGTGTCTCAGAACTGATCAAGGAGGGGAATTCACTTTCGATGAATTCAACAAGTATTGTGAAGAATTTGGCATCAAGAGGCAACTGTCTGCCCCCTAGACTCCATAGCAGAATGGCCTAGCAGAGAGGAATAACTAGATTGTGGTTGAAGCAGCTAGAACCATGTTGATTCAAGGAAAGCTAGCTCACACCTTTTGGAGAGAAGCGGTGAGCATTACAGTCTACACAATGAACCGGGTACTCATCAAGAAAGGTAAGGATAAAGCTCTTTATGAGTACTAGACCGGTAAGACACCTGTGGTTAGCTACTTTAGAGTGTTTGGTAGCAAATGCTACATCAAGAGGAGTGAACACTAGAGAAAATTTGATGCAAAATGTGATGAGGGAATATTCCTAGGATATTCCACCAAGAGTAAAGCTTTCAAGTGTTACAACAATAGGACTCAGAGAATTATGGAAAGTATCAATGTAAGAGTTGATGAATCCTCTGAGAAAACTGAGGAAACTGGTAGTGAGAAAACTATAAATGAACCAGTTGCAACCTTCTGGGAATCGGTTGTCAGTCAACTGAGTACCAGTAACAGTGTTCCTAAACCGGTGAATGTTGATATTGATGAAGATGAGGATGAAGAGGAAAAGCAAGAAGAACCTGCCAAGACCATTTCTCGGTATGTCAAGCTGAATCATGATCCTAAACAGATCATAGGAGATAAGGATGCAGGAATCCTTACAAGAAGAAAGATCAGAGAAAACTCATGTATAATCTCTGAATTTGAGACTAAATCATTCAAAGAGGCTCATAAAGATGAAGGCTGGATCAAGGCAATGGAAGAGGAACTTGACCAGACAGAGAAAAATAGTACATGGTCCTTGGTACCCACACCAGAGCATAAAAATGTCATTGGCACCAAATGGGTGTTTAGAAACAAGCCGAATGAGGATGGCATAGTGATTAGGAATAAAGCCAGATTGGTGTGCAAAGGATATGCTCAAGAAGAAGGAGAAGACTATGGAGAAACCTTTGCTCCTGTAGCCAGATTGGAAGGAGTTCATATGCTTCTTGCATATGCAACTTTTAAAAGGTTCAAAGTATATCAAATGGATGTAAAATCTGCATTCCTAAATGGTGTACTTGAAGAGGAGGTGTATATTGAGCAACCAGATGGGTTTGCCCTATCTAAAGATAGTGACATGGTATGTAGGCTACATAAAGCATTATATGGTCTAAAGCAAGCACCTAGGGCATGGTATGAGTGCCTACATTCCCATCTTGTGAAGATTGGATTTGAGAGAACAAGTGAAGATAGCAATATCTACTTGAAGTCTAAAGGAGACTAGATCCTGATCTGTGAGGTTTTTGTTGATGACATTATCTTTGGCGGAGATGACAATATGAGTCATGAGTTTGCTGATGAGATGAAGAAAGAGTTTGAGATGTCACTCATAGGGGATATTAAGTTCTTCATTGGACTGTAGATTCAACAGATGAAAGATGGAATCTTCATCACCCAGTCCAAATATGTCAAAGAGGTGTTGAAGACTTTTGGCATGGAAGATAGAAAACCAGTTGGTACATCGATGGTGACCAATTGCAAATTGACAAAAGAGGATGATTCCACACTGGTTGATGAGAAGGAATACTGTTCAATGATTGGTAAGTTGCATTATGTAGTGCACAACAGATCGGATATTGCACATGCAGTTGGCATTTCTGCAAGGTTCCAGAAAAGTCCAAGAGATTCCCACTTGATTGCAGTCAAGCGAATTCTTAGGTATTTGAAGGGAACAGTTGACTATGGATTGTGGTACCCATACAACAATGATTTCAATCTGAAAGTGTTCACAGATGCTGATTGGGCAAATAATGTGGATGACTGGAAAAGCACAACCGGTGGTGCTTTCTTTCTCGGTGGTAGACTGGTCTCATGGATGAGTAAAAAGCAAAGTTGTATCTCTCAGTCTATAGCGGAAGTGGAGTATGAACTACACTTAGACAATTTGGATGAAGCATGTTTTAAATAGCTTCAAAATCCCTATATTTGAACCGGTAAGGATATTCTGTGATAACACAAGTGCTATCAACATTTCAAAAAATCCGGTTTTACATTCTAGAACCAAGCATTTTGAGCTTAAGTATCATTTCTTAAGGGAAAAGGTTCAGAATAAAAAGATTGCATTGGAACACGTTTCCAGTAAGGAGCAGTTAGCAGACATATTCACCAAGCCTCTTTCAAAGACTACATTTGTGCATTTAAGAGGTGAATTGGGGGTACTGCCCCTTCAGGAAGTGAACTAAAAGTATTTGTTCCACATCAGTCAGGTATTGTAAAGTCAATTTTTTGTTGATTGATGTGTTGAAGGATGCTACTCCTCAGGGGGAGCAACATAATGGAACAGGGATGCTTGTGCCTCCACTTTGGCATTGTTATCAAAGGGGGAGAAGGAGTGAAGTGGAAAAGATATCTGCAGCAAATGGGGGAGAAGATGTGAAGTAGAGAGATATCTTTGTATATTTCCATCAATGCCAAAGGGGGAGATTGTTGGCATTATGTGAACCAGTATAAGGACATAATGATATTGTATGTTGTCATTGATGTCAATATGTGATATGAAGTGAACCGACATATGTGATATGTGAGAAGAGAGAACCGGCATATGTGTGAACCGGTATATATGCCAAAGTGAAGTAGTATATTTGTTCAAGATGAACCAGCACATGGAAGCACTGTGTGACTACCGGTTGGTAGGTAGTTTCCACTTCAGGATTTCCAGTTGGAGTACCTCAAGCCTGTGTGACTCAATCGGTGATCTTTGTGTGATGAGTTAGTAGTATAATGGAGAATAGGTTGAGTTGCCATGTAAGCTCTATGCACATGAAGGATCTTGCATGAAGAAGACTATTCCTATCTACCTTGAGAATGTGCGAAGTTTGTCAAATGGTGATAACGCATGATGGGTTATCAGTCGCCATAAAATCGGTGGATAATGGACAATGGAGAATGTATTGAGATCGATTCAAGATTGTTTCATTTAATGCAGTATGATTCAACGGTCAGGATTGAACTGCCTGAATTGCTTAACCTAACAGGTTTAGGGTTTAGGGTTATTGCTATCGACCTGTATGTTTCCTATAAGGTCAATGTTGTGTTTCTTTCTAAGGTTGTTGGCAAAAGTTGTGAGTGTGTATCCAAGGAAAGTGATATGTGATTCTTGCCAGACCAAAGGAGAGAAGAGATACCTGCAAAGTGAATGTGCAGAAGGTGAAGAGGAACCAAAATGGATCTGCATTAGCATTGAGTGTTGTTACCAGATTATTGTAATTCCTATTGATCTCTAACCACTTCAATAGTTGTGAAATCCCTTAACAGGGTAGCCTTAACTGGCTTGATACAAATCCCCTAACAGGGTAGCTTTAACCGGCTTGATTCAAATCCCTTAACTGGGTAACTCGAAGTTAATGAGTTTTGGGTAGCTATAGAGCTCTGGAGATCCTTTAGCTATTGAGTTCTTGAAATCCTCTAACAAGGTAACCCAACCAGGTTTAACCCTCAATCGGGTATTGCAGCCATCCCTTAACCGCGTGATCCCTAACTGGATTGATTCCTAGCAGAACCTATTGTAATGTCTTTAACCGGACAAGGCTCCTAACAGAGTGGACTTCTAAAGAGTTCAAAAGCAGATTGTGGGTATTCATCCCCACCATGGTTTTTCCTAGTTGTGTTTCCACGTGAAAAATATGTGTGTCATGTGTGATGCTTTTGTCTTGTGATGCTTTGTTATTACCTGTTGAACATATGATGGTTCCGTGTTTTATGCCTGTCTATAAAACATATTGAACTAACTGTTGTGAAGATCAGATGATAGTTTACCTATTCATGCATGAGGGTGTAATGGTACTATAGTATTGACCTAAGAGGAAAGCTCAGTGAGTGACCGGTTTATGATTGTTTTAGTTATTCTGGGTCTTACCGGTTGCACTCTGTTCCAGCCAGTATCACCGCTTGCCAGTCATTTGGAGTATTTGCTATCAAATGGGTTTTTGACTATATTTCTATTTGTACGGATTCACCCCCCCCTTTATCAGTACTGGTTTGGTACTATTGGTTCATCATTGAGTTATTAGCTTATATCCTATTGGAAAATACATCTTTATGCAAATCTTCAAACAGAGACCAATGAACTACCTACACAAAACTTCCTGACCCTATGAGCAACATGCACCTTAAATGATATTATATCTAAGGGTTGGGTTAGTTTAGGTTTTACTTTCAGCATTATATATCATTTTATTCAAAGCACTGCATCACACATAGTTTCTTTTTCAAATGCATCGCATTTGCAAAAATTCCTGCATTAGCATATACCAGCATCAATAAAACAAGGAAACTGTCCAAGTTTATCATTTGTTTCCATTCAAGAGAAACAAGGGTCATCTCCTTTCTTAGATATTTGGACATGAAGTCTTTGAGGTCCTAAGGTCATTCATTTTCAACATTACCCTGTGACGATGCTTTACTTATGGTTGGGTAGTGATTTCACTATTTGAGACTTTTTAACCTAAAATCTATCAATTACTATATCTCAAACACAATAACCAAATCTCTAATTCATTCTAGACACCTAGTTGATCATATGACTAGTGAAAAATCTGAAATTCTACTTTAGCGCCGCTGTAATTATCACACCCAAGTAGGTTTCATTACTTACAAGTCAAGGAAAGAAAATAAAAAAGAAAAATTGCTATGCCAAACATTCATCTCAAGGAAAAAGAGAAATGATATATAACTAAAATATCATGCATACAAAGTGTGACAAAAAGCTTGCTATGGGAACATGCAAATAACTCCATCAGGACTATGAACGCCTACTGGCAATGGAGCAACATTTGAGAGAATACAGTTTATAACCTCGTTGGAGCTCTAAAAGCTTGTTGGAAGCGAGGCTCTATTTAGGTTGCTTTTGAAGTTAGAATAATCCATGTAGCTAGTCATATAGGATTCTAAGGATCTTTAGTGAACACAAGAGTGAGAATTAACTCATTTGCACACACATGGGTAAAAGAAGATCAAAGTTTCAAGAACCAATGGGGAAATTTTCCACACCTCCATTTGTAAATCCTAGTCACTAAGTGTGTTAATTTAGATGTTCCAAGGGACCTTAAGGATCGATTAACCACTTATCTATGAAATATTTTGTACCTCCAATTCAAATGGTATATTACAAAATGCTAAACAAACACAGTCATCCATGTCGAATAGGAAATGCATCTTCGTCATGCATATTGCATTAACATAGATCATGTCAAAAATTCATTGTCTCCACATACAGTCTACAAATCATTATTTCATATAGGTCTGCACATTGGGGGCATAACTGAAAAAATCCTAAAAATCATATAAAAGTCCTGAAAAGCCCTAAAAATCAATAAAAAAAATTCATATATAATCTACAAAATTCAAAAACATTGAAAAACATAAAAAATTCTAAAACATTGAAAAACATAAAATCCAAACATTGGGAAAACATAAAATACTGAAAAAAATTGGAAAAAGTCTTAAAAACTCAATTAAAAACATCCATATAATGTCCTGAAAAAATCAAACCAAAAATATCCAAATATCGATCTATAAAATCCAAAAACAGTCAAAAATCAATAAAAAAACTTGCAATAAAATGTCTTGTGAGAAACGAATACCTAGCAGATATCCAACAAACACTTTGTACAAAGTTAACAAAGGATACGACTATCCAGTCAAACATCTGCAATCAATTGATCAAACTCTCTTATCATGTATCATATCCATATCTAGTGATCATTATCTTGTCTTAAACATAAGACGATACACTCAAAATCAGATAGGTCAGTCTTAAATGGAGTTCACAACTTTTTGAGATCAAACAATATCAACTATCACATCAAGAAACTGAGAACGAAGGCACAAGGTTAGTATAGCTGCTGAATTTTGTCTAGGCCAGTCTTTATCTTTTATCATTTGGCGACAGATCATGTTCCTATGCTACTCAAGGATTTCCACAAGTGACTAGAGGAGCCATGATGGGCATTATCTTTTTCTTTGTTTGTTGTTTGTGGTGTGAACCAATGAAGTTCTAGGGAAATTGCTCTAGTGGGTGTGTGTGATAGGAGCATTCAGCTTGTGGATGCCACACATACCTCGACCCCTAGTGTATTTCCCAGAATGGAGGGTTTCACTCCTTGTCTGCTACATGTTTGTTTCTTTAATGAGATAGCTTTAAATCTTGGTTCCTTATACCCTAGTGTGCTAAGCTCCATTGTTCAATAATAAGGCCCAGTGATGAATATATATTGCGCAATAAATAATGACACAAGTTCGTGAATCAACCATTCTCATTTCATCTCATTTGCTTATTTCTAGTTTGCTAATTCTTTTCTCGTCATCTCTTTCGAAATCATTTTCTGTCATCTAACATTATTCTATTTCATTCTAAGGTTCATTCTCTCATATTCTATCTCAATATCATCTTCACATCACCTATCTCTATCTCTAATCAACTAACTATTCTTGTATCTCACGTTCTTCTTCTTTCGAGATATCATTCATACCTTTAATGCATAAACAATCTCTGAAGGGGGCATTATACGTCCCTAAGCATCACCGGGACAAAAAAAAAAATTCATTTTCTTTGAAACAACGTCATTCCGACATTGTCTCAAAGAGGGGCAAATGTAGACACCTACAAATGTCTAATTGATCATGTACTAATTATTCCTCTAATTGATTAAATAATTCTTTAATTATTTAATTAAGTTAATTAATCTTATTCTTCTGTTCATATTTCTTCATCATCTTACTAATTATTCCAATTTCAATTCTATCTTCGTTTAATCATTTAAACTATTTTCTAATGTTAATTAAATATTTATTATTTAATTAATTATGATTTTTAATCCTCAAATTAAATTATCTTTATTAAGTAAATAAATTCATTTTCAATTTCTATCTCTATTCAATTAATCATTCAACCCTTTTCTATTTTTTTTTTTTTTGATAAAAGTGGATGAGACCACTAAAATTATATTAATTATATATATTTTTTACATGTGTCTGGTTCAAAGAGCACTGAAGGGAAAGAACTAGTAAGAAAACCCTTCAGTACTGCTCAAGAAAACATAAGCCTATCTACCCATTATAAAAAGCTCATAGGCATACCAAACCCCCCAGATACATTGCAATACATTGTCATCCGCATTAGATATAAAGGAAGCTACAAGAATCAGTCTATCAGGGAGCATGTGAAGATGGAGTCAAGATTGTCCACCAAAAATCAGTGCCATCACCCCAAAATCCAACCTTTCTAAATACCACAAGAATCAAAAGCTCTGAAGAAAGCAAAACTTAGAGCCATGAGAGAACCAAGAATAAGAGATCCTGCCATCACAAATATGGTGAGCAAACATTGACAAATCCAAATAAGAAGCAGGGAAGGATATTGAAGACCCTTAAGAAGAAGGATGAGACCAAATGAAAGGATAATCCAAAGTAGTAACCAAAGGAGCAATATCAAAATAAGAAACCCTCTGCAATACCACATTAACTGCTCTTTCCAATTCCTTAGAAAAAGCCACCATCCATCGAATTTGGCAAGAATTCTCCAAAGAAAACAAAACATGATGTTAGAGTGAAAAGCAAGACAATGATCGAATGAAAGCTATAAGTGCCCACCAACAAACAATATAACTGAGAACGGGATCACCATGTCATAATTATCCCATCATGAAAGAAACCCGCTAAAATAGAGATGATCACGCAATGATAAAGCCAGCGGATACCATAATAAACCCAATCATTAGAACGACAACCTAAATCATCGATAGATCATGATGCCAAATGAAGTGAAAAGAGAAACAGGTGCATAAAGTATGATAGCCTGATGGAAAGGCATCAACCAGTCAGTTGCAACAAAAAATTATTACCAAAAGCAAAGGATCAAATAGATATTATACAAGTACCCCTGCTGCGGCACAGATACTGATTAATATGTAATTATTGCCATATGCCAAAGAGATCCCAAACTTACAAAAGAAGTTCAAAAAATCCCACCAACCAAGATAACCAAAGCTGACCACTCAGCTAAGAAAGCAAAATGCCACCATCCAAACCAAAGAGACCCCTCCTACCTCTAGACTTTGTGTGAAGAAACTACCAAATATGACTACAACAGGAATGCTGCCATAAGGCAGGACAACACCCCCCCTATAGCCATATAGGGAAGTAACCAACACATAAAGCATATAGACATGAGAAGGTACAAATATAGTAGGAATCTCAGACTAGTTAAAAAACCCAACCAATTTCCTACTTCATGAATAAAATATCAAAAGCACATAATTGTCAGGAAGGCCAACACCTTTACTACAAATACTAACGAAGCATAAATAGTGAAGTAGGTTTTCAAGAAGGAGGACCACCTATTAAAAAACCATCTTCATGCAAGATGCATGAGTGTCCGAGGGAGAGACCTCCAGGAAATCAACACCCTCAGCAATAGCTTTATTGGCTAAAAAATCCACAATGACGTTGATTTCCCTAAAACAATGCAAAATAGAAAAAGTGGAAACGCATTTTAATTGCTAAAGAATGTGATCTAAGAAATATTGAAGATTCCAAGCTAGAGATTTATTAGCAGCAACCACTTGAAACACCACCATGGAAGTGCCTTCAATAATAATGTCTTTAATGTTTAATGAAAGAACGAGATCAAGCCCAAAGGATAAAGCCTGAAACTCAGCCATGTTATTAGTACCATGTCCAATTTATTTACCCACAACTTTGATGACTTTCGAAGAATGATAAAAAATAACTACTCTAATACCAGACTTTCCTGGATTCCCCTTGGAAGCCCCATCAAATTGAAGTTTGAATGAAGGGAACGGAGGGGGAGTCCATCTGGCCATTTTTCATTTAACCAAAGAAGATAGACCTCCTGATACTGCCCCATGGGAAGGCATCAGACGAAGTGTAGACCATTTCCAAGTAACTTGATTATCCCAATGAGAGAAAGAACTGAGATGATCTAAGTTTTTATGAATGAAAGAATGTACCACCTCACTGATGGAGGTTTGAATTTTACCAATTACTTCAGACAAAGAGGAATTTTTATGATTAAAAATTCTAGAATTTCTTTCAAGCCAAAGATTCCAAATCACCAATGATGGGGCCACAACCCAAAGGGATAAATAAAATGATGAGGAAAACAACAAGGGCCAAGCCATGAAATGCGAAAGTAGATTGAGACCTATCGCAGAAGATCAGCCAAGCATGCCAAATAATCAATACCAACACTCAGAAGCAAATGGATAAAACAAAAAAACATGATCCATGGATTTCATACAATGACCACAAAAAACACAAGGAAATACAACTGTAATCCCAAGTCTATCCAAATGCATCCCAATTAGAACCTTATCTTGGATTGCCAGCCAAGCAAGCGACCCTACTTTAGGAAGACAAGTCAGAAGCCAAAAGAGATTAATAAGCCAGCAAGGGGATGGTGAAGTCTGAACTAAAGAATTATAACCATCTTTAATTGAGTAAGAACTGACAACACTCTTAATCCAAATCAAGGAGTCCTCTTTATTTTGGAAAACAAGGGGTCTTTTGTGAAGTTGTTCCACAAAAGCCAAAATAAGATTATTATCAACTGACAAGGGAGGGATAATCTTCCATTTCGCAATCACACAAGGACCAGTTGAGACAATGTCAAAATAATCAACAACAAAAGGCCTCCAAAAATCTTATAGAATACCAGACAAAGGCAACCAGTCTCGGATAGCTGAAAGGGCAGAGTGCCCATTCCAGACTTCATCCCAAAACTGGACTTTCTTCCCATTATTGACAACCCAGGATAGATGTGGTAAAATAACCATCGTACATGAAACCAAAAAATTCCAAAAAGCCAAACCTTTTCGAAGAGATGAAGCAATAAAAATCCTTTCTCTGGAAGCACCCCTTAAATACTTAGCAAACATGATGGCAGCCCATTTACTATGAGGGTCAACATATAACTTCCAAACTAATTTTGCCCCCAAAGCCTTATTCTGAGCTGCTAAATTATGAATGCCCGCACCCCCCCAGCTCTTTGGGACAACAAATTTTGTCCCAAGCCAAGAGAGGGATCCTCGACCTATCACCCAAGTTATCATTCCAAAGAAAGGTCCTAAGGGAGATCTTAATGTTCTTAATAACTTGGGGGGAGCCTATAAAACCAACATCAAATATGTGGGGATGGCATTCAAAACTGACTTAATTAAAAGAATTTTACCAGCCATCATCAGCCACTTATGATTCCAGGAAGAGATTCGGGAGGATATTGTATGAACAATTTTGTTCCAAAAGGAAGCCTTATCTGACCCTAGAAAAAAAGGAATACCTAGGTATACACATGGGAGGGTCCCTGCTTGATAATTCCAAAAGTGGACTAGTCTATCTTTAACTAGAGGGGAGACATTCACAAAAAAGACTTTGGATTTATGATTATTAACACTTTGTCCAAAAAAAGTTGCATACTCATAAATAATTTTCTTAATAACATGAGCCTCCCTTAGAGAGGCTACCCCAAACAGAAGCATATCATCCACAAACAAGAAATGGGATTGCGGAGACAGGAGGCCATCTATTCTAATACCTAACCATAAACCAGATGATGTAGCATTAGATATGGCCCTACTTAATGTTTCTGCCAAAAGAATAAATAGAAAAGGAGGCAAAGGATCCCCTTGCCTAAGTCCCTGAGAGGAAGCAAAGAACCTTGACGGGGAACCATTAACCAAAATTGAAAAGTGAGTAGAAGATATACAAGAAAACACCCACTTAACCCAACAACGTGAAAAGCCCAGATGATACAAAGCAACCCTAAGAGCCTGCCAATCAACCCGATCATAAGCCTTCAACATGTCTAGCTTAAGTATCATAGCCGGAACCTTTTGTTGAGATATGGAGTGAAAAACTTCATGAGATACAATCACACCTTCAGATGTTTCTCACCTAGGTACAAATCCTCCTTGTTCTAGGGAGACAATCCGAGGGAGGAGCTTAGCGAGCCTAACCGAAATTGCCTTAGTAAAGATTTTGATGCTCTGCAAAAAGGATTAGAAAATCTGTTTGATGGCAACACACACAAGAGCACAAGAAACAAACGTTAGTGTTAGCAACAAAAGATTATCCTAAACAGGCATATCAAGAGAGATATTAAGCATGAAATAGAAAGCATATAAACATAAAATGAAATAGCTAATCAAGATGCTCATAGTTGCTCCTCCCTTGTTCCTCTCCTCTCCAAGTCCCAAATGAGTGTAGCTCTCAGCTTTTAGCACTAGCCATGGATGCCATATGGAGATTCAAGATGGTTGAATATGATAAGCAAATACTATGCAAGAGTAGATAGTGATGCTATGAAAAAGCTCTATGCTAATGCCAGTATAACAACAATACTCTAAAATGCTTCTTCTTTTGCTTGAGGAGAAGGGTTCTATTTATAGAAGAAATAGGGAAATGAAGGGTTAAGATTGAATGGTTTAATCAAGGGCCAAGTTTGAAAGTTGGGGATCCATGTGCACAATTGGCACCAATAAAATGGTGACAAGTGTCAACATAGGATTGGGTTGAGAGAAGAGGTTGGAGGCATTAAAGGACTGAGAAGACCTCATGGTTATCTAGAAGGTAAGGGTCAAGTCTAAATTAAGATTACCCACTGGATTAGGAGTTAATGCAAGGATAAACCTTTGTGCAGATGATTAAGAGATAATCATGGTCAAAGCATTAAAGGCTTGATGAGACCCTTGGGTTGGGTAGAGGTTGAGTCAAAACAAATGTTTTAACCATGTGGGAGGGTTGAATTAACCATTAATGGTTATTGGAGACTTTGGGGATTAAGTGGTTGAAGGTTGAAAGCTTTCAAAGGTTATCCAAGACTTTGAGCCATTTAGTGGTTGAAGGTTGGAAGCTTTCAAAGGTTATCCAAGACTTTGAGGGTTAATTTGTTGAACACACAAAGCATTAATTGCTTTTCAAAGACTTTGGAGTCTTTGAGAAGTGACTCCAATTTGCTTAGGAATGTGACAATATTTAGGGGATGGATTAGGCTAATTAGGAAGGGTTTAGAAGAATTTAGAAGGGGTTTAGGCATGCAAGTGGATTTTGTAGGAAAATGCAAGTGGGAGAAATTTTGGTATTTTCAATTAAAATAAAATCATTTATTTCAATTAAATGGTGTAATTTGCATTTGGATAAATATTCAAATAAATATTAATTTATTTAAATGAGAAAAATGAAGATAAAGCATTTAAAATGCTTGAAGACTTTGAGGGAAACCATTAAAGGCTTGAAGACTTTAAGGAAAACCATTAAAGTCTTAAGAAGACTATAGAAGGAAGCCATCAAGTTTGAAGACTTTAAAGCCATCAAGTTTGACTACTTTAAGGGAAACCATTAAAGGTTTCAAGTGGGTGAGGATAAATAGGATTTTAAATAAATAATTTATTTAAAATAGTTGTGCAACTTGCTTTTGTAGGAAAATACAAGTGGGTGGAGGATAAAGGTGATTTAAATAAATTATTTATTTAAAATAATTGTGCAACTTGCTTTTGTAGGAAAATGCAAGTGGGTGGAGGATAAAGGTGATTTAAATAAATGATTTATTTATTTAAATGTGAGAGGTGGGATTTTGGGGGTTTTAAATAAATATTAATTTATTTAAATGTGAGAGAAGATTTAATTAAATAAATATGATTTATTTATTTAATTAATGGTCTGAATTTGGTTAAGTGAATTAAATCAAATAAATTTAATAATTTATTTAATTAATAGGAGAATAGGGTTAAGATGAATTAATTAAATATTAATTTAATTAATTATTAATTGATGGTTAAATAATCAAATAAATACTAAGTATTCATTTAATTAAGTGGACAGATTTATGTGACTACATTTGCCCCTCTTTGAGACGGTGCGGTTTATCGCGTCGTTTCAAAGAAAGAAAAATAGGTGTGAAGAAATGCCCCATAAAATGTAAATTTAATGGGTGGTATGCCCCCTCGAGAGATGGGCCGAATTTATTTTTTTTTGAAAAATCGGGTGATCTCTCGAAAAAGAATGAAAAGTGGAGGGGAGGTAGAATAGAAGAAATTAGAACTAATGATGAAAGAATGGGAGAAAATGGAGTGAATATGAAGAAACAACAAGCCAACGAGTACCCTGAGGTCATGCAAGAGATACATAGCAGATGTAGTGTGGGGTTTGGATTGATGCTATACAATTGATCAAAATTGTTTGGACAATCTGGTGCAATCGGTTTAATTGCCCCAGTCAAGTCAAAGTGTGACAGTTGATGTCAGTTGGTCGCTTGAACATGATAAAGTCTGAGTAAGTGAATCAAAGTGACCTGATGGTGACTTAGACAATTGATGTAATTGCCCGATGAAGTCAAGGTATATGAAGCAAAATACTCGTTGAGACGTAGACAATTGATGTAATTGTCTGTTGGATTGTGTTTGATTGGTTGATCAATTGATAGTGTGTGCATGTGATGGATGGTTGTGGGGAATCATGGCAACCCCGTTGAGACTAGGTCATTATGATAAATGCCTGATGTAGTCTAGGATTACCATGATCGATTACCTGTTGAGACCCGAAGATACTTGATCAGAGTATCTGTTGATAGTCTAGGTGTGTGGGAGTTGATGTATCTGTGTAGATAGAGTAACTGGCTTAATTTTGTGGATGAGTGAGGATGGGAAGCGATGAAGGGATTAGGATGATGTTGATGATCAAGATAGGGAGGGTGAGGGGGGATTCGATGTTAGATAGAAGATATGGAGGACTAGGACCGAGTCCTATGGAAGAAGATGAGTAAAATAGAGTATGCATTATTATGACTACGTATGCATGATATGCAGCTATTATGAATGTATGGATGGATGGAATGCAACGAAATGCAATATATACAGATGAGATGGAATGACGATCCATGGTGCTTTATTTTTCATCATTGAGCTTTAAAATGTTGTAAGAAAATACAAGCAACTTGACATAAAGATTCAAGATGACCAGAGTATTTCTTACATGGATTTTGATATAGCAAGTTAATACAAGCAACTTGATATAATGGATCAAGTTGACCTGAGTATTGCTTGCGGAATAGACAAGGATTATCTCCTTTCATGCATGACTTGGATCGTCCTCCTTGATCTTAGGCTGATCATATCCTGAGACAAGTGCATACCGTACTAAGAAAGAAAAACCTTTATCCAAATTGGATGAGGAGGAACCAAAGAATGAGCATTGTACCTGCAAACAAACAGTATATACATAAAGAATAAAAGAATATGGATCCTTGGTAATGGTTCATGCTCATATGGTCGAGGTATATGCTGTAGTCAGCAAGCCGTAGTGATCTATGATTGCATTTGGCATAAGATCACATAGCCTAGTGAACTTCCCACGTAGACACCATTAGTACATGCCCCAGAACTTCATCGGAAATAATGCGCAAACGATACAAAACAATGCTGAAAGATCCCGATACAGATAAACAAATGAATTACTCACGAATCAACCAAGCATTTGATAGCTTAACATAATTTTCTTGTCAAAGAAAACGTCACTTTTGTCTTTGTTTTGGTAAGGAAGGATGCATCCTTGTTTTTAAAGACAGTTTCTGATTTGTTGGATGTGGATTGTGTGGTCGATTGATAAATGGTCATTGTGTGAGTACTGTGTTAATGTTGGTTTTGCATCTGCTTGAATGAATATGTACAAGGTGTTGCCATGTTTTGGTGTGATTTTCGATGGGTTTTTCGATGTTTTTGGATTTTGTGTAATAGTTTTTGAATGTTTTTGGATTTTGTGAGTCATTTTTGAATGTTTTTGGATTTTGCGAGACATTTTTGAATGTTTTTGTATTTTGCGAGACATTTTTGAATGTTTTTGTATTTTGCGAGACATTTTTGAATGTTTTTTGGTATTTTCTAGTATGCAGGGGAGCCTGATGCTCTGTACAGCTTAGGTATAAAACCGTTTGAGGTGCATGCTGTTAATTGGATCTGCAAGTGGTTCTCCTTCTGATGTAGCCAACTAATATGCCCCGGACCCGAATACAGCAGTGACAACATATGGGCCCAACCAGTTTGATTCAAACTTGCCTTGATGTTCTCTGTTTGGTTGGTTGCGAGGATTTTCTCGAAGAACAAGATCACCTACCTCAAATGTATGAGATCTAACTCGGTGATTGTAGCTTCTACTCATGCGCTGCTGATAGGCTTTGAGATGGTTGTATGCAGCTTGTCGCTTCTCATCTAGTAACTCTAAGTCCTGAAGACGAGATACTCTGTATGCTTCATCATCGATGAGATTGTGCAATGAAACTCGTAAGGATGGTATCTCGACCTCAATAGGTAAGATAGCTTCAACACCATAGACCAATGAATAAGGAGTTGCACCTGTAGGGGTCCGAATGCTAGTTCGATATGCCCATAGCGCTGGATTCAATTGAACATGCCAATCACGGCCGACATCATTGACTGTCTTCTTTAGGATCCTCAATATGTTTTTATTGGATGCTTCGGCCTGACCATTGCCTTGTGGGTAATAGGGAGTGGAAAAGCGGTGTTGGATATGAAATTTCTCACAAAGCTCACGAACATCCTGATTTTTGAAAGGAAGACCGTTATCTGTGACAATGGACATGGGCACACCATACCGGCAGATGATGTAATTGAGGATGAATGAGGCGATCTGCTTGCCGGTGACTTGGGTAAGTGGAACAGCTTCGATCCACTTGGTGAAATACTCGGTGGCGGTAATAATGAATTTATGGCCATTGGATGAAGATGGATGGATTTTACCCACAAGGTCAAGGCCCCATTGACAAAAAGGCCATGGTGTTGTGATTGGTTGCAGTTCTTGAGCTGGTGCATGTATTAGGTCGCCATGAACTTGACATTTTTTGCACTTCCTGACAAAGTAGTAGGAATCCTTTTCCATAGATGGCCAATAGTATCCAGCTCGCATGATCTTCTTGGCTAGTGATGGACCACTTGAGTGAGTCCCGCAAATTCCTTCATGTACCTCTTCCAAAGCCTTTGTTATCTCACCTTGTTCCAGACATCGAAGGAGAGTACCATCAAGACTGCGTCGGTATAGGGTTTCGGCAATAATGGTATATCGAGCAGTTTGGCAAATGAAGGTTTTACGTTGGTTATTTGATTGGTTGGGAGGAAGGGTGTGATCGCGGAGATAGGTGTAGAACTCACCGTACCATGGGGATTCAGAACCAACAAGGCGACATATCATTTTGGATTCGGGGATATCATAAGCGGGGATCCAAAGTTGTTCTACCAAGAACTCATAGCGTGTTGAATTCTGTGGAAGATCTAGTAGAGATGCGATGGTAGCCATGGCGTCAGCAGCTCGATTCTGATCTCTTGGTATCTGCTCAAAAGTGATAGTAGTAAATGATGTCTTTAGACTGTCCACCATTTGCTTATATGGCATGAGTTTATCATCTTTGGTCTGATACTCATCTGTTGCTTGTCGAATGACTAGTTGGGAATCGCCATATACTTGCAATTCTTTTAATTTCCATTGTACGGCTAACCTGAGTCCTGTGATCAAGGCCTCATACTCTGCTATGTTGTTTGTGCATGGAAATGTGAGCCTGTAAGACTTCGGGATGCTATCACCTTGAGGTGTGATAAACAGAATGCCTGCCCCCGAGCCGTGCCTAGTGTATGAACCATCAAAATATAGTTTCCATGACTGTGCTTCTGTAATCATGAATATCTCTTCATCTGGAAAATTGGAAATGAGAGGATGATCGCCTATGAGAGGTGCATCAGCCAACTGATCTGCAATAACTTGACCTTTGATAGCTTTACGGTCCACATACTCAATGTCAAATTCACTTAGAATCATTACCCATTTGGCCAAGCGACCTGTCAATGCTGCTTTGCTAAGTAAATACTTGAGTGGATCAATCTTTGCAATGAGTTGCACCTTGTGTGTTAACAGATAGTGCCTCAGTTTAGTGGCTGCCAAGATTACTGCTAGGCAAGCTCGCTCAATAGGTGTGTAATTGAGTTCATAGCCCACCAGTGTGCGAGAGATGTAGTAAATAGCACACTCTTTTCCTTCTGCATTATGTTGTGCCAGTAGTACACCCAATGCTGTACTTGTTGCTGAGATATAGAGCAATAATGGTCTACTTGGATCTGGTGGCATCAACAATGGTGGATTCATGAGATAGTCTTTAAGCGCCTGAAATGCTTGCTGGCATCGGGCATCCCACTGAAAGCGGATGTTCTTGTGTAGCAGGTGTGTGAATGGGTGACACTTATCAGCCAATTGTGCAATGAATCTGCGGATAGATTGAAGCCATCCTTGTAGTGTCCTTAGCTGACTGATATTCCTTGGAGGTGGCATGTCCATGATTGCCTTAACCTTTGCTGGATCGACCTCAATGCCTTTGCTTGAGACAATGTATCCTAGAAGCTTCCCAGAGGTCACTCCGAAGACACATTTCTTTGGGTTGAGTCGAACATGGTATTGTTCCAGTCTATCAAAGATTTGATCTAAGATATGGAGATGTCCTTCTCTTGTGAGTGATTTTGCTAGTAAATCATCCACATAATCTTCCATCATAGTATGCATCATGTCATGGAAGATGGTGGTCATTGCTCGTTGATAGGTCGCTCCTGCATTCTTTAGACCAAAAGGCATTACATTCCAGCAGTATGTGCCCCATGGACATGTGAAGGCTGTCTTATGTTGATCCTCTGGTGCGATCTTTATTTGATTGTATCCTGAAAAGCCATCCATGAGTGAAAGCATGGCATGTCCTGTTGTCAGATCTACTATGATGTCAATATTTGGTAGAGGGAAGTCATCCTTAGGACATGCTTTATTTAGATCTCTGAAGTCTGTACAAATGCGGATGCCCCCTTTTGGTTTGCCAACTGGCACAATATTGGAGATCCATTCTGCATAATCAATTGGTCTAATGAAACCAACATCCAGGAGTTTCTTGAGTTCTGTTTTGACTAGCACGGCAATCTGAGGATGCATCTTACGAAGCTTCTGCTTGACAGGTTTGGCTCCTTTTGCTACTGTGAGATGATGCATGACTAAATCAGGATCAAGCCCAGGCATGTCTGCATATGACCATGCAAAGTTGATCTGACGCTGTTGGAAGAACTCTATAAATTGAGGTTGTTCCTCTGGAGTGAGAAGAGATGCCAGATGTATGATATGAGGGTTTTCAGGAGTCCCCACATTGTATTCTTTGGTCTCCTCAATGAGGATCGTTGATCGTTCCTGTTGTGTATTAGCAGGGAGAATGTCAAACCCTTCATCCTCAGGCGCCTCAGAGAGGTTTTCACCGTTGGATACGCTCTTTCTTTTTACTTTTGTTGGATCAAACAGTGCCACAGTGTGGTTTTCACTAGAAGATCCATGTTTTAATGTTATATTTTTGCAGCTGAAGGGTTTGGCATCTGCCCCGAAGTATGCTGCGCTATTAAGTTCAATGGCGAATCCAGCTTTGTGATCCCCGCTTGGTAGATTATCCCTTAATTCCAAAAAGTCAATGATAGCCTCATCGTTTTGGAAGAGGTCAAGACATGGGGGATTTGGTTGGTTCCATTCAATGAGTTCAGGGTGGACAATGGGCATTACGTCATCGATTAGGTTAAGTGCGGGAGATGTATCAGTGAGGGTTAAGACAGTGTGGTGAAGGTAGTTGATGGTACTTTCCCTGTCAGAATCAGGCGTAGGATGAGACGTAGGGTCTGTGGAAGATGTTTCCAGCTCAGGTACCCAAGTGGTCTTTATCTGTGCTTCTCCGTAAACAGGGATGTCTTTGTGGGGTGGAGGTGGTGATGTGTCTTCCTCATCTGAAGTGTTAAGTTGCACTGAATCGAATTCCCACTCATGTGAGTCGGTCTCTGAATCACTCTCCAGCATCCGATTGCTATACCATACTGGGATGTCGCTGGAGTTGAATGCTGCAGGTGTGATTGGTTTATGTACCTTTGAGGTGATCGGTGCTGCAGGAACCGTGATGGGGATAAAAGAATTTGTCACTGGAAGTATTGGTAGTGTTGATTTAGTGGCTTCTGTTGGAACGACTGGTGCCATAGATGCTACTGCAGGTTCCAATATAGTTGCTGCTATGAATGGTTTTATTGATGTGATGACTACTGTGGATGGGATTACTGGTTCGATTGGTGGGATGATTGGTATTGTAGATGGTGGAGTTGTGAGCCTCGATGGGGCAATGGCAATATTGCTTGATGGTGCTTTGATTATGAAAGGTGTCCTCTTTACAGTAGGTGGGCAAAATGGTTTGCTAGGTTTTCCTTTAAATCTGAGTTTAGGAAGGATCTCTTTTTCAAAGCCTAGGCCTGTATTACCTTTGGGCTTGAACTCTGGCAGCAGTGGTTCATGTCATCCTTGTTTGCAGTATCCCAAAGCACTCTGACCATCATACCCCATTCTTTGCATAATGAGGAGGCCTTTACCATACTGTTCCGTAGGAAGTGTAACTTGCGGTTTGTCAGTGGTGATGGGATCTTTATAGATCCAGTCCGCCAGGTCCTCATCTTGTGTTTCTTCCTCTTGACTCTTTCCAAGGATGAAAGGCGTTAAGGCACATGCTGGCGTGATTAGTCGTTGCTGGAGTAACTGCTGTGGTTTACCATGTGTTCTAGGAGAAGTGGGCATTTGTCCCACACAAAAGAGTTGACTTAAGTTATATTCCCCGGGACCTTCCTCTGCGACTTTCATCTTAAGCTTTTCTTGCTTGGGTATAGGGGTGTTCGAACTGGCAAGAGAGGTGGGATTTACATATGATGTGGAGGAAATGGCTTCCCTATTATTAGGAACAGTAATCTCTGGTTGATGGCTGATATTATGGCAAAATGCAAAGGGATTTGCATCACCCAGGATTGTGATCTCTGCACCATTATGTGGGAACTTGATACATTGATGGTAGGTAGATGGAACGGCTTGCATGGCATGTATCCAAGGTCTTCCTAATAATAGATTATATGGTAGAGGAAGGTCCAGAACCTGACAAATGATATGCTTTACCACAGGGCCCACTCGGATTGGTAGTACCACAGCTCCTTTGGATGAACGCTCTGCATCATCATAGGCTTTGATGGTGATCTTCTTACGAGGATCCACTGATTCTATTGCATATCCCAATGCTGTGACCAACTGAAGTGTGCAAATGTTTAGGCCTGCTCCATTATCGATCAAGACTCGCTTGATCCTGTGTTGGTTGACAAAGCCTTCAATGTGGAGTGAGGCGTTATGAGGTTGTTGGAAAGAAGAGTTGTCGCTTTCAGAAAAAGTGAGACAAGGTGATGACTTTAGATTTCCAACCATGGCTTGAAATTGGTCTGTATTCAAGTTTGCAGGGACTGACGCCTCTTGGAGTGCTTGATCCAAGATTGTTTTATGAGATGGCGATAGGCGTAACAGCTCTAAAATGGATATAAGCGCAGGCGTTTTGTCTAATTGTTCCACAAGATTGTACTGCTTTGGGATGGAGGTGGTGCCTTGTGGAGCTGCCTTGATGGTAACTTTGCCGCGACGCGTAACAACATTGCAATTTGAGGTGGGATTTTTGAAGGTGATAGTTGCAATTTGTTCACTGGCATCATACAGGTGATTGACAGTGTAATTATACGCAGCCTGCGTATAATCAGTGGTATCAGGACCTCGTCTGGAAGTGGAAGGACCCCTTTGATCTTGTGATGGAAGTGGATTCTTGAACATCTGATGATCATTATTGGTTGTTTTTGGGTCATGTCCTTCAATTTCAATTTCTCCTCGGTCAATAAGATCCTGAATGAGATCTTTCAATCGATGACAATTACTTGTCTTGTGTCCTCTTCCTTGATGGAACTCACAATGTTCAGTATCTCTCCACCATGCTGGTTTGACCTGAGGCTCATAGTTGGATAGCTTAGGTAGAGTGATCAAATTCTGAGAAAGGAGTTGTCGCAACACTGTTTCAATGGGTTCCCCTAAGGGAGTGTATGTACGTTTTTGTTTTTGTGGACGAGGTCTTGGTTCATCCTGAGATGTGATGCGACCTTGATTAGGAGGAACATTTGTGTTATTTTGAGGTGGAGGATTTTGTCCTGCAAACCGAACCACAGGTTGTGCATTTTGGATAGTTCGAGCATCCACAACCCCATCGTTGACGATATTCTTATTCTTGTTCCAGAAGTTTGGTTTATCACTATTGAAGCGCGGGCGAGGACCATCTTTGGGTTCATTAAAGATTTTGATGAGTCCTTTCGTGATGAGTGCCCGTTCACATTTTATACCCTTGGTGATCATATCGTTAAAAGAGTCTGTGTCTTTGACATCCAGGTGAAATTCCATTTCTTCGTTTAAGTTGGAAATGAAAATTTCCACTAGTTCTTGTTCAGGTAACTGAAGAGAACGTCTGCTAGACATTTGGCGCCATCGTTGCAGGAATACTGAGAATAATTCACCTGGTTTTTGTTTGGTGTTGCATAGATCAGCCATGGTGATGTCGCGTTCAATATTATAAGAGTAATGAGATAGGAACTTCTGGATGAGTTCCTCAAATGTTCTAATGCCACCTGGAAGTCGGGAAAACCATGATGTGGTTGTTCCTCCCAAGCTTTGGGGAAAAAGGCGCATTAGGTATGTGTCCTCATAAGCTACTTCAAGACAAGCAGAATGAAATTCTCGGACATGATCACGGGGATCCCCCTTTCCTCTATATTTTTCAAATTTGGGTGTTTCAAACCCGCGTGGAAAGGGTGGCATATAAAGATTCCTATCAAACGGATAGGGACAGATGTCGTTAAGTGAAAATTGATTGGTCTTAACACCACTATGAAGTTGTTGGGCGAGATTCTTGACTTGTTGCCGCAACATCTCCATTTCATTAGGAGGAGGAGGTGGTGGGTTACCTCGAGGGATGTTATATCTGATGGGATCTCTACGCCTTTCTTCCTCATGGCGACTTTGTCTTTCTGATGCTTGTCTTAATTGGGCAAGATCAAAGTCTGAGGGGAGTTTGGCTCCTTCTTGAGCAAGTCTTAAGAAGTGAGCATCCGCATTGCTCCTGAGAATTTCATCAAATAATCTGTTAAAGTGAGGGTTATGCTGAACCCTTTCGATTGTTGAAGGAGTGGGACTACTTGGGTTTTCATCATTTACATTTCCTCCAAGTGCTTCTTGAAATTCATTGAGGTTGTCCTCTTCTTCCTCAATTTCTATTTCTCGTTGCCTTGATCGTGATCGGGTTTGAGCCATTTTGTTTACAAGTTTGGTTTTGAAGTTGATTGAAGATGATAATGAGTGGTGATGAAATGAAAGATTGATTGGTTGGTGATTTGTGTTGTATGTGGATCTCTAGCACTTTAAGGTAGATGTAACCGAAATTCCTTCTTTGAATTGCTTGTTTGTTTTGAGGAGTTTGGATGTGATAAGGTGTAGAGAAATCTGAGATGTGTTACAGATTTTGACTACCTAGCAATGAGAGGATTCACTCATGAACTAGTTTTAACCTGCGTAGATGTGTCTCTTAGGATGAGCTTATCCTAGATGTAGAAACAATCTAAAAGTGATGTGATGTGTTTGATTTCAAGCAATATCTAAAAAAGGAACTTGGGACAAGAACCTCTTAATGTTTTGAGAGTTGGGATGGATTGATGATGAAGTGATGATGTATGAGTGAGATGATGGATGTTTTTGTTTTTCAACTTCAATAAAAACTTTGGGTTATAAATGGGACAAACTCTATCTCTTCCCTTTCGGGCGTTGGTGGCACTTCTCGAGCTGTGTTGTAGGTGATACAGATGTTTGGGAAGAAGTTGGGATTAATCTTTCCTCCTTGATTTTTGTGATAACTCAGAGCTCTATATTGCATAAAAGCTCTGCGGTTCAATGATTCTGAATCAAACTCGTTTGTTTTACCTTGAAGATAGAGACGCATGCGATGTAGAAAGACTCTATGGGAGACAAAGATTTGTCGATTGATATAGAAGAATTTCCTCCTTTTGATCAAAGCCTTTGAGCTTAGTGGTCTCCTTTTCAAGGTGATACTCTGATGACACTTCTTCTTTCGCAAGATGTGAAGAATGGTCATAAATTTTTGACTCTTTGTTTGTTTGCACTTTGTTTTTGGTATTTTTGGTTGTGTTGACAGATGTTGGATGAATACTTTGTTTTTGGGATTGATTTTCTGATTTTTCTTTGACAAGAAAACAAAGCAAGCACACAAACACAAGATTGTAGCCTCAAAGGCACAAATGAGTATGGGTCTAGATCAACCCAATTCTTGGACTTGTTTTTGACCCTTCCTTTAGATGTATTTTAAGGTGTATTTCCAAAGCCTGAAGTCGGCTCAATTTGCTCTAGGTCTGTAAAACGAACACACTTCAAACACTCTTTATCCCTATGGTCAAATGGCCAGTTGTGATAAATTTAGCCCACATCTTGATATTTCTTCGACTTTGGTACTACATACCTTATGAATCCCGCCGTGGCAGGTAAGGATGTGATATACTAAGTCTTGCACGAGCATAACAAATAGATGATCCCTATGATGGGGGAGTCACCACTTTTATCAAGCCACAAGTGACCTTTCAAAAAGCTATGTTTCTACTCAAGGAAATATGTATGGTGAGTATCTTGGGAGCAAAACCATCTATGCTCTTGCACTAAATTATACCTCAAATATCCTCAATCAATAGAACGGGTGGGCTACTACTTAAAGGTGTTTAGTCATGTTCGATGTTTTTGGACATAAGTTCATTCTGCAGTGACTCACTTAAGAGCCTTGTAACTGGTGGTGGGGCCCATTTGTCCTTTCGGCCAGTTACACTGTAGGAACAGCTATACCCAAGGCTACAGCTTTTGCTCACACCTGATTTCTATAGCGGCTCGAAGGATTTACCGCTCAAGGTCGTTCCCAAGAGTGATGTGTCTCTTGGCAGGCCTCTCTTAAAAAGATAAAATTTTGAGTGTTAGTAACACTTTTCTCTTGCACCTAGGACCACGAAAGCCAAGGGAGAGGATAGTGTGTGTTAGAAGTAGGACCACTCGACCAACTCTTTGCACAAGTGTGCCAAACACAAAATTCACTTGTTCCTTTTAATTTGTCATCGCAATGATTTTCTATCTATTTGGAGATGTTGCTCCAACAATCATGGTGTTCTTTTTAATTTTCAAAGGCAATTGTTTGAGTAAACTAGAATTTGAAAATCCTGGTCAACTTAATGAAAAACACGTTTGCATGAAGTAAAATTGCTTTAAAAATGAGACAAGTTGATTGTGAATTTTATGTGCACCAAAAATGGAAGTGTGGATTGTGAGTTTTATCTTGATGCAAGAAATAAATTTTGCCTTGTTTATTTTAAGCACCAAAACGAAGTTTGTTTCCTAACTTGCAAAAAAAATAAAGTTGTTTTTGTATAAGTTTGTGGTTCTTTTTACCTTGGAACAATGAAATTCTTTTTAAGAGCCCCAAACAAATATGTGATTCTTTTTTTAAAAGCCCAAAGTTGAAATGTGAAGTTAATTTTAAACCAAAATAAAAAGTGAATTCATTTTTAAAACCAACTTCAAAAAACAAGTTAGTAAAAAAATATAAATCTACTTTTTAATCTAATTTAAATTTGCACAAAAGAGAAAAAAAGTTAGTAAAATCCGCCTATTTGGTGGGCTTCTACAAGCCTAATTTTTTTATTTTTTTTTGGTTACAAGGTGATTTGTACAACGTTTTGTTACAATAGCGCTAGTCTGCGTTTGAACAGAGGCACTATTTAACACAAACGTATTAAAAGAAAGGGAAAGACAGAGAAGGGAAAAACACTGAAACAGGGGGAATAGCGCCAAAATAATGCCAAACGCACCAAAACAGTGTCAAAATCGCAACCTGTGTGACATTTTCAACATTCAAACATGTTATTGGTTAAAAAAAAAAAAAATGATCTTTTTGGTGTTTGGATTCACGTCGGGTTCACCAAATGATGCTCTGCAAAAAGGATTAGAAAATCTGTTTGATGGCAACACACACAAGAGCACAAGAAACAAACGTTAGTGTTAGCAACAAAAGATTATCCTAAACAGGCATATCAAGAGAGATATTAAGCATGAAATAGAAAGCATATAAACATAAAATGAAATAGCTAATCAAGATGCTCATAGTTGCTCCTCCCTTGTTCCTCTCCTCTCCAAGTCCCAAATGAGTGTAGCTCTCAGCTTTTAGCACTAGCCATGGATGCCATATGGAGATTCAAGATGGTTGAATATGATAAGCAAATACTATGCAAGAGTAGATAGTGATGCTATGAAAAAGCTCTATGCTAATGCCAGTATAACAACAATACTCTAAAATGCTTCTTCTTTTGCTTGAGGAGAAGGGTTCTATTTATAGAAGAAATAGGGAAATGAAGGGTTAAGATTGAATGGTTTAATCAAGGGCCAAGTTTGAAAGTTGGGGATCCATGTGCACAATTGGCACCAATAAAATGGTGACAAGTGTCAACATAGGATTGGGTTGAGAGAAGAGGTTGGAGGCATTAAAGGACTGAGAAGACCTCATGGTTATCTAGAAGGTAAGGGTCAAGTCTAAATTAAGATTACCCACTGGATTAGGAGTTAATGCAAGGATAAACCTTTGTGCAGATGATTAAGAGATAATCATGGTCAAAGCATTAAAGGCTTGATGAGACCCTTGGGTTGGGTAGAGGTTGAGTCAAAACAAATGTTTTAACCATGTGGGAGGGTTGAATTAACCATTAATGGTTATTGGAGACTTTGGGGATTAAGTGGTTGAAGGTTGAAAGCTTTCAAAGGTTATCCAAGACTTTGAGCCATTTAGTGGTTGAAGGTTGGAAGCTTTCAAAGGTTATCCAAGACTTTGAGGGTTAATTTGTTGAACACACAAAGCATTAATTGCTTTTCAAAGACTTTGGAGTCTTTGAGAAGTGACTCCAATTTGCTTAGGAATGTGACAATATTTAGGGGATGGATTAGGCTAATTAGGAAGGGTTTAGAAGAATTTAGAAGGGGTTTAGGCATGCAAGTGGATTTTGTAGGAAAATGCAAGTGGGAGAAATTTTGGTATTTTCAATTAAAATAAAATCATTTATTTCAATTAAATGGTGTAATTTGCATTTGGATAAATATTCAAATAAATATTAATTTATTTAAATGAGAAAAATGAAGATAAAGCATTTAAAATGCTTGAAGACTTTGAGGGAAACCATTAAAGGCTTGAAGACTTTAAGGAAAACCATTAAAGTCTTAAGAAGACTATAGAAGGAAGCCATCAAGTTTGAAGACTTTAAAGCCATCAAGTTTGACTACTTTAAGGGAAACCATTAAAGGTTTCAAGTGGGTGAGGATAAATAGGATTTTAAATAAATAATTTATTTAAAATAGTTGTGCAACTTGCTTTTGTAGGAAAATACAAGTGGGTGGAGGATAAAGGTGATTTAAATAAATTATTTATTTAAAATAATTGTGCAACTTGCTTTTGTAGGAAAATGCAAGTGGGTGGAGGATAAAGGTGATTTAAATAAATGATTTATTTATTTAAATGTGAGAGGTGGGATTTTGGGGGTTTTAAATAAATATTAATTTATTTAAATGTGAGAGAAGATTTAATTAAATAAATATGATTTATTTATTTAATTAATGGTCTGAATTTGGTTAAGTGAATTAAATCAAATAAATTTAATAATTTATTTAATTAATAGGAGAATAGGGTTAAGATGAATTAATTAAATATTAATTTAATTAATTATTAATTGATGGTTAAATAATCAAATAAATACTAAGTATTCATTTAATTAAGTGGACAGATTTATGTGACTACAGATTTTATATAAAGTAGTACACAAAGCAATCAGACGAAAATCTGAGAACGAAGAAGGATTAGCCACCTTTGGAATGATAGCAATAAGAGTAGTATAAAGCTCTCTAAGAATAGACCTATTTCTTCTAGATTCCTCCAAGGCTAGTAGTACGTCATTCCCTATAAACTCCCAACACTTTTAAAAGAATAGTGCCGTAAACCCATCTGGACCCGGAGCTTTCTCTGGATGCATGGAGAAGACTATTTCTTTTAGTTAACTATTCCATCTATTTTAATTGATCATTTCAATCAATTGATTAATTACATCATTTTTTTAATTATCTCCAATCATTCATTTTCAATCTTCTAGTTATCTTTTTCTAAATGAAGCTTTCTTTGTCATCAATTAATTATCCTCCAATCACCCTTTTTCATCCTTCAATCAAATTTTTCTCAATCAGTTAACTCATTTAATCTATTCAATCAATTGAGTTCCACCTCCAAATCAATAGTTCAACTATCAATCAGCATGTGAGCTCACCTAAGTTCCACCTCTTAATCAATTTGTTCCATCTTTCAATCAATCCTCTCCAATTATCTATAAATTAAGCATTCAATCTCCATTTTCAACAATCATGAACTTTGAATCTTTGTGTCATTTGGAAGTTGCTAGTGCAATATCTAAGAGCCACCATACCACAAAGAGAAGAAGAGCAATGGAAGCTATACACAGTCTTGGAATAGGGAGAATCGATTAATTTACATTATATTCTTGTTTCTTGCTTCTGTGTTATTCTATTGTTTGTTTGTTTGAATTCTGATTAGGATAGGGATTTGTGATTTCCCTTTCATTTCTAGTTTACTTTACATTAGATGAATTTTTACTTACGACAAGTACAACTCAATCAAACATGGGTTCACATATCACTTATTTAAGAGTACCTAGTGGGACCCATAAGACACGAAATTATAATTATGGTACCTTTCAACAATCTCCTAGTTATACTACCACAAATCCTTTTTCGAGAAATATACATGCGCAAAGTGTACCTTTGACTCAAACAAACATTTTGTTCCAACAAGTACAAAATCTACAACAATAGATGATAACTATGCAAACCGATAACAATAAAAAGAGCTACACAATGCAGGTATTACATCCTTATCCTTTTGATCACACATTATACATGCCGCCCTTCCCCCCACATTTTGAAACACCAAAATTTGATAGATATCGAGGGAGGTGATCCTAGAGATCACATTAGAGAGTTTTTTATGGCATGTATAGAGGTTGCAACTGAAGACACTTATCTAATGAGACGGTTTCCTAATAGTCTAGGAGGCTCAACCTTGGAGTGGTTTTCACATTTACCACCAACTATCACATCATAGGGTGAATTAGCTAAACATTTCATTTCTAACTTCTCGCATAACATTGAAACCCAAATCACTTTGATGGACTTATGTGCCACAAAACAATATGAGAATGAAACATTCACGTCATTCATACAATGATGGAGAGCTCTCTATAGGAGATGCAAGACTATTATTCTAGAAACAGAGCAAGTTGACATGTTCACAGAAAATTTAATCCCTAAAATCAAGTACCTGATACAAATCCAATGTTTGACCACATTTAGACAAATCACTGAAAAAGCCCTAAAGTGTGAAAAAAGACTAGTATAACAAGGTCTCATAAAATATGGCAATAACAACAACAATGATAAATCTAAATTTTGGTCAAAAAATAAAAATGTGACCAATGATGGTGTTGTAGATGCCCATACAGTGAACAAAACTCAATCAATTTTGTCTTTACAAGGTCCAAGTCAATCATTTAATCCACACAGAGAGAATAACACTGTATCAGCCAATGTAAACGCTACACAAACTATGAATACAAAATTCCCAAGGGTAAATGCTCCAAAAAGGAATTATACACCTCTAGGGGAACCTATTGAATCAACGTTGAAAAAGTTGATGCAAACAAACATGATCACTTTGCCATAAGTAAGAGTTTATGAAATAGGGCCTTTCAAACCCACATGGTGAAATCATAGTGACTTCTGTGGGTATCATCGTATTAAAGGTCACAAAACTACAAGTTGCTATAAATTGAAAAACTTAATCCAAGACATGATCATTCAAGGTGACATCACGATTGATACTGACAAAATTTCAGCAAAATCAAACCATACTATCTTTAAGGATCCATTTTTAAAACTTGACAAAGGGAAGGAATCTACATCAGGAACACAAGATAATACATCTAACTACACAAAAGTCTCATACAACTATACTATTCATGCCATTAGCTCAGGAGATGTAGTAAATGATGATTCACAAGAAGCACTCGATAATGATGAGCAATATCAAGAGACTTACAATGATGATAACCAAATTTGCATTCTATTAGAAACACCAAAATATGGTGAAGACAAGAATCTTTGTCTTAGGGACAGGGGGCATGAAGAATCATTTCATTTAGGATGGTTTGAAGATGAACTTATAGCACATATTATGGATGTCAAACTTGCACATGATGACTATAGGAAGAGATATGAAATAAACCTTGATAACACAGTGTATGTTACAGACAGTTCCCTCACAAGAAATGATACAGTGGCTACAATAACGATAACTCCCAGAGATAGAGACTATCCAGTAGTTACTCACAAATCTAAAGTAACTTGATAAGGAGTACCATCAAACCCACCACCAGTAGTAGGGACCTATAATGTTGTTGACCAACTCAAGAAAACCCTAACACAGATATCACTTTTTGAACTATTGTGTATATAACCAACTCATAAAGTTATCTTGGACAAAGCACTTCAAGATTCAGTAGGTGACAAAGATATAAATGAAAATGCCTTCCAATCCATAGTGGGGAATCTGACACAAGGTACCTGTAGTACGTTCACGGAACAAGATGTTCCTAGTGATAGACTTCTCCATAATGACCTGCTACATCTAGAAGCTTACATACATAAGAGAAGAACTAGAAGAGTACTTATAGATGGGGGAGCTGGTATCAACATCAGTACATTAAAGCTGGTTAAGGCATTGGGTTATTCTGAGCTTCATATTGATCCTTCAAAAAGAATAAACATCAAAGCATATGATGATGAAGAGCGTCCTTCAAGATGTGTAGTTACTCTACCAGTGAAAATAGGACCTATAACAATAGAGGTTACTTTCCAAGTGTTGGACAGAGAACTAGGGTACAACATGTTATTGGGCCACCCATGGATTCATACCATGAAGCCGTACCATCAACATTTCATCAATGTGTTAAATTCCCGTACAATGGCATTGAAATCACCATAAAGGGCAAGATCCAAATCCATTCCAACACTGTAATCACTTAAACCAAAGTGTAGATAACCAGGTACCTATTAATCAAGCATCACCCCTCACTACACAAATGGAGTCATTAATAATCACATAAATATAGAAGAATGTGCCTACAACATCTTCTTTGCAGATTAAGGATGTTGGTTGTGGGGAATACTCTATTTCAAGTAGCTCAAGTGGAAAAAAATTATCTCTTTCTTGTAGGTCTTTTAGGAAGCCTCAAAGCACAGTAATGAAACAAGACAAAGGAAAAGAAACAGTCAAATACTCATATTCATGCTCCTTCATTAGGTGGGGATATTTAAAAGAAGAATCCATGAATGAAGATGTCAATCACTGGATATACAGAGAAGAAAATGACATGACAATACGAAGGTTACCTTTAGATCAATATGGCAACAGATTTAAGATGCTACAAAAACATTTGTATGATGGTACCACAGGCTTGGGATTACAAAAGAAAGGGAGATTAGAACCTGTTGTACCAAACAGAAATCCAAAGAATCAAGGGTTAGGATATAAACATGTACCAAATATAACAGAAGCAAGACAACGTACATTGGATATATTGAAAAGACTAAGGCTACTGTCAGAATACATATCTCAAAGTTAGTTGTCAACAAGAGCTTTTGCTTATTCATCGCAGATGAGAAAGAAAACACCAAAATCTCCTAGTACATTCTAATCAGATGGTGAAGATATGAGACAAATTCTACAAGAACCTAACACAAAGTCACCCACCAATACAATATCTAACACATGCACAAGCAAATATGGTAATAGACACAGGATTAGCACCAATAAATGAGCCTAATCCTTGGTTGTTATCAATAATTTTGCCAAAGGAAGCAACTCAAGCTCCACCGAATGAATTAGATGAAGAAAGACTACAATGACTTATACTAGGTTTAAGAAGGGTGACCCCTATACAAAGGAGACGTGCAAATCTACAACAAAATCAGGTGCAAGAACAAGAGGAGATAAGTGATATAACCTCAGAAGCTGAAACATGCATAGAAAGTGAGACAAATTCTCATGAATATGAATTCCCATCTGATCATGATTCCAACCCACAAGCAATAGACATGATAGAGGGTCACAAATCGCCTATAGATGATGAAAATTTACCAGGTCACTCAAATAATTAGATATGCATGTTATTAGAATCAGTTACAACAGAAGGGAGTAATAAATTACCCCTTGTACATTCACATTTGATTGACTGGGGATGAGAAGGAAAACCAACTCTAGATTGGTTTGAGAATGATGAAGCAATTGCAAAATTCCTTGGTGTCAGAGAAGGGTTTCCACAAAGTGATCACAAGGCAGGATTTGCTACAGTTCTGGATAAAACAACATACTTTGGAGAAGCAAGTGCCTCTATAACAGAAGATATAGATCAAAGTAATTGCAATGGAAAGAGTGAGTTAGACAACCTCCCTGTTGAAAAAGAGAATTCAACATTTTTTCATGGAATAAATTGAAGAAGTCAATATAGAAGGAGAAGGTGTACATAATATCCACTTAGCAAAATCATTAAACCATGAAGAAAAGGAAAAATTCATACATTTTTTCAAAAAAATTCCTATCAATTTTTCTTGGTCCTATGTAGACATGCCAGGCTTAGATCCAGAGTTGGTGTTACATCATTTACCATTTCTACTAGGAATTAAACTAGACAAACAAAAGCTAAGAAAGATGCATCCACGGATTGCATTACTGGTCAAAAATAGAACTCCAAAAGCTGCTGGATGTGGGCTTCATTCGACTTATTGACTATGCAGAATGGATATCTAATCTGGTACCTGTGACTAAGCCCACTAGGGGCATAAGAATCTGCACTGACTTCCGAGATCTAAATAAAGCATGTCCTAAGGATGATTTCCCATTTCCCAACATAGACACGATAGTTGACTTAATTGCTGGGAATGAAATGCTTTCATTAATGGATGGTTTCTTAGGATATAACCAGATTAGGATTGCACTAGAAGATCAATATTAGATGACATTTACCTGTCCATGGGGAATATACTGCTTGAACGTCATGTCGTTTGGTCTTAATAATGCACGAGCAATATATCAAAAAGCTATGACGACACTATTTCATGACATGATCCACAATATCATGGAAGACTATGTGGACGATCCACTTGCTAAATCACAGATAATAGAAGGTCACCTTGAATTCCTTGCAAAGATATTTGATCGATTAGAACAATACAATGTCAAGTTAAATCCAAAAAAGAGCATGTTTGGTGTAATAATAGGCAAAATTTTAGGATTTATTGTGTCTAACAGAGGAATTGAAGTAGATCCTGCAAAGGTCAAAGCAACCATGGATATGTAGCCTCCATCAACACTTAAGTAGTTAAGAGGGTTACAATGAAGACTATAGTCTATAAGGAGGTTCATAGCACATCTAGCAGATAAATGTGATCCATTCCAATATTTACTCAGAAAAGGAGTTACCTTCAAATGGACAGAATGGTGCCAGGAAGCTTTTCAAGCTTTAAGAGATTATCTTCTGAATAATCCAATATTAGTTCCACCTACTCAAGGAAAGCCTCTGTTACTATATATATCAGCAACAAACTCATCTTTAGGTGCCTTGTTGGCACAACATGATGATCAAGGAAAGGAAAGAGAAATCTATTATACAAGTAGAACCTTAATTGGATATGAGCTTAATTACACTCCTATAGAACAAGCATGTCTAGTAGTGATTTTTGCATCTCAGAAACTTAGACATTATATGTTGAGTCACAAAGTCCAACTCATTGCACGTTTTGATCCACTCAAATATTTGTTAAGAAGAGCAACATTGACTGGAAGATTGGCTAAGTGGGTCATGATTTTAAGAGAGTTTAATATAGAGTATGTGGACAAAAAGGAAATCAAAGGGAAGATTATAGCAGATCAGTTAGCAGAGGCTCCCTTGCAAGACAATCACCCACTACTAATAGATTTTCCTGATGAATCTGTGTTTACATTGACAACATCTACCATGTGGAAATTGTACTTTGATGGATCCTATACAAATTATGGAGCTGGAGTTGGGATTCTTTTCATCACCCCTCAAGGTGATTGTATCCCTAAGTCATTCAAAATAATTTTTCCCTATATAAACAATATAGCTGAATATGAAGCTCTCATAATAGGACTTCGTAATGTTGTGTAGTGGAGGATAAAATAATTAAAAGCCTACGATGACTCACAACTAATGGTAAATCAAGTCAATGATGACTATAACACAAAAGATGATAAAATTCTACTTTATAAACAAATGGTAGAATATTACAAAGAACATTTTAGTAACATCATTTTTGAATAGATTCCAAGGATGCAAAACAAGGCAACCGAAACCATGGCTACAATAGGATCTCTGCTAAACATGCGTAATAATAAAACTTAGTTTGAGCTTATTGCAAAATAATTGATGATACTGGCATATGAGATTCCCTCATCAGAATATGTATGTGCAATTGTGGGTCTGGAATCCCCATGGTACAATGAGATATACACATACATACATACTCAATGTATGTCTCTTGATTTGTCTAGAAATCAAAAGAAAACTCTTATTCTATAGGCGTCCAAACACACTATTGTTGCTGACACATTGTACATAAAGGGCTTTGATGGAACCCTTCTCTGATTTCTTGATGAAGAAGAAGCACAACTTGCCTTAAAGGAGGTACATGATGGAATTTGTGGGGCACATCAAAGTGGCCTGCTACTATCAAAGAAATTGTTAAGAACTGGATATTATTGGCCAACCACGGAAAATGATGCTAATAAATATGTACAAAAATGTAAATAATGTCAAATGCATGGAGACCTTATTCATACATCGGCACACGATCTTCAACCTATTACATCACAGTGGCCATTTTCACAATGGGGGTTAGATGTAGTTGGTAAAGTTAATCCTACTTCTTCCAATGGGCATAAATTCATTTTAATAGCTACTGAGTATTTCACTAAATGGGTCAAGGCAATTCCCCTTACATACACCACTGGTAATTAAATATCAAAGTTCATCTTAATTACATTATCTGTTGGTATGGGATTCCAATGTGCATAGTGACAGATAATGGATGTCCGTTCAAAAGTCAAGAAATGAGAGAATTATGTGATTTTTTAAAATAAAACAAAGATTTGCAACACCATACTATCTGCAAAGCAATGGAAAAGATGAGGCAACAAACATGACAATATTGAAGATCCTAAAGTAAGTTGTCACTAATGCAGGACAAGACTGGTATCTCCAGTTAAACCCCACTCTTTGGGCTTATAGAACAGGAGTACACACCCCTATAGGAGCAACACCATATTCCTTGGTTTATGGTACAAAAGCAATAGTACCTATTTAAATAGAACTACCATCTTTAAGAGTCTCCTTAAGGACATTATCAGAGGAAGACTATCAAGTTGCAAGATTACAAGAGCTGGAAATGCTTGATGAAAAGAGACAAACTACTTTCAATCATTTACAAGGTTACCAGAATAGATTGAGAAGGAGTTACAATAAATGAGTATGCCCAAGGAAATTTGAAGTGGGAGATCTAGTTCTCAAGGAGAACCAAAGGAACCTAGTGGAATGAAAAAAGCTAGGGAAGTTGAACCTAACTGGCTAGATCCTTTTATCATAACAATGGTTATAGGCAATGGAGCATATAATTTGGCTACCATGGAGGGAGATCCACTCCCTAACCCTATGAACAACATGCACCTTAAACGATATTATATCTAAGGGCTGGGTTAGTTTAGGTTTTACTTTCCACATTGCATCTCATTTTATTCAAAGCATTACATCACATATAGTTTCTTTTTCAAGCACATCATATTCATAGATTTCATGGCATATAATTTTCTGCATTAGCATATGTCAGCATCAATAAAACAAGGCAACTGGCCAAGTTTATCGTCTGTTTGCATTCAAGAGAAACAAGGGTCATCTCCTTTCTTAGATATTCAAACATGAAGTCTTTGAGGTCCTAAGGTCATTAATTTTCAACATTACCCTGTGATGATGCTTTACTTATGGTTGGGTGGTGATTTCACTATTTGATACGTGTAACCCAAAATCTATCAATTTCTATATCTCAAACACATTAACAAAATCCATAATTCATTCAAGACACCTAGTTGACCATATGACTAGTGAAAAATCTAAAATTCTACTTCATCACTACTGTAATTGTCACACCCAAGTAGGTTTCATTACTTACAAGTCAAGGCAAGAAAAAAAAAAGTGCTATGCCAAATATCCATCTCTAGGAAAAATTACAATGATATATATCTGAAATATCACACATACAAAGTGCGACAAAAAGCTTGACTATGGGAACATGCTAATAAATCCATCAGGGCTATGAACGCCTACTGGCAATGGAGCAATACTTGAGAAATTACAGTCTATAACCTCTTCGTAGCTCTAAAAGCTTGCTGGCAACGAGACTCTATTCGGGATGCTTTTGAAGTTAGAATAGTCCATGTAGCTAGTCATATAGGATGCTAAGGATCTTTAGTGAACACAAGAGTGGGAATTAACTCATTGGCACACACATGGGCAAAAGAAGATCGAAGTTTTGAGAACCAATGGGAAATTTTTCTATGTCTCCATTTGTAAATCCTAGTCACCAAGTGTGTTAATTTGGATGTTCCAAGGGACCTTAAGGATTGATTGACCACTTATTTATGAAATGTTTTGTACCTCCAATTTAATTGGTGTATTACAAAATGCTAAACAAATACAATCATCCTTTTCGAATAGAAAATGCATCTTAATCATGCATATTGCATTAACATAGGTCATGTCAAAAATTCATTGTCTCCATATATAGTCTATAGATCATTATGCCAGACATGTTTTCACATTGGGGGAATAATTGAAAAATCCTACAAAAGCATATAGGATCCTGAAAAAATCAATAAAAAACATTCATATATAATCGACAACATCCAAAAACATTGAAAAACATAAAATCCAAAAACATGGAAAAAACAAAAATCAACCAAAAACATTCACATATAATGTTCTGAAAAAATCAACTAAAAACATTCAAATACTGATCCATGAAAAAACAAAAATCAATCAAAAAAATTGCAATAAAATGTCTTACAAGAATGAAATACCCTAGTAGATATCTAGCAAACACTTTGAACACACAAAGTTAACAAAGGATATGACTATCTAGCCAAACATCTGCAGTCAACTGATTAAACTATCCTATCAATCATATCATATCCATATCAAGTGATCATTATCTTGTCTTAAACAAAAGAGGATACACTCGAAATCAGATAGGTTAGTCTTAAATGGGGTCTGGAACTTTATGAGATCAGAAATTATCAATCATCACATCAAGCAACTGTAAAGGCACAAGGTCAGTATAGCTACTGAATTTTGTCCGGGTCAGTCTTTATCTTTTATCATTTGGCAATAGATCATGTTCCTATGCTACTCAAGGATGTCCACAAGTGACTAGAGGAGCCATGATGGACATTATCTTTTTCTTTGTTTGTTGTTTATGGTGTGAACTGATGAAGTTCTAGGGAAATTTCTTTAGTGGGTGTCTATGATAGGAGCATTCAGCTAGTGAATGCCACACATACCTTGACCCCTAGTATATTTCCTAGAATGGAGGGTTTCACTCGTCTTCTATGTGTTTGTTTCTTTGATGAGATATCTTTACATCTTGGTTCCTTATACCCTGATGTGCTAAGCTCCATTGTTCAATAATAAGGCTCAGTGATGAATATATATTGTGCAGTAAATAATGACATAGGTTCATGAATCATTCTCATTCTCATCTCATCTGTTTATTGATAGTTTGCTGATTCTTTTCTCATCATCTCTTTCTAAATCATTTTCTGTCATCTAACACTATTCTTTCATCGATCTCTTCTTTCTTTCATCTTACTAACATTTCTTCAAGGTCCATCTGAGTTAAAAGAATATTCAGGTATATTATCATACAAATATATATATGTTTTTGCATCCATATAGTTTTCAATTGCATCCATATAGTTTTAAATTGCATCCTTATAGTTTTAAATTGCATTTAATAACCATTACATTCATAAACCTCATGTTTTTCATTTAGAAAGCAATAAATCATTTAAACATCATTCAAAAATCATATAGAAATCATTAAACCATTAATTAATCATTACATCATAAATCATATAGAAAAAATGGCATTCATAAACATCATTTATAAATAATCATATAGAAATGCATTGCATAACTCATAGAATCACACAACATACATGGAAAACAAATCATAATAGATCGCCGCCAAAAAACTGCACATCATATATATATATATATATATATATAATGGTAATATGTCAGAATACAATAATCATAAAACAAGCCTAAAGGCTTAGATAACATGATCTCAATGTCTCAACCAACACTGCCTCTATCAACAGGTGGATCCTTCCCACTAGATCCTTCCCTAGGATGTCGAGGTGGACCCATGAATCCTCAACTGCTAGTCCATCGAGAGGTATATCGACTCAATCTTCTCCCCATAAAAGCACTAAAACTAGGCTCCCTCTGACCCTCAGGAATAGCTCTCTCATAAGCCTACCAATAATAAATAGCCTCCTATGCAGCAACAAAATATCTATCTGCCTGGCTATGTGCCTTTGTCACTGGTCCAAATAATTGATCATATGCATCCATGGTGATTTGAGCTCTCTTGACTGCCTCATCTATCTCTCTCTGGAGACGATCCCTCTTGGTCTCTAGTGCACCGTAGTCTCTGCGGTATGCCTCTTGCTCGACATCTCATCTGGTGACCTCATCCTCTAGAATACCGAATCCATGCTCTGAGAATCTTTGGATCATCATCATCTCCATCACCACCCTATCCTCCTCCTCCCCTCCTCTGCAAAAGGCACATCCTCTAGCTCTAACATATCATCATCATCCCCCTCCTCACTGCTTGATGACTCTAAATAATAATCATCATCCTCGCTGCTCATAGACTCAGTGTCTCTACCAATGTCTACATCCTCATCTCCTCCACCCTCCTCTCCCCCCCATCCTCCACCACTCTCATCTCCCTCATGTCGATCCTCAGTCATTAGCTAGGATGGCATATCTACTGTGATGTGATTGGATTAGTCGGATCAGTTAGTGGAATAGGCCTATGTCTGGACCACCATGCATCATACTCAGGAGTCATCCCTGGATCTGCTGCACTTGTATTACAACCCCATTGTAATGCCTAAAGAGAATCAAACTCGATAGTAGCCACATGTGGTTGTATGCATACACCCCAATCAAAAACCTCACGAGAAACACCAGAAAAGTACACTATAACAACAAGTGTCAATTGTACCTTCGAGAAGAGACATCTCAATAATACTCTGAGTCTCAACGGTCCTCCCGATAAGATATCTCTGTTGTCTGTAGAAAGGCAAGTGTTGTGCATCATCTGCCCAACCGCGACAATCTAAATATGGTCTCCAAATGAAATGCTTCAAGATATCAAGCTGATGTTGCCAGTACATGGTGTTACCCGAACCCCTGTGTCTAATACCAGGTGTGTATCTGTATGCATAGAGCTCATTAGGCTCCAAGTCAACATGAATAACTAGCCTTGAGATAGAAATGTGCTCCCATGCCCAAGTCTGGAGCAATGTCATAACACAATTGATCAATCGGTATCCTAGGTATATAATGTCATGCATCTGATAATAAACCATGGCTAATAGACAAGGACCCCAAGCATATACTCGACGATGAACAATCATATCATGGAGAACTCTACCCCATCCAAGTAGAAAGCCATGACCTTGTATGTCAGGAATCAATAAACCACCTATGATACTACATAATAATATAGTAAGATCATCATAGTCCAAGCGAGCCCAAGGGATATCAAAATGATCACTGATATGTAAATCTTGCTCCTCACACTCAAAAAGGGTACACAATCTAGCGACGCCATTCTCATGATCATATACAACTCTCGCACCATGGATGGGAATACGCAATATACACCAAACATCCTCTAAGGTAATGGATGCCTCACTAGTAGGAAGATGAAAGGTACATGTCTTGGAATGCCACTGCTCTACTAAAGCTGTAATCAAGGCCTTGTTGGTCGTAACCTTTGGCAAATGTAAAACATGATATAATCCTAGATGTTGGATATATTCAATCTCCTCATCAAGTAAATCGGCTCGAAGATCAAGTCCACTGGCTCTACTCTCTCGGCAGTATAATACTCCAATATTCTCTTGCACAGAGAAAATATTGAAAATGTCAGATATCAGATAACGCGATTACATAAATTATCAAGTGCATGACAAAAAATTTCCATTTACAACGAATGCATAAAGTTAAACACTTATGTGTATCATTTAACACTATTTTGGTACAATTAATGCTTATGCGTAACAATTGCAATAAATGAGTAGTATTTACAACTAATGCATAAATAGATAAGCGTATGTGTGGCACTAAGCAACTATGTATAATACTTAATCTTTTGCGATACATTTATAGCGTATGCATGACAATAAAAATGAATGTGTAAAAAATGACAAGCGTATACATACCATCAGGAAAAAAATTGGAAACATACCATGCCGCTAGTCCCCGGAGGTCTCTGATAAGAACATACTCGGTTAGACAAGTGCACTCATTCCCTATAGCCAGCCATGATGATCAAATGCATGCAGGAGGGAAAAAGACTCACAAGGATCTCCAAGAACTCAAAACAATGCAAATGAGCAAATGAAAAGCTAACCTCTCTATTTATAGCTCATAATTAGGGTTTTTTCCACTCCAACACTCGTGGTCCCCATCAAATTCAAAGAACTTGTAGACTACTCAAACAATCTAAAAAATGCACGAAACTTCACACGATTGCTCATTATACTGATATAAAAAATATGGTCTCAATTTCCGAATTTATCAACCACCTTTTCCGAGGGGGCATATTTACACTATATAGTGATACCAAGGCATACTAGGGCATACATTTTTTCATTTTCTTTGAAACAACGTCGTTTTGACTTTGTCTCAAAGAGGGGCAAATGTAGATACCTAAAAATGTCTCATTGATCATGTACTAATTATTCCTCCAATTGGTTAAATAATTCTTTAGTTCGTTAATTAATTTACTTAATCTTATTCTTCTAATATCATATTTCCTCATCATCTTACTAATTATTCTATTTCAATTCTATCATCATTTAATTATTCAAACCATTTTCTAATGTTAATAAAATATTTATTATTTAATTAATTGTGATTTTTAATCCCTCAATTTAAATACTCTTTATTATTTAAATAAATTGATTTTCAATTTCTATCACCATCTAATCATTAACGCTCTTCTAAATATTAATTAAATATTTGTTATTTAATTGATTGTGATTTTAATCCTTTAAATTAAATAATCTTTATTATTTAATTAAAGTCCATTTTTAAATAATTAAATAGTTTCTTTAAATTATTTAATTAGTTAATTAACTCTTCGAATACAAGTTCCAAATCCCCAAATGCTAATTTAATTTCATTAATTATTCTTCTCATTTCATTAATTTATTATTCTTCTAATTTCATCTAATTTTGTTTAAATTTCAGAATTCTTCTAATTTCATTTAATTTCATTTAATTTCATTAATTCTCCAATTTCTTCTAATTTCATTAATTTATTATTCTTCTAATTTCATCTATTTTTGTTTAAATTTCACAATTCTTTTAATTTCATTAATTCTCCAATTTCTTCTAATTTCATTAATTTATTATTCTTCTAATTTCTTCTAGTTTCGAATACATGTGCATGATTTCAAAAATCAAATTGAAAATCAAAGTCAAGTTCTAAATATATTCAAATACCAAATTGAATTTAAAATAAATTCAATATTTGAATTAAATATCATGTAAAGATTAAATTGAAAATCAAAGTCAAAGATCAAGCACATGCTAAATGCAATGCCCCACCAGGAACCCTAAAGGAAACAACACAACTAGGCAACTAAAGAGTGAAATAATTTTTTTTTGTTAAAGACTAAGTGCACTAACTAAAACCATTGCACGTTGAATAACTCAACGGAAGTCTATCATATGTTTTCCTAAGGGTAACCAACGAAGATTAATTTTGTAGATTATATTAACACCACAGTTAATCCATTTAATTAGATAAATTGAAAACTTAAGTTTTAAAACTACACATACATCCAAACTTCATAATAAAGAAATAAAAGTATTCCAATGTATCCAATTTCCATAAAACATTTAAACATAAGATCAAAGAAATAACATACATTCCACTGACATACTATTTACAATATCCCCAAATACATGGCTTCCAATAATGCCACTGGTTACAAAGATACAATGTCAAGGTTACATAAAAGCTGATACAATGACCACAAGGTCTCAACTGAACAACGATCTCGAACAAGAGCTGGTACACAAACCATGAACCAAGAACACCAGTGAAGCCTTTCCTCGCCTGAAGATACAATCCAGAACATCTGATGGGAAGTGGCACTACCACCCGACCATGTGATCCCGAAATGGAACCACCCCACCGTGCTAGGAGATAGTAGAAAACCCTCAAGCAAACAAAGTAAGACAAGTACAAAAGGACTACAAGACTCTGCAACCATCCATGTGACTTAACTCACAAAACACTAGTGACTCTAAGAAGAGAGTGTCATCGCATAGCTTGAGGGTATTCATGGTATAGCCTCCATAGGTCCCGACCCCCATCCTTGGGTTTCTCCTAGTAACCTCTCCCGAGCCTCCGGTTCCAACTAAGTCTCATGCAGACCCTACCAATCCTTTCGTGAAGACAAGGTGGTAAGTTTGCCATTCCAGGCCTTCTCGTAACATTATGAGCCCTGTACAAGCAATCACCTATGCACGAGGTACGTTTATCTTAATTAATATTTATCTCACTCCCCCCCAATATATATTATTATGTTATCACTTTTTAACTAACTTTCGACAGGTTATCCTATCATCCACTTCGGGCACGGCCCCCGCTCGAAAGCCACTCTCTCTCATAGAACACTAACAGGAAATGTCTCTCTCTATGAGAACTCTATGGCGAAACAAACAACCATAAACAATCCTGACAAAGCACAGGTGAAGGATACATAATCACTAACCCAAGATTGACCATTTGGACAACCACACACAATGGCTCACATCAATAAGGTTATACAACAACATCTGACCAAGGAGAAATAATAACATAGGACACAATGACAACTCAACCAGAATTGCGATGAAATTAAGCTTGACTGCAAACACCATTTACACAAGATCCTAATACAGGAAATCTTTTCTTAAAATAGTCAAAAGCATAAATAACTTGCAATTAAAGATTTTCTAGACAATAAGAAAGTACAACTATTTTAATACAAAGAAATCAATCTGTCATTTGTCCAATAAAGTTAAATAAAATCACATAAAAATTAACCCCCTAATTATATGTTCATGATTAATTTTAAATAAACCCGATTATATTATATCAATAATCTAAATTAAATTCCAAATTCCAAATTATATATAATAATATATATATATATATATATATATATATATATATATAATAATATATATATATAATAATATATATAATAATATATATAATAATATATATATATATATATTCTACGAATATAATATTATATAATTATATCACATTAAAATATATAATAAAAAGAAGATTTAATTTTGAAATATCTTTCATTTCCAAAATAACATAATTAAAACCACAAAAAATACTATATACATATATATATATATATATATAATATTAATATTTATATTATTATTATTATTATTTATTTATTTAATTAATTTAATTTTTTTAAATTTTTTTTTTTTAACATACAATAACCTTAAAACTAGTAAATTCTATTTTCAACCAAAATTTATTTCCAATCAAATTGATTAAAAGGAAAATTAATTAATACATAATTTCTCCAAATTAATATAATAAAACAAATTCTCTTAACTTTTAATAACACAATAAATTTAATTAATGATTAAATTTATTTCTAAAATAACTAAATAATTTCACATAGATACACAAATATTAAAAAGGACTCCCATAGCCAAGTATCGAAACAAAAATCAAACAAGAGGGAATATTTTCTCTAAGAATCTCATTCCTCCCAAATCTTGCAATTCTCCATGCATCATAAAATCTTGATGAATTTTCTATAATAATTTTCTTAATTTTTCCAAAATTACTTTCTTCCTCTAAACTAGGAATACATGTCAGGCATGGATTTCAAACAAAACTCGAATTCATCAGAAGAGGGTTTGTATTCGACAATAATTTAACACACACACATCAATCAGAGAAAAATAGAAATATTTACTAAAAACCCACAACTAAGAATTCATCCAACCTTGTATAGCTTTCCTGGAAGAAATCTATAGAAGCACCCTAACTTTTTCAATAAGCTTCCAATAAATTCCTTCACCTAAATTCCTAACCTGTTCCTGTGTATCTAAAACAATGACCTATTCCCCTTTTTAAACTAAAATTCTAGGTTCAATAGCTTTTTCTAAAAAAACCTAAATTTAGAATAAAAGTAATTTTATTTTATTTTTTAATTTTATAACAAAAGATAAGCTAACATGCAATAATTAAAAATCATTATTCTTTCTTTTCTTTTCTCATGCAATTAATTAATTTTCTAAATAAAGAATTAAAACAATACTTAATTCCAATTAATTCTTTTTCTAAATAAAGAATTAAAACAATACTTTAATTCCAATTAATTCTTTTTCTAAATACAGAATTAAAACAATATTTTAATTCTAATTAATTATTTTATTCATTTATTCTTTTATTCTTTTATTCTTTTATTCTTTTATTCTTTTATTTATTTATTCTTTTGTTTATTTATTTATTTATTCTTTTATTTATTTATCCTTTTATTTATTTATTTATTTAAAATTCTAGGAAACATTAAATATAATTAATCTAATTTATTTTTCCACTAAAATTTAAATAAAATATATTTCTAATATCATGCAGCTTGCAACTTAATTTAATATTTTTTTTAATTAATTAAATTTATAATCTCAATGCATACATAATTCAACTATGAGATAATTTCATAAACTTAATTAATTAATTAATTAAATCCACTAAAACACTCAAATTGAACAAATCTCAAGTAAATACTCATAAAAAGATCAAACGACAAAAATGAAGGCTGAACTAACTGACTGGACGACCAACTGACGACACTCACACGAGTGTAACTGAGTAAAAATAGGGTCAACTACTATCTCCTCCACTTCCATCGGAAAATATAAGGCACACTCACACTTGTGAAGCCAGGTGGAGACGATACCCCATACCTACTCGGTACTTGTACCTGCAATATCCTGCATCACCAAACCACACATGCATATATATACAATATAGAAAACACAACATACACACCGATGAAGGAGAATCACAACATTCCCTATCTCACCGAAATGAGTGAAGGAAAATCATCCCCTTGCATCCAATACACTCGCAAACACACAACATATAATTCCACATTGCATAAATAAAGTAAAATGTCAGTACATAGCAATAATCCATAAAATGCCATCAATCACAAGTACTGAAATACTACAAACAAATTATACATCTCATCTCCAGATAAAGCATAATGTCATATGAATCTGAATAACATATCATGGTAATGTATCCACTGAAAGTAAACAATAATAAAATATGAGTCTAACAAGTTCAAATGAGTAGGGGTACTACATTCTCCCCCCTAAAACTAGGCTTACTCCTAGAAGCCTAAAACAAATAAGAATACAACTCTCTCATCTTCGTTGCATCCTCCCCTAGCTTTCCTAGCCATGACCTAGCACTGTAGAGAAAACAGTTCAGACCTACGGCAAGGATAAAACAAGGGAAACACAAACATTAAGACCTAAGCAAAAAGGTCAAACTGGATAGGCTCACTACAAACTCAGAGTACCCAATGCTAGAAACTTGGGCTTTGATACCAAATGCAATGCCCCGCCAGGAACCCTAAAGGAAACAACACAACTAGGCAACTAAAGGGTGAAATAATTTTTTTTTTGTTAAAGACTAAGTGCACTAACTAAAACTATTGCACATTGAATAACTCAGCAGAAGTCTATCATATGTTTTCCTAAGGGTAACCAATGAAGATTAATTTCATAGATTATATTAACACCACAGTTAATCCATTTAATTAGATAAATTGAAAACTTAAGTTTTAAAACTACACATACATCCAAACTTCATAATAAAGCAATAAAAGTATTCCAATGTATCCAATTTCCATAAAACATTTAAACATAAGATCAAAGCAATACCATACATTCCACTGACATACTATTTACAATATCCCCAAATACATGGCTTCCAATAATGCCACTGGTTACAAAGATACAATGTCAAGGTTACATAAAAGCTGATACAATGACCACAAGGTCTCAACTGAACAACGATCTCGAACAAGAGCTGGTACACAAACCACGAACCAAGAACACTAGCGAAGCCTTTCCTCGCCTGAAGATACAATCCAAAACATCCGATGGGAAGTGGCACTACCACCCGAACATGTGATCCTGAAATGGAACCACCCCACCGTGCTAGGAGATAGTAGAAAACCCTCAACCAAGCAAAGTAAGACAAGTACAAAAGGACTACAAGACTCTGCAACCATCCATGTGACTCAACTCACAAAACACTAGTGACTCTAAGAAGAGAGTGTCATCGCATAGTTTGATGGCTACCATGGTACATCCTCCATAGGTCCCGGCCCCCGTCCTTGGGTTTCTCCTGGTAACCTCTCCTGAGCCTCCGGTTCCAACTAAGTCTCATGTGGACCCTACCAATCCTTTCGTGAAGACAAGGTGGTAAGTTTGCCATTCGAGGCCTTCTCGTAACATTATGAGCCCTGTACAAGCACTCACCTATGCACGAGGTACACTTATCTTAATTAATATTTATTTCACTCCCCCCCAATATATATTATTATGTTATTACTTTTTAACTAACTTTCAACAGGTTATCCTATCATCCACTTCGGGCACGGCCCCCGCTCGAAAGCCACTCTCTCTCATAGAACACTAACAGGAAATGTCTCTCTACAAGAACTCTATGGCGAAATAGACAACCATTAACAATCCTGACAAAGCACAGGTGAAGGATACATAATCACTAACCCAAGATTGACCATTTGGACAACCACACACAATGGCTTACATCAATAAGGTTATACAACAACATCTGACCAAGGAGAAATAATAACATAGGACACAATGACAACTCAACCAGAATTGCGATCTACAAACACCATTTACACAAGATCCTAATACAGGCAATCTTTTCTTAAAACAATCAAAAGCATAAATAACTTGCATTTAAAGATTTTCCAGACAATAACAAAGTACAACTGTTTTAATACAAAGAAATCAATCTATCATTTGTCCAATAAAGTTAAATAAAATCACATAAAAATTAAACCCCTAATTATATGTTCATGATTAATTGACAAATAAACCTGATTATATTATATCAATAATCTAAATTAAATTCCAAATTCCAAATTATATATAATAATATAATATAATTATATATATATATATATATATATTCTATGAATATAATATTATATAATTATATCACATTAAAATATATCATAAAAAGAAGATTTAATTTTGAAATATCTTTCATTTCCAAAATAACATAATTAAAACCACAGAAAATACTATATACATATATATATAAGATTAATATTTATATTATTATTATTATTATTTATTTTTTTTAATTAATTTAATTTTTTTTATAATTAATTTAATTTTTTTTATAATTTTTTTTTTTTTAACATATAATAACCTAAAAACCAGTAAATTCTATTTTCAACCAAAATTTATTTCCAATCAAATTTATTAAAAGGAAAATTAATTAATACATAATTTCTCCAAAATAATATAATAAAACAAATTTCCTTAACTTTTAATAACACAATAAATTTAATTAATGATTAAATTTATTTCTAAAATAACTAAATAATTTCATATAGATACACAAATATTAAAAAGGACTCCCATAGCCAAGTATCGAAACAAAAATCAAACAAGAGGGAATATTTTCTCTAAGAATCTCATTCCTCCCAAATCTTGCAATTCTCCATGCATCATAAAATCTTGATGAATTTTCTATAATAATTTTCCTAATTTTTCCAAAATTACTTTCTTCCTATAAACTAGAAATACACGTCAGGCATGGATTTCAAACAAAACTCGAATTCATCAGAAGAGGGTTTGTATTCGACAATAATTTAACACACACACATCAATCAGAGAAAAATAGAAATATTTACTAAAAACCCACAACTAAGAATTCATCCAACCTAGTATAGCTTTCCTGGAAGAAATCTGTAGAAGCGCCATAAGTTTTTCAATAAGCTTCCAATAAATTCCTTCACCTAAATTCATGACCTGTTCTTGTGTATCTAAAACAATGACCTATTCCCATTTTAAAACTAAAATTCTAGGTTCAATAGCTTTTTCTAAAAAAACCTAAATTTAGAATAAAAGTAATTTTATTTTATTTTCTAATTTTATAACAAAAGATAAGCTAACATGCAATAATTAAAAATTATTATTGTTTCTTTTCTTTTCTCATGCAATTAATTAATTTTCTAAATAAAGAATTAAAACAATACTTTAATTCTAATTAATTATTTTTCTAAATAAAGAATTAAAACAATACTTTAATTCCAATTAATTCTTTTTCTAAATAAAGAATTAAAACAATACTTTAATTCCAATTAATTCTTTTTCTAAATACAGAATTAAAACAATATTTTAATTCTAATTAATTATTTTATTCATTTATTTATTTATTCTTTTATTCTTTTATTCATTTATTCTTTTATTCTTTTATTTATTTATTTATTTATTTATCTTTTTATTTATTTATTTATTTAAAATTCTAGGAAACATTAAATATAATTAATCTAATTTATTTTTCCACTAAAATTTAAATAGAATATATTTCTAATATCATGGAGCTTGCAACTTAATTTAATATTTTTTTTAATTTATTAAATTTATAATCTCAATGCATACATAATTCAACTATGAGATAATTTCATAAACTTAATTAATTAATTAATTAAATCCACTAAAACACTCAAATTGAACAAATCTCAAGTAAATACTCATAAAAAGATTAAACGACAAAAAATGAAGGCTGAACTAACTAACTAGACGACCAACTGACGACACTCACACGAGTGTAACTGAGTAAAAATAGGGTCAACTACTATCTCCTCCACTTCTATTGGAAAATATAAGGCATGCTCAGACCTATGAAGCCAGTTGGAGATGATACCCCGTACCTACTCGGTACTTGTACCTGCAATATCCTGCATCACCGAACCACACATGCATATATATACAATATAGAAAACACAGCATACACACTGATGAAGGAGAATCATGATGTTCCCTGTCTCACCGAAATGAGTGAAGGAAAATCATCCCCTTGCATCCAATGCACTCGCAAACACACAACATATAATTCCACATTGCATAAATAAAGTAAAATGTTAGTACATAGCAATAATCCATAAAATGCCATACATCACAAGTACTGAAATACTGCAAACAAATTATACATCTCATCTCTAGATAAAGCATAATGTCATACAAATCTGAATAACATATCATGGTAATGTATCCATTGAAAGTAAACAATAATAAAATATGAGTCTAACAAGTTCAAACAAGTAGGGGTACTACACTAAATTAATCAATTAATTCAATTATCTCTTCAATTCCTATTTCTATCTTTTAGTTAGCCTTTTCTAAATAAAGCTCTCAACCAGCTTTCAATCAGTTAACTATCCCCTCCTCTTTATTTCCTCCAATCATCCTTTTTCATCTTTCAATCAGCTTTTTCTCAATTGGTGGACTCATTTAATCTATTCAATCTATTCCATTTCACCTCTAAATCAACAGTTCAACTATCAATCAACATGTTATCTCACCCGAGTTCCACCTCTTGATCAATCTATTCCACCTTTCAATCAAATCTGATCCAATTATCTATAAATTGAGCATTCAATCCTTCACAATTCCTTGGAATCACAAACTTTGAATCTTTATGTCATTTGCAGGTTGTCAGTGTGATATCTGAGAGCCACCATACCACAAAGAAGAGAAGAATAATGGAAGCCATATGCAGTCTTGGAATAGGGGGAATTGATTGATATATCTTATATTCATGTTTCTTATTTATCATTATTTCATTGATTGTTTATTTGAATTCCAATTAGGATAGGGATTTGTGATTTCTCCCTTTCATTCCTATTTGATTTACACATAATGAATTTCAACATACGACAACTGGTACTGTTTAATGAATTGGCATATGCGGTAAATGAAGTTGGATTTGTTGTAAGTTTTATTTGGGTTTAAAGTTTCAAAATGGTGTTAATACTGATTCATCCGCCCTCTCATTATTAACCGGATCCTCATAGAATTAACACGGACCAGTTTGGGTCCTGACCCCCAATGAGAGCCACTCTCCCTTGATTTGCACTTAGGAATCCAAAAATACAACACAAGACCTAAGATACTCCAAAAAATCAAGATGGAAAGGCCTCGACCATAGAAAAGCTTAACTCACTTGCTAGAACAAGATAACAATTGAGGGTAATAATTGCAAGCTAGGAAAGACCATCTAGCATAAAAGACAGGAAACAAAGAATGTCCAACACAATAAAAGATCCAAAACATCCCCTAAGCCTCTAGAGTCAAAATACATTATCGCAACGATCCCAATGTTTCCCAACTAATGACAATTCAAATTTAATAGAAAAAACACGATCACATTAAGACAAACACATAAGGACCAAACACAACTCAATAATATAGAAGGCCTTAACTTTTACTTCAACCAATTAATATTTATTCAATATTATTTTTAATATCCCAGAATGAAAACATATTACAACCCACTTTAGTTCATGATTACGCACATTATACTAGATTGTTGTCTTTCAAAACATAGAAATATCATAATTCAATTAATCAAATAATGACTATCCTTGTATATGAATGATGTGTGTGTGTGTGTGTATACAATTATATGATTATAAATATAACTGCATAAGAGCTTCTATTTAGGCAATTACCACATATCATATGTATGTGTTTGTGTATCTAAAACTGAAAGAGAGCCACCGTATATACATATATATGACACTGTTAAACATATAGTGCAAGTAGATAAGGCACACCAATTTTAATGATCGATTACAAATCCAATTGATTATCAATAATAAATGGTATGGTTATGCCTGGTGAGTGAGCAAGAAATAATATTAAGAAAAGCACAAACAAAATGACAGTCGATTACTACAATATTGACTATGGCAATGAGTCAAAGTTGCATTCTGATTAGAAATCAATTATCGAAAGGTGTTGGATATTATAGTTGTTGGGATATGTCATTGTCATTGATGTCAACATATTACTATGTTGCAGCGAATTGGTGTATTGCAGAGAGTTGGTTTTGGTGATCTATTGCAGATGTGCTGATGCGGTTTATTGGGTTTTGAGATGCTTATCTCTAGTTGATTCTGTATGATTTTTATGATGCTATGAGGTGATCCGGTCGAGTTATGAGGTCCAATATGTGGAGTAGTTTTTCAGTATTTTGTGTTGCAGAGTTGTAGTATTTGATCTATATTACTTCGAAATGATCATATCTTGAGTTGCGGATTTGGGAAATTGTTTGGGACATTCATGTGTGTCCTTTGATTGGATGGCTCATGATTTGGAACTTTGCAAGCATATCTTTCAGTTTGCCAGTTAGTGTTCTTGAGCTCTAGTGATGTACTAATGATGAATCTTATTATCCGAGCTATTGTGGTCATGATTATGGTGGAATTCATATTGCTTGTTGATATTCTCTTATCATGTGCTATGCATTTTGGTGGTCCACATTGATCATGGTATGCATTAATGAAAATTTTATTGGTTTGGTGGTATTATTCATGTTATGTGACATATTTAGTGGTGTAGCATGTTGCAGATGATCTTGGTGAATTATTTGATGGTGTATCATGTTTGAGGATTTTATTTGGGTCCATTCTATGTCCTTATCGACATTGTATTGGTCTCATTATAAATTTATGTATCGTGTGATGTAATTTTGTATTTAGGTCTTATGTGTTGAGCAAACCTTAAGGGTAAGGTTGATGAATTGTATAAATAGGCAATGTAATCATGTTAGTTGTGTGTTTGTGAGTGTCTGTGGATGTGTTTATGATATGAGAGTATATTGTATGTATGAACAAGTGAATTTATCATTCAAAAGTGTGGAAGAGTAGAGGAGTTGTTGTGTAGATAGTGTGCTTAACCGAAACTATAATTAGGCATTTGGGGATGTTTTTCTTTTAGTTCATGTAATCTGGATTGTTGTTCAACCTTTGTAAGGTAGTGAACCTTCCTCAAGGTTGGAACCCTTCTTTTTATTGAGTAGTGAACTCTAGACAGTGTTCCTAAATGCATGTGCATTTCCCATTGTAATATTTACACATACTACTACAGAGTATCATCTTATTGTGGGTAGGTTCCCACCATATTTTTTCCCTTAATTGAGTTTTCCACATAAAAAATCCTTGTGTTATGTGTGTTGTTGATGTGGTGTTTATCTTTTCTACTATTTGTTGTTGATCAGATTTGAAGTTGTGATTAATTATTTTTGGGAAGGAAGCTGGTTTCATGGACAAGTAAGAAGCAAGATTCTATCTCTTTATCTAGTACGTAAGCTGAATACATATTTGCTACTAGCAATTGTACTTAAGTTGTTTGGATGAAGTAGATGCTAAAGGATATTAGAGTTGTTTATAATGAGTCTATTGTTATATATTGTGATAATTCTAGTGCTATCAATATTTCTCAGAATCTAGTGTTGCATTCTAAGACCAAACATATATCAATCAAGTTTTTTCATTTTCTGAGAGAGTTGTCAGTGATAAGGAAGTCAGATTAGAGTATGTGTCTACAAAGAAATAGATTATAGATATATTCACTAAGCCTTTGCTTGCTAATACATTTGTATATCCAAGAGAGAAGTTAGGGGTGATTTCCCCTCTTGGTGGAAACTTGATGCATTGGGTTGCATCGATTTGGTGGACTTCATTGTCTTATTCTATTATCCGTATTGATGAGTGGGTGTTGTTTCTCCAGGGGTGTAGTTAGTGTATATTTTAGTTGTTTAGATGTGTGATTTTATCCTAAGGGAGAGAGATTGTCCTTCTTAGATGGAGAGTTGTATTATTTATATATATCTTTGGCATTTTTGTTAAAGGTGGAGAAGAGCATGTAAAAAACCTTGAAATATTTTTGAGTTGATAATCAAATGGGGAAAAAAAGGGGACCTGATCCTTATGATATTAGGGGAGATTGTTGGCTATTGATTTCTTTCTTTGCAATGATTGTTTTTCACATTCATATGTTGCCATCAATGCCAAAGGGGGAGATTGTTGGGATATGTTGTTGTCACCGGTGTCAACGTATTCCTGTGTTGCAGTTGTTGGGAAAATGGTGTGTCAACCTTGCATTTACACGAGGTTACTATTTATAGTAAGTTTTCATTTGAGCATGAAATGGTTCGAAATTCTCCCTGAAGCTTCTGGTTGTCTAGATAAGCATTCTGGTAAAGTTACTTCACAAGATCATGACTAGTTTTGAAGATATTAAATTTTCCATTTTGGAGGGGTGTAATACAAGGTTTAAATTTAATTTTGAAGACTTTAGATACCCTAAAACATCCTAAAAAGTGGGCATAAGAATTGTAGTGACTTATGAGTCAATAGAGAACTTCATGAGATTTATGACGCTTCAAACGGTTCGTTAGTACGACACATGGTTCTCAAGTTATGGCCTCCAGAAGTTTGTACTCCTGAAATAGGAAATATAAAATACATCAGACACATAAATGAGTTGTAAAAGGAAGGGACACATGTTGATGTGTGTTTTAACATATCATAGGGCATATAGAAGGGAGATAATGTTGTCTACACCTTATTGGGTGGTTTTAGCCCATGGTTTGGTGATACTGTTTGATAGTTTCTTGTATTGTTTCTCCTATGTATGAGGTGCGTGAGATAGATGTTGTGTGTAAGAGTCTTATGGTGATTAAGTTACATTTGAGCCTTTGATTAGTGGTACTCTTGCAAAGAGTTTTCTCTGCAAGTGTATTTTAATATGTTATTGATTGTTGAATAATATATTGAGCATCTTTTGAAATGTGGGGTTTTTCTCCCAAAAGGGTTTTCCCCATGTAAATCATTGTGTTATGGTATGCATGTTATTATGTCTATTTTTGTTAAGTTTCTGTAATTGTTGTAATGATATGCAAAAGGTTTTTGCATTATCCTCCTCTCAAGGTTAGTGTAGGAATTTGTTCAACTACTTGACTTCCTTACAAGTGGTGTTGGAGCCTGATCACCTTTGGTTTCAGTAGTGGGTTGTTGCGTTTTTTGAACTAATCTAGATTTGAGTGGGAGCTTGTGCAAAAGACACTTTTTAATCTTGTCGCAAAAAACTATAGATGGAAAGTTCATCAAGGAGAATAGAGATGGAGAAATTTAATGGAACAAATTTTGAGTTGTGGAAGCTGAAGGTGGAAGATCTGCTAATAGATTGGGACTTGTGGGATGTTGTTAATGCGAATGTCTCAAGACCTATAGAGCCTATCGGGGCTTCTCAGTATGATGTTATAGACCAAAAAGCTAAGCGTCTAATCAGATTGTGTCTGGCAGACTCCGTTTTGATCAATTTCCATGAAGAGAACACTGCAAAGAAGTTATGGACTAAGCTTGGTGAGATGTATCAAGCCAAATCTTTATTAAATCAGATTTTCTTGAGGAAGAAATTATATTCCTTGAAGATGGAAGAAGATGGATGAATTGCAGATTACCTGGAAGCATTTAATATGTTGGTGGCTCAATTGGTATATGTTGGTGTTAAAATGGATGAAGAGGAGAAATAATAGATCTTTCTTTGTTCTTTGCTTGATTCGTGGGATTCTCTTGTTATGCATATCGATAGTACTTATATTTTTTTGAAGTCTGAAGATGTGGTGGGTACCCTACTTGGTGAAGAGATGTGAAGGAAGGTATCCATCAATTCGAAGAAAGCCCTAACTGTTCACGGAAGACCTAAGGAAAAATGCAAGAAGAATGAGAAGTGCAATAAGTCCAAATCCAAAGGGAGATCCAAATCTCCTAGAAAGTCCAAAGTCATATGCTATAATTGCGGTAAACCAGGTCACATCCATAAGGACTGCAAAGAAGAAAAAAGAAAAAAAAGAAGAAGTTTGATTCTGATTCTGAGTCCAAGAAGGAAGATGGTGATGCATTAATTGCATCTTTGGCTACTCATGCAAGTAATGACGCATGGTTGATTGACTCAGGTGCATCTTTTCATATGATTTCCAATAAAGTGGTTTTCTGAATATGAAGAATTTAATGGAGGCAAAGTGTACTTGGGTGATGATTCCAATTTAGACATTGTTGGTCGAGGTAAATTTAGGATCAGGTTTCCTAATGGTAGAATAAAAAGGATTAGCAGTGTGTTGCATATCCCTGGTTTAAAATAAAATTTATTATCTACATAGAAAACTCATATATGCGGGTGTGCAGGTAGTCTTTTCTAATGCAAGATGTAAGATGATTAAGGGTGCTATGGTGATTTCTAGAAGTGTCAGATTTAGCACTTTGTGTAAGCTAGAGGCATACACTATTGAGTGTAATAGAACTTTTGTAAAAGGTAAATATGTGGATAATTTGTCAGAAGATTTGATGGTTTCACCTTCAGCGGATGGACATGACTTTTGGGTACCTAAGGGTGCTCTTTCTTCTGAAGAAAAGTTATGTGCAGAGAAGACTATGTTATGGCACCAGAGACTTGGCCCCATTAGAGAAAAGGGTCTGAGGAACTTGAAAAATAAAAACATTGTTGAAGGTTTGAATGATTGTAATCTTGACTTGATTTCTATGAGAATTCCATTTATAGAAAGCAAAATTGCATTCAGTTTTACTCAAGTTATCATAAATCTTGTGGTGTTTTGGATCTTATTCATTATGATGTGTTTGGTCCTGTAGATGTTCCTTTGATTGGAAAATCCACATATTATGCTTCATTTATTTATGACTTTAGTAGAAGGACATGGGTATACTTTCTAAAGAGTAAATCTTAAGTTTTTAGTCATTTTAAAGAATTTAAAGCAATGGTTGAGTTGCAGACTGGAAAGAAAATTAAATTTTTAGGGACTGATAATGGTGGCGAATTTTGCTCTAATGATTTTGATAGATTCAGTAAAGATTGTAGTATTAACAGATAGAAGACAACTCCATATTCTCCCCAAGAGAATGGAGTTATAGAAGGAATGAATAGGCTACTGATGGAGAAGGTTAGGATTATGTTGAGTGGTGCCGATCTAGAACAAAATTTTTGGGCTGAAGTTGTTGCCACTTCTTGCTACTTGATTAACAAGTCTCCTACATAAGCTCTTGTTGATAAAACACCTATGGAAGCATGGTCAAGTCACAAGCCTTCATTGAGACATCTTAGATTTTTTGGTTGTGATACATATGCATATGTATCAAATGAGAAGTGAACATGGCTGTGAAATGTATCTTCATCAGTTACATTTATGGTGTGAAATGATACAAGCTTTGGGACCCTGTTGCACAAAAGGTAATTCATAGTAAAAGTGTTATTTTTAGAGAAATTAAGTCTCCTTTTGTTATATTGCATCCAGAACAAAATAAACAAAAAGATATGATTCAATTCCCTTCTACACCTAAAAGAGTTGAATCGAGACCACTTGATAGGCAATAAGTTGATGAGAGCTCATGTAGCTTTGCATCTTGAGAAGAAGAGGAAGAACCTCCAACTTAGCTTGTTTGAAGGTATACAAGACATAGACAACCACTTGAAAGGTATTCACCCAATGATTGGAGATGTATGTTTTCTTTCAATACTAATGTGGATGAACCTAGATCTATAGAAGAATGCATTAGGTATGAATGATGTAGAATCATGGAAGATTTCTATGGAAGAAGAAATGGCAGCTTTGAAAAAGAATAATACATGGGATCTTGTACCATTGCCTGAAAAATGGAAGTCTGTTAGTTGCAAATGGGTGTTCAAGAAAAAGATTGGCTCATATGGAAGCATTGAGAAGTAAAAGCAAGGTTGGTTGGAAAAGGATACTCTCAGGTTGAGGGTGTTAACAATGGTGAGACATTTTCTCTTGTTGCAAAAATGACATCCATTAGATTTTTTCTTTATATTGTTGTTGCTTATGATTTAGAGGTTGAGAAAATGGATGTAAAAACTGCTTTTCTTCATGGTGATTTGGTAGAGGATATTTATATGACACAACTAGAGCACTATGTGGTGAAAGGTAAAAGTCATTTGGTCTATAAATTAAAGAAATATTTGTATGGCCTCAAATAAAGTCCTAGGATGTGGTACCAGAAATTTGATACATATGTGTTGAGTCTAGGATTTGAGCATTCTAAATCAGATCAATGTGTTTATTATAAATCTGATGGTGATCATTTCCTGTACATTGCATTGTATGTTGATGATATGTTATTCATTGGTAAAGGGAAAGGTGTGATTTCAAAACTAAAGTCTCAACTCGCTGCTAATTTGAAATGAAAGATCTTGGTGCAACAAAGCACATTCTTGGGATGGAAATTAGAAGAGATAGAGTGAACAAAATGCTATGGCTAGGCCAGAGTAAGTATGTGAATTTAATTTTATGAAGGTTTAACATGTAGGATTGTAGACCATTATGTGCTCCTTTTGTAGTTGGAATGAAATTATTTGCTTCAGATTGTCCTACATCCCCATCGGAGATGGAAGACATGAGAAAAGTGCCTTACCAGAATGCAGTTGGAAGTTTCATGTATGTTATGGTCTATACCAGACTAGACATTGCCCAATTAGTGGGAGTTCTCTCCAAATATATGTCTAATCCTGGTAGAGTTCATTAAGATACAGTCAAAAGAGTCTTCAGCTATTTGAAGGGTACCTTAGAGTATTCTTTGTGTTATCATGGTAATTTGGTTAAAGACATGAATTACCATGATATTCATGGTTATGTGGATTTAGACTGGGCAGGTGATATTGATAGAAAAACATACACCAGTGCATATGTGTTTACTTTATTTGGTGGTGCAATTAGTTGGATGAATAAAGCAATAGGCTATGGTTGCTTTGTCCACTATTGAAACAGAGTATATGGAAACTAATCATTCTTGTAAAAAAGCCATTTGGCTTAAGAGATTGTGCTCAGATATTGGAATAAAATAAGGTATAGTGATAACTTATTGTGATAGTCAGAGTGTGATCTACCTAGCTAAGAACCTTACATTTCCTGCCCGGACCAAACATATTGATGATGTTCAACATCTTTTTGTCATAGATATGGTCGAAGATGGCAAGGTGAAGTTGGTTAAGGTAGAAAATTTGATGAATGTTATAGATGCTTTAACTAAGGTTGTTATCATAGAGAAGTTTAGATGGAGTTCAGAGTCTATGAGCCTCATGGCCCCTAGCAATTAATTTATTGTGTTGATACTCCCTTTGCTCTTGCAAGGTGTTCAACAAGTGGGAGAATGTTGGGAAAATGGTGTCTCAACCTTGCATTTATATGAGGTTACTATTTATAGTAAGTTTTCATTTGAGCACGAAATGGTGCAAAATTCTCCTTGAAGCTTTTGGCTAGCTAAATAAACATTCCCGTAAAGTTACATCACAAGATCACGACTAGTTTTGAAGATACTAAATTTTATATTTTGGAGGGACGTAATGAAAGGTTTAAATTTAATTTTGGGAACTTTAAAGGCCTCGAAATGTCCTGAAAAGTGCATGTAAGTGACTTAGTGGCTTACGAGGCAATATAACACTTTGCAAGATTTTTGATGCTTCAAACGGTTTGTCAATAGGACACACTATTATGAAGTTATGGCCTCGAGAAGTTTGTACTCCTGAAATAGGAAAATATAAAATACATCAGACACAAATGAGTTGTAAAAGGGAGGAACACATTTTGATGTGTGTTTTAACACATTATAAAGAATCTAGAAGGGAGATAAGATCAGCTAGACCTTATTGGGTGGTTTTAGCCCATGGTTTTGTCATACTGTTGGACGGTTTCTTATATTGTATCTCCTATATATGAGGTGCGTGAGATAGAGGTTGTGTGTAAGAGTCTTATGGCGACTGAGTTACCTCTAAGTCTTTGATTAGTGGTACTCCTACAAAGATCTTTCTTTGCAAGTATATTGTAATTTGTTATTGATTGTTGAATAATATATTGAGTTGCTTTTGTAGTGTGGGATTTTTCTCCCGAAAGGGTTTTCCCCATGTAAATCAATGTGTTATGGTATGCATGTTATTGTATCTATTTCTATTAAGTTTCTTTAACTCCTATAATGATATGTAATTTTTTTTGCATTATCCTCATCTCACGGTTAGTGTAGGAAGTTGTTCCCCTACTTGACTTCCTTACAACACTGAATTGTTGTATTGCAAAGAGTTGGTTTTGGTGATCTGTTGCAAATGTGCTGATGTGGTTTATTGAGTTTTGAGATGCTTATCTCTAGCTAATTTAGTACAATTTTCATGATGCTATGAGGTGATTTGATTGAGTTATTATGTTCATTATGTGGACTTGTTTTTTAGTATTCTGTGTTGCAGAGTTGCGGTATTTGATCAATATTGCTTCAAAATGATCATATCTTGAGTTGCATATTTGGGAAAGTGTTTGGGACATTCATGCATGTCCTGTGATCAGATGGTTCATGATTTGGAACTTTGCAAGTGTATCTTTAAGTTTGTTAGTTGGTGTTCTTCAGCTCCGATGATGTAGTAATGATGAATCTTATTATCCGAGTTATTGCGGTGATTGCGGTGGAATTCATGTTGCTTGTTGATGTTTTCTAATCGCGTGCTATGTATTTTGGTGGTCCATGTTGATTGTGGTGCACATTAATCAATATTTTATTGGTCTGGTGGTATTCTTCATGTTATGCGAAATATTGGATGGTGTAGCATGTTGTGGATGATCTTGGTGAATTATTTGATGGTGTAGCATGTTTGAGGATTTTATTTGGGTCCATTCTATGTCCTTGCCGACATTGTATTGGTTCGATTATAAATTTATGCATTGTGTGATGTAATTTTGTATTTATGTCTTATATGTTGAGCCGACCTTAAGGGTAAGGTTGATGAATTGTATAAATAGGTGATGTAATCATGTTAGTTGTGTGTCTATGAGTTCTTGCGGTTGTGTTTATGATCTAAAAGTATATTGTATGTGCGAACAAGATAATTTATCATTTGGAAGTGTGGAAGAGCAGAGAAGAGTTGTTGTGTAGACAATGTGCTTAACTAGAACTATAATCATGCATTTGGTGATGGTATTCTTTTTGTTCATGTAATCTAGATTGTTGTCCAATCTTTGTAAGGTAGTGAGCCTTCCTCAGGGTTGTAGCCCTTCTTGTTTTTGAGCAATGAATTCTAGGCAGTGTTCCTGAATGCATGTGCATTCCCCATTATAATATTTATGAATACTACTGCAGAGTATCATCTTATTGTGGGTAGGTTTCCATCGTGGTTTTTCCCTTAATTGAGTTTTCCATGTCAAAATCCCTTGTGTTATGTGTGTTGTTGATGTGGTATTTATCTTTGCTATTGTTGTTGTTGATAAAATCTAAAGTTGTGATTAATCTGGTTGAGTTTGGTGAAAACTAATTCACTCCCCCTCTTAGTTTTCTTGCATTGTCTCTACCCTGCTATCAACAAAAGGGACATCCTAATTTTTTTGACTGATAAAAAAAGTATTAACATATCAATGATATTTTGACTAGTAATAGGCATTAGTGTAGAAGGCAAATAATTCCAAAATACAGTGGGTTAATGCCATTGACGACTTCAATAGGGTACAAATTGCATGCCAATAATAATAATTGGCTCATAAGGTGACCAAAAGAAAACATAATTAGCAAGGAGTGAGACGTTTTATTTTTGCAAGGAAGAAAATACATGCTCACTAATTTTATTAATCGGTCAATCCAAAACCCAACATATCGATTTGTATTAATCGGTAACAAATAAAATAAACCTACCAATATAATGTTAGGCGGTAATTAAAGGAAGGCAAATGATAGCAATTGGTTAATAGAGAGAACGAATTTATTATGATAATCGATTGGCAAAGGCTGCACATGGTTAAGGAATAAGAGATAAACTTTCAAGGCAATGCCACAAGGAGGCTATTCATAGGCATGCATAATGAAAAATGAGAGAGTACCGAAAATCATACTAACCAATGCAAACACATAGGAGAAAGGTTATCAATTAAAATTGATTAATAGGGTAAGTGCACCAAGATGGTGTGCATAAAGGGGGTATAAGTGGACACATTTTTTTTTGAAATCAGCTAAACCTGAACTTGGAGGAGAAATTTGAGAGTCATCCACTCAAAATATGAAGATACTTAAAGAAAAAAGGTTGTAGTAATCTGCATCTTGTTTCCAAAATACTAAATTTTTTTCAAAATTGGATAAGATTAAGGGGGTCAAATCCTTTCTACATGAAAAATAGATCCTATTTTTTCTGAAAAACATAACATAGTGTCTGACGTGCACATAAAAAAAGTCATAGTTAGATTTAGTATTTTGATAAATCCTTTGGTAGAAAGATAATTAAGAGTGAGCACTAGAAGTTGTGTATTTTTTTGTAATTTTTTGTTGAGTATTTTTTTTTAATGATTTTTCGAATCGATCACATCCTGAAAATAAGGTACTTGTTCGTGCGCGAAGGATAACTTGCACCAAAATAATTGAAAATCCAAATTTTTTTAGTGTAAAGAATCAAGTGCACTACAATATTATATAAAGTTTTTAAAAATTTGGATAAATAGATCAAAATTTATTAAAAAAATGGTACACATATATCTTTGAGAACTATGAAGACACTGACAAAAGAAATTCAAGAATAATACGTTATTATTGTTCAAATTTTAAAAACATTATATGGTTAGAAAGATCAAAAGATGGCTGAAAATATGGTGGCAATTTTAGAAATACCCAGTTGATGAGGTGTAAACTTGATGATGACAAAGTCGATAAACCAACTTGATAAAATAAAACATGTCAAAAAGGAGGGAAATGGAGGGAAATCAAACATAAAGACATTCTAATATATAGAAATACATGTTTGTAATTTGTGCATGTGTATGTATATGTATATATGCATATATATAGTATGTATATGTATATGTATATGTATATGTACATGCAAATGTAAATGTATATGTATATGTATATGTATATGTATATGTATATGTATATGTATATGTATATGCATATAAAATATGTGTGTATGTAAAATATATGCATATATATTGTGTCTCAATATCTTATTACATTGTATTTCTACCCTCTTTAAATCTCTATCTCTCTCTCTCTCTCTCTCTCTCTCTCTCTCTCTCTCTCTCTCTCTCTCTCTCTCTCTCTCTCTCTCTCTCTCTCTCTCTCCCCCTTAGGACCCCACATAACCCCTAAGGACATCATATAAGGTCCCTTAGCACACCATATGACCCCTTAAGATAATATGATGTCCTAAGGGATCATATGATGTTCTAACACATGTGCGGCCCCATTAGGACCCCACATGATCCCTAATGACTCCATTTGACCCCTTAGGACCATGTATGATATCCTAAGGGGTCATGCGGTGTTGTAACATATATGTGGGCAAATTAGGACCCCACGTGACCCCTTAGCATGTGACACATGAGCCCTTAGGAGCATATGATTTCCTAAGGGGTCATATGGTGTCCTAATGGGATATGGTGTTGTAACACATGTGTGACACCATTAGGACTCCAAAAGACCCCTAATGATACCATATGACCCCTTAGCACACCACATGACCCCTTAGGACCATATGATGTCCTAAGGGGTCAATTGGTGTCCTAAGGGGTCATATGGTGTTCTAACACATGTGCAGACCCATTAATACCCCACAAGACCCATAAAGACACCATATGATTCATTAGCACACCACATGACCCCTTAGGACCACATGATGTCCTAAGTGGTCGTATGGTGTCCTAAGGGGTCATATGGTGTTGTAACACATGTGTGACCCCATTAGGACCCCGAAGACCCCTAACAACACCATACAACCCCTTAGCACACCACATGACCTCTTAGGACCATATGCTATCTTAAGAGGTTGTATGATGTCCTAAGGGGTCATATGATGTTCTAACACATGTGCGGCCCCATTAGGATCCCACACGACCCTCAATGACACCATATGACCCTTTAGGATCATGTATGATACCCTGAGGGGTCATATGGTGTTTTAAGGGGTCATATGGTGTCTTAAGGGTTCATATGGTGTTGTAACACATGTGTGGCTCAATTAGGACCCCTTGTGACCCCTTAGCACACCACATGACCCTTTAGGAGCATATGATGTCCTAAGGTGTCATATGGTGTCTTATGGGTCATATGGTGTTTTAATACATGTGTGGCACCACTAGGACCCCACATGACCCCTAACAACACCATAAGACCCCTTAGCACACTGCATGACCCCTTAGGACCATATGATGTCCTAAGGAGTCATATAGTGTCATAAGAGGTCATATGGTGTCCTAAGGAGTAGGATGAACCATTATTAAAGTATAAAAAGTATTGCTAATACTGTAAGTTCTGATACTAGATTTAAAGTACTGATGCCAATAGCTAACAAGATGAGAGGGGGGGGGGGGGTGAATCATACAAACTTAATCTTCCATAAAATCAACAGATTCAACCTCGGTAACTTATACTTCAACAATATAACCAAAAACTGCTAAACATGCTAACTCATAAACACATAATCATCATAACACATATAACACCAGATTTAACATAGAGACCCAAATAGGGAAAAATCACTGTAGGATTTTGGACCCACTAATAAATATACTCTTCTAGAGTATGCTCGGTTAAAATAAAATCGTGTTAAAGATTACAAACACATTGCTAGATGTGACCCGATTAAGGGATTTCCCTCAGATCTGTTAGGATCTTCACTTTGTTAGAAGTGACCTTGTCAAAGGATTTGAAACACTTATTTAGAATGTCACCTTTCTAGAGGATTTACAAATAAGACTGTTAAGTCCACTCGGTTAAGAGATTTTCTATCACTTTACAAAATAACAGTAATAAAAATATATCTGCAACTTCACATCTAAAATGCTAAAGCAGATTCTTATTTTCTCAAAACAATCTAGTCATAGGACTTATCTTGTCCCTCTACTAGGCTCTCTACTCTATTAATCAGACAGGTCTTCAAGCTTTTGTGCTCGGTAATCACTATGTAGCATCCATGTGCTTACACTTGCCCGCATACATTGTTTATCAACAATTCCTTATTTATAAACAATTTGTTAACCACTTAATCTCCTTGATCACATTTCCCATGATCAATCTTGCCCATCAGATCATCAATCTTGACTAGGTTCAATGTATCCTTCGATCTGAAAAATGTTTTACCTTACCTTGGAACTTGCATTCCTTCCTAGGAACTTGTGCTAGGTTATTGTGGTTCAATCTGTGCTGTAGATCTTCATCTTCATTTTCCATTGCCGTAGATCCTTAACAAACTTCATGCGTGGCATACCAATAATCTATTCATCTCTAGCTCATCAGTATCCTTCATTAAATAATGCTTTTATCCATCCAATGCGATCTGCCATAACTCGGTTGTTACTCGATAAATACTAAACTTTATTCAGTAGACATTCCGCCTTAGGGTTTACCGACTAGGTTCCTTAGGGTTTACCGACTAGGTTCTTTTCTCGGTGACATAGTATAGTATTAACCTTACAATCAACAACATATGTAGGATATCAAAACAATCAAAACAACATGATCTCGTCATTGTCTAACTCAGTAATAGTTGTCCATTGAATAACTTATTTCTCCCCTTATTCATCACATTCTTTCTGTGTCACTTACCGACATCTTAATTCTCATCAATACATACTTCTCAAGATATGGCAACATCATACTAAATCAGAAAGTCAATTTCTTGACATCAATGGCAAAATAATATTATAAAGACAGTAATCATCCTTCTTCAGTTATATCAATAATCTCCAACAACCTTCTCAATATCCTTATTGAAATGCCAACAATCTCCTTTCTATTGTAATGCCAACAATCTCCCCCTTTGGCATTGATGGCAATACCAACTTGTAAATGGTAATACCAACAACATATTCAAATTGATTGGGATTCAGATTGCTATGGAGACTTCTCCTATTATCCTTGAGCTGTTAAAATCTTCTCCCGTTTTCAGTAGTCTTCTCCCCCTATCATTAGTCTTCTGTTATCTTCTTCATTTAGGGCTTTACTATTTAGTCTACCATTTAGTCTTCTCCCCCTTTGACAACAATTCCAAAAAGTAAAAGAAGTAAATCATGAACTCTTCTACTGTGAAGTGCTTGCTTTGTTGTGTTACACATGCAAATGTAACATCTAAAACTTGATCAAAGCAATATTTACTCTAATACTATTTCCTGCACACCTTTAGAAAACCTCCTAAAGTGCGTAAATCAACATCAATCCACACATAATATTCTGTAGATTCATCAAATTTATGCTTTCACCGAACTCTGTCAGTGAATAGAAGATAGGGGTAGGAACCCTAACTTGCTTATGAGATACTCAAAAGTGTCTGTTGGCAATGGCTTTGTGAAGATATCTGCTAATTGCTCCTTTGAACTGATATATTCCAACACAACTTTCTTCTCTTGAACTTCTTCTCTAAGATAATGATACTTTATAGAGATATGTTTTGTCTTAGAGTGCATTACCAGATTCTTTGAAATGTTAATGGCACTCGTATTATCATAGAATATAGTTACTATCTCAGTAACTTTCTCATTTATACCTTCCAAAAGTTGTTTGATCCATGCAATATTGGTACAATTCAATGCTACAGCGACATATTCAGCTTCTGTTGTTGATTGTGAAATGCGTCCTTGTTTCTTGCTAAGCCAACTTACTAGTCTATTACCCAGAAAGAAAGCTCCACCACTTGTGCTTTTCCCGTCATCAATGTTGCCTGCCCAATCAGCATGAGTATAAACTTTTAAATCAAAATCATTCCTCTTTTCATATACTAAGCCATAGTCTTTAGTGCCTCTCAGGTATCTGAAAATTCTCTTGATTGCTGTCATATGGGTTTCTTTGGGATCTGCAGAAAATCTTGCAACAATACCTACTGCATGTGTTATATCCGGTCTACTGTGAACAACATATTGTAACATTCCAATCATGGATCGGTAGAGTGTCTCATCAATAGATGCAGATTCATCATTCTTTGATATTTTACAGTTAATGGTCATAGGAGTACTTACAGGTTTAGAATCCTCCATTCCAAATTTCTTCAAAATTTCCTTTATGTACTTGGATTGAGTAATGAAAATCTCATCTTTCATTTGCAGTATCTGTAAACCTATAAAATACTTTATTTCACTGATTAATTACATCTCAAATTCTTTGCACATTTCATTTCCAAAGTTCTTGCATAAGAAGTCATTACCACAAAAAATTATATAATCAAAAAATATGGCTAAGATCAGTATTCTATTATCCTCATCATTCTTCATGTACATATTGTTGTTTTCACTTGTCCTTATAAATCCAATCTTGATCAAATAAGAGTGCAGTCTTTCATACCATGCTCTAGGTGCTTGTTTTAGACCATATAAAGCTTTGTTTAACTTACATACCTGATCTTTATTCCTCTCTTCAACAAATCCTTCAGGTTGTTCAATATAAACTTCTTCTTCTCGTATACCATTCAAAAATGCAGATTTAACATCCATTTGATATACCTTGAAATTTTTGAAAGCAGCATATGCCAACAATGTTCTTACTCCCTCAAGTCTATCCACAGGTGCAAAAGTTTCCTCATAATCTATTCCCTCTTCTTGAGCATAACCTTTGCAAACTAGTCTTTCTTTGTTGCGAATGACCTCACCTGTTTCATTTAGCTTGTTTATGAAAATCCACTTTGTACCTATTAGATTTTTGTCCTTCGGTCTTAAGACCAGTGTCCATGTTTCATTCTTCTTGATTTGATCAATCTCTTCTGTCATAGCATTTACCCAATCTTCACTGTTAAATGCGTCTTTTACTATTCTCGGTTCAAATTCAAATATCAGACACATGTTCTGTCTCAGTTTGTTCCTTGTCATCACTGGATCATCCTTATCTCCTATAATCTGACTTGATGCATGATGTCTTCTGACATATTTGTCTAATATAGGTTGGGTAGGCTCTGTTTGATCTTCTTCATCACTCGGTAACTGGACATTATCTTCATTTTCTTCAGTAACTCTCTCGGTAGGAATTATCAGTTGAACATAAAAATTTCTTCATAATCTTCTGGTTCTTTGGAATTTCCTTCATCATTTCTTTCTGCAAATTCATCAATTTTCACATTTGCACTTTCTACTATTTTGTTAGATGATTTGATCAGACATTTAAATGCTTTACTTCTAGAAGAATAACCTAGAAATGTTCCTTCTTCACTTTTTCGATCAAACTTTCCATTTTTGTCATCTTTGTGTACATAGCATCTACTTCCAAAGATTTTAAAATAACTTACATTAGGTTTCTTGTCATACTAGATTTCATATGGTGTCTTCATAGTTCCTTTCTTCAGTTGTACTCGGTTCAGGGTGTAAGCTGCAATGCTGATTGCTTCTCTCCAAAATGTTTGAGGTACCCTCTTTTCTATCATCAGGGTTCTGGCACAATCTACAATTGATCTATTTCTTCTCTTGGCTATCCCATTTTGCTGAGGTATTCTCGGTACAGACACTTGCCTTTTTATACCATGATCATTACAGAATAAGTTAAATTCATTAGAAGTGAATTCTCCTCCTCTATTAGATCTAAGACATTTTAGCTATCTTCCTGTTTCATTTTCAACTCTTGCCTTGTACCATTTAAACATTTGAAAAGCTTCTGATTTTTATTTTAAAAACATAACTAACATCATCCTTGAGTAATCAGCCACAAATAATATGAAATATTTATCAGCATAATAACTTTGAACTTTCATAGGACCACAAAGATCAGTGTGTACTAGATCTAAAATTCCTTTAGAAGTGTAGGACTTACTTGTAAAGCTTGATCTTGTCATCTTACCCATTTGGCATCCTCGGCACATAGCATTCTGAGATTTTTTCAGACTCGGTAGACCTCTTACTCGGTGCTTCTTACTTATTTTGATCAGATTATCAAAATTTACATGACAAAACCTTTTATGCCATAACCAGGTATCTTCTATTTTTGCATATAGACATTTGTTCCAAGTTGAGTCAAGATGAAATGTATTACCTTTTGTTTGTGTCTTAGTAGCAGCTAGCTTTCCATGTTTGTCATGAACTTTGACACATCCCTTCTGGAATTCTATTCTGTATCTTGTATTGTTTAGCTGTGCTACACTCAACAAATTGTATTTCAAACCTTCAACCCAGTATACATCATCACATTTATCATTTTCAAGAAGTGTTATAGATCCTTTACCTTTTACCAGACATGGTGCATCATTTCCAAATCTTACATAACCTCCATCATAATCTTCTAATTTAACAAACTTGTGTTATCACCTATCATGTGATGTAAGCATCCTCTATCTATGATCCAAGAATCATTATTATTTATGTGAGATATTAGGGCTTTTTCTTCATACCTTTCTTCATTTGATCCATCTTTAATAGCCACATAAACAACTTCCTCTGTATCAGTTTCATCAGATTTATCACCGTTGGATTCCTCATCAGCTACTAGCCATGTCTTTCTATCTCTCCTTTTGAAGTCTCGGTGTCCTCTGTATTGGTTGTCTTTTTGCCTGCTATCTCGGTATTCTCTCTTTTCACTAGATTCTTTGTCAAGGAAGTTAGAAGCCATATGTCCTATTTTATCAAAGTTAAAACATTTTAAAGGTAGCTTTCCTTTATACTTACCTTTTCCTCTCGGTAACCTCCTGGCTAATAATGCTTCAAACTCTTCTTTCTTTTTGATTTCTTCATATAGTTTGTGCACTTCTTCCATGTTCTTATGAAATATTTCACTTGCTCCATTGTGATTCCCTTTAGAATACTTACTCATTCTATCATTGTAATCATCAGATTCATCAATATGAAAAGAACTGAATGCAGATTCTATTTTATTTACCGAAGACCCACTGTTATCAGAGTTACTTAACACAAATGCATGTAGGTTACCAATAGTAGCATCCAAAGAAACTGGCATATTTGGTATAGACCTTAGTTAATTGATTGCAGAGACTCAAATTGCATAAGCAGGTAGAAGGGTTCTCAATAACTTACTTGTGACATCCTTTTCTTCAATAGTTCCTCTTACTCCTTTGATTTGATTGACAGTCTCCTTTAACCTTGTACTGTATTGGGTTATGTTCTCACCTTGACTCATTCTCATGGATTCAAGTTGTCCTCTTAGACTATCTAATTTTGCTCTCTGAACATGTTCATCACTGCCATACATAGATATGAGCTTGGTCCACATTGCTTTTGCATCATTACAACCTTCTAGATTATTAAACTCCGAGTCAGTCAATGCTAATGTTATTTCAATCATAGCTTGAATATGTTCTTGATTTGCCTTTATCTCCTCCAAGGTCATTGGGTTGGTGCTAGGTTCTATGTAATCACTCTCCAAATAATATGTTGCATATTCTCCAATTCCTGATAATTGCAGCTTCATCCTTTTCTGCCATGTGGAGAAACTTGACTTGTTCAGCTTTGGTGCATCCCTTTTATACATCTTCGGATCTTTGCCTCAAGCACCTTTAAACTTTTCTTTTGGAGTCCAGAGCTCTGATACCAATTGTAAGTTCTGATACTAGATGTAAAGTACTAATGCCAATAGCTAACAAGATGAGAGGGGGGGGGGGGATGAATCATACAAACTTAATCTTCCATAAAATCAATAGATTCAACCTCGGTAACTTATACTTCAGCAATATAACACAAAACTGCTAAACATGCCAACTCATAAACACATAATCATCATAACACATAAAACACCAAATTTAACATGGAAACCCAAATAGGGAAAAACCACTGTGGGATTTCAGACCCACTAAGAAATATACTCTTCTAGAGTATGCTCGGTTAAAAGAAAATCCTGTTAAAGATTACAAACACATTGCTAGATGTGACCCAGTTAAGGGATTTCCCTTAGATCTGTTAGGATCTTCACTTTGTTAGAAGTGACCTTGTCAAAGGATTTCAAACACTCATTCATAATGTCACCTTGTTAGAGGATCTACAAATAAGACTGTTAAGTCCACTCGGTTAAGAGATTTTCTATCACTTTACAAAATAATAGTAATAAAAATATATCTGCAACTTCACATCTAAAATGCTAAAGCAGAATCTTATTTGCTCAAAACAATATAGTCATAGGACTTATCTTGTCCCTTTGCTAGGCTCTCTACTTTGTTAATCAAATAGGTCTTCAAGCATCTGTGCTCGGTAATCACTATGTAGAATCCCTGTGCTTACACTTGCTCGCATACATTGTTTATCAACAATTTCTTATTTATAAACAATTTGCTAAACGCTTAATCTCCTTGATCACATTTCTCATGATCAATCTTGGCCATCAGATCATCAATCTTGACTAGGTTCAATGTATCCTTCGATCTGAAAATGTTTTACCTTGCCTTGGAACTTGCATTCCTTCCTAGGAACTTGTGCTAGGTTATTGCAGTTCAATCTGTGTTGTAGATCTTCCTCTTGATTTTCCATTGCCGTAGATCCTTAACAAACTTCATGTGCGGCATACCAATCATCTATTCATCTCAAGATCATCAACATCCTTCATTAAATAATGCTTTTATCCATCCAATGTGATCTATCATAACTCAGTTGTTACTTGGTAAATACTAAACTTTAATCGGAAGACATTCCACCTTCATTAACTGATATCGATAACCTTAGGGTTTACCGACTAGGTTCTTTGCTCGGTGACATAGTATAGTATTAACCTTACAATCAACAACATATGTAGGATATCAAAACAATCAAAACAACATGATCTCATCATTGTCTAACTCGGTAATAGTTGGCCATTGAATAACTTATTTCTCCTCTTATTCATAACATTCTTTCTGTGTCACTTACCGACATCTTAATTCTCATCAATACATACTTCTCAAGATATGGCAACATCATACCGAATCAGAAAGTCAATTTCTTGACATCAATGACAAAATAATATTATAAAGATAGTAATCATCCTTCTTTAGTTATATCAATAATCTCCAACAACCTTCTCAATATCCTTATTGAAATGCCAACAATCTCCTTTATATTGTAATGCCAACAAATACTGCTTACAAAAATAAATTCAAAGCACCTGGGGCCTTAGCACACCATATGACCCCTTAGGACCCCACATGACCCCTAATGACACCATATTACTCCTTAACACACCATATGACCCCAAGTATGACCATATGATATCCTAAGGGGTTGTATGGTGTCTGAAGGGGGCAAGATGAATCATTATTACAATATTAAAAACAATGCCAATACTTCTTACAAAAATAAGTTTAGATCACCCAGGCCCTAGCATACCATACAACCCCTTAGGACCCCACATGACCCCTAATGACACCATAATATCCCTTAGCACACCATACGACCCCAAGTAAGACCATATAATATCGTAAGGCATCATATGGTGTCCTAAGGGGTCATACAGTGCCCTAAGGTCTCCCCCTCTCCATCCCCCCCCTCTCTCTCTCTCTCTCCCATCCTTTCCCTCTCCCTCTCCCTCTCTCTCTCTCCCTCCCCACTCTCTCACTCTCTCTCTCTCTCTCATCCTCTCCCCCCCTCTCTCTCTATCCCTTCCTTTCCCATCCTCTCCCTCTCCCTCTCCCTCCCTCCCCAACTCTACTCCCCTCTCTCTCTCTCTCTCTCTCTCTCTCTCTCTCTCCCTTTTCCTTCACCCTTTATTTACTATAAGTAACATGCATGGTTTTTTAACATAAGAAGAGGATACAGGTTATGGGAATCATCCAAGTTGACAATTAGCGATCTTCCTAATTTACTTGGTGACCTTTCAATTTGGTATGTTTTGCTCATCGGGGAAACTTTCTCCGATCCCTTCTATCTCTTGGATTTCCTTCCCTTATGGTTATCTTTGATAATTATAGTGATCAAACATCATCAATGGGACAATACTTGTCAGAGTCACAAAAGAAACCTCTGGCCAAAGGCTATTATCTTGCCAATATGAATATCATCTTGGACATAGATTCTTTCATTATTTGTCCTTATTGGTATGACTCTTGGAGCCGGGATGACTTTAAATGTTTCTTCCCTATTTGAGAAAGTTTGGCTGATGAAGAAAATATTTCATTTTACCTTTTTTGGGTGACAAACAGATCTTCTGCCGATGCATTTGAAATCTTCCTCTGTCAGGGTGACTTAGTCGGATTGTCTTTCATGGTTTCATCTCGATAGTATTGGTCTCGCTGATTTACTTGGATCATCTCATTATTCGCATTGGGGTGAATCAACCTGATATGCCTTCATGTAGTTCCATTGGATGACTTTCACTATTGTTCTGACTTTTGGGATCTCTTCTCGACTTTATAACTCCTGTTGATGTCAAACTCATTGGCCATATTCTTCTCGATAGTCTTCTACCTATGGATGTGTATCAGTATGACATATGAAATCAGGTTGGCTGATCCATCCTCACTTCAACAAGGGTTATCTCACTGATATAGTTTGTCTATCTGTTTATCAGTATGTCTCTTTCCAATGATAATGCAAGTTCTCTTTCCACAACATGATCTCTTATTGATGTAACACAATGATGTCTTCTTGAAAGGTGTCGTGATGCCAGTTTAAAGAGTAGTAGCATGATCGATATGACTCAGTGAGGTCTTGTTGATTTACTTGTTTTGAGGTGTTTTGCTAAAATTGAATGATGGGCTTTATTCATTAGGTAGATTTCTTATATTTTGACAAATTTCAATGTATCTAGGTAGTACTACTCAAGTCTGTGGGGACAAAAAGGCATAATAATGGGGAGACTAAGCCTATGTGACATCCTTACATAAGAAGATCATTTCATTTTTCCTTTTAGGGTCTAACACCTCCCTCCCCCCTCTATCTCTCTCCCTCCCCCCCACTCTTTCTCTATCTCCCTCTCCCCCCCTTCTCCCTCCCTCCCTTTCCCCCTCTCTCTCCAAGCTCTATCTCCCCCCCTCCCCCCCCCCCCCTCTCTCTCTCTCTCTCCTCTCTCTCTCTCTCTCTCTCTCTCTCTCTCTCTCTCTCTCTCTCTCTCTCTCTCTCTCTCTCTCTCTCTCTCTCTCTCTCTCTCTCCCTCCCTTCCCCCTCTCTATCTATCTCTATCTGTCTCTTTGTTTGTCTCTCCCCCTCCCCCTCCCTCTCTCTCCCTCCCTTTCCCATCTCTCTATTTCTCTCTATCTCTTCCTTTCCCATCCTCTCCCTCCCTCCCTCTCTCTCTCTCTCTCTCTCTCTCTCTCTCTCTCTCTCTCTCTCTCTCTCTCTCTCTCTCTCTCTCTCTCTCTCTCTCTCTCTCTTTTCCTTCACCCTTTCTTTACTATAAGTAACGCATACAGGCTTTTAACATAAGAAGTACGTACAAGTTATGGGAATTATGAACGTTGGCATATTGACATATTTTTAGGGACTAATTACGTATAGGGGTTAACAAAACATAACCCGTACGTGTTTGTTGCACATATTTTTAGTTGGTCAATGACCTCAAAAGGATTTTTTGAAGTTGTTGGAGGCCCCACTATAACTGATACTGCGATTCTATGACAATTTTATATGTGAAAGTAAGTGAAAATTTTGTTCTACATGATTTCAAATTATTGAATTGTTGTTCTAATTAGTTTGTTCAATCTTATTGTGATTGTTTAATAATTTGTATTATTAAAAATAATGATAATACTCATTTTTATGGTCATTTGATTGTATAAGTTTTTGTAACATATATGTGCAAAATGATTCTATTTAGGACAACCATTATGAATGATGGGAAAGAACAAGCGAGGAACAACCAAACAATGAGAGGGTGAAAAGGAAAGACAAAGGCAGTGTATGAAGAAATTACGTGAACTAAGAACAATGGGACAAGAAGGCATGTCATCCACAACATCTCAATTAGATGTACCGAATGAACCTAATGCAATTGAAGAAGAAATCACAATAAATAATCAAACAAATGATGAAGATGCACCAACATCATTTGATTTATCGAATGAACCTAATACAATTGAAGAAGAGACCACAATGAATAATCAATCAAATGACGAACATACACCAACTCAATTTGATGCGATGAATATAGCTAATGCATGTAATGCACCAATGATAACACCTCCTATAATTATTCATAGGAAACCAAAGTATCTAATTGACATCGATGAGAATATTTTGAAGCCAATGCCCGATAAAACAAATGAATGAACTTCTAGAAGAATGGTTAAAAGAATATGGCAAGACTATTTTGAAAACTTAAATCAAACTGCAAGATGCCATTTAATTGTTGAAGTGATTAAAAATTTGAATTTTAGATAAACAATGAAAATTATAGTCCTAAGATCATCAAAAAGTAATAGTCAAAGAACTATTGTGAGAAATATATTTGATGCATATCAAGCTATTGGTTCAAAATCACGTACGAAAGATTTTAATGTTACTCGACATGTTATTACATTAATCATAATGAGCAAGAAAATAAAAAAAAGATTGTTTGATAAGAAAAACAAGTCATTAAAAATAAATAGAACAACATTACGTAAAGCATTAGAGAGGCCAGAGAAAATAGAGGATCCTAACAATAATTATCTTTGGGCGCTCTCAGGTGAACTACCACGTAAAGACAAGGTTGTTGTTGATGCACTAAGAACATTGTTGGAAATTGACACTCATCCGGTGATTTCTGATGCTTGATTTATGGTTTACGGTTGTCATTGATGGCAAATCTTCTTGGATATTTGATTCGGTGGTCATAATTCTTCTTATTCGAAGCAAGCATTAATCAATAGCCAGTTAACCGGTAAATTAGAATTATTCCAGTTCAGTTTTGGTTTGGAAAAATTTCCAATGATTGCAGTGATTTTGGTGACTAAGTTCGAGGTGAAAATGATGAGGCCGACATTGGTGAAGCATTTTGGAAAATTGTTTTGGTCCGATGATATGTTTTTTTAGATATTGAAGCCTACTTGAAGCTACACATTACATTTTTGATAGCCAACTTGGAGGAGATTATTTTTTATATGACCAGATATATAAGGTTGAATTGGTGATTTTTTTTGGATTAAAACTGGTGTGGTGATCCATTTTGGTGTAATTGAGCGCAGTTTCACATGCACATTTGATTCCTAGGTGATCTGGTAGTTGACTGAGATAGAAAGAAAGTATATTGCAAAGTGAGTACAGTAAGAGATCTTGTGCTTAACTGGAACTCATTCTTGCATTGTTAGATGTTATTTCAGAGTTCTTTAATTGTATTTCCTCATTGTAATTAGATTGTAAGTCAGTGAGACTTCTCTGAAGGTTGTAGCCTTCAGGGTCATTGTAATTGAGTAGTGAGCTCTAGGCAGTGAGCCTGAATGCAAGTGCATTCCCCATCTATGTAATATTTATGTACTCCTGGCCATAGTATATGAATATTGTGGGTTTCAGCCCCACTGTGGTTTTTCCCTTTCTGAGTTTCCACGTAAAAATTTCGGTGTTGTGGATTTGTGGTTTATTTATTGCTGGCTTATGTTCTTTACTATTATACATTGCTAACTAGTGGATAAAGAATAAGTTTGTGAATTTGATTTCTGGCAGAACACTGATTCAGCCCCTCCTTCTAGTATTCCTTAATTCTAATAAACTTAAATTGAATTTTTTTTGCATGACAACACAAGGGTTTTGCCCAAGCAAAGAGATGTTGTTAGAAGGCAAATTGGATCTAGAAATCATGAGTCACATGCCAAACACTATTTGGATATGACTCAAATAAAATTTTATGAAAGATTCCTTCAAAAATTTCCTCAAATAAGAATTAGTCAAAGATTTTTTGAAATGGGAAAACCTTTTTATGTTAAGATTAATCATGTATACACCACATGTTGTTGTAGGATGCATACTGAATTTCCATGCACTATGATATTTATCATCATATATATTTTACTTTGCACACTAATAATGTTTTGTAGAAAGACAATATACAAGCACCTCCTAAGTCACCAAGAGAATTTAGTTCAAGTTTGCTACATAAAAGAGATGATGGTTTCATTTATTATAAGATGATGTGTTTGAAAGGTTCTTGTGCTACATGTGGTGGTTTGCAACATTTGCCAAGATGTTTACATTTGGAGAACACACATGAAATTGCTAAGAAACTAGTTTCTTTTGGAAAATACAAGACAGTCACATATGGGGTTAAAGATGAAAAAAAATTGAAGAGATGTGAGTTAGTGAAAAACAATATATGTGTAGCTGAATTTATGAAAATGTTTCAAGAGAAACTAGTTTATGAGTACACAATGCATACACATAGAGCTCAATGGTTAGATGAGCAATTCAAGTTATGTAAGGACACATTTCCTCTTGGTACCATTGTCTCTATCACTGATTTTGCTGAAAATTATACACTACAACCTCAAAATGAAGTGTAATCTATGTATTACCATTATATACAAGTTTCTATTTTTGTACACATAGCATTCATGCATGCAAATGATAGCACAGAGGAGGATAGAAAGGTTGTAAGAGAGTATCACTTCTACATAAGTGATGATTGTACTCATTGGTCAAAGTTTGTGCAAGGATGCTTTACAGTTTTCTATGATAATTTAAGGGAAAGAAATATATGATACAACCAACACATAATATGGTCAAATAATTGCACCTCACAATTCAAGAATGCAAGGGTGTTCTATTGATTGACTAGGATGCATGTGACAAGTGGTGTGCAACATTTTTGGAATTTCACTAAGGCTGGATATGGAAAGGGAGAGCATGATGGTCTAGGAGCATGCGTAAAAAGATCCCTATATTAAAAAGAATTAAAGTACAAAGGGGGTACCGAGTTGATAGATGCAACAACAATTGTGCTATGGTGTAACTCTATAATGGGACAAGGTAATGTAGGTACATCAATGGTTCATAGATATTTTTGGTTGATCAGTGAATCTAACATTGAAAACTATCAAGATTGTTGTATAGTTGCAGGATCGAGTGACATGCACTCATTTAGAAGTTCAAATGCAAGTTCACTAGTAATTTATACTAGACAAATTGTATGTTTTTGCTCTTCATGTATGCATTTTTTGTCAAAAGAATGTGATTCACAAGAGTGGGTTGACAAATGGTCTTATAGACCGTTGGTTCCCATTGATACATATCAAGTTCCCAAAGCACTACAATTGAACCAAATGGAAGCATCAGTGGATTTCAACCATGTATTTGACCTAGTGGAACCAGGGGATTTGTTTGGTTAATTTTTTTGCAGGAATTTTTTTGGCTCATTTTGTTACATCACACATTATTTTTGGTATTAATTATCATTATAAAAAATGTAGGTCATGTGTACGTAGTTGTCATAGAAGAGAACAATGAAGAAGGAACATATTACTTTTTGTGTTGTTGTATTAAGCCTAAAAAAAAATTGACAACCATGATCATTGATGGAGAGGGTATTGAGTAACCAATTGGGTCTATTGTCATGACAAGCACATGACTTACGAGATACCTTATCAAGAATTTTGATGTTTGGTTGTTTGAGGAATTTGAAACACACATACATATTCTTCATTTCTCCAACCTTGTTGTTTCAATAAATATTCAATTGATTAAGTATCCTGGTAGACCTCATAACAAGAATTTATGGAGAGTTCATGAATCTGACCATGAGGGAATACTTGACACAATATAGGTTAGAGCTGATCCAGAAAGCTCACTTGATTGATTTAGGGTCATCTACAAGTGTTCAATTTTTGAAGCATTACAATGATTCTATGGTTTAGGGTAGAATGATTTTGTATATATCATTGAAAAATTGTTATATATTTATTTTTTGTATATATAAATGCCCATGAGCTAATTTGTGCATATTTAGAGGAATTTTTTTGTATATTCAAATGGCTATGAGCTGATTTGTATATATTTAAATACCAAATTTTATATATTTAGACGGTCATAAGTTGGATTTTGCAAATTTAAATTCTAAATTATATATAAATGCCCATGAGCTGATTTGTAAATATAATTTTTGTATATTTAAATAGCCAAGAGCTGATTTGTCCATATTTAGAGGCAAATTTTTGAATATATGTAAATTTGTGCATAAATAGAATTTTGTGATGCATTTGTATTTTTGATTATATTTGAAATTTTGTATGACTATTTATGAGTACATGACCTAATTTATGACTATTTATGAGTACATGCGTATGCCTACCATACATGAGTATATGGTGTGGGAGCACCTAGGTGGCCATATGCTTCTTTTTGGCCAATATGGGTCATTGTAGACATGCCTCACATGATCTTATAGGTTTAAACAGATCAATCTTATGCGTCCTGGATTGCGAGAAATAGTCCGTCAAAGTTTGACAATTTTTTGGACTTAGGGCACTTGAGAGATCGCACTGGTAGGGTATGGCTCTAGACGTTCCAATGAGATAGGAGACACAATAGGAGCATGCCTATCATAAAACTACCCACTTGGATGTGTTCGTGCTACTAGTTTGTGCCCACGATGAACAAAATCAAATTTATCCTATCTTGCAACCTTGCATTGCATGCATTTGATGATTTTCACACCAACTGAAAAAATGCTACCATGTGAAAATGGCTCCAAGTCTTCAAAAACTAAAATAGGTCATTATATATGAGTCTCACATGACCCTATAGGTTTAAACAAATCAATTGTATGTATCTTGGATTGCGAGAAACAATCCGTCAAAGTTTGATAATTTTTTGGACATAGGGCACTTGAGAGATCACGCTAGTAGGGCATGGCTTTGGATGTTCTAGCGAGCTAGGAGGCACAACAGGAGCATGTATATCATAAACCTACCCACCCAGACATGCTTGTGCTATTGGTTCATGCCAACGATGAACAAAATCAAATTTAACCTATTTTGCAACCTTGCATTGCATGCATTTGATTGTTTTCGCCTATCCTACTTTATTCAAAACTTTAATACAAAGTTTTTCAACCCTTAGATCATGTTGAAGATGCCTATTTATCACCACACAAGTGGTTTCCATCATCCAACACCAAACTTTGAAAACTTTGACAACAACTGAGAAACTTTTACATCTTTTATCCAAATGGCCCCAAACTCTCACAAATGACTCCAAATGATCATTAATGGTCCCACATGACCTTATTTAGATGAAACAACACAAAACAAGACAAAAACCCAAATTTGACCATTGCGAGCATGAGGGTGCTCCCACACCACTCACATTGACATATATAAAAGAAAGGAATAAAAAAAATCTAGTGATCATTACCATGGATCAAATGTGATCATTACCATTGAATTTTATTGTGATTGAGGCAAGGAGGTTTTTAGGGTTCATTCAATATTTCAGAAATATTATCAAATCATATTCCACAATTGCAATTCTTTATATCATAGCAACAAAAATCGTTTGGGGAAAAAATCAACAAACCAAAAGTACAAGATTTTTTGAAAAAATCATCATAGAGATATATAGAGTAATAAAATAGAGTTTAACCCATGATTGTAGATAATATATTTTTGCTGTTTATATTCATATTGTTGATTACATAGGTAAATATTTATTTAACTTTATAAAAGTGTAGTCACCAAATACACTTAATAGTTGTCTAAGTTTGAGATCAAAGATTTGCCAAGTCTATGGAGTGGCTGAGATCAAAATTTATCAGACAAGGATCCAGCTATTGTTAGAAATTTAGTAAAAGTGGAAGCTATTTTGAAGTGATCCAAGACTTTCATTGTGATTGAGACATTGATTTTTCTAGGGGTAGCTCAATATCTAAGAAAGCTTATCAAATCATATTCCATCGTTGCAATGCTTCATATTCCATGATGGCAATTGTTAAGTCTGTTATATGGGGTAGAATTCAACAAAAGACATTTGTTTAACTGAAGTAATTGATTAGCAAGCCATTGGTTTTGGCAATACCTAGCTTGAAACTACTATTTTAGGTAGAGACAAATTTTAATGATTGTATGTTGGAGGCTCTTTTATTACAATTTTGTAAGCTTTTTTGTTGTCATTCAGAGTAATTTCATTGAGTGCTTTGGATATATTGCTCACATACCGAATTGTATGTCTTTGTTTGAGCAAAAATTAACTATATCAATTATAAATCAACATTTATATATATCAAAATGCACAATAATGAACACAATGAAGAAATTGTGTATGTACTAAATATCAATATCAACAAAATGCACAATAATGAACACAATGCACATTTATTGGATCGAATATCAATATTTATATATTTCAAAATGAATAATTATTGTGCATTTTGTATGCATACAAAAAATGGCATATATGCCAATTCAATAAAAGTTTTATAAAAATATGGCATATGCCATGCCCAGATTGATATACAATAAAAAAATAGAATATATCTAGATGTATTGGTCCTTCGATGACCACAACTAACACTATATGATCCTATAGTTGTGGTGGATCATCAAAATCAAGCCTCTTTGATGTAGTACGTGGCTCTGTATATGGCTGCACAACCACAATTCAAAATCCAAGTTAGAATCCTTTTGTACAAAATAGTTCACAATTATCAACATAACTATACATTCAACTATAATTTCTTCGCAATTGAATTGTAGATTACCTCATCTACTAATCTGGGATCTACCATCTTTTCTCTCTTTGCCTTGTCAGACTTAGGAGTCCTCTTAAAATGGAACTTGAGAAAATCCACATTATGGCCAAATTGCGAAGGGGCCTATTGTAGGTTAAATATAATTAATACAAGGTAATAACATATATATATGGGGATGACCCTTTGGTGAAATGGTGGGGCTTCTTTCCTGTAGTGTCTACTACCTAGGTTCAAACCCCATGGGTTCATCTCCATCATGTTAACAATAGAGTATACTTTACCTTGTAGAGAACCTTGGAGAAATAGTGGGGCTTCTTGTCTGTAGTGCTTACATCCTTGGTTCAAACCATAAAGTTTTAACAACAAATTCCTTAACTGCTCTGCAACTTTCTTGCCTTTCTCTACGTTTAAATCTAAATCTTGTGCATGATTGCCCCCTTTGGGGAGGTCCCTTCCTCCCTGCAACTAGACCCCCAAACTGATACCATAGTTAGTTAACATGTTGTTGATTTTGTTGCTGGGACCCCATGGTCTGTGGTTCATACAGAAGAAACTGCCAAGTTTGACATTCTTTCCTCCTCTTCAGTACCAATGGACTTTGGCCTGAATGATGAAGTAAGCAATATACCCCTCCCCGAGCTGGAATGTGCTACCGGACAGATGAATGCAGAGCTTGGTAAGAAAGATTCCAAATCTAATTGGAAGAACGCCCTCCTCGGGTCCACTAATATGACTTTGGAAGTGACTTTGGCTAACTTCTCCCAAACTGACGAAGGAACGAAGATCAAGCTCCCAGATAATCTCATGGACAAAATCGCTTCATCTCTTCACCTAGTGATTGTTGGATGCTTATTCTCCTTCAGACCATCTATTGATATGATAAAGATATCAGTCAAATCTAGATGAAAACTAAAGGGTAGTGTCAACATCTCGACAACGCCAGGGGGTCTCTTCCTGTTTATGTTCACTACGGAGGAAGACCTAATCTTTGTCCTCTCAGGCTCCTGAGCTTATGGGAAGCATTTCTTAACTCTGGCTAAATAGAAACCTAGTTTTGACCCCTTAGTAAAACTCAACCACATGGATCCTATTTGGGTTAGACTACCTGGCCTACCACTGGTGTAAAGACGTAAATCGAGCTAACTTCAAATAATAGCCAAAATACTCTTTATTCTTAAATAAACTCATAAATTAGTTAATAAATCTATTTCATTCCATTTTTCCATCCATAGCTTCATTTGATCATTCCATTTAGATCGTAATACACACGAAATTTCTATAAAAGATAAATATTCTTTATTCAATAAATCAATAAAAGTAGTATTTCGATCATACAATACTTACACATTTCAAGTTGTCGTAAGTTCAATAAAAAAATAATACAAAGTAAAGGGTGAGATGCGTCCGTTGATCTACAACCCAAGCTGTCGCCAATTCAATCTTTAGCATGAAGACGAGAACAAGATTCAGGGGCTTTTTCCACCCAACCTTGAAGCTTACGCTTCCCTGGAATTCTTGGTCAATCAAGAATACCCGACCATGCACGAATTGCTTAGCAAAAGAATTCGAAAGGCAAGATGGAATTTGGTGTGTGCCTAGATGATACATGCATTTTCAATTTTCTACTTCTATTAAGAAACAAGCATTTATTATCATTCAAGGATATGGTAGAGAGGATAAAATAAAAGAATTCCATCTATTTCAATGGTTTATTCAATTTAATTACTCAGCCGAGTATAATGCCATGCACAACAAAAATAGATAGTTGGAAAAGAAACTATTCTCTCTATAATCCACATTTGGCACCCGTCCTGGAAGGTAACTTTCCACAAACACAAGCCTATCTAGCTTTGTTCACATAAATTCATACAGAAGACAATCTTTTGCTTTTTAATTCTAGCTTCCTATTTCTTGTAAGATAAAAATACTATGCTAAGAAGACAATCTTTCGTTTGAATAGAAATTGAAAAAATAAATCTTTTATTACAACCAATCCTATTTGACAAGAAACAATCTTTTATGGATAATCAAATATACATCTAAAAGAAGACAATCTTTCCCTTCTGTCTTTCAAGCAATTGAAAGACAAGATTAAAAATATTAAGAAGGTGTAACACATTTATGTATCTTACATATAAATTGAATAAAATGAGTACACATTATTTTATTCAATTATTAAAACATTTAAATAGCATAATCATTAACATGCATTCCATTCTTATGGTTTAGAATTCTAAGTTTATCTTGTCTAAACTCTCTCTCTATCTTTCTAAGTGTCGTGGTTCATTTACCTCTTTTCTCAAAACATCATATTTAGTTTAATACTAATATGTGACTTTTCATTATTTAAAACTTACCACACGGACTTCACTAATTTACCATAACGACAATCTAATATGATACAAGTTCGTAAAACACCTATCTATAAGGCTTTTCAAATGAGACACTCGATAACCATCTTTATTTTTCTTGCAAAATTTGAAAGTCTAAGTCTTTCCTTGTGATATCAAAATAACTTCATTATTTATAAGTTATTACCCTATTATTTCATCTTCTTCGTGGTTCAATCTCAAAGTTTTCTATCTCTATCCTCTTACTTTATTCTGAGAGGATTGGGTGGTCTAATTTATGAGAGTTTCACTAAGTTTATCAACAAACTTAAGAAAATATTTCACTATTGTATCTATATTTACATGAACGTAATTTTTGAACAATTAACAATGATTCCTTTCACAATTCTATCTCTTCCATTAGAATATTGCATAAGTCTAAAACTAGATCATCCTTTAGAGAATATCTAAAGCAACCTATGATACAATTCCTATCACTCTTTAGCATTTTCCATGCATGTTCATAGTTATTTTATCATATGTATCTCATTATACATTTCTCTAGAAGACTATTCAAAAGCGATTTCAAACAATTTTGTTCTAATCATGGCTTGACTCAATCAAACTTCATTCTAAATTACATTATATAACTTCATGACTCACTCACTATCCTTGCATAATGACCAAAGAATTAAGGTAGATCCTACCTCCTTATGCTCTTGTTATTGGCTTGAGGTGATGAACTTGCTTCCCTCTTCACATTTGCCTACTTTCTTTCAAGATGGTTCACAAACTCTTTGTCGCTTTCCATCTGTCGATTCTTCTACTAACTCCATCCTCCATATCCTTCTTTTCTATCTCTCCTTTCTCCAAACTTTACTCTGAAATTCGACTCTAAATCTGAGATGATTATGATTTGATCGTAAAACACATCTAAATCTCCACTACTTTTCTCTTTTTCATTCCATTCTCTAATCCTTGCTTGCATCTCCTACTCCTTCTCTTCCAACTCAATGGTCTATATATAGTGTAGTCATGTACCCTCTTTCCTACTTTTGGGCTATCTCTACTAGAGGTGGATTGATTCTAAGTGACACCACTCATGATCTAATTGCATCATAATAGTCCTAATCGTATAAACTCTTTCTATTTTTTTCCATTCGGTCATCTACATAAAGATGTCATGCCGATTTAATTTAGTTTCCAAAGATATATTCAATATTGTCCAATTACAAAATGTCATCCAAACATTCCTATTTGATATTTCTATTTTTGAAACTCTATGCAATTGCTAAGTTGAATAAGTAAATGTCTTCACAAGATTTAATGATTCATCTTTCTATATATCCATGTATGAAATATGCAAACTCTGTCAATCTATTGACAATAACAAACTACGATGTCATGCTTGTTATTTCTCAAAAGCAATCCTTGAATAAATTTTGATATTGATTTTCAACCACCTATACTTAGGTTTGATATAAAAGTCCTATTATATGATCTTTCTAAACTTTCCATTGCTAAACATTGTGTTACATACCCAACTATCTTTTCCAATGTTCTTAGGTTTGTCACATCTTTATCAACAATCTCTAGATTAACTAGATATTTCCAAATGTTTTAAATAGAGTGCAATATTAACTTGTTCAAGTTTCTGCCTCTAAGTGTTTACATCCTTCATTGACATTCTTAATTACCCTCAAGTTGTTTTCTCAAATCTATAAAATCTATGATCCAAAATATCTACTTTCCAAACCTGAATAATGTTTTTCTTCCACGTGATTCTGCATCTATTGCTATCTCAAGTTTGAATTTATAGTAAACATGGTAGATAAAATTTCCTTGATCTATGAGAACCCATCATTTGACTTCCTTTTTATTTCCAACTATACCAACCAACTCAATCGGCTTCATACCTCAAACTTCTATCAATCCATAAGATTTCCAAATTACTAAGTATGCTCTTAATCGACAAATGACAAGGCAACCATGATGATAGAAAATTTCCTAACATCATAACATATGTTATACAACTACTAGCACAACCTTATACTCAATTATCTCAAATGTGTTTTTATACCAAAGACCATATATTCTTGAATGTTTAAGATTCCAAAACCTATTTTAGCAAAAGACATTTTGCATGGTCCCATGATCTCAAAGGTAAAAACTAAGTAAGATCTCATATAATTGATGAACTAATTTGAATTTGTCTATCTACTAAATATGTATATAAAATTTATTTTCCTTTACAAGGTCTATTCTCTTATTCCACACATTGAATTTACTCAAACTAAAATTACACAACACGTAGTATTATTGCCCTAACTGACATAATACCAAGGTTTGGTACACTCTTTTCTCTTACTCTCTTGGACATACCATCAGGGGTTCACTATGATCATGATAAGGACGAAATGCAATATGCAACCAAAAGACAACTAGTCCAAAAACCAATGATCAAATAATTCATCAATAAAACCAATAAAGCATCAAACTGAATACATAACAAATGTACTGTGTATCTAGGACAAATCACATATGAAGGGGTGTTACAACACCTTGGGGTATCTTTTCTAGAGTGTGCAACATAGTACCTACAATTTCATGTTTGAAGATAAGGACACAAAACTAGAATATATAGTCCTATGTAGATTTCACCATATCATCCATAATTCCTATCCATAAAGTACCTGCCTCGTACACTATAGACATAGAATAATATCTTTTGCAAGAGATAAGTTAGAATAATTATCAGTTGTAATAAATCAAGCATCTTAAGCATCTAGGTTCTAATAACAACCATCACTTGTATATCAATAAAATCCCAACTTACGACTTTACTATATAAGTAGCCAACTCTTACTCAATAATCTATCATCCGATGAATGTGTTCATTAAGTATATCATTCTAGGAGATACTCTTTCTCAATCTATCCGGACACCATGTTGATTTCGCAAAAATCAACTTTACTTATCGATTGTCCATAAATGATATCACCAAAATTTATATCTCTTCTCATGGAATCAAATTGGGTGCATCCTTTCGACTTATCTGAACTAAATATATAGTTGAATCAATAGGGAGAAGCTCATATGGATATTCTTTATCTATCTCCTTGATAGGATAGTCCAACTATTCTTGTCTCCCAAAGGAATGGTAGATGAGATTTTCATTATCCTACTTAGCTTTCTTAGCTATTTCTTCTTTCTTGGTTTAGGAGTTGATTGCTTTCTTCTTTCATCCTAGAAGTAAACAACTGCCTTCCTTGACCTTATAATTCTCATCTTGAATATCCTAAATTCATTTCATAGTAGGAGGAAAAAATTTCTTCCTTAATCAACCATCCTCCTTCTTCAAGGTTGTTGTCATCAATTAACCTTGAAAAGGCTCTATGCTCCTTTATTTGCAAATTTCATGCATTAAATATCCACTAGCGAGTTTTTCAAGCACATGACTTCATTCATGAAGCGGACTCAAAGGCCCTAGATTTATAAACTACACTCTGATACCAAAATGTAAAGACGTAAATCAAGCTAACTTCAAATAATAGCCGAAATACTCTTTACTCTTAAATAAACTCATAAATTAGTTAATAAATCTATTTCATTCAATTTTTCCATGCATAGCTTCATTTGATCATTCCATTTAGATCGTAATACACATGAAATTTCTATAAAAGATAAATATTCTTTATTCAATAAATCGTTAAAAGTAGTATTTCGATTATAGATTACTTACGCATTCCAAGTTGTTGTAAGTTCAATAACAAAATAATATAAAGTAAAGCGTGATATGCGTCCGTTGATCTGCAACCCAAGTTGTCGCCAATGCAATCTTTAGCATGAAGACGAGAACAAGATTCAGACGCTTTTTCTGGCCAACCTTGAAGCTTACGCTTCCCTGGAATTTTTGGTCAATCAAGAATACCCGACCCTGCATGAATTGCTTAGCAAAAGAATTCGAAAGGCAAGATGGAATCTGGTGTGTGCCTAGATGATACATGCATTTTCAATTTTCTACTTCTATTAAGAAACAAGCATTCATTATCATTCAAGGATATGGTAGAGAGGATAAAATAAAAGAATTCCATCTATTTCAATGGTTTATTCAATTTGATTACTCGGCCGAGTATAATGCCATGCACAACAAAAATAGATAGTTTGAAAAGCAACTATTCTCTCTATACTCCACATTTGGCACCCGTCTTGAAAGGTAACTTTCCACAAACACAAGCCTATCTAGCTTTGTTCACATAAATTCATATAGAAGACAATCTTTCACCTTTTAATTCTAGCTTCCTATTTCTTATAAGATAAAAATACTATGCTAAGAATACAATCTTTCATTTGAATAGAAATTGATAAAATAAATCTTTTATTACAACCAATCCTATCTGACAGGAAGCAATCTTTTATGGATAATCAAATATACATCTAAAAGAAGACAATCTTTCCCTTCTATCTTTCAAGCAATTTAAAGACAAGTTTAAAAATGTTAAGAAGGTGTAACACATGTATGTATCTTACATATAAATTGAATAAAATGAGTACACATTCTTTTATTCAATTATTAAAACATTTAAATAGCATAATCATTAATATGCATTCCATTCTTATGGTTTAGAATTCTAAGTTTATCTTGTGTAAAATCTCTCTCTATCTTTCCAAGTGTCGTGGTTCATTTACCTCTTTTCTCAAAACATCATATTTAGTTTAATACTAATATGTGACTTTTCATTATTTAAAACTTAACACACAGACTTCACTAATTTACCATAACGACAATCTAATATGATACAAGTTCGTAAAACACCTATCTATAAGGCTTTTCAAATGAGACACTCGATAACCATCTTTATTTTTCTTGCGAAATTTGAAAGTCTAAGTCTTTCCTTGTGATATCAAAATAACTTCATTATTTATAAGTTGTTACCCTATTATTTCATCTTCTTCGTGGTTCAATCTCAAAGTTTTCTCTCTCTATCCTCTTATTTTATTCTTAGAGGATTGGGTGATCTAATTTATGAGAGTTTCACTAAGTTTATCAACAAACTTAAGAAAATATTTCACTATTCTATCTATATTTACATGAACGTAATTTTTGAAAAATTAACAATGATTCCTTTCACGATTCTATCTCTTCCATTAGAATATTGCATAAGTCTAAAACTAGATCATCCTTTAGAGAATATCGAAAGCAACCTATGATACAATTCCTATCACTCTTTAGCATTTTCCATGCATGTTCATAGTTATTTTATCATATGTATCTCATTATACATTTCTCTAGAAGACTATTCAAAAGCGATTTCAAACAATTTTGTTCTAATCATGGCTTGACTCAATCAAACTTCATTCTAAATTACATTATATAACTTCATGACTCACTCACTATCCTTGCATAATGAACAAAGAATTAAGGTAGATCCTACCTCCTTATGCTCTTGTTACTGGCTTGAGGTGATGAACTTGCTTCCCTCTTCACATTTGCCTAGTCTCTTTCAAGATGGTTCACAAACTCTTTGTCGCTTTCCATCTGTCGATTCTTCTACTAACTCCATCCTCCATATCCTTCTTTTCTATCTCTTCTTTCTCCAAACTTTACTCTGAAATTTGACTCTAAATCTGAGATGATTATGACTTAATCGTAAATCACATCTAAATCTCCACTACTTTTCTGTTTTTCATTCCATTCTCTAATCCTTGGTTGCATCTCCTCCTCCTTCTCTTCCAACTCAATGGTCTATATATAGTGTATTCATCTACCCTCTTTCCTACTTTCGGGCTATCTCTACTAGAGGTGGATTGATTCTAAGTGACACCACTCATGATCTAATTGCATCATAATAGTCCTAATCGTATTTGAACATCTATGTGTTCACCATGTAAAGTTAATCATTATCCATTTCATGACACCACACGACTAAAGTTGTTAAGTCCATAATTATAGATTATCCATGTGGCTTTTAACTCCAAGACTAAGTCAACTTTACTAAAAATGACTTCCTTAAAACATGCAAGTTAAATAACTATCTTATACATGTTGATCACGGTAGATATCGGTGGGTTTACATGGGTTGGTAAACCACATTACCAATAATTCATGCCACTTATTTGGCAGCTTGCAATGTGGATTTTCTTTATAACAAGGAGTGGTTGGTGTTAATATTCTTTAAAATCTGCAAACCGTTTTCTAAGTCCCTTTTTGCCAAGTCGACTTCTTCTATACTATGCATGCCTTGCATTTATCCTACATCTCGGTGTCACTTTCTACATAGTCGGTGTTTGTTGCAATGTGGAGTAGGTCTTAGTATTTGGGAGGGGTTTCTTGCAATGTGGTGAAGCTTTTATTTAAATGGGAGGAGGGGTGGTCGGTGGTAATACCGACCCCTCCCTTTAATTAAGGGGGGGTGGTCGATATTACTATTGACCACCCTTGTTATTGTTTATTATTATTTTTTTTAAACAACTAACCCGCCACCACTTTATTTAATTTGTTTAATTTTCATTTTCATTTTTATTATATTTTTTAATATATATTTAATGACCTTTCTTTAATATATATATTAAAAATTAAACTTTGTTTAATAAATTCTTTAATAACCATTTTCTATAATTAAATATATATGTAAATATATATTTTGGTTATTCATTAAATGACTTAATTTCATAAATTTGTTACATAAATTTTTACATATTCGATAATTACATACGCATTTACTATAACATGATCTAATACGTATAAATTTTTATTTTAATCTCAAATGATTACATAGATATAAACAAAATGCATGAAGTAATCATATTTCACTATAATTGGATATTGATATATGTATATGATTGAATAAATTTCTCATATATATATATATTATACTATTATTCAATTTACTATAGTAAACTCATAAGTACAATTTTCATACATTTATACATATCTAAAAAGAACATAAAACCTAGGGTCAATATTCATTTTTGAATCGTTTATACATTTCATCTCTTTTAACAATAAAGCATAATATTTCACCATTACTCATGCAACTTAAATTCAATTCAATCGCCACTCACATCATGCAATCAAATGCACATGTATAATTATTTATTAAATCAATCTACTACTCATACTAAATTTATCATGTCAATTTGAACAAACACTCAAATAAGGTCATTTAAATCATCCATCTTTCAAGATGCAAATATAAATCCTAATATGGTGTGTGAGAGATTCCATCTATCCTAACGAAATACAAGAGCTAAGACAACTCTACCTGAACCATGTTCTCATCTTCATCATTGTTCACCTGTTCCTGCATTCACTTTGCACTCAATCGCTCATTAGCAATCATGATCCCAATTTACAATAAAAATTATTACTGATCATTCAATTGTATATAAATCATATCAGTACATTCGATATCCTTTCTTATTTCATTAACAGTTCTATTTTCATTTCATTTCAATTTCATTTGAAAAATAAACTTTATTTTCCTAATTAAATAATTATGGAAAAATAGGGTTCATGACATCCTTCCCCTATTAAAAGAGACATCGTCTCGATGTCTTATTATTCTATCACTAAGCACATACTTTCTCAATATCATAAACATTAACCATTCATTATGATCTCAATCAAATATAGCAATAATAGTATCATCTATACTATCCAAATTTACAACATGCAAATCAAAATCAGAGTATTCAAGTATTTCATGCATCAAGGAAATACTACTCTAAGAAAACAAAAGATGAATATGATAGTCAATCATCGCATCATCCTCCCAAATAGCACTATCATCAGAATATCCATCCACTGGATCCAATACTGAGTGAAATCTTTGCTAAGTAGTCTTAACGCTACTTCGATCAAGAATTTGGATGTGCTCCACTAGCATCATTCCTAGATCCTATATCCATAAGCAATTGGATTCATACTTTTGGCACATCGAAGGGTCCCACATATCTTGGTACCAACTTTGATGATTTCCTCAATAAAATAAATCTCTTATGAGGCTTCTCTCTCAAAAGAATTTCTTCTTCAGTAACAATTATTTGAGAGTCTTGTTGTTATTATCCTATCTTTTCTTGTCTGTCGACTATCTCTTCCAATATATTCTTGATCAATTTCATTTGCTCATTTGTTTCTTTTAAGAATATTAGAACCAATGATGATCCTATCTTTATTCTATCCAAACTGACAAATGTTTGTCATTTATGTCATAAGCATCATAATGGGTATCATTCCTTAAAAACATATGAAATGATTTTGTTGTATGCCAACTCAGTCCAAAGGCAAATATTTCTTCCATTCGTATTTCTAATACATGAGATACATCAAAATGAATTTTCCACAACCTGATTAACTCTTTCTATTTTTTTTCCATTTGGTCATCTACGTAAAGATGTCATGCCGATTTAATTTAGTTCCCAAAGATATATTCAATATTGTCCAATTCCAAAATGTCATCCAAACATTCCTATTTGATATTTCTATTTTTGAAACTCTATGCAATTGCTAAGTTGAATAAGTAAATGTCTTCACAAGATTTAATGATTCATCTTTCTATATATCCAAGTATGAAATATGCAAACTCTGTCAATCTGTTGACAATAACCAACTATGATGTCATGCTTGTTCTTTCTCAAAAGCAATCCTGGAATAAATTTCATATTGATTTTCAACCACCTATACTTAGGTTTGATATAAAAGTCCTATTATACGATCTTTCTCAACTTTCCATTGCTAAACATTGTGTTACATACCCAACTATCTTTTCCAAAGTTCTTAGGTTTGTCACATCTTTATCAACAATCTATAGATTAACTAGATATTTCCAAATGTTTTAAATAGAGTGCAATATTAACTTGTTCAAGTTTCCGCCTCTAAGTGTGTACATCCTTCATTGACATTCTTAATTACCCTCAAGTTCTTTTCTCGAATCTATCAAATCTATGATCCAAAATATCTACTTTCCAAACCTCAATAATGTTTTTCTTCCACGTGATTCTGCATCTATTGCTATCTCAAGTTTGAATTTATAGTAAACATGGTAGATAAAATTTCCTTGATCTATGAGAACCCATCATTTGACTTCCTTTTTATTTCCAACTATACCAACCAACTCAATCGGCTTCATACCTCAAACTTCTATCAATCCATAAGATTTCCAAATTACTAAGTATGCTCTTAATCGACAAATGACAAGGCAACCATGACGATAGAAAATTTCCTAACATCATAACATATGTTATACAACTACTAGCACAACCTTATACTCAATTATCTCAAATGTGTTTTTATACCAAAGACCATATATTCTTGAATGTTTAAGATTCCAAAACCTATTTTAGCAAAAGACATTTTGCATGGTCCCATGATCTCGAAGGTAAAAACTAAGTAAGATCTCATATAATTGATGAACTAATTTGAATTTGTCTATCTACTAAATATGTATATAAAATTTATTTTCCTTTACAAGGTCTATTCTCTTATTCCACACATTGAATTTACTCAAACTAAAATTACACAACACGTAGTATTATTGCCCTAACTGACATAATACCAATGTTTGGTACACTCTTTGCTCTTACTCTCTTGGACATACCATCAGGGGTTCACTATGATCATGATAAGGACGAAATGCAATATGCAACCAAAAGACAACTAGTCCAAAAACCAATGATCAAATAATTCATCAATAAAACCAATAAAGCATCAAACTGAATACATAACAAATGTACTATGTATCTAGGACTAATCACATATGAAGGGGTGTTACAACACCTTGGGGTATCTTTTCTAGAGTGTGCAACATAGTACCTACAATTTCATGTTTGAAGATAAGGACACAAAACTAGAATATATAGTCCTATGTAGATTTCACCATATCATCCATAATTCCTATCCATAAAGTACCTACCTCATACACTATATACATAGAATAATATCTTTCGCAAGAGATAAGTTAGAATAATTATCAGTTGTAATAAATCAAGCATCTCAAGCATCTAGGTTCTAATAACAACCATCACTTGTATATCAATAAAATACCAACTTACAACTTTACTATATAAGTACCCAACTTTTACTCAATAAACTATCATCCGACAAATGTGTTCATTAAGTATGTCATTCTAGGAGATACTGTTTCTCAATCTATCTGGACACCATGTTGATTTCGCAAAAATCAACTTTACTTATCGATTGTCCATAAATGATATCACCAAAATTTATATCTCTTATCATGGAATCAAATGGGGTGCATCCTTTCAACTTATCTGAACTAAATATATAGTTGACTCAATAGGGAGTTGCTCATATGGATATTCTTTGTCTATCTCCTCGATAGGATAGTCCAACTATTCTTGTCTCCCAAAGGAATGGTAGATGAGACTTTCGTTATCCTACTCAGCTTTCTTAGCTATTTCTTCTTTCTTGGTTTAGGAGTTGATTGCTTTCTTCTTTCATCCTAGAAGTAAACAACTGCCTTCCTTGACCTTATAATTCTCATCTTGAATATCCTGAATTCATTTCATAGTAGGAGGGAAAATTTTCTTCCTTAATCAACCATCCTCCTTCTTCTAGGTTGTTGTCATCAATTAACCTTGAAAAGGCACTATGCTCCTTCATTTGCAAATTTCATGCGTTAGATATCCAATAGCAAGTTTGTCAAGCACATGACTTCATTCATGAAGCAGACTCATAGGTCCTAGAGTTATAAACTGCGCTCTGATACCAAAATGTAAAGACGTAAATCGAGCTAACTTCAAATAATAACCGAAATACTCTTTATTCTTAAATAAACTCATAAATCAGTTAATAAATCTATTTCATTCCATTTTTCCATGCATAGCTTCATTTGATCATTCCATTTAGATCGTAATACACATGAAATTTCTATAAAAGATAAATATTCTTTATTCAATAAATCGATAAAAGTAGTATTTCAATCATACAATACTTACGCATTTCAAGTTGTCATAATTTCAATAACAAAATAATACAAAGTAAAGGGTGAGATGCATCCATTGATCTGCAACCCAAGATGTCACCAATGCAATCTCTAGCATGAAGACGAGAACAAGATTCAGGCGCTTTTTCCGCCCAACCTTGAAGCTTATGCTTTCCCAAAATTCTTGGTCAATCAAGAATACCCGACCCTGCATGAATTGGTTAGCAAAAGAATTTGAAAGGCAAGATGGAATCTGGTGCATGCCTAGATGACACATGCATTTTTTATTTTCTACTTCTATTAAGAAACAAGCATTCATTATCATTCAAGGATACGGTAGAGAGGATAAAATAAAAAAATTCCATCTATTTCAATGGTTTATTCAATTTGATTACTCAGTCGAGTATAATGCCATGCACAACAAAAATAGATAGTTGGAAAAGCAACTATTCTCTCTATAATCCACATTTGGCACCCGTCCTAGAAGGTAACTTTCCACAAACAAAAGCCTATCTATCTTTGTTCACATAAATTTCTTGTAAGATAAAAATACTATGCTAAGAAGACAATCTTTCATTTGAATAGAAATTGATAAAATAAATCTTTTATTACAACCAATCCTATCTGACAGGAAACAATCTTTTATGGATAATCAAATATACATCTAAATGAAGACAATCTTTCCCTTCTATCTTTCAAGCAATTTAAAGACAACATTAAAAATATTGAGAAGGTGTAACACATGTATGTATCTTACATATAAATTGAATAAAATGAGTACACATTCTTTTATTCAATTATTAAAACATTTAAATAGCATAATCATTAACATGCATTCCATTCTTATGGTTTAGAATTCTAAGTTTATCTCGTCTAAAATCTCTCTCTATCTTTCCAAGTGTCGTGGTTAATTTACCTCTTTTCTTAAAACATCATATTTAGTTTAATACTAATATGTGACTTTTCATTATTTAAAACTTAACACACTAACTTCACTAATTTACCATAACGACAATCTAATATGATACAAGTTTGTAAAACACCTATCTATAAGGCTTTTCAAATGAGACACTCGATAACCATCTTTATTTTTCTTGCAAAATTTGAAAGTCTAAGTCTTTCCTTGTGATATCAAAATAACTTCATCATTTATAAGTCGTTACCCTATTATTTCATCTTCTTCGTGGTTCAATCTCAAAGTTTTCTCTCTCTATCCTCTTACTTTATTCTTAGAGGATTGGGTGATCTAATTTATGAGAGTTTCACTAAGTTTATCAACAAACTTAAGAAAATATTTCACTATTGTATCTATATTTACATGAACGTAATTTTTGAACAATCAACAATGATTCCTTTCACGAATCTATCTCTTCCATTAGAATGTTGCATAAGTCTAAAACTAGATCATCCTTTAGAGAATATCTAAAGCAACCTATGATACAATTCCTATCTCTCTTTAGCATTTTCCATGCATGTTCATAGTTATTTTATCATATGTATCTCGTAATACATTTCTCTAGAGGACTATTCAAAAGTGAGTTGAAACAATTTTGTTCTAATCATGGCTTGACTCAATCAAACTTCATTCTAAATTGCATTATATATCTTCATGACTCACTCACTATCCTTGCATAATGACCAAAGAATTAAGGTAGATCCTACCTCCTTATGCTCTTGTTACTGGCTTGAGGTGATGAACTTGCTTCCCTCTTCACATTTGCCTAGTCTCTTTCAAGATGGTTCACAAACTCTTTGTCACTTTCCATCTGTCAATTCTTCTACTAACTCCATCCTCCATATTCTTCTTTTCTATCTCTTCTTTCTCCAAACTTTACTCTAAAATTTGACTCTAAATCTGGGATGATTACAGCTTGATCGTAAAACACATCTAAATCTCCACTACTTTTCTCTTTTTCATTCCATTCTCTAATCCTTGGTTGCATCTCCTCCTCCTTCTCTTCCAACTCAATGGTCTATATATAGTGTAGTCATCTACCCTCTTTCCTACTTTCGGGCTATCTCTACTAGAGGTGGATTGATTCTAAGTGACACCACTCATGATCTAATTGCATCATAATAGTCCTAATCGTATTTGAACATCTATGTGTTCACCATGTAAAGTTAATCATTATCCATTTCATGACACGAAACCACTAAAGTTGTTAATTCCATAATTATAGATTATCCATGTGGGTTTTAACTCCAAGACTAAGTCGACTTTACTAAAAATGACTTCCTTAAAACATGCAAGTTAAATAACTATCTTATACATGTTGATCACGGTGGATATCAGTTGGTTTACGTTTGTTGGTAAACCACGTTACCAATAATTTATGCCACATATTTGGCAGCTTGCAACGTGGATGTTCTTTATAACAAGGAGTGGTTGGTGTTAATATTCTTTAAAATTTGCAAACCGTTTTGTAAGTCCCTTTTTGCAAATTTGACTTCATCTATACTATGCATGCCTTGCATTTATCCTACATCTCGGTGTCACTTTCTACATAGTCGGTGTTTGTTGCAACATGGAGTAGGTCTTAGTATTTGGGAGGGGTTTCTTGCAACGTGGTGAAGCTTTTACTTAAATGGGAGGAGGGGTGGTCGATATTACTATCGACCACCCTTGTTATTGTTTATTATTATTATTTTTAAACAACTAACCTGCTACCACTTTATTTAATTTGTTTAATTTTCATTTTCATTTTTATTATATTTTCTAATATATATTTAATGATCTTTCTTTAATATATATATTAAAAATTAAACTTTGTTTAATAAATTCTTTAATAACCATTTTCTATAATTAAATATATATGTAAATATATATTTTGGTTATTCATTAAATGACTTAATTTCATAAATTTGTTACATAAATTTTTATATATTCGATAATTACATACGCATTTACCATAACATGATCTAATACGTATAAATTTTTATTTTAATCTCAAATGATTACGTAGATATAAACAAAATTCATGAAGTAATCATATTTCACTATAATTGGATATTGATATATGTATATGATTGAATAAATTTCTCATATATATATATATATATATATTATACTATTATTCAATTTACAAAAGTAAACTCATAAGTACAATTTTCATACATTTATACATATCTAAAAAGAACATAAAACCTAGGGTCAATATTCATTTTTGAATCGTTTATACATTTCATCTCTTTTAACAATAAAACATAATATTTCACCATTACTCATGCAGCTTAAATTCAATTCAATCGCCACTCACATCATGCAATCAAATGCACATGTATAATTATTTAAATCAATCTACTACTCATACTAAATTTATCATTTCAATTTGAACAAACACTCAAATAAGGTCATTTAAATCATCCATCTTTCAAGATGCAAATATAAATCCTAATATGGTGTGTGAGAGATTCCATCTATCCTAACAAAATACAAGAGCTAAGATAGCTCTACCTGAACCATGTTCTCATCTTCATCATTGTTCACCTGTTCCTGCATTCACTTTGCACTCAATCTCTCATTAGCAATGACGATCTCAATTTATGATAAAAATTATTACCGATCATTCAATTGAATATAAATCATATCAGTACATTCGATATCCTTTCTTATTTCATTAACAGTTCTATTTTCATTTCATTTCAATTTCATTTGAAAAATAAACATTATTTTCCTAATTAAATAATTATGGAAAAATAGGGTTCGTGACAGCTAGAGTTCTGGGATGAATAGATTTTTCACTGGATCAGGATCTCATTCGGCAGCTATGTTGCAACACATTCAGTCACTCTTGCTAAATCCAGGTTGGTTTATACATGTTTTTGTGTCAATGTTTTGATTAACAAGGCTCTCCCCAATTTTGTTTCTCTAAAATCGAAGTGGTGAAAATGGTCCTAGGCCATTGTTTATGACAATGCTACCCTTTTTTGTCAAAATTGTGCTAAACAAGGGCTCACTTCAACTGAGTGTAAGACCCAGGAGTCTGCAGAACCCAAGTTCTCCCTCTTCATCAACCCCCCTGGGACTGCCTAATGCGAAAGAAATCCCAGATGACTACCCACACATGGACAAGATCCTTGAGATTCTAAAAATGCTGGCTAATTCTGTGAAGAAAGTTAGCCCAGTTGTAGCCCTGGAAGAGGGTGAAATCCCTCCAGTGAAAAGCCTCTGGCTACCCTCTAATCCCTCTCCATCTCCCTTAGTGGCTACGGGTAATAACTACCTCTCCCCCAAGCCTCTGGTTATTTGTATCCCCACAACCCTGCAATCATCCAACCTTGAGGGAGATACGAACCCCTCAGGTGTGAAAAAGTTGTTAATCATAATCCCCCTTTGTTCCCTTTGCAAAGCGGAGATATCTACTCAAGCAGAAAAATCCTCCATATCAACTCCTCCATTGAAGATATCACCACCCAGATCTTCTCTGGCAGGCAATGAAGAATGGATGACCCAGAAGAAGAAACCCAAGGCTAAGAAAGAAGATGTGGGGGGTACCAAAAATAAAGTCAGAAGACCTTCAGAGAGGGTGCTGAGACATAAAGTGATGGCAAGGAACATTGCAAGGGGTAGACAACTGACCCTTGATGGAATCAACAAAAATAAGAAATGAAGTTCCTCTCCTAGAACATAAGGGGTCTCAACAGTCCCCAAAAGCAATTCTCTATAAAACAGTACATCTTGGAAATGAAACTTGATATTTGTCTTCTTTAGGAGGTTAAAATGTCTTACCAAACTTTTGCAACCATTGCTGGTAAAATTTGGCTGAGGGCTTCTTTTTTTTATGTGGATGCTTTGGGGGTTTCTAGGTGAATTGCTACCCTCTGGGACCCCCTCAAAATCCAAGGAAAGATCTATGTTAGCACTCAGAACTTCTTAGCGGTTACTTTTCAACATGGTGAGCACAACCAACACTTGTTCAATATATATGCCCCCAACAACAGTGGGAAGCCATCTGGTGTGGGAGGAAATTTATGAACTCATCCCGACGGACCATAACTCTTAGTACATGCTAGCTAGTGACTTTAATACCCCACTCTACCCTTTGAAAAGTGTGGAGGTCTAGTGGATTTAACAAATAGCATGGGAGATCTCGCCAACCTCATTAGGGTCTCTAGACTCTTTGATCTTGATCTACAGGGTGTCCCTTACACCTGGTCAAATAATAGGAAAGACAATCACCTAATTCAAGTAAGACCGGATAGATTCCTTATCTCTACCAACTGGGATATTGGCCACAACTCATACCTTAAGACTCTCCCAAGGATTTCTTCTGATCACAACCCCCTCCTGCTTCATTGGAAGGATAGACCCTACCTGGGTCCCCCTCCCCCTTTCGTCTATGAGATTATGTGGGCCTCACATCCAGATTTCAGAGACCTAGTCAAGGGTTGGTGGGCTACCCCAATTCAAGGGACTGCTATGTTCAAAATTGCTGAGAAACTGAAACTCATCTGAAGGGAAGTCAAAGACTGGAATAAGGCAACTTTTGGTGACATCTTCAAGAAGAAAAAGGAGTTATGCTCCAGACTAGAACAAATCAAGAGCAAAATGGCAGTAGGTGACCCCCCCACTCTATGCTAGTTGAGGAAGATGATTGCTGTAAGAATTGGACGGAAATCCTCTCTAAGGAGGAAATTTACTGGAAACAAAGATCTAGAATTCAGTGACTGAAAGAGGGCGACAGAAAGTTGACCTTCTTCCACCTCTCGATGAGCATCCATAAAAGGAGAAACTTTATCAAAATTCTAAGGGATGACTTAGATCAGGAGATCATTGGTGATTCCCTAATTGGCCAAAATGCCACTAACTTCTTCATAAGAATGTACATGAAGTCTAGAAGGAACACTGTGTCTCTCTAAGATAGTCTTTTGAGTAAGCTCCCTAATGCCATTGGGGAGGAGGATAACTGTCAGCTACTTGCTCCCATCTCCTTGGAGGAGGTTCATTTGGTAGTATTTGTGACGGGTGCTTTCAAGACCTCGGGCCTGAATGGCCTTCCCTTGGTGTTTTTCCAGGATTATTGGGACATCATTAATTATGATGTTACTAAAGTTGTGAAAGATTTCTTTAAGACTGGTAAATTGCTGAAAAAAATGAACAACACTTACATTGTTCCTATCCCTAAGTCATCGAATCCCAATTGCATGAAGGACTTCCAACCCATAAGTCTCTACAATTATATCTACAAAATAATTTCCAAGGCCCTTGTGAATAGAATCAAACCCCTTCTGGCAAAGTTTATCAATCCTTCTTAGAAAGGTTTTGTCCCTAGTCACCAAATATTGGACACTGCCATTGCCACTCATGAAATAATCCACTCCATGGACAGAAGTAGAATCCTAGGTATGGCTTTCAAGCTCAACATTTCAAAAGCTTATGATAAAGTCAACTAGTGCTTTTTATTTAAAAATTTATCAAAACTGGGCTTCAACCAAAAGGTTGTTGATATGATTCGAGAATGTGTTACTACGGTCCAGTTCCTAGTCTTGATCAATGGGACCCCTAGGGGCCATTTTAAGGTTGAAAAAGGTATTTGACAAGGAGACCCTTTGTCACCTTATCTTTTCATCATGATTGCTGAATTTTTGAGTAGAAATGTGGTTGATATGATGATCAATGGCAGACTATAGGGATTCAAAGTTGCTTCTATTATCCCCCCTTAGTTATCCAACAATTTCTTGATGACACCTTTCTGTTTGGTATGTCATCTGTTATGGAGGCCAGACTATGGAAGAATTTATTGGCGGATTATGCCAAGGCATCTAGGCAATGTATGAATTATGATAAGAGAAATCTCTTCTTCTTCAACACCCCTAATGACCTTCAACTTAAAATCCTCTCTATATTAGGATGTAAGATTGTTGCTCTTCCTAGGTCTCCACCTCACTGTTAAAGAGGTCACTCCCGCTTTCTAGAATACTATCCTTGAGCGGATACAAAATAAACTTGTTGGTTGGAAAGGGAAATTCCTTAGTAGTGTGGGCAAGCTTCAACTCCTTGCTACTTCCCTCCAGGGCATCCCAGTGTACTTCCTTTCCTTGTTCAAACTATCTGGTGCTATGGGGGAAAAATTGATAAAATCCAAAGAACCTTCCTGTGGATGGGTATGGAGGAAAAAAGATGCCTTGCTCTGGTAAATCGGGACACTATTTTCTTACCCAAATCCATGGGATGACTTGGTATTAGAAAGATAAAAGCCTTGAATAAGGCTTTAATTTTTAAAGTGGGATGGACCTTGGCTAAAGGTGAGGTGGACTAGTGTAACATTATCAGGGCCAAGTATCTAGAAAGGGAGAAATTCTATTGTAACTTGAGTACATGAGACCTTCCTCAGGGATCTAAACTATGGAATAACATCCTGAAAAATAGACCAGTTATCAGAGAAGGACTGGAATGGCAGATCGGAAATGGTAGAAAAATTAGGTTCTGGGAAGACTCTTGCATGGAAGACAAGCCTCTGGCTAACACTCGTTTCCACCAAATTATGTATCACCTAAAGGAGCAACTGGGGGCTTATATTGCTGATTATATGAAACCAGGAAGAGGAAGATGGAAGAACATTGTCCAGATCTTCTATGCTCAGCCCAACCTGTTACCCATTTCTTGGGAGCCACAGGATATTATGTTGGAATGTAGATTTCCCCTTGCTCATTAGGAAGATAAATTCATTTGGAAAGGGACCCAGTCAGGGACTTTCTTGGTCAAGTCTTCTTACAGACAGCTCCTAAGACCCATGGGCGATGTTGAGTGTTGGAGGAAGATATGGAACTCTCAACTGATTCCCAAAGTCAACTTCTTTTGGTGGTCCCTAATGCATGGAAAAATATTAACTTAGGACAATCTTAAAAGGAGGGGCTTTCAACTTTCCAATAGATTCATTCTTTGTAAAGCTGTAGAGGAAACAATTGACCACCTTTTCATCCATTGCCCCTTCGCTAGACACTTGTGGACTAGAACACTTGAAAAATGTAGTCTGCAATGGGTCTTTTAGAATAGAATTAATCAATTTTTTATTGGATGGACTCCCCCCTTCCACGACCCCCTGATCCTCCAATTATGGAGGCAGATCCCACCGCACATCTACTGGGGGGTATGGAAAGAAAGAAACAACAAATTTTTTAGAGATGTTGAAGCCCCCCTCGGATAGTGTCTTCCATAATTGGCTCAAAATGATTCTAGATAATATATCTGTGACTAAGTGGACCCCCCCCCCCCAATCATCCTAATTCAATGGAGAAGAAAACTGCTAAACTTTGGAAGCTCCCCCCAGAGTTCGAATTTTTCAATAATAGTGCAAAAATCAAAAGGAAAAAGACCAAATGGTTAGCTCCAAAACCCCACTGGTATAAACTAAACTTTGATGGGTCTACCCAAAATGCCTATCAAGCTAGAGGTGGATCATTCGTGACCACTTGGGGAATACTATGGCACCTTACACAGGAAACCTAAAGAACCATACTGTCACCGAGGTGGAGGGAATGGCTCTCCTATGGGGTCTGAGATTTTCCACATCCATTGGCATTAAACAAATAGAAATTGAAGGTGACTCATAGATCATTATGGAAATGGTGACTGGTAGATCTGCTGCTAGGTGGAAATTGGATTCCATTTTGAGGGATTCTAGGATGCTTCTGGCTAACCTTGATGGCTTCACCATTTGACATATCTTTAGAGAAGGGAATGCGGCTGTGGATTCCATGGAGGTGGTGGGAAGGCTGCATAACAACTTATGATGTTGGAGGAACCCCAATTTTCTACCAGTAACCACCAAGGTGATCTTGGAAACTGATAAAAACCAAGTGCAATGCTGAACTCGTATAACCATTACCAGATGCAGAGAGCCAATTTTCAAATTTTAAATTTAGAAGGGAAACCCGCCCACATGGGCTCGGTCTGCCACATAGCCACGTATGGCCTTATCATCATTCTCAAAAGGGGTTTAATAATGATGATAGTACTAATATCGGGAATGGCAATTTCCTAATTATCATCCAGATGAAGTTTATTGGCAGCGATAAAGGAGACAACTGGGATAGGTCAAATCACATTGGCTGGATTGAGGGTCCGCACAAGTATAGTAGATTTTAAGATTGCGATATCTACTTAGGCATAATTTGGAATAATCAAACTGTTTATTGTGTGATTTTATCTTAGGACTAGCTAATTTTTTATCACAACTCTGCTCTTGCTCTCATTCGGCTTTGTGTTTTTGCTACCCTATTTCTCCTCTGCTCTGCTAAGCTGGTGGAAATGGCTATGGGGGGTGACAGGCTAAGACTAGAACCTGACAAAACTGACAATTTTAAAGCTAAGCTGATAGTGTTGTTTGTTTGTTTGGAAGGTGGGATTGACAAATTTATGGAAAGCATGAAAGGGAACGATGAGAGATTGTCTAAGCAACTCGTGGCTTCTTGGGAGGATTGAAGGGTTACCATGGGGGGTATCTCCTTCAAAATAAATGTAGAAGTTATTGATCAAGCGACGGGTCTATCTATGGATGGGAGGAAATGGAAGAAACAAAGTTGCATTTTGGATACCACTAATATGAACCAGTTCTTTCATGGAGGCAAAAACCCAGTGAAGAGGGCGAGCAGTTTCAACAGGGAGGAGCTTCTGCCTCCATGGCATGAGGTCTGCTATATTGTTATGAAATACTTCACTCTGGAGGGAAGGTATGGAATCTTTTACTATTACCACCTTTTGTTCCTTAACCACCTTAGAAACAAGGATTACATCTCCATTTCATTTTTCCTACTTCATTCATTGGATTCAAATGTTAAGGATATTTCCAAGGCCAAGAAAAAATGAAAAGACTTCCCTATTCTGCACCAGGGACTCATCCTTCGTCTCTACAATTTCCACTTGGCCCTTTTCTCGCCTTGAACTATTTCCATCTAGAATGTGGCTGATAACCATCCCTGCTATTGCTACCTTTAAACCTGATGCTAGCCCTCCTTGGCTACTGAAATTGGCTCTTGCAACAAGAAAACTAAAAAACACCCTTCGGACGATGTTAAAACCCCTAAGTTAGAATCCAGGAGATTGATTTTGACATGGAAATTACTAATGAGTCCAACACACCCCACCGGTCAGTGAGACTAGCCTCCAAATCCCTTGAAAAATTGCTAAGAGACCCCTCCTCTTCCCATGAAACTAGGAATTCAATCCCTTCTGAGAATGTATCCCTGTTCTAGTCTACCTCAACCCCCCCACTCTTTCAACTCCACCCATGCCTCTGAAAGCCCTAAAAATAATATGAGTCCCGAAACTAGCCCCAAATCCCAAACAAATTCTCCCTCCCTGACTCTTAGGTTTGAGAAAATGATGGTGGTGGAGGAAGTGAGCAGCATAAAGGAGGAAGAAGACAACAACCTAGCGAAGTTGGGTAAGAAAGTGGAGGTTTTGTTTGATAATGTGCAGTAAATCACCAATAGGATGGAGGCTATGGAGAACAAGTTGCAGGACGTCTCTAGGTTTGCTTTGAACGTGATGCGTTGCTCGGCGACCACTTTATGTCTTCTACAGGAAAGTTCTACCAAAGGAAAAATCAAGGAAGACGATGACTACAAGGCCCTTTTCAAATTCCTCACCAAGGAATGGGCTAGGAAGCTCCTCCCCAAGAAGAGCCATGGAAAAAAGAAATAGTCCATTTCTATGTTTCAGAAGTCTAGTTTTTATTCGGTCCTAGTTGCCTATGGGCTGGTAGTTTTATTTTTTATTTATATTTGAACTTATCCATTTGTCGCCCTGCATGGCATATCTTCTAAAATTTTGCTGAGGAAAGTAAGAGGGCTATAATTTTGCTGATGTTCTGCTGACAGTTGGCTTGCCACTGTTTCCTTGTTCTACTCCTGGGTCAGCCCCCTTGTATTGGTTGCTTTTAATATCAAAAACATATATAGATCAAGAACACTAAAAATCTATAATATATAGAACAAAAGTGTATCGAAGCCTGAGATGCTTCTCCAGTAGACTTAGGAGGGCTCGCCATTGATGAAGCAACTATGGATATTTCCTATATAAAAAATGATAAGATTAAATACAACTAATATAATGATAAGTATTGTAGGTAAATACAATTAATACAAGGTACTAACATATATAGATAAAAAATCATACAACCTGAGTTGGCCTAGTGGTTGAGAACTTGTGCTCTTGAAAGAGAGGTCACAAGTTCAAATCTATCAAGGGGGTAAGGTATGTACACCTCATAGGCTTCGGCCCATTACCAATAAAAACAAAACAAAACATATATAGATCAAAAACACTAAAAATCTACAATATATAGAACAAAAGTGTATCGGAGTCTGAGATGCTTCTCTAGTAGACTTAGGAAGGCTTGCCATTGATGAAGCAACTATGGCTATTTCCTGTATGAAAAATGATAAGATTATAATTTATCTAAATTTCACATGTACATGTGCATATAATCATCAAATCAATAAAATAAAGTAGAGATACATACCTCTTCCCTCTCTTGATCCTCTGGTGTATCAGGTGCATTCATCAATTCTACAAATCCCAATTGTCATTGTATATAAAAGAGACAAAAAAAACTAATCAATCTACAAGTTCCAATTAAGATAATTTCAACCTTTTCAAATAATTATCAATTAAAAATGCGTTCAATTACCTTTTGATGTTCAGAAGTCCTCAAGGATTTCTTTCATCGAGGAGGTGTGCTAGACACGCATGGGGTACCCTAAAAGAAACAAAATTAACACAAGAGATATCCGTAGATAATATTAAATATAATTTAACAAATCTAAATTTAAATGACTTGCATATTCAATCAAAAGAATACATAAAAAGAGGTGTGCAAAATATGCTAGCACATAGCTTTCTCGGCCAAAATTGATGGCCAAGAATGTGACATTATCAATTTGGGACATTTGATACCCTGATTGTTGGGATCCAAGAATACTGAGAGGGGGGGGGTGTATCAATGTTCTACCAGTATGATAAGATTTTATCCTTTAATACCATACACATATAAACCGGTAAACAAAAAAATATACATATAACTTGAAGCGAATAAACCATCCACATAAATGAACACCATAACACACAAAATTTCTACGTGGAAAACCTCAAAGATAAAAAACCACAATGGGATTTGTGACCCACAATATCAGTTCACTGGACATATGAAAGGATATTACATACAATGGGGGCCTGCACATGTAGGAAGGCACACTGCCTAGAGCACACTACTCAACGCTAAAGAATCTCATTGACTACAAGCTCTTGCTGAAGTAAAACAATGAAAATGAACTAAAAAATGCATTCGCTATGCCAAATAGAGTTCTGGTTCTAGCTCTGCTCTGTACTAGTTCATAAACCATGACACTACTACCAGTTTCTCTTCTCCTCCAAGAATGCTTTCCAAACTATCTACAGATCATTGCATGCTATAAAATTTGCATAAAAATGATCTACCATACATATACTTTACATTATATAGTTCTTCTATATTCTCCTATGTCACACACATTACAAAATGACTCAGCAGACTGACCTATATATCCATTACAAACAATATTCCTTAGGTCGGCTTACAATATATTACAAAAGATATTCAATGTCGGCCTCGACAATAATTACAAAATGATTTTCTAAATAAATCTTCCTTGATGTCGGCTTTCTTGAAGTATTGATGTTGGTGCTGGTGCCGGTGCTTGTGTAATCCTGGATACTCCAATGCTGGTGTCTACCGCTAAATGCCTCCTAATACCGGTATATGACTTCCATTTGATCTTGTTGCCATCAATGACAACAAAATGAATCCGATGAGTGTCAATTTTCAACAATCTCCCCCTTTGGCATTGATAGAAACACTCATGTGAAAATGGATTCCCTGTCGGTTCAACTGAAATATGCTCCCCCTAAGCAATACACTCCTTCTGATATTCTAATGTCCTTCCCATATGTTCCTCTCTGATATTTTTCTGATATTTTTCACATATATACACTTCCCCTTTGGCATTAATGCCAAAGACTATTAAAAGAATTGAAAGAATTCAGAATAAAAGAATAATAAATATTGTTTGTTTTACCGAAGCTTGACTAACTTCAAAATTTTCAGTTAAGCCTTATCCAGCAACTGTAGGTATGTGTCCTATCTAGTTTTGAAAGTTTCAGATATGGATGCTAGTCCACTTAGTACGTGTGCCAGTGTTTCCTTCTCTTTGACTTCTGCCGATGTGGGTTTAGCAATCATGTCCATACACTCTCTTTATGTACACCCAATGAATCTAATCTGGGACTCACCAATCCTCTAAGACTGCAAAAATTTGGTTCTCCAAGGATAAAATTTGTCCATCAACAGATGTTGTCAGTGCAATTAATCCATCAAAATAATTTGTAATGCTAGCTACCTTATCATGTAATTCCTTTAATCTTCTATCTACATTTGCTGTAAGAATTTCTATGTTACAACAGACCCTGTAGATATGTGTACATTGTTTCGAACAATTCTCAATAAGAATTAGTTTAGCTTCAATTTTCTTTTTCTCTATTTCAATGATCTGGTCAAAGGCAGTTTTCTTAGCTACAATAAATCTTTCTAATGCCTACCAGTCTTATATCTACCGCAGTGATTGAAAATTGTTAGATATGTACTCTATTAGTGCCTTAAGCTTGATGGAAGGGCTTACTTCCTTTTCAATCTGAAAATCAGGGATTAAATTATGCAACACTATAACTTCTTGATCTATTATTCCCTTATCTATAGATCCCTCCTTTAATAGTTTATGAGTAGCCATCATCATTAACTCAGTTGGACTCATCTTAGTGATTGGTTTCTTCTCAACTTGAGAAGTGTCAATTGCCAAAACCTTTGCCGAGGAATCAATATGGACTGCCAGTGTAGACTCAATTCCCTTTACCTTATCTTCTTTAGCACCGGTGGCTTCACCACTTGGTGCAATGTCAATTACTACCAGTGGAGTATTATCCACAATATTCACAGTATCCTGTACATTGCCTTTCTAAAAAATAGTTTGCGCCGATATAAACTGTACACTTTCCTTTATTGGTGGTTGTGTGTATATATCTATAGTTACTGTACGTTAGGAAATAGGAAATCATCACAAGCAAGATAAACATAATAGCTCAATCACAAATGCATTCATTGCAATGATCTATCCTAAACAACACTCAATAGAGACATGAAATAAAAACATTCAAAAGCAAAGACATATGCAAACCATATGCAGATCTAAATGCTTCCTTCATGCGGCTCCATTGTTCTTCTTTCCTCTTCAAATAGTTTGGTTGTGGATCTCACCTACAAGTGAACACACATAATTGAAAGCAAGTAGGTAAGATTATTGATCAAGAGTACTAGAAATGTGATTGACTAGAAATTCGATAGTCTGATTACCAATTATTAGCTTTGATTGATGAAGATCATCCAATTTATAGAAGAATTGGAGAGATGACAAGATTAGCATGATTCAATTCAAATGGAAATTGCAAATCAATTATGTCAATTATGACAAATTATGACAAATTATGCACTTTCTATGCAAAATTTGTTGATTGATAATTTATGACAAATTATGACAACTTCTATGTCAAAATTGATTGATTGTCAATTATGACAAATTTATGACAAATTGACATGTCATTTCCATGAATTTAGGAGAGAAATAGGAGGAAATTGAAATTAGGAATTAGAAAATTAAGAAATTAGGAAATTGATGGAAATTAGAAATTAGGTAAATTAATTAATAATTTGTCATTTATTAATTAATTCACAAAGAGGAATAATTAGCCAATTAAATGAACATTTAATTGTGATAAGAAGACTTAGGATAAATAAATAATTTATTAATCCTAAAGGAAGAAATGACACACACAAGGTTAAATGATTAAATCACGAAACCCTAGAAGATGAATTAGGTCTTGATGAAAGATAATTGACTCGATCATGATCTGATTTTGGATTGATAAATGACCAATGTGATAAATGATTTGATTGAGAAAATGTGCCAATTGACGAGGAACAATGAAAAATTGATCCAAATTGACATAATTGAGACAGACAATGATCGATGACAAATCGAACAAGAGGACAAGAATCGATGACAAAATAGATTGCAAAACGACAATATTGAAAATGACCATGATCAATGACAAATTGATCGCAAAATGACAAAATCGAACATGACAACGATTGATGACAAATCGATCGTTAAGACGACAAGATTGAAGGATTGATGATAAATCGACAAGATTGATAAGAGGACAATGATCGATGACAAATCAATCGCAAGATTGACAGGAGGAAAAAACCCTAATTAGGATTGACGATGTCCAAAATGATGACAAATAAGCACGCACATTGATGCAATAGGATAAGATCGATTAAAATCACGACTGGATAGTGTTGTCAACAAGACCAAATTCGAGAGCGAGATAAAGGAAGAATGTAGAAGAAAGACTCGATGTTCGCAAATGATAAAAACCAAGTACGAATCATAGGAGAAATGTTAATGCGACGCAAAAAACCTAAAATAAGGCAATGCGCAAATGTTAAAGTATGACTCCGCAAGCGTTGACCATTTTTAGGTGTCTACAATTACTGCTAGTTTAGTCAAAATTGGAGTTGAACTATCCAAAATACCATTCCCTTTAAATCTATCTGGGATGGTGGAAGTTGTTGCTTTAACAAATTATTCATGAGATGTAAGAAAATCTGGATTCTTCTGGAAGAATTTGGTCCAACCATCTTTGGTTTCATTTACTACCTCATTTACCCTGCCCATCATTAGGCTTATTTGTCAAGGTTTGCTACTAAATACTATTTTGTTTGCAACATCTATGCATCTTTTCATTTTCTCATTGTTTATTGAACAATACATTTCCAAAAGTTCTACTTCCTTAATTTCTCTATCCCTCTTGATTGCATCAAGTCTTCTAGTATCTAATTTATTGTATAGTGATAGAGGAATTTTCTTCAAAATTTCTACTAAGGTTTTCTTATATATATTCATGTACAACAAAATTGCTCACCATCCTCTAAATCTTAATAGTAAATGGATACATTTTTATCATTCCATCCTTTGTAATTTCATCAATTAATTCAACATGGGTCATTTTTCTCTTACCAGATTCAGTATCATCACTCTTCTTCTTTTTGCTTGTGGTTTTCAGAGTAGATGTAACTGGTTTTCTCTTTTGTATAGGCTTCCTTGCCAGAGGTGGCAATGTAGTAGGTTTAGTTGCCTTTCTAACAAGTCTCCTCCTGGGCTCCACCTTCTTCTACTCTATCGGTGGTTGATCTACTTTCTTCCTTTGTACCCTTCTAAAAGCTAGATTTTCATTGTCCTCAGGGTCAGAATCAGAAGTGATGGTAGAAATGTAAGATTCAGGCTTGTTTACTTCACTCGGAATGCTTGAATGTGGGGTGAGTGAAAATGAATTCACTTTATCTTTTTATCAATGAATAAAACCCCAATCTTTCTCTGTCATAAATGCTTCGCGATGTACCCTACCGGATACCATTTTTGTAGTCTTATGCCGGGTGAACCTTCAACAATAATGAAATCAACTCTCCAAATCTCTTCCAGTCTCCTCCAGGGGAATAAGCAATATTTTGGAATGAATTTTCCAACCCCTTAGTCCCATGCCTTAGTTACCGGTGGAATTTCTTGTCGGTGTAGGAATGCTCTGTTTTACCAGTGGAGTTACCAGTGTAGATCCATCTCCATTTGGTTCTTCATACTTTCTAACCCATCTCTTGGTGTGATCTTGTTGTATTTCATCTACCTTTTTATTTCCTCTCATTATCTTTATCATTGCTAATCAATTGAGTCTTGCTTTTGTAGTACTTAGCAATATGACCTATTTTGTTGCATGCATAACAGGTAACATTGTTATATTGAATTTCTTTGACATATACGGTGTCATTACTTGATCTACAATGATTAGAAAAATATCCAAAATTTCCATATGCATGGAATTTAACATTCATTCTGCATTATTCGGATATATGACCATATTTCTTGCAATTTGTGCATTAACCGGGAACAAAATTGTAGTTTTGATTTTCTTTATTTCTACATTGTTTAGCCATATGCCCAAATTTATTGCAAAAAAAAAATATACCATTGAATTTATAAGCATTATATTGCCTTACCAGTTTCCTGTATTATAATGAGTTTTGGATACCGTTTGTCTGATCTTTATTTGTAGTGTCGGAGCTTTCACCTTGTACAAATCCAAGTCCTCTATAATAATCAATCTGCCTTTGTCTTTTCAATAAGTCATCCAAATATGTAACACTAATACTGAATTTTTCTTTATACTCACTTGCAGTAGTCAGATCATCTCTCAAAGTAGTTATTTGTCTTTCAAGTTCTTGTTCATTGTTCTGGGAGTGTGCCAAATCAGTTCTCAACAGATTATTCTCATGAGTAAATCTACCACATTCATCAAATTTGTTCTTTAGAGATATAACAAGATTATCTTCCTTCTTCTTTCTGTCCTCTATATCTTTTGAAAACCTCATAGTCGGGTCTTCATTTCATTCGTCATGAGCATGTTTGCTTGACTTAGTTTCTGACATTGTTCCTTAAGTGCATTTTTCTCCTCATCATCCAGGTTTTGCAAAAGTTCTTTTCTCTTGGCTTGAGCAGATGATGACCTTTCTTGTAGGATAGGAATGAATTCATTTACAAAATTCAATTCATCTTGCAATTTCAAGTTCTTCATCCTTTCAACATCATAATCCTCAAGAGCCATTTGAAGTTGCTTTTCCATAGCCATGTTCAAAGATTCTAGTTTCAAGATCTTCCTCAAGCTGTTAAACTTCTTCCAAGGAACCAGGCTCTGATACCAATTGTTGGGATCCAAGAGCAATGAGAGGTGGGGGGAGGGGGGGGGGGGGGGAGAGGGTTGAATCAGTGTTCTTTCAGTATGATAAGATTTCATCCTTTTATACCATACACATATAAACCAGTAAACAAATAAACATATAACTTGAAGCAAATAAACCATCCACATAAATGAACACCATAACACACATAATTTATATGTGGAAAACCTCAAAGAGGAAAAACCACGGTGGGATTTGTGACCCACAATATTAGTTCACTGGCCATATGAAAGGATATTACATACAATGGGGGCTTGTACATGCAGGAAGGCACACTGCCTAGACCACACTGCTCAACACTAAAGCGTCTCACTTACTACAAGCTTCTGCTAAAGTAAAACAATAAAAATAAACTCAAAAATGCATCTACTATACCAAATAGAGTTCCGGTTCTAGCTCTGCTTTGTACCGGTTCATAAACTATGAACACTACTACCGGTATCTCTTCTCCTCCAAGAATGCTTTCCAAACTATCTACAGATCACTGCATGATATAACATTCACATACAAATGATCTACCATACATATACTTCACATTATACAGTTATGCTATATTCTCCTATGTCACACACATTACAAAATGACCTAGCAGACTGACCTATATACCCATTACAAACAATATGCATTAGGTCGGCTTACAATATATTACAAAATATATTCAATGTTGGCCTCGACAATAATTACAAAATGATTTTCTAAATAAATCTTCCTTGATGTCAGCTTCCTTGAAGTACTGATGCTGGTGTTGGTGCCTATGTAATCCTGGATACTCCAATGCTGGTGTCTATTGGTAAATGCCTCCTAATACCGATATATGACTTCTAGCTGATCTTGTTGTCATCAATGACAACAAAATGAATCTGAAGAGTGTCAATTGCCAACACTAATAACACCTATAAAACACAAAATAAATATACATTAAAGAGAGTTAGAATATCTTATAATTTTTTTTTGAATTCAAGGTATTATTCTATTTTAACATGTTACAAAATTTATACCTCAAGTGTTGAAGCCGCAGCTGCAACAACATCGGGAGGAATATTTGATGGTGTATTAACACCTGCTACTACATCCTAAAATGCATATTATTTGTATCAATTTAAATCGATCTATTAATAAAAATTTATTTACATTTACAAGTTTTAAGTGATTGATAAATAAAATATTATCAATTCAAATCAACACACCTGTGTTTGTGTGTGACCACCAAACACCATATCCATCAAATCATCAGTCAACTCCACATCCTCTATAGTGGTAGTTTGACATCTACTCCTATAAATTATACACAGATGGGATGTGGAACCATCTACACTAGCCTCAACATCCATCACAAAGCATATACCTGAACAACTAGGACACACATGTTGAATGGGCTCACTAAGGCTAGATGGCTCAACTACTGCATCATCATCTGGGTCAAGAGGGTGTGATAACGATGTGCCATGTTGAATGATGTCATCGGTTAATTCAATGGCCTTCTGAAGAGTCTGTAGCTCCATAGACTCTTTCAAGGCTACTGGGATCATGACATGGAATACAGGTTTTGGTTCTAGGGGGATGTGACTTTGGGGGTTTAGTACCCTCTAGGCTCTAGGTCTATCTTGGATAGAGTCTCCACCTCTACCCTAGAACTCTCTCATATCAAAACAGTTTTGCCTCTCATTGAGGATAAACTCACAATATAGTTTCCTCAAAGAATATAATGGAACCTCAAAATTATTACAAGGTGGTTGGTCAAAGACCATCCATCACCTATCCCAAAAAGCATTTTTTATCCCCAAATAGCTACACCTATGTATAGGAAACCTCTTTGAATTAAGACATAAGGTCTCACCCATTTTGGGATCAATAAAGAGAGAACATATTTGTGCTTTACTTATGTTTTTTTTTCACTTCCTTATATGATAACCCACTAGCATTAAAAAAATGACATCGATCCCTATAGCTTCCCCATTTTGTAAATTGATTGGAAACTTCATTGGCACTACTAGCCAATGATTCTAGGGTTGTGGCAAGGGATGCATGATGCTAATGCTTGGATGCCTTTAGTCTATTCACTAGTCTAGCTATTTTGGTAGTGTTTTGTGTTAACTGGTTTATCAAATCCTCCTGTGTAGCTTGTGAATAGTCTACTAGAGGAGCTAGAGGGTTTGGTTGTGGGTTCTCCTATGGGTTTTTCCCTAAGTTTACATGAGGTGTGTCTTGTCGGGGGCAGTATTTTCAAAATCTGATATGCATTCATAACAAAAAATTAAATTAAATTAAAAACAATGAATTTACATTGTAATTGCAAGTATAATTTATCAAATGTATAAAATAGATGAAAAAATTTGATCTCATACCTCTTTCCATTGTTGGTGTGTTTGATTTTGAGAACCTTGTTTGCGTATTTTGTTATTTAAAACCCTCAAAGTGCTTTTCTTGTGATCGTGGGTGAAAATGACCCAGTTGACTGCAATCAATTTTTTTATTGATAGTAAAATGCATATGAGGTTTTGAAAACTAAACCTCATATGCGATTTTTCTTCATTTAGGATTGGCAAAACAAGCCTAAACACGTACGAGATTTTTAAAATTTGAAATAACCCATGCACGTCTTATGTTTTTCTAATTTTTTTTGGGGGGGGTGTGTCCACTTTTTTGCACACCATCTTGGTGCACACATCCAATATCTCAATACAAGGTTGAACGCTGACTAATAAAATAAAAGAATGAAAATTGACTATGATAGAAGGGCATATGTCGATTACATCAGACGAAAGGAAGAAGGATGAAAGCATTACAGAGAACAAATAACAAAGAACAAATAAAAAAAAATTAGTTTCATAATTTTATTGAAGCATTAACACGATAATTGACAGAAATTAAATGAGGACAAAGCATCTCCAACCTGGAGTCCAACGTGCAATGAAGACTTCCAGACATTGCAAAGATCCACCCCTTTCCTCAAAAGGATTCCAGTGCCACTTCAAAACCCCCATGTCAATTTCAGAATCCAAACCCAAACCCCCAAATGTTTCCCGAACTCATTCCAAAACCCAAACCCCAGGATTCACAGAAGAAATTTTTCACGAGAGCACACAAATTTTCTTCCCCCTTCTTTTTTGAAAAACCAGGGAGATCCTTTTTCCAAAAAGTAACTCCCCATTCGAAAATGCATGCAAGATACCTCCCACTAATTCCAATAATTAATTATGTTTCTTAACTCCCTTTTACACATTCAAATAATTTAATTTTAAAACAAACATATATAAATTGGTTTTTAATATATTTTAAGAGCACAATTAAAATATCAAATTAAATGTCTTATATCCCAATTTAATTAATCATTTTCAAAATTAGTTAAATAATTTAAATCTTTTAGCTCAACAAATTAATTTAATATGATGTTGCTACAATTTTTTCTTTTATTACTAACTGTTTATGGTGAAAATGGATAACAGCAATATTGAAAGGCTAAATGAATTCAACCACAAAACCCTAGCCTAACAACAACAAAGATCCACCATAACATATGAAGATTACCTAAGACAATGCAAATCAAATGAAATCATAAAGATTATACCATCACATGTCCAATAGGGTTTGAATCTCCATTGATCTTGCTTGATATATTGGCTCTCAAATTTTATGTGTGCACAAGAGCTCAACAAAGAATGGAAATGTGGTTGCAAGTAGGATCGCATATGAAAGTTTGAATACTAGTATGCTTGATTAGAATGTATATGTCCAGGGGATTGATAATGAAGGAATTGTCTCCTTATATAGAAGACACTATAAGAAATGGAGGGATAAGATTAAGAGGTGTAAAAGATAAATGGTCGGCTATGATTAGAGGGTAGGTAGAAGAAATAATAAAATAATGAGAGGGTAGGTAGTGTAGGAATTAAGAGATGAATGACATGTGTCATAAGTAGAAAAGGTTAATGGATTAATTAAATAAATAAGATATTTATTTAATTTAAGAAAAGGATAATTTAAATAAATAAAGGTATTTATTTAAATGAGAAATAAGACTAGAATAGAATAAATGAATTAATTAAATAAATAAGGATTTATTTAATTAATAGGAGAATTAGGCTAAAGTAATTAAATAAATAAAGATATTTATTTAATTAGACATGACAATTTTAGGTTTCTACATTTTGCCCCTCTTTGAGACAATGCAGCTTGTCGCGTTGTTTCAAAGAAGATAATATGAACTTATACAAAGTTGCCCCAAGATGGGAATGATATGCCCCCTCAAGAGATTGGATGAAAATGTTTGGAAAGATCATAGACAATCTCTTGATAAGAAAGAAAGGCTAGAATGGATTGACCGGATAGGATAGAGTGACAGAGTTACAAGATAATGAAGACTAACTCAGGAGATGAGGGCTAGGGCTAGAGCAGGCTATAAGATAGACCACGAGGGGAAAGCATCCTCATTGTCATCCACACATCCAAGAGATCATAGTGCAGAGAGAGAATAGAGTAGCAATAGTCAACAACGATGGCATTGGTGCATAGATTCGATCACGTTCGCTGATTTCAGAGGCCAACAGATGCAGGCGAGCTAGTGAGTACCGAAAAACCTCCTTGTACTTTGTTGTATTAATTGTTGTCATAAATTCATGCTAGGTAGGTAATAAATGCGCTTTAGAAAATGTCAAGCGGGGGGAAAAATGTTAAGGTGCGTCTACATTGGTGCCAAGTGTGTCTGGGTAGGCTAGGCGTGTTTGTGTCATGAATACATGTTTATGTCTTCAAGGCTGAATCGATAGTTCTGTGATGAACATAACACTATCGATTGGATAAGCTACTGAGAGGATACACTCAAGCAGGTCCTCTAGGGAAGACTAGGATAGTAGATAGGGCTAGGATTGACAATTCTGTGATAGAACATACGTTGCCAATTAGGAAACTACTCAAGAGGATACACTCAAGCAGAAGCCCTAGGATAGGATAGATCAAGGCACTTTGTGATGAACAGGGAATACCAAGATAGAGTACTTTGTGATGAATAGGGAGTACTAAAAAGAGCAACACTTTGTGATGAACAGGGAGTGTAAATATGAGTAGCACTTTGTGATGAACAAGGAGTGCAAAAACACATAGTACTTTGTGATGAATAGGGAGTACCACTAGGATAAACAGTAACACTTTGTGATGAACAGTGAGTGTCACTAGGATAAAGAGAAACACTTTGTGATGAATAGTGAGTGTCACTAGGATAGAGCGCCCTATGATAGATATAAGCACTAGGATAATAACCAACATTTTGTGATGAACAATGAATGCCACTTTGACTGACACAGCTGATTTATTTGACTGCAGGCGTATCTACCTATACTGGAGTCACGAGAGAGATTCCCATTGACTTAGAGTTTGTGAGCAGAGCTGACAATTGTGGATAGAGTAGCGGTTCAGGCTATGGGCCTGCAACATATTTTGTATGTGCTTGAGTTTTGGGCGAACATGGGATTGTTGACTACATTAGTTGAGAGATGGCACTCAGAGACTTGTATTTTTCATTTGTCGATGGGTGAGATGATAGTCACCTTAGAGGATGTATATAGGATTCTGAGGATACCAATTGATGGGGAGTTAGTTCCTTAGGATCAAGACAGAGATAGGGATGCACTGAGATGAGTGTTCTAGGATCCAGGACTAGAGATGAGTGCTGGACATGTGGCTTGGGATACCATGACATGAACAAGATTGGCACTACTAGCGGTGCTAGTAGGAGTGACCAATGGGTTAGGAGCTTTCAGAGACCATCACGGATGAAGACGACCACTGGAGGAAGGGACAGGAGACAGGCATCGAGCGGTGGGGTTATGGGTCCTCCACCACCACCAAATAGAGGGGATATGAGAGATGATCCAGGGGCGGGTCCTTCTAGGGCTCAGACTCCATCAAGGCTAGGTGGCTCTGAGGGAGGGAGTTCATCGTAGCCTTAGAGGGCTCCCTATGTATCAATTTTGTACCATTTTGTATGATGACACCTCTAGGTGATTGTAGCCATATGATTTTGACATCATTGTATCATGACACTTATGATTATATATATATATATATTAGATTCATCCTTGCGGTAGCTATATGCATGTGTACCTATGTGATGAGATGTTTCATGATGCATGTTTCTATGTGATGGTTATGTTTCATGATGTATGTTTCTATATGTTATGCCAATGCAAATATGAATGTATGAAATGCAGATGAATATGATAATGCAAATGATGAAATGCATGAGGAAAATGTAGAATGTGCTAACATGTGTTGTGTGCAAGATGTGATGCAATTGTGATATCTATATGTATGTATGAAATACTAATATGTGATAATGCAGGTGCAACTACATGAGATGGAAATATTTTTGGTGTGTCATTATACTCAGTCATATGATAGCGGACTACATGGACTCGAGAAGGATGATGGAAGTCAATCAAGAAAGGGGGATGAAAGATAGAAGATATGAAAGAGCTTCTTGTGCATTATCATCATTGAGCTTTATTATGGCAAAATAGGTTATGACAATCGAGGCATATGTTTGACTCAGAAAGTCATTGTACCCATTTGCATGGAGATAAGATAGTCACAAACAAGGAATGCCCCAGTTCACACTAGACTCTTAGTGTCCTCATATCCTTGGACAACTCATAGCATTACTAAGAGACAATCTACAGACAACAAAGAAAATAGGAGATGATACCCCTTCCTCGCCTTTCTAGTCAAAGACATCCTGGAGATAGAATCTCTAGTCAGAGACATCTCGGAAAAGCTAAAAGACATGTCACCTGAAAGATAAAATCAAAAGAAAACCAAGACTCAACACCAACATCCACTGTAGTCCTCAGGTTTAGTGTCTCTTGTCACTTGTATAAGTCTATTTGATTGTGGTCACAATGTTTACTTTCACAAAAAGGATAGATAGCACTGAACCATAATGTTGTCTGAGTCTGTTGAAAGATCTAATTTGTTGAATCCCATTGTTGTTGCTGTGTCTCATCTAAAACTGACTGAAACCATTAAACTGATACTTTATTGCAGAGAAGATATAAATTATTGTGGATTGGCGATGCAAGTGTTGCTTTATTGTTGATTGTGCGCAGATAGACTGATGAAAACTGGAAGAAACTGTACTCCTCAGAATGTGTGATGCTCTTAGTTCCACACCCATCACTAGATGTAGGATTTGCCTTAGCCATAGATAGGAGCTGATTTATTATGAATGGATAGGGGTGAAAGGGGAGGTTTATTATGAATGGCTAACCAATCTTAGATAGATCAATGACAAGCCATGATGGGAATGGGTAAGTTTATTATGGATGAATAGGCTATGAGTGTGTGCAAAGTGAAAGGATGAAATGGAATCCTGAAGGAGGGAGGAGCAATGTCTCTACACATGGCGTTGGTAACCCAATTTTCACCATGGTACTTGCCCAGGGTGCCACCGAAGTGGTTTTCACCGTTAGACGAAATGTTTTTCTGTTTTCCAATTTTTTTGTGTCACAAGGCACCTGTTTGTCAGGTTTTCACTAAGTAATGATTTTTTATTTTTATGATTTTTTTGTATTTTTGAATTTTTTGAATTTTTTTATTTTTTTTGTATTTTTGAATTAGGGTATGATGAAGAGCTATGTTTAAAACCTGTGAAGGTGCATGCTATTGATAGGATCCTCTAAAGGTTCACCCTATGTGGTTGAGATTTGATATGCATGAGATCCATAGGCTTCTATAATGATGTAAGGACCAAGCCAATTTGGTTCGAATTTGCCCTTCTTCTCTCTATCTTGCTGATTTTTAGGATTTTTTTTGAGAGCTGAATCACCTACCTCAAATGTGCAAGGATTAACCTTATGATTGTAACTGCAACGTTCTTTGATTGAATGATGTGTAGCTCGAGTGACTATCTTCCTTGATAAAGGAACTGAGAAAGAATTACTAGTGTGTGGACTACACAAAGACACCTGTAAGACAAACTTTTTGACTGTAGATATAGACAAGAAGATGAGCAAGTTACAGGATGAGATCAATAAACTTGTAGATAATTTTGTTAACTCACTGGATACACTATCAGTTTTTAGGAGAAGATAAATTTTTTTGAAGAAGAACTACTTAAATTGGAAAAAGAGAAAGAAAGAATAGTGAATAAGGCAAAGCATTTGAGATCAAAACTAAGTCCAAGATTGGACTATCTAGCATCACTACGAAAGGAAATATCTGAGGCACTAATACAGGGAAAGGAAACATCAGCAAAGCATTTGCAGCATCTCACCGGTACAGTGAAGAGAACAGAGACAACAATAAAGGATAGCAAAAAGTTTATGGATAGTATAAACTTGATTTTGGAAGATCTTTTTCAAATTGTAACCACCCAGTTATAAGGGTGAAACTACAAACTCTACTAACATCTTGACAACCTTTGTCATTGATGCGAAAGGGGGAGTAGTGGAATGAGAAAGTTCAAAACATAGGAATCATATGCTGAGGGGGAGCTCACACATTTTTGGTAACATTTTTTTTGGACTTCACATTTTTGGATACATTTTTGAAATTTCTCATGAGTGTTGCCATCAATGCCAAAGGGGGAGATTGTTGGCATATACACACTACAATGAGACATTGTATGTGATTGAAGGTTTTGTCATTGATGGCAACCTTGCAATCCTATGGCACCAACAAAAGCATTATATCGGCATCAGCAGATCACATTCTACACTGGCACTCAGGACACTGGCATCGACACAGAAGAAAGGAAGTATACCGGCACAGAGGCCGACAAGATTTTGTTATATTATATTTTTTGTTTATTATTGAAAAAATTTGTAAGCCGACTTGGAAAATTGTAAAATGACTCTTATATATAAAAGAGATCATTGTAGACATTTAGGAGATGTAAGCATTAAGGAAAAATATTAGGCAAACCTATTATGCGAAATATAGGTTAAGGGGTATATGTAAAGAATAGAGCAGGAACCGGTACTAAATCTAGCATTGAAGATGCTATTGTAAAGTAGTACAAGATATTGGATTTGTATAATCCTCATTGTAAGTCAATGAGACTTCCCTTTGAGCAGTGAGCTCTAGGCAATTGGCCTTCGTGCATGTGCAGGCCCCTATTGTAAGTATTATTCTCTTATTGGCCAGTGAGTGAATATTGTGGGTCACAAATCCCACCGAGGTTTTTCCCACACCGAGTTTCCTGATTAAAACCTTGTGTTATGGTGTGCTTTTCATGTGGATGTTCTTGATTCTGTTTATTGCATTATTTCTTGCATATCGGTACACTGTTATATTATATTCTGCATGTTTTAAGTTAAGAAATTCTAAACACCAGTTAGATACTGATTCACCCCCCCCTCTCACTATTTGTGGGATTCCTAACATGAATCACCTACCTCAAATGTGCAAGGCTTAACCTTATGATTGTAACTGCAATGTTCTTTGACTGAATGATGTGTAGCTCGAGTGACTGTCTTCCTTGATAAAGAAACTGAGAAAGAATTACTAGTGTGTGGACTACACAAGCCTGTATGCATGTCACCTGAAGAAGTTTGGGCATCCTAGATAAAAAAGTCCTTCAAGGAAGCTCCATTAAAGGTCCATGGTGTATCACCAAAATGGGATGGATGTTTGGAACAAGTGGATGAGTGATGAAGGTTTATGATTGTGAAAAGAAGTGAAAGTAGGATGGCATGATGGAGACTTAGGATCAACAAGTATGATTTTTGAATTGGAATTTTAGAACTTTTGCCCCTAGTTATTTTGGTATTAGGGGAGATCAATTCTTGTTCTTTTTTCTTCATAGGATTTTTGCAGAGTCCAATAGCTTTTGATTTTGATTTGGACTGAAGGATTTTTCTTTATTTTGACTTTTAAATTTTTTTGTTCATAGCTTTATTTTTGATCTCCAATGAGTAAGGGCTTTTGTAATTCTTGTTGATCCAAGTCTAGGAGAGGAGTGGAAATGGAATGAATGGATGATATGGTAAAACTATGTGAGTTCTCGAGAGGGTTGGCGATACGCTCAATATATTCTTTGTTGGAATCAATCATAGGACTATTGATATCAAGAGCTTCTTGCACCACTAGAGGCGATTTGCATTCAGACTTAGTAGCCACAACACTAGGTGGTTCACACCTAGTTCCCTGGTCTTGCATACTGCTTATAGATTGTTCCTGTTGAGTGAATGTCTTAAGAGATAGTGGGAGTTGATCAACATGAAAGATATACTCACCACATCCCATATCTTTAAACTTGAAAATTTCTTTGATCTCTAATTGTTTTGATGTAGAAGCTTTCAAGGATTCCGGATCCACATATGTTGAAGATGGAACAACTTTTCGATTGGCTGGAATTGTTATTTCTGATCTAGGTCGCAGATTGTTGCAATATGTGAATGGATTTGGGTCAGCTTTAACAATCACTTCAACTCCATTGTGTGGAAACTTGACACATTGGTGATATGTAGATGGGACTTCCCTCATTTCATGAATCCAAGGACATCTTAGTAATATATTGTATGTGAGATCCAGGTCTAAGACTTGGCAAACCACATCCTTTGTAAGTGGCCCAACTCTGAGAGGCAAGGTGACTGTGCCTTTGGATGAATGCTCTTCATCATCATATGCTTTGATGGTAATTTTGTTTGTAGAATTCATAGCTTTATCTGAATATCCCAATTGTTTAATAGTGCTCAATGTACAAATGTTTAGACCTGCTCCTCCATCTATCAAGACTCATTTTATTCGATGTTTGTTTAGGAAGGCTTCAATGTGTAAAGGTGCATTATGTGGTTGGCTCATGGAGGTGTCGTCAGCTTCTGTGAATGTAAGGGAGTGTGAAACAAAAAGGTATCCCATCATGGCTTGAAAATGGTCCACGTTCAGATCAGTGGGGATGAAAGTGTCTCTCAAAGTTTTATCAAGAATGGCTTTATGTGTAGGGGATATGTGTAAGTGCTCAAGGATGGAGATGAGCGCAAGTGTCTTCCCTAACTATTCTACAAGGTCATACTGAGCTTTGGTTGATGAAGAAGCGGTGTTTTTAGCTGGAGTACCTTGCAAAGTGAATTTACCTCGATGAGTTGTAACATTACATTCAAAGGTAGGTTCGGAAGAAGATCTGATGCCTTTTAGGACAATCTTGGGTCTTTGGGTAGAAGTCTCGAGCGTTTTGTCCTTGATGATAATGGTAGAGACATAATTGTCCATCGAAATGTGATTGATAGTTGAATCATAGTTATAAGATGCTCTGGTATAGTTGGTTTGGTCATCTGTGGCTTTAGCTTTTCCCTTGTCATGTTTTGGGAATGGTTCCTTAAACATCTCATGTTCTTGATTGGATGAGTGTCCTTCAATCTCAATGTCACCTCTGTCAATAAGATCTTGTATGATGTTCTTCAGTCGGTGACTATTTCCTATTTTATGTCCTTTGCTTTTATGAAATTCACAATACTTATCATCATTCCACCAATTTGTTTTAACCTTTGGCTCATATGGAGGCAGATCTGGAATTGTTATTATTTTGTTTGCCACTAGCTTCTTGAAAACTGACTCAAGTGGTTCTCCCAATGGGGTGTACTTCCTTCGTGATTTGGAAGTTGTTTGAGTATTCACTTGATTTTTTGTAGAGATTGATCCAGAAAAAATGATTTTGGGTCGTACTGTATTGGCATCAACAACACCATCATTGACTGTGTTTTTTTTAATTCCAAAATCTTGGCTTATCTTTTCCTTTAAAGTCCTCTTTGTTTTCTTTGAATATTTTGATGACTCCTTGCTCAATTAGGACCTTCTCTGTTGCTAAGCCTCTTTCAATGACATCCTTGAAGGTAGAAAAACAATCTTTTCTCAAGACATAACCAATGTCTATGTTAACATTCTGGGTGAACATCTCTACCATTTGTTTTTGTGGAATTTCACAAGAGCATCTGCTGGGTAGATTTCTCCATCTTTGTAAATATGATGAAAAAGATTCTCCATCCTTTTGCTTGGTGTTGCACAGAGTGGTGATTGATATGTTTGTCTCTATGTTGTATGAGAAATGTTGGATAAATGCCTCTGCTAAGTCACCCCATGACTTAATTCCAGGTGGGAGTTGGGAGAACCATTCCATAGCTTGATCACCTAAGCTCTGTGGGAATAATCTCATCAAATATGTCTCTTATGCTGCTACCTCAATGCAAGCTATGAAAAATTGTCTTATATGTAGGATCCCCTTTTCCTCTGTACTTATCAAACTTAGGTGTCACAAAATATGTAGGAAAAGGAGGCATTGGAATGCTTTTGTCAAATGGATAGGGACATATGTCTCTCATTGTGTAAGTTGGCTTCGGTGTATTTATGTCCTCCATTTTTTTTGTAAGTCCTTAATTTGCTGTTCCAAATTGTTCTTAGGTGGAGACCGACTTCTTGGACCATACCCCATGCCTGAACCACCGGGTGGAGGAGGAGCATGTTGCATATATGGATGGTATTGATCATACACATGTTTATATGGAGGAGGTCTATAATGATACTACGCATATGGACCACTTGGTATAAAGTCATAATGAGGAATGGAATATCTACTTTGTCCATGTATACCATACTCTACTGGAATGTCATGAGTTTGTTCTAGTGTGTTGCCCCTAAATTTGACACGGGGTTTCCTTGTGTCCGAATTTTGATCGTGCCTTTGAATATCCAATTGCTTTGGTGGTTGATCCTTAGCATTGGTATGTGATTGAGCATATTTTTCTGCATAAGACTTCCATAATGGTTTGTGAAGGTGAATATCATATGCTTGACCATGTGTGTATGGGACCTCTGGTTTTTCAAAACAAAAATGATGGTGATTCAAGCACCATATGTGGTCCTCTATTGCCTCCAATATTAGGCCTCCTTTGATCCATGTTGAGGTGAGGTTGTTGCAAAGGTCGATTTTCCATTATTTGAGACATTTCAAAATCATGAGGGATCTTGGCTCCACTTTGTGCCATCACTTGTAAGAAATATTGTCTATCTCTCCTCATTATTTCCTCAACCAATCGATTGAAACGGGGATCCATAATGGAGTCTTCCACTTCTGCTGAATGTATTGAAATGTTGTCCATATTGTCATTGTGTGTATCATTGTTGTTTGTAGTGTCCATGTGCTCAACATTTGGAATGTTTCTATAGGCATCCATGTCAGGTAATGTAGTATGATCAGAATTGAAAAAGATATCATTGTCATACTCATAGGAACTCATGTTTGTGGACTCTTGAGCCTCTTTAGCTTCTCTCCTAGATTTTTGGGAATGAGTTTCAACCATGAACTAGATGTGTGAGACTAGATGAAAATGGAAAGAGTATGGAAGACCAAGAGTTGGATGGAATGTAAATGAATCTGAAGTGTACTTGCAATGTCCAAAGTGTAAGACCAAGTATGTATGTAGTAGAGTAGGTGTGGCTTCCAAAGAGATGATAGTTTCTCTTGATGAGGTAAGTTGACCTTGACTCTAAGTAAGACCAAATGAGACCCAAAGGTGATAGACCTTGATGAGGGACCACTTAGAAAAATTTTGTTGTATGTAGTGTGTTGACAAAGTATGATGAGGACAAGAAAGTGACCTTTTGACTCAAGTTTAAACAAATGTGAATGTAATGCAAGATGTAAAGCAATGATGGACTTTGTGAGACCCAAAGACAGGTTGAATTCTAGATGAAAACCTGAAGAGATAGCTTAGGAAGCTCAAGAATTCTAAAACCGACTGCTCTTGTTTGTTGGATTGTAAATTTTTTCAATTTGTGAAGTTGTTTTGTTGTGACCCAATCTGAAATTTTGACTGTATTTCCATGACAAGAGGACACAATGTTGATGAAGACTCAATGTTTGTAAGTGTTTAGACTCAAAAATGACTCAAAGAAAAGTGTGGTGTTTGATGTAAAATTGTTTTTCATACACTTGAAGACACAAAAGACACAATGTTTTGATGTTTGGTCTTAAATGTTTGAATGTACAAAACAAGACAAGCACAATTCTTATGGTTGGCCAGGACAATAGTTGTTGATCCCACATGAGGCTATGCTATTTAGAGTGGACACTTAGATGCTTGACCCCATTGGCTCCACCCTCAGCACTCACTTCTTAGGGCAGCCAAGCATTAGTCCCCATGAAAACTCCCCATGGCGAATTTTGTATCTCTACTAAGAACCGTATGTGTGTGGGCCGCTCCAGAGGTTCGACCTCCTACCCCAACAACTAGAAAGATTTTGGCTTCTAAAACAAAAAGGTGCTAGTAAGGGCATCCGCTCGTGTGGCCATACATGCGGCACTTGCAGCTCTGTAAATACAGAAGGCTCCCAGCTGGTAGGGGTTACACCTTACAACTGATCAAATAAATTTGATCAAACGGGTTTATGGGGAGACATAGTGTCGGTATGAACTAATCAGCACACGTTATCCATAGTTTTCACCATGAATACATTTGTTTATAGTGGCTCGGAAGAGGTGGGTTTTCCTTGCTACCACTTGGGTCGTTCTCTCCTCACTAGTAGTCCTAATGACCACACGGGGAGATAGGCCCTCTAAAGATTAAACAAAAAGAGCCTATTGCTCAAGACACAAAAGACACTGGTTCAATTTTAGTGCACCAATTGAAGTGTTTGATAATCTATGAAAACAAGGCACACAATAAAGATCAAAAGAAAATCCTTGTCAAGGTCCTGCAACAAAGATTTGTTAGTAGTTTGGATTGTTTCAAATGATCACCCCTTCTTGCAAGCACACAAGTTAGGTAAAATTTAGATCCAAAAGACTTTGTGAAATAGGGGCCTTCAACAATGCGTTTTGTTGACAAATTCAAATATCTGATTCATCACAAAAAAGACCACCTGTTAAATTTCAAGAAATTTCCAAAAATGTAAGAAAATCTAAAAAAATTTATAATTTTCTCCAAAAATTAATTTTTTATGAAAAATCATAAAAAATCATATAAAATGCAAAATGGATCCAAAAAATCTGAAATTTTTACTGGACACTCCTTATGACCTTCCAAACCTGCATAAAACAATTCTTACAAAATTTCCAAGTAGTTTGTGAGATATGAGCAAAATAATGCAAAACCCTAATTTTCAAAGATCCGATTTTTTAGGAATGATTTTGCATCAAATGTAAAATCACAAAGAACATATCCTATGTATAATGTGGAGATATTTCCAAAAATGTAAGAAAATCTGAAAAAATTCTCTAATTTTCTCTCAAAATTAATTTTTTATGAAAAATCATAAAACATTCATATAAAATGAAACCTTGATCCAAAAAATCTAAAATTTTTACTGAACACCTCTGATAATTTTCCTGACCTGTAAAAAACATTTTCTGCCAAAATTCGAAGTCGTTTGTGAGATCTAATCAAAATAAGGAAAACCCCTAATTTTTAAATATCTGATTTTTAGGGAAATATTTTACATCAAAATTAAAATCACAAAGAACAGATCATGTGTATAAATCAGAGAGCTTTCCAAAAATATAAGAAAATCTAAAATATTCGCTAATTTGCTCTCAAAATTAATTTTTTATGAAAAATCATAAAAAAATCATGGAAAATGTAAATGTGCTCCAAAAATTCTGAATTTTGGATTGAGAGCTCTTAATACTGTCCTCAACCTAAAAACAAAATTTGGTGCAAAAATTCTTAGTCATTTGTGAGATGAGATCAAATCTCTCCAAGAGCTTGATTTTGTGTCCAAAACCCTAGCTGCACAAGGTTATTCTCCAAATTGTTTTACAAAACAACAATATAGGGTTAGAAAAACATAGATTTAACAAAAATCCATGTCCCACTGGGCGTGCCAAAATTTTTATGGTGAAAATGGATAACAACAATATTTAAAGGCTAAATGAATTCAACCACAAAACCCTAGCCTAACAACAACAAAGATCCACCATAATATATGAAGATTACCTAAGACAATGCAAATCAAATGAAATCACAAAGATTATACCATCACATGTCCAATAGGGTTTGAATCTCCATTCTTCCTATCTCCATTGATCTTGCTTGATATATTCGCTCTTAGATTTTGTGTGCACAAGAGCTCAACAAAGAACGGAAATGTGGTTGCAAGTAGGATCGCATATGAAAGTTCGAATGCTACTATGCTTGATTAGAATGTATATGTCTAGGGGGTTGATAATGAAAGAATTATCTCCTTATATAGAAGACACTATAAGAAATGGAGGGATAAGATTAAGAGGTGTAAAAAATAAATGGTCGGCTATGATTAGAGGGTAGGTAGAAGAAATAATAAAATAATGAGAGGGTAGGTAGTGTAGGAATTAAGAGATGAATGACATGTGTCATAAGTAGAAAAGGTTAATGAATTAATTAAATAAATAAAGATTTATTTAATTACTAGAAGAAGTGGGCTCAATTAAATAAATAAGATATTTATTTAATTTAAGAAAAGGATAATTTAAATAAATAAAGGTATTTATTTAAATGAGAAATATGACTAGAATAGGATAAATGAATTAATTAAATAAATAAGGATTTATTTAATTAATAGGAGAATTAGGCTAAAGTAATTAAATAAATAAAGATATTTATTTAATTAGACATGACAATTTTAGGTGTCTACACTAACATTAGTAAATTAAGCTATTAATTCATTTAATGTATTAATATTAATTTTCCTTTTAACCCCAAAATTAAATAAACATAAAACTACACTCAAGGATGATGAACTAAGAACCAATGAAAATGAAGACTCACAGGACATGACCAGACAACCACAGGGCTACTTGACAATAATCTCATTCCTGTAGGAATGATGGTCACATCAAGGGTTTGACTGATAACTCTAGTTTTCAAAATTACTATTGGGTCAAAGATCATGCTCAGACCTGAAGATTCAGGTGGAGTTGATGCTTGATACCTGCAGCTACATAAACACGCTGTTGAGCATATGCATATAATCCAAATAACATCATACCATGAAAAAGGGAATGGAAGAGACGTATCTTGCTCATAGAGAGAAATGTGACACTTTTCCTTTTTCACCCGAGCACATCAAAGATAATAAGCAATGTACATTAGATCAATAAGCATCCATAAGCATAATGATTTTTTCAATTATAACAACACATATAATCCATCACAGTAATCATCTAAATAATTAAACATAAATAACATCATATGATCACATCATAGTCAACATAATGAAAATCATCATTACTCCAACGAGCCATAGAGCATAGGGCATGAATATCACATATAAATAAAAAAGATACAATAAACATCATATCTAAAATCAAAATCGACCAACGCCAAATAGGGTGCCACAAAGAATCTCAAAACCACAGAGTTTGAAAAGCCAAAAAGAGAGTAGGCACTATATCCTCTTCCCCTAGTGTCAAGCTTACTCTTGGAAGCCTGCAAAGTGGAAAGGATAGAGCTCATGCATACGAGAAACCTCTTCCTAGGTAGAAGAAGAATCGTCATTAGGATCCCATTGGACTGTGACCTGCTCAATATCTCTACCTCTGAGAACCCGATACCTATTCTCTAGAATGCCCACGGGCTCAAGAGCTAGCTGCTTGTCCTCGACCTATAGAGCAGTCCAATCAAGAATGTAAGAAATATTAGGGTGATACAGACAAAGATTGAAACATGGAAAACATCATGAATGCGTGAGAGAATAGGCAACAGAGCAAGTCCAATAGGTGAATGGATCAATCCTCTCTAAAATCTCGAACAAACCAACAAAACACAGTGCAAGCTTAGAGCCCTTTCCGTAATGGATTGTTCTTCCATGAGCGCACATGTAAGAACACTCGATCACCAACAGAAATGATGATCCACCCTATGTGCATCGATGTACTTCTTTTTCCAATCCTGCATTACCACTAAATGCTCTCTGATCCTCACCACCTGCTACTCCATATCTAAAAGCATATTGGGACCCAGATGCACCCTTTACTCTAATCGATCCCAACTCAAGGGAGTCCGAAAAGGACAACCATATAATTCTTGAAAGGGAGCCATACCGATGGAAATGTGGTATCCATTATTATAAGAGAATTCCACCAAGTATAGGTAGTCCTCCCAATGGGACTGCTGGTCCATAATGTACATCCAAAGCATGTCCTCTTAAACATGGTTGACTCTCTCTATTTGTCCGTCAGTCTCAGGATAATAGGATGAACTAAAGTTCAACTATGTACCTAATGCCTACTAAAGAGATTTCCACAAGGCTAGAGTGAATACAAGGTCTCTATCAGATATGATCTTTCGTGGGATCCCATGAAGCCTAACAATATCTTTCATGAAAATGTTGGCTATTGATGCTACATTGTAAGAAGACCAAACAAGAAAGAAGTGTGCAACTTTGGTCAACCTATCCATAGTGGCTATGATAGCATCATGACAATGTGAGGAATTAGGTAATCCCATAATGAAATACATAGAGATAATATCCCACTTCCACTCAGGAACAAGATGCTAATGCAAAATATTTGTTGAGTGCTGATGTTCCACCTTCACCCTTTGACACTATAAACACCATGGCATAAATCTGCTATATCCCTCTTCATACCCGACCAAAAATACAACTGTCAAAGATCTGCATACATCTTCTTTACACCAAAATGAGCAGAATATGGTGCTTGATGTGACTCAGATAGAATCAAAACATGAAGACCCTTGGTAGAGCGAACATAAATACACCCCATATGTCATAAAAGGTGATCTAAATTGAGGGAATAACCAATGAATATATCCTCCAAATCTCTACCAAGCTCCACCTTGGATCTAACATCCTGATACCAAGTGTCTGCAGGGAGTGTTGCAACAATCTGCCCTCTCAAAACCACTCCAAGAGATACCACAAAAATCTCATGCCAACAATGACTAAGGGAATTTGCAATCACATCCTACTTCCCCTTAATATATTTAACCTCAAAATAATATTCACACAAGAATTACATCCACCTCCTCTACCTAGCATTCAAGTTTAGCTACGTAAAAATATTCTGCAATGAGCTATATGGAACCCAAACCGATGCCCCAAGAGGAAATGTCTCCAATGAACCAAGTCATGCACAATGGTTGCCAGATCAAGATCATGTGTGGGATAATTGAGTTTATGGTTCTTGAGTTTACGAGACTCATAAGCAATCACTCTCCCATCCCACATCAAAATTGCTCCTAACCCTTCAAAGGACGTATCTATGTAAGCCATGAAATTAGTAGATGGGTCAGGAACTGCCAAAATAGGCACATTGGTCAACCTCTCCTTAAGGACCTAAAAATATTCCTGACACTTCTCTTACCATAAAAAATTCTTCCCTTTTCTCTGCAGGGAAGTGATAAGATGAGCAATCCTCGAAATCCCTTGATCAAATTGTCGATAGTAACCTACCAAACCCATGAAACTGTGAACCTCAAAAATGTTCATGGGTGTGGGACACTCGAGAATAGCTTGAATCTTTGAGGGATCCACTAGAATACCATCTCTGGAAATGACATTCCCAAGGTACTTGATCTTTGTCTAAAACAATTCATACTTTTCCACATTCACATACAACTAGTTCTCCCTTAGACATTGCAAAACCCACCTCAAATGTTCCTCATGCTCCTCCATGGTCCTAGAATAAATCAATGTCATCAAGGAACACGAGGACAAATCTACTAGATAAGTCTTGAACACACCATTCATAAGGCTTATGAAGATGGATGGTGCATTAGTCAACCTGAATGATACAACTAGAAACTCATAATGGCCATAGCAAGTGTGGAAAAATGTCTTATGAATATCCACCTCCATAATCCTCAACTGAGGATAACCTAACTTGAGGTCAATTTTGGAAAATACCTTCGCACCTTTGATCTAGTCAAATAGGTCATCAATCATTGGCAATGGGTATCGATTCTTCACTGTAACTTTATTCAGCTGTCAATAATCAATGCACAAGCGAAGAGGCCCATCCTTCTTCTTCACAAATATGATAGGTACTCCCTAAGGAGAGATACTAGGTCAGATAAACCCTTTCACCAACAAGTCCTCCAACTGAAAAATGAAGTTCTTCATGCTCATGTGTAGTCATTCGATATGGTGTGCATGAGATTGGTTCAAATTTAGGTACCAAATCAATTCTGAAATCAATGTCCCTCTTAGGAGGGATTCCTGAAATCTCATTCAAAAAGACATCTACAAAATCCTTTAACAAAGGGTTAATCATCGAGGGATACCTCCCGACTCTCATCCCACTCCAAGTCATTCATTGTCATAACAAACAACTGGCATCCCTTGTTGAGAAAATGGTGTTGTATACCTTGCATAATAATTTTTTATTGTTGTATTATTCTATTATTGTGTGAGGTGGACATAGAATTATATTACAATATCATATTCTATTTTTGTATGTAAGAGTTGTTGGCATGTTGGCATAACTGATGGTGAGATGATGATGACCGATATAGCTGATGAGAAGTTTGTTGACTTGATGAAGTTGATATGATTAGTTATTTGTGTTTTCATTTATAGCAACCATGTTTGTTTATGATTGTTTAAGTCATCTAAGTTATCTAGGCCTATCGGTAAAGCCTAACCGATAATGGAATGTGTTGGACAACAGAATCGCTAAGTTAACAGTGAACCAATAAACAAGAACATAGAAGGAGAAGGTTGTGGTATAAATCTGTGTTGATTTAAATGTTGCAGTTTAGAATATATGTTCATGACATTGTAATGAGTCTATGGTTGCAACCGCATCAAGTTTGGAGAACTGAAAAGTATGTTTGTAATTAACTGTTATGTATTTTGTGTAGGGTTTGAATACCGGTATCAGATCTTTAACCGATAATGTTTTATGGTTTGGCGATGGATCTTTTCATGATCTTATCTTAGTGGTGATATGCTAGAATCCATGTGAAGTGATAAAATTCTATTTGAGCACGTACAAGGATCAATTTTTTTGGGAAATGATGAAGTGCTTAGTAGACTATGTTAAGGGTTTGACAACTTATCACATCAATGTGCAGTGATGTGCAATGATCATTTAATGACTATAATTGCCTTGAAATTTGTTTTAATGATCTGTAATGATCTGATATGATTTGTGATGTAAATTCATTGTATCTTGATTGTAAGTTAGGGTTATGTAACAAACCTAGTTGAAAAATATATTTAGATCAAGTTTGAGAAGGTTTATTGTGTTGGTGGTCAGAGAAGAGGAGTGTGTCAAACCAGATTGAGGTGTCTGCATGTGAGAAGTAGATTAGAATTAAAAAAGGATCCGTACTAGCAAGCAAAGAGTGCTTTGATCAAATCATTTACCTGTTGTTCCCTAACAATTTGTTGGTAAACAAATTTATCACTATGAATTCTCCGTCAAAATTGACCCTGTTTGCCTGAAGAGAAGTGACAACCATTCCAATAGTTGGAGAGATTGCAATCAATTTGCAATCTTACTCTACATTTTTGAGGGGAAGCTCTCTCGTATGATGGGGGTATTTGAGCTTTTTATGTACTTTTAACCCAAAAGTACAGAAAGGAGAAAACATAGAACTAAAGAAATATAAAGAACAAAAACCCCAACAATAGACATAGGAATACTAACTGAGATTTCATAATAGATAACGATTACAAAGGGGAATTTAAGTACAATATAAGTTTAACTCGCAAATATCTCAACATATGAAGAGATGGGTAACTCTAGCACATCCAAACCAAGATACCAAAGATTGATTATGTTTCATTACATTAATTGCATGAACTATAAGAAATCCAATAGATGACAGATGATTTGCACATAGACAAAAGATATCACTAATTTGACATACGAAAGATTAGTAATAATAACTTAAGAAGCACATCTAGCACATACGAGCTAAATGTATCCTTTATTATCTTCATGAAATTATACAATCTCAAGAACTCTTCTATAAAAAGTGCAAACACAAAATTCATCAAACTATTTCTCTAAGAAATTCTCCATAGTCTCCTCTTTGTCTGAGTATCCCCTAATTACAATGTAAAAGCCTTCTATTTATAAGCTTGAGAGAATAAATAACTTGATAACCAACTCATAACCACTTTGAATAACCACCTAATCTAACCACTTTGTGTAACTACTTAGATTAACTTCCTAAATAGACGCTTAGGAAAACCACCCAGGTAAACGATTAAGAGAACAACCTTAAGTATCAACTTAGGATAACTACACAAGTGGCCACTTTTAATAACTACCTTAAAGAAACAAGTTAGGATTTACCTAACTGTTACAAAAGTGAAGTTCAAATTCAAAGTTGTTTAAGAGTGGATGACATAAGCACTTTTGAAACTTGTGACTTTGAAGAAAGACGATATTATCGATCATCATGTTGAGGTAGTTTTCAATCCTCACTATCTTCATCTCTAACAACTTTGAAAGTATTCTGAGCATTAACCATTTAATATCTTTTGTTTTCTTAATGCGCACTTGTAACTATACCACCACCTTGATCTTCGATGTAGAGGATTAGTCATTAGCCAAAAACATTCCAAGACTATAATCTTTGTGAACATTCCTAATAACATAATCCCATAACTACAAACATCTTCCTTTTGTAGAAACTCTCTCTCACCCAAACAGTATCCAAGGGCAATGTAACCAATACTACCTTTGAGGATAGAATTTTTTGAATTTATAGAAACATCTAACCTAAACATACCAAAATCAATTGAAAGAGCTATTATTTTGGCATCTACAAGCACATTTCTTGGCTTCAAATGACAATGTAGCACTCAAATGGATAAATCATGATGTAAATATTCAATGCCATAGACTACATCTATGGAAATGTTTAATAAGCACTCGACATTCTCACCCCACTTTGCATGCATGTCTAATAATGAAATACATCTCCTTCGCACACCAAGAAAGCATGTTCACACAACCGCCACACCTCTAACTGATCCTATCATATTTGCTTGAAAGTTTCTAAAGCCTTTTCAACAAATCCATTCTCTGTATATTGTGTAATCATAACATGTCATGAGATGACATTGATTTGAGGCTCTTTGTCAAACAGTTCATCGTGCCTTGTTTAGGGTTTCGCATATTGCAAACATGTCTAACATGACAATCGTAACTTTGCACTTGTATCTACCACCTTTTGCGCCTATGTTGTAATCATGGCATTCCATGAGATGAATCCATTTTGAAGCATTTTGTCAAAATTTATAAAATTTGATTTTACACTTGTAGATCAACAAATCCATTTTGTAGTTGTCGAACAATCAATTTCGATCATTGAGATGATATCTCTTTGGGGTATTCGTTTGTCCATTTCCTATAGATGCCACGGCTTGCACTCGTAGCACATCATGAGACCATATTTCTATGATACATCATGTCAAACAGTTCACATGCCTTGGCTATGCTTCCACATTTTTCATGCATGATCATAACCTATATGAAAGATCTGTTTCATGCCAGTAGGGAGGATATTCACAAAGGCTTTTGGAATTTGACTTTGCTTCTGCTAATTACTTGTGTTCGGCAAATTCTACCATCATTACATTCGATGAAGTAGTTATCATAACTAACTCTACTTTAACCATTTGAAAACAAACAAGAAACTCCTTTGTTGGTAACTTGTGAAAGTTGACCAACTTGCCAAAGTTTGAATGAATTATGAACCAAGTGCATCTCTGGTCCATCGGTGATTTGTGAAAGCTCCACAACTTTCTAATATTCAGTGCTATGATGACTTTGATGAATTAGCCAAAATAACTGATTGCTAGAATTTTTAATAGATTTATCAATGTCTTGGAAAACTTGGCTAACTTCTTAATTATATTTGAATGGCGATTAAAGTGAACAACTTCTCATTATTTTGACAACTTTTAAAAACACACAAATTAGTCGATTTCACTTTTGGTGCCAATAGTATTTGGAGAATCTCATCGCATTGACAATTAAGCATTGTGCACTAACCTGTTAACATATGATGACCATCAACTTGGACTCAATAAAGTCTTTTTGAGTGAAACCATATGGCAAGAAATATTGAAATTTATTAAGACATAAATATTTGACTAGTCAAGTGATAAATTTAGTTCAAATTTTGACTAGTGTAAAATTGGGCTAACAACTAGTTCTAACTAGGGACAAGGACTACAAAGGATGCAGAATGAAACCAAAATCACTAGTTTGCAAGCTAGTGTACTATCCATTGGGCAATAGAGTCACCAAAAAGAGGAGAGAACAAGAGAGACTTATTGGGGAGGCTAAACACAAACCAAAAATGGGGCGAACACAACCAAAACTTCAAACTAGAGTATGTACATGATAGGAAAATCCTACCCCATATTTCTCCAGGGTGATCATACAAAACCATTCACAAGATGAGAAAAATAGGCACCTTTGCAGAAAAGTGGGGTGCATCCATGTGACAGTTGTAAGCTTAGTAGGTTGGAAACATTGACAAATATGGGATGTGGAAGAATTTTGAACAACAAGTTGAGCAGCCATATCTCATCATAAATCTTCGCGCTCTCTTGGATCAAATTGGTACCATCCTGAATATTGTGGGCAACTTTTGGAATATTTTCAAGCATACAAATATCCTCTGTCTGAAGATCCTTCTGATAGTTTGAATTGGAAGAAATCAAGCCACGAATTGGACAACCTTCATATAATTTGAAATGTGAAAAAGCCTCTATAGGTGGAACCATTGAGTCTTGTTCTTGAATATTAATTTCCAATAGCATAGGATCATACTTTATCATAATATTTTCTTCCTCTTTTGCCATAAGAATTTTGAAAAATTCTTTCTCTGCAGAAGGTGAAAAAGTAGAAGGGGAGAGCACATTTGTATGTATAAAAGGTTCACTTGTGGTTTCCTCTTTGTCAGTTACAACAAAAGATTGACTACTAGTCTTTAAACATTTGACTTCATCAAAGTCATTATTCTCTTCAATAAATAATGATGGGAAAATAGGAATATCTTCTCCACAAAGGAAATCATCTTTGGAAGCATTGAGATACCAACTGAGAATAAAGACTACTTGAGATTCATCTATATTCATCTCCTCTTCATCATTTTCTTCATTCTTGGGTTGCATGCATTCCTGGAAAGCATTTGATGCCTTTTCTTCAAGCTCCTTGTCTTCAAATTGATGAAGGACTTCTTTCTTGTTGTGGTAATAATCATAATGCTCATTGCATCCATGGATGCAATCTTCTTTTTCTTCTTCACTCACTTCATCTTGATCTTTCTTTTGACAAGTACCCTTGTGAGCTAATATAGCTTCATCTTCCTCAACACATGCATAATGTGATGGGTCTTTTTCAAAACTTGGATCACGAGACATCTCATCAGGAATCTGCACATCTTCAAGAAAATGTTTTTCTCCCTTCTCTTTTTGTTCAATCATTTTCAATTTTTGAAACAAGGAAGGATGCACTTTGTTAGGATAAAGTTGCATATCACCATAAAAGATTTTCAAAAATTGAACTTGTTCAGCATCTTTAAGATCTTGATTTCTTTGAGCAACAAGTGAAACAAAAGGATCTTTTTCTTCATGATTGTTGTTGTCTTCCTCTGGTTCAAGTGAATGATCATGAGCAAAAACAATTTTGCCCGCCCTTCTTTCTCTTCAATTAGTTACAAATATTGGAGTAGAGAAGGATGGATTTTATTAGGATCAAGTTTCTTTCCGCTGTAGAAATTCTTCAAGAATTTAACCTGTTCAGGATCACTAAGACCTTGATTTTGTTGAGAAACTGGTACAGGAGAAAGATCACTTTTGTCTTCATCTTTCTTGATTGTTTCTAATTTGGGTAAATGGTCATAAGAAAGAAAATCAATCTCTTTTCCATCCTTTTCTTCAATCTTTTGCAACACTTGACATAAAGAGGGATGAATCTTATCAAGAGTAAACTTCATGCCACCATAAAAGCTCTTCAAGAATTCAAATTTTATGGGATCATCAGGAACTTGCTTCTTCTGATATAAATAGTCTTCATCATCACTTTCACTATCACTTTCCAACTTTCCTTTGTACTAAACCATTGTTCTGAATTCGATCTTTCAGATAGAGTCACCAACCTTCATTTTGAAGAAAGTACCTTAAAAATTTTGAAGAACAAAGCACACTGGTATTTCCCTCCCCAATAGAGTCGCCAAAAATTTGTTGGTAAACATATTTATCACTGTGAATTCTCCTTCAAAATCAACCCTATTCACCCGAAGAGAAGTGACAACCGTTCCAACAGTTGGAGAGATTGCAATCAATTTGCAATCTTCCTCTACATTTGTGAGGGGCAGCTCCCTCGTATGATGGGGGTATTTGAGATTTTTCTGTACTTTTAACCTAAAAGTACATAAAGGAGAAAACATAGAACTAAAGAAATATAAAGAACATAAACCCCAACAATAGACATAGGAATACTAATTGAGATTTCATAATAGATAACGATTACAAAGGGGAATTTAAGCACAATATAAGTTTAACTCGCAAATATCTCAACATACGAAGAGATGGGTAACTCTAGCACATCCAAACCAAGATACCAAAGCTTGATTATGTTTCATTACATTAATTGCATGAACTATAAGAATTCCAATAGATGACAGATGATTTGCACATAGACAAAAGATATCACTAATTTGACATACGAAAGATTAGTAATAATAACTTAAGAAGCACATCTAGCACATACGAGCTAAATGTATCCTTTATTATCTTCATGAAATTATACAATCTCAAGAACTCTTCTATACAAAGTGCAAACACAAAATTCATCAAACTATTTCTCTAAGAAATTCTCCATAGTCTCCTCTTTGTCTAAGTATCCCTAATTACAATGCAAAAGCCTTCTATTTATAAGCTTGAGAGAATAAATAACTTGATAACCAACACATAACCACTTTGAATAACCACCTAATCTAACCACTTTGTGTAACTACTTAGATTAACTTCCTAAATAGACACTTAGGAAAACCACTTAGGTAAACGATTAAGAGAACAACCTTAAGTATCAACTTAGGATAACTACACAAGTGGCCACTTTTAATAACTACCTTTAAGAAACAAGTTAGGATTTACCTAACTGTTACAAAAGTGAAGTTCAAATTCAAAGTTGTTTTAGAGTGGACGACATAAGCACTTTTGAAACTTGTGACTTTGAAGAAAGACAATATTATTGATCATCATGTTGAGGTAGTTTTCAATCCTCACTAGCTTCATCTCTAACAACTTTGAAAGCATTCTGAGTACTGACCATTTTATATCTTTTGTTTTCTTAATACGCACTTGTAACTATACCACCACCTTGATCTTCGATGTAGAGGAGTAGTCATTCGCCAAAAAAATTCCAAGACTATAATCTTTGCGAACATTTCTAATAACATAATCCCATAACTACAAACATCTTCCTTTTGCAGAAACTCTCTCTCACCCAAACCATATCCATGGGGAATGTAACCAATACAACCTTTGGGGATAGAATGTATTGAATTTATAGAAACATCTAACCTAAACATACCAAAATCAATTGCAAGAGCTATTATTTTGGCATCTACAAGCACATTTCTTGGCTTCAAATCACAATGCAACACTGGAATAGATAAATCGTGATGTAAATATTCAATGCCACTGACTACATCTATGGAAATGTTTAATAAGCACTCAACATTCTCAACCCACTTTGCATGCATGTCTAATAATGAAACATATCTCCTTTGCGCACCAAGAAAGTATGTCCACATAACCACCATGCCTCTAACTCGGCCTATCATATTTTATTGAAAGTTTCTAAAGCCTTTTCAACAAATCCATTCTCTGTATATGGTGTGATCATAGCATGTCATGAGATGACATCGATTTGAGGCTCTTTGTCAAACAATTCATCGTGCCTTGTTTATGGTTCCGCATATTGCAAACATGTCTAACATGATAGTCGTAACTTTTCACTTGTATCTACCACCTTTTGTACCTATGTTATAATCATGACATTCCATGAGATGAATCCTCTTTGAGGCATTTTGTCAAACTTTATAAAATTCGATTTTACACCTACAGATCAACAAATCCATTTTGTAGCTATCGAACAATCAATTTCGATCATTGAGATGATATCTCTTTGGGGTATTGGTTCATCCATTTCTTATAGATGCCATGGCTTGCACTCATAGCACGACATGAGACCATATTTCTTCGATACATCATGTCAAACAATTCACATGCCTCGACTATGCTTTCACATTTTTCATGCATGAAAGCTCTATTTTGTGCCGGTAGGGAAGATATTTGCAGAAGTTTTTGGTATTTGACTTTGCTTTTACTAATTACTTGTGTTCGACAAATTCTACCATCATTACATTCGATGAAGTAGTTATCTTGAAGTAGTTATCATAACTAACTCTGCTTTAACCATTCAAAAACAAACAAGAAACTCCTTTGTGGGTAACTTGTGAAGGTTGGCCAACTTGCCAAAGTTTGAATGAATTATGAACCAAATGCATCTCTAGTCCATCGGTGATTTGTGAAATCTCCACAACTTGCTAATATTAAGTGCTATGATGACTTTGATGAATTAGCCAAAATAACCGATTGCTAGAATTTTCAATAGATTCATCGATGTCTTGGAAAACTTGGCCAACTTCTCAGTTATATTTGAATGGCGATTAAAGTGAACAACTTCTCCTTATTTTGACAACTTTTAAAAACACACAAACTAGCCGATTACACTTTTGGTGCCAATAGTATTTGGTGAATCTCATCGCATTGACAATTAAGCATTATGCACTAACTTGTTAACATATGACGACCATCAAGTTGGACTCAATAAAGTCTTTTTGAGCGAAACCATATGACAAGAAATATTGAAATTTCTTAAGAAACATAAGTATTTGACTAGTCAAGTGATAAATTTAGTTCAAAAGTTCAAATTTTGACTAATGTAAAATTGGGCTAACACAGTTACAACAGTATTAAAATCGCTTAACCGGGTAGGTCCTAACAAGTCTGATATTGTAAATCCCTTGACCGGGTGGCTTATTAACTTGATTTTAAATCCTTTAGAAAGGTTACTGCTAATAGGGTAGAGCTCCTAACAGGGCTGAGATTAAAATCCCTTCACGAGGTGACTCCTAACAGGGTCTGCTCTTAACCGGGAATTATTGTAAAGCTCCTAATCGGGCTAGGCCTCTAACAGGGCGCATTCCAAAAGAGTGTAAATTTGTTTGGGTACTAATTCCCATCGTGATTTTTCCCATTTGGGTTTCCACGTGAAAAATATCATTTTTCATATGGTGGTTGATTTGTTTATGTGTGGATTTGATATTATTACATTACTTACATGTTGATGAACACATGAATGAGTAGTTTGGTTAATCTACTTTAAGTAATTGATTGAGTAGTTACTGATATTGATTTTGAACTATTTTTGAGAAGTATTTACAGATTGGTGAAAGATTGCAGTTTACTATTATTACCAATTCAACCTCTCTCAGTAATAATCAGATCCTCATAATAACAGGAGCACCTAGATGGATGTGCAACATGTAGACATTCCCTTGAATATTCTTGTAACCACTTGATGAGTTGTATTGACACATTGGTATTATTATATTGTATTTATTTAATATTGGGGAATGCAATTGTGATGAAGTACCCAATATTAAATGTGGGTCAAGGGTAGGTACTTTAAGTAATTGATTGAGTGGTTACCGATATTGATTTTGAACTGTTTTTGAGAAGTATTTACAGATTGGTGAAAGATTGCAGTTTACTATTATTACCAATTCAACCTCTCTCAGTAATAATCAGATCCTCATAATAACAGGAGCACCTAGATGGATGTGCAACATGTAGACATTCCCTTGAATATTCTTGTAACCACTTGATGAGTTGTATTGACACATTGGTATTATTATATTGTATTTATTTAATATTGGGGAATGCAATTGTGATGAAGTACCCAATATTAAATGTGGGTCAAGGGTAGGTACGAAAAATATTATATTTTATTATCACATTGTTTGGGGCACATGGTTTTCATGTAATACAACTTGGTGGTTTTGTGGGCACTTGTGTTTATAAAAGAAACCACAAGGGTAGTTGTTTGGGCTGGTTAGTTAGCCAGGTTAACATTTGTGGATGTTGGAAGCATGGCATGGGATGTGTGGATTCATGCTTATTCACATGGAGTGCTTGTTGATGGCTTGTTATGGATGGCTTTCAGAAGCTTTCTATAGTTGTATTGTAATGGACACATTGCCGATAATACATGGTGGATGATGCTTTTGGAGGATTTTTTTTCCCTCGTGAGGGTTTTCCCAGGATATATCTTGTGTCATATTTTCATGGGTATGTTGTCTATTCTTTGCATGTGGATTCTATGTGTTGATTTGATTAAGATCTAAATTGGGTTATGTGGAAATTGTCATATAATTGGCTGCAAGTTTCCTTTCAAGTGGTATTAGAGCTATTGGTATAATGATGTTTATAACCCTAGTTGGAATCCATGACTATATGTATGAATGAAAGACAAGACAAGATATGAGGGTTTGTTGTAGGTTATGGGTTGCAGATTTGTGGGCATTTGTTGCAGATCTGGTGTTATAAAAATTTATTTCAAATTGGGTTTCCATTTATTTGCATTTTGGGGGTTTTGGTGGTGGAGTTCCATATTTGACCTCGTGGGACAAAAAAGACTCCATGGTTGTGATCAAGGAGGTTGGGAGATGAATTTTGATATATGATTCGACCCGTTTTGATGATAGTCATTTGAGTTTGAATTTTTTTTAAACAGTATGGTCGTATGATTGTATCGCATGCATAGTGGCATCGTAAAAAACATTTGAAAAAATTATTACTTGCAGATAAAAATTCAAAAAATGCCTTCTCGAAATATTAAAACAAAATTTGAAAAAGCGAAAGAAAGAAAGAAAAATATATTTACAGGTAGGGGGGTCCGCAGACCCACCCCCCACCTATGGTGAATGTTGTGATAGTGGCAGTGGTACCAATGACGGTACCACTATTACTACTATTGTTAGTGCCACCAGTGGTAACGAAAGCTGGTACACTACCGGTGGTCGGGGGTCCCCACCAGTGGGGTGGGTTCCCATCGCGGGCCCACCCCCGGTGGTGAGGTTTTCTACCCCTGATAAAACAAACAAATTAAAAATTTTAAAAGCCACCCATTTTATTAAAATAAAAAATGAAATTTTTTTTTATAAAGTTTTTTATACAAGAACTTTAGAAATTTAAAAGTGTCGCCCAATAATAAATTAATATCCCATGGTTTATGGGTGGGGTTGGGTCTGGGCCGACCCCAACCCGATATTTTATTATTTAAAAATGATATGGTTTTAATGGAATATTGAGAAAATGAAAAATGTTTTTTGTGGCATATTGGGAAAATTATTTATTAGAGTTTAGGCTTGCATTTATAGCCTAATTGGCTATTTTTCTTTCACAGAGCATATATTGGGCGTATGATGTCAGATTTTCAACTTCTTATAGTGATTGGAAAGGCGATTCAACGTACTTATGGATATATGATTATTTTTTCCATATTTTCTGTTTGGATAGTGAAATGGTAGCTGGAAGCGACAGGTACCTTTATGGCTTTGAGAGGTCATAACTTGAGCATATGGAGTCAGATTTTGAAATTTGAATAGTTGATGGAAAGATCTTCGAGAGAACTACACATCGGTTCAAATTTGGAGCAGGTTTGACATGATTTATTTTCTGATATTTTTATCTGAGTTGTTTATGGTTCTTTTGACTTTGGTGAGGGTATGAGTTTATGGCATGTTACATATTGAAGATTTTGATTTGATGTCATATGTTGTACACTCAATATTGTATCTTCATTCCTTGGATGTTCACATGGTTATAAATTTTGCTTTGAGTATGTATGTTGCATTGTTGGGTCTACAAGTTGTGCAGTGTTGTAAGCAGTCTATACTTACAGGATTGCATTTATGGCTTGGATATGGGTTGTCTATGCCCATAGACCTTTCATTGTTGATGCATATTAATATTGGTGGCTTGGTTTAGTCACATGGTTTCCTGATTTTATTCTCATGGTGAGGAGGAGAGATGTTGTTACCAGGTACAGACATGATGGGGGACCTAAATGGTTGACTATGTGATGTTGATAGGCTGGACTCATTGAGTTAGATGCTTGTTTCGTGGATGTGATCATGGTGTCATGGATGTTCCTTGTGTTTAGGGACTTTGAAATGACATGTTTGGATTTGTAGGTGCTCTTATTGATGATGATTTGATTTGGATTCCTAATTGGTTATGGCAGTGTATCTTCTTGTGTTGAGGATCATGGTTACTTTGACTTTTGGGAGCTCGTGATGCATGCTTTGAGTTCTTTGATTGTTAGATGGCTTTGGTTGATTCTCATGTTAGAGGATGATTTTATCATATTGTTATGGATAACTTGTATACACTTTCAATGGGATCTTTTGACAGTGTGATGTGGCGGTGTAGGATTTGATCCTGATCGTTTATTGGTGGTTTTGTATATTCTTGAGATGGAGTTCATAGTTTACTTGATATTGTTGATATTTCAGTTCTATGTGTGTAGACCTGGATGATCTTCATTTAGGAGATGGTTATGACAATGCTATGGAGAGGTTGGTATCACGGTTCAGTGGGAGCTCGTAGTAGTGATGTATATTCACTATGTTGGTTGGTGGATGATCTTCTTAGTGTGTAGATGTTTGGAGGATGTCTTAGATCTTGTTGCTGTAGAAGGGTCTTTCACATTTGCGAGTACACTTGTAGGAGATGGCGATCTTCATGATATTTGAGGATGTTGACATTTTGAGGGCTCAAGGTCTCCTTGGTTGAGGTGTAGTTTATGCTTTCTTTTGACATGTTATCCTTGTTTGATAGGATGGTTGATATTATGTCATGATATGCTCTTGATGGCTAGCTTAGAGTTTTGGCATGATAGGGTTATTTGAATTGTTCATATGGAGCATGTTATCTATTTGAGATGGGTTAGATCATGTTATGTTCCTGATTCTGTGGTTGGAGCTTTGACATTGATCTTGGTATTTTTCTTTGCATTGGGTACATGATCAATTGCTTGATTACTTCATGGTGGTGCTATGTTGCATTTGGAGTTTGGAATGGATTGATTGGGTATAGGTACTCATGGATACTTAGAGACATAGGTGATGCTGGTATTCCCTTGTGATTAGAGTTATGCATTGAGATGGTTGACAGTTTCAACAGGAAGTCTGAGGAGAATTCACCTAGTATGGACGTGAGAGGAGATTGTTCTTAGATGAGTCACGATGACTTGGATGTCTTGGATGAGAATTCTCACTCCCCACTCTTGGTCTACTTGGTAGTTTACTACTCGAGAGGTATTCCCCATTGTTCCTTTCAGGTGCATTATGCCTATGCTTATCTTTCATAGATATGGATCTTGAGCTATGGAGATGTTTAGTTCTGGAAGGTTTATTTGAGAGATGTATGACATTAGTTATCTCCTTGTGCATTTCAGTTATTATTATGATGGTGTTTGTAGACACCTAAAAATGTCTCATTGATCATGTACTAATTATTCCTCTAATTGATTAAAAAATCTTTATTATTTAATTAAGTCAATTAAACTTATTCTTCTAAATTCTTCTAATTTTGTATTTCTTCATCTTATTAATTATTCTATTTTCCTATTCTATCATCATTTAATCATTTTACTTATTTTCTAAATATTAACTAAATATTTATTATTTAATTAATTATGGTCAATTCCCCAATTTAAATAATCTTTATTATTTAATTAAATTCCATTTCTAAATAGTTAAATAGTTTCTTTAAATTATTTAATTAGCTAATTAATTCTTCCATTTCCAAATCCCCAAATTCTAATTTCATTTAATTTCATATTCTTCTAATTTCTTCCAAATTCAAATTACATGTGCATGATTTCAAAAACCAAATTGAAAATCAAAGTCAAGTTCTAAATATATTCAAATACTAAATTGAATTAATAAATTCAATTATTTGAATAATATCTCATGCAAAGATTAAATTAATAATCTAAATCTAAACACAAGCACATGCTAAATTAATTAATTCAATCAATTAATTAATTAAATCATTTATCTCTTCAACTTCTATTTCTATCTTTCAGTTAGCTTTTTCTAAATTTAGCTCTCTATGTCATCTTCTTTATTTCCACCAATCATCCTTTTTCTTCCTTCAGTTAACTCTTTCATCAATCAATTGACTCAATTAATCTATTCAATCTATTGAGTTTCACTCCCAGAATCAACAGTTCAACTATCAACTTGCATTTGAGTTCACCTGAGTTCACACCTCTTGATCATTCTGTTCCACCTTTCAATCAATCTCATCCAATTTTCTATAAATTGAGCATCCAATCTCCATTTTCAACAATCACGAACTTTGAATCTTTGTGTCACTTGCAGGTTACCAGCACAATATCTAAGAGCCATCATACCATGAAGAGGAGAAGAGCAATGGAAGCAATACGCATTCACAGAATAGGGAGTTTTTATAAATTGAAATTATAATTCCTATTTTGCTTGATTGTATCATTTCATTGTCTGGTTTGTTAGATTTGTTGATTAGATAGGGATTCGTGATTTCCCTTGTGCTTCTAATTGATAACTTTGTTTATTTGAAGATGAATTCTAGCATGCATTACATTTTGGTGAACCGGACGCGAACTAACAACAATTTAACCTTTTTCTGTGTTTTGTGTGATTTTTGCAGATTGTACGGATTGTTCATTTTTTGCAGGTTGCATAACTTTGAAGAAAAGATTTTCCATCATGCAATCGAGCTTACATCATCACACAATCACATAGATAGAATTATGCATTCAACCCTTCGGGGTCACGCATTCGCTCTAACAGGGTCATGCAATCGCCCTGTCCAAATCACACAATCACCCTTTCTGGGTCACGCATCCACAGGGTTAATTGTTGTTTTATTTTTCTTCTGTCTATTATTTCTTCTGTATAATTTTGTCTTAAATTTGGTTAATCCAAGATCAAAATTACTTTTTTATTTTTCAGGATTTGATTAACATAGTTTATGGCAAGAAAAGTTCAGTTCAAGATTTCAGGTGCAAGAAGGATGAAACAACAAAGGAGAGAAGCCAAACGATATCAAAAAGTTCTCCAGGCAGAACAATTGATACAAGATTCAGAAGAACAACTGGCCTTAGACAGATATAATAGCCTAGTTCTTTCTTATACAATTAAATATGATCTAATCAATATTGAATGGATGATGAGGGATTTGGTTAGGGCTTCACAATTGGTTTTGCAGGTTCCTGATCGGGTTTAGTTTTCTTGTATTTTTATAATTTTTTTTGTTGTCTGCATTCTGTCATGCAATCAACATGTTAGTGTTACACAATCAAGAAGATAAAGGCACACATTCGCTCTGTCAGATTTATGCATTCGCTTTGTCAGATTCACGCATTCGCTCAGTAAGTATCACACAATCGCTTAGGTATTATTACGCCTCTGTCAAGTTCTCAGTTTCTATTTTCTGTTGGTTTATTTTGCTACTAATCTTCTGTTTACAACCTATGGTGAATTCGCAGAGAGGATTAGATTAGTAATTTTGCATGCACATCTCACAATAGTTAAAATGGACATGCATGGATAATCTCACACTTCAATTTTTAGTGCTTAAAATCAACAACAGTTAAAATTGACATGCATGGATAATCTCACACTTTGTTGTTGGTGCTTAAAATGAACATGGGCTAAAATTGACATGCATGCATCTTACACTTGGTTTTTGGTGCTTAAAAAATCAACAAATGGTTAAAATTGACATGTATGCCTTCATTCTTAGATTTGGTGTTTAAAATTGACATGCACATGTGGAACGTGAATCAGGATGCATTAGATTAAATAATTTTTTCATTTTCTTAAGGGAAAAGAAATTTTCATTGTTTCTAGGGTGGACCTACAGTTGCACTAACTGACTTTCTACTCGCCATCAGGCTTTTGGGAGAAAGAAGGAAGGTGACAATGATATCCAAATTTTCTTTTTGTTCTACATAGTGAGGGGTACCTTTGACTGGGGATTTCATCACTCCATAGAGGTAATTTGAATTGGGATGCATTGGGGATATCATCTCTCCTAGTGTACTCTCGAGCGGTTTTTTCGAGCCGCTATATAAATATACTGGCTAGGCGGCTAGAGTGTTGAGTGAATTTGATGTATGTGGGGGCCTTCCCTACACCGATAAGCTCAACTAAAGCCTTAAGTGTCTTGCTCTGAGAATCCATCGTTGGATCAGGATCCCTCGAAACCTAATACTAAGAACTAAATTAGTTGCCAAAAATCCTACGTTTAGTGGTTCTGGGAGTGCGGATCATACCCCATAGATACCCCTCATGTACCTTACATTATGAGACATAAATCCCTCAGTGATAAGATCTTCGGATCTTCAAGGTAAGGGAGACTGGCATGCCCGAAAAGTGTGTGTCATGGAGTGGAGCCAGTGCTGCCAGACTCTCTATCAGTCCATCTTGTTTTGGTATTTGGCTGTGGGGGCCTCACTGAATGGTGTCCACTATCTAGCCTAAGATTTTATTTCGTGCTTTTTTATGTATCGTTGTGATAGACTAGTATTGAGTCAGTCCCTTGGGCTATTTCAGGCCCTATCCACGTATCTCTGAATTTTCTGAGATTGTATGAAAATTGAGTCAGTCAGCTATACATACATACCAACCATTGTTCTCAGACTTGGAAAAATGCAAAACATTGTCCTACACACGAAGTTACCAAAAACAAAGTCCATTTTGAAACTGATTCTCAAAACGTCCTTACATACTTGTGACCATAGGCAGTCCCATTTACATCTTCACAGTCTTTTGCATAGTCCCATTTATGTCTTCATTATCGTCCATAGTCTTTTACATAGTCCCATTTATGTCCTCATTATCGTCCATAGTCTTTTGCATAGTCCCACTTACGTCCTCATTATCATCCATATTAGTTGCATAGTCCACCATTTATCATATACATCTAAGTCCATTATCAGTTATAGGTTCATAGCATGTGCCTTCATGGGTCTCCTAGGTGATGGTTTGCTCCCCTTCGAGCAACCTAATATAGTTCCAAATGACAGTCAACAAGAAATCATTGATGGTCTAGCTAACTTAGCTTGGGATTTAAGAAGCGCACCCCAATATATGGGAGTTATATACGAGATAGATATTGAGTCTAGGATTGCCCGTATGATTGATAGAGAGATTGAGGCCAAACAACTTCGTCAACAAATGGAAAGACTTGCATTAGAGAAAGCTAGAAAGGCTAAAAAAGTCTCACATCAAAATCCTCAATAGAGAGTCTAGTATAGTATTGCATACTTCATATTTACATCTACTGTGTAGTGTTAGGTCATCATCTTGCATAGAACCATCATCATATAGGCAATTTTAGATGCCTGTCACAAGGTTCCAGAAAGCAAAAGGAATAATGGACCCGAACAACACACAGTCTATAAACCCTACTTGGAACATGGAAATGTCAACAAGTCAACACTTAGGTACATAGACAATGTCCACCATAAACAAATTACAACAACATCTAACAAAGGAAGAAATTGAGTCTGCACAGCAAGACCCGCATGTCCTCATGATCCTAGATGCACTTATACATAGCGATAGGGATAAGTATCTTTCATTGTTAATACAAATTGGGGCAAAATTACCTGAGGATTTTGATGTCACAAAGATTTTACCACCAAGAAAAAATTTAGGTCAAGATAAGAGTCAAACACTACCCTTGACGCAAATACAAGCAACGACCTCCAGTCCTCCTCAAAACGTACCTCTCCCAACAAATGTCAATACAAATGCAAACTTTCAAACAAGCATGTCATCTTCAGCGATCAATGCTAGTATACCATCATAGAGCATACCGATAATGTCAAGTGTCTCAGCACCTATTCAAATGCAATCAATGAGTGTAACCCAACCTCCAATTTCCTATTCTATGGGATCCACATATGGTTATCAAAATGCAAATCTAGGTATTACCAATACAACAGGAACAACTCAACCAAACATGGGTTCACATATTGCCTATTTCACAGTACCTATTGGAACACACAACACACAAGGTTATAATCTTGGTACCTTTCAACAACCTCCTAGTTATGCAACCATGAATCCTTTTGTGGGACATACACACACACAAGGTATACCTTTGACATCAACAGATATTCTGACACGACAAGTATAGAGTTTGCAACAACAGATGATGACCATGCAAACTTGTAATGATAAAAAGAGCTACACAATGTAGGACTTACGTCCTTATCCATTTGATCACACATTATACATGCCACCATTCCCACAACATTTTGAAATACCCAAATTTGATAGAGTTCGAGGGAAGGGTGATCCTAGAGATCATATCAGAGAATTTTTTACGACATGTATAGAAGTTGCCTCAGAAGATACTTACCTAATGAGACTATTCCCTAAAAGTCCGGGAGGTTTGACTTTAGAGTGGTTTTCACATCTACCACCAACCATCACGTCATGGGGGGAATTAGCTGAACAATTTATTGCCAACTTCCTACACAACATGGACACCTCGGTTACTTTGATGGATTTATGTGCTGCTAATCAATACGAGAATGAAACATTTGCATCCTTCATACAATGATGGAGGGCTGTCTACAAGAGATGCAAGACAGTTATCCCAGAAACAAAGCAAGTGGATATGTTTACAGAAAATTTGATTCCTAAGATAAAATATCCGATACAAATGCAGTGTCTTAACACATTCAAACAAATCACAGAAAAGGCTCTCAAATGTGAGAAGGGCTTGGTAGAGAAAGGTCTTATTAAGTATGGCAATATCAACAACAATGACAAATCTAAGTTTTGGTCAAAAAACAAAAATGTGACCAATGATGGTATTGTAGATTCCAGAACAATAAACATAACTCAACCCGTTTTATCACTGGGAACGAGTCAGTCAATAAATCCACATACCGGGAATAACACAACCTCAACCAATGTAAATGCTATGCAAAATACAAACAGAAGATATCCCAGGGTAAACGCTCCAAGAAGAAGTTACACACCTTTAATAGAACCTATTGAGTTAGCGCTCAAAAAGTTAATACAGACAAACATGATAACTCTACCTGAAGTAAGAGTATATGAACCAGGTCCTTTCAAACCTACATGGTGGAATGACAATGATTTTTGCGATTATCATAGGACTAAAGGTCACAAAATGACAAGTTGCTACAAATTGAAAAACTTGGTCCAAGATATGATAGACCAAGGGGACATCACAATTGATATGGATAAGGCCTCAACAAACACGAATCATACAATTTTTAAAGATCCTTTTGTTAATCATGACAAGGGAATAGCAACCACATCAGGTACCCAAGACAACATGGCTAACTACACGAAAGTCTCATACGACTACACTATTCATGCCATTAGTTCAAGAGATACAACAAACAATGATTCACAAGAAACACTTGATCAAGAGGACCAATATCAAGACACTCATAAAGATGACAACCAAATTTGCATGATATCTGAAGGACCAAAGTATGATGATGATACGAATCTTTGTCTCCAGGAATAGGGGCAGGATCAACCATCTCACTCAGATTGGTTTGAAGATGAACTCATTGAACATATTATGAATGTCAAACATACACATTGCGACTGTGAAGAAGGATTTAATATAAATCTAGATAAGACAGCCTGTGATACAAATGATACAATTGCTACAATCACAATTACTCCCAGAGACAGAGACTGTGCAGTGGTTACTCGCAGGTCAAAGGTAACCTTGCAAGGGATACCACAAAATCAACCACCAGTAGTAGGGACTTACAATGTAGTTGAGAAACTTAAAAAAACTCTGGCACAGATATCCTTATTCGAACTACTGTGTATTTCACCCAATCATAGAGCTATACTGGACAAAGCACTTCAAGATTCAGTAGTGAATAGAGATATAGATGAACGTGCCTTCCAGTCTATGGTAGGAAATCTGACACAAGGTACACATATTGCATTTACAGAACAAGATATTCCTAGTGATAAATTGCTTCATAATGACCCACTACATCTGGAAGCTTACATTCACAAGAAAAGAATCAAAAGAGTACTTATAGATGGGGGAGTCGGTCTGAACATTTGTACCTTAAAGCTGGTCAAAGTACTAGGATATTCTAAACTTCACATTGATTCTTCCAAAATGATAAAAATCAAGGCTTATGATGATGAAGAATGTCCATCTAAAGGCATTGTAACATTACCTATACAAGTAGGACCAATAACGACAGAGGTCGCTTTTCAAGTCTTGGACAGAGAGCTGGGATATAACATGTTATTGGGCCACCCATGGATCTACACCATGCAAGCAATACCATCTACATTTCATTAGTGTGTCAAATTCCCATACAATGGTATTGAAATCACCATAAAGGGTGATCCAAATCCATTTCAACATTGTAATTATCTAAAAGACAATGTCAATAATCAGGTACCTATCAATCAGGCTGCACCTCTCACTACATAGTTGGAAACATTAAAGATCACATAGATACAACAAGATATTCCTACGACATCCTCCTTACAAATAAAGGATATGGGTTGTGGAGAGTACTCTATTGCAAATACTTTAAATGGGAAACATTTACCTTTTTTTCCTAAGTCCTTTGGGAAAACTCACACTACAATACAAAAGAAAGACAAACGAAAAGAAATTGTCAGATACTCAAACTCATGCTCTTTCATTAGATGGGGAGACTTAGAGGAAGAATCCTTGAACGAAGATGTTAAGCATTGGATATATAGAGAAGAAGATCATATGAAAACACCCATAATACACACAGATCAGTATGGCAATGGATTCAAAATACTCCAAAGACATGGATATGATGGTACCACAAGCCTGGGATTACAAAAGCAAGGAAGAATAGAACCTGTTGTTCCTAATGATAATCTAGGAAATCAAGGATTGGGATACAAGCATGTACAACATATCACACAAGCTAGACAACAGACCCTTGATATACTAAATCGACCAAGCAAACCATCAAATTACATATCACAAAGGAATTGGTCCACATAGGCTCTTCCATCTTCATATCAAACAAGCAATCAGGTACCTACATCACCAAGCGCATAATCAGATGGGGAAGACATGAGACAACTCTTGCAAGAACCGACCTTAGAGTTACAAAATGATGCAGTTATTGACATAACAGTACAAGCTAATGCGGAAACAGATGCAGAATTACCACCACCACCTGAATCCCACCCATGGTTATTGTCACTACTTCTACCACGAGAAGCAACTCAGGCTCAACCTAACGAAATAGATGAAGAAAGATTTCAAAGGCTTATACCTGGCTTAAGAAGGGTCACTAATGCACAAAGAAGACCAGTCAATCTACAATAGAATCAGGGATAGGAACAAGAAGAAATAAGTGATGATAGCCCATATGATGAAACATATATTGACAGTGAGACAGATTCACATGACTACGAATTCTTATCACTCCATGATTCTAGCCCACCAGAAAGTGTAATATTAAGGAATCAAATAAGGCTTGTACAAGATGAAGATACACAGAGCCAGTCAAACAATCAAGTCTTCATGTTATCCAAGTCTACTAAAGAAGGGAGTAAAGATTTACCCCTAGTACATTCACACTTGATTGATTGGGGCAAAGAAGGAAACCAACACTAGATTGGTTTGAAAATGATGAAGCAATTTCAAAATTTCTAGGAGTCGGAGAAGGATTTCTGCAAGGTGATCATAAAGACGGGTTTGCTATAGACCTAAATAGAACGACACACTTTGGAGAAGAAAGTAATTCTCAAATAGAAGATAGGATCAAACTACCCATAATGACAAAAGTGATTTGGGTAATCTTCCTATGGAAAGAGAAAGTTCAGCATTACTTACAGAGGAAACAAAAGAAGTTAACATAGCAGAAGGGGAAATTGTACATATCCATCTGGAAAAATCACTGAGCAAAGAAGAAAAAGATAGACTCATTCATTTCTTCAAACAACAACCTATCAACTTTTCTTGGTCCTATTCAGACATGTCGGGCTTAGATTTTGAATTAGTGTTGCATCACTTACCATTGATACCAGGACTTAAACCTTAAAAGCAAAAATTGAGAAAAATGCATCCAAGTATTGCATTACTGGTTAAAATAGAATTACAAAAGTTGCTAGATGTAGGTTCTATCAAACCTGGTACCTGTGACTAGGCCCACGGGAGGCATCAGAATCTATACCGATTTTCGAGATCTAAATAAAGCTTTCCCTAAGGATGACTTCTTGCTACCTAATATCGACATGATAGTTGACCTCACAGCTGGAAATGAAATGCTATCCTTAATGGATGGTTTTTCAGGATACAACCAGATTAAAATTGCACCAGAAGATCAACATAAAATGACCTTTACATGCCCATGGGGAACATACTACTAGAATGTGATGCCATTTGGTCTTAAAAATGTCAGGGCAACATACCAGAGAGCCATGACAACATTATTTCATGACATGATCCATAGCATAATGGAAGATTACGTGGATGATATATTGGCTAAATCACAAACCAGAGAAAGTCACCTTGCAATTCTTACACAGATATTTGATCGGTTGGAACAGTATAATATCAAATTAAATCCGAAGAAATTTGTGTTTGGCGTAACAGCAGGTAAACTATTAGGGTTTATAGTATCAAATAGAGGAATTGAAATAGACCCTACCAAGGTCAAGGCAATCATTGATATGCAACCTCTGTCAATACTTAAACATCTCAGAGGGTTACAACGAAGATTGCAATCCATAAGGAGATTCATAGCACAGTTAGCGGATAAGTGTCACCCATTCCAACATTTACTCAAAAAAGGAGTTACTTTTAAATGGACAAAACAATGTCAGGAAGCTTTCCAAGCTCTAAAAGATTATCTTTTGAACACACCAGTGTTAATATCTCCTACTCTAGGACAACCTCTATTGTTATACATATCAGCAATGAACTTAGCTCTAGGAGCTCTATTAGCACAACATGACAAAAATGGAAAAGAAAGAGCCATTTATTATATAAGTAGGACTCTGATCGGCTATGAGCTTAATTATACCCCCATAGAGAGAACATGCTTAGCAGTAATCTTTGCATCCCAAAAGCTCAAACACTACATGTTGAGTCATAAGGTACAACTCATTGCACGGTTTGACCCACTCAAATACCTATTGAGCAGAGCGACATTGACTGGGCAATTGGCCAAGTGGGTTATGATCTTGAGCGAGTTTGATATAGAATACATAGACAGAAAAGCTATCAAAGGACAAATCATAGCAGATCAATTAGCAGAGGCTCCTATACAAGACAATCACCCATTACTGATAGACTTTCTAGACGAATCCATGTTTACACTAAATGCCTCAGTAATGTGGAAGTTATACTTTGATGGATCATATACAAATCACGGATCTGGAGCAGGTATTCTCTTCATTACTCCTCAAGGGGATGTTATACCTAAGTCATTTAGGATCAATTTCCCATACACCAACAATATGGTAGAATATGAAGTTCTCCTCATAGGGCTTCGTACAACTGTACAATGGAAAATACAAGATTTACAGGTCTATGGTGATTCGTAGTTAATTCTAAACCAGGTCAATGATGATTACAATATGAAGGATAAAAAACTCATGCCTTATAAGAAATTGGTTGAAGATTACAAGGAGCACTTTAGCAAAATTACCTTCGAAAAAATCCCTAGAATACAAAACAAGGCAGCAGATGCAATGTCAACCATAGGATCTCTTCTGAATATGCCTGCTAATGAAACTCAGTTTGAGTTCATCATAGAACAGTTAATGCTACCTGCATATGAGACCCCCCTATCAAACTATGAATGTGTAATTATGGGTCTAGAATCACCTTGGTACAATGAAATATATACATATTTGCATACCTAATACATGTCACCAGATCTGTCCAGAAATCAAAAGAAGACCTTTATTCATCAAGCATCTAGATACACCATTATAGCTGATACTCTGTATAGAAAGGGTTTCGATGGAGCTCTTCTCCGATGTTTGGATGAGAATGAAGCACACCTTGCTTTAAAAGAAGTCCATGATGGAATGTGTGGGGCTCACCAAAGCGGTCCGCCATTATCAAAGAAACTGCTGAGAAAGGGGTATTACTGGCCAACCATGGAAAAAGATGCTTACAAGTATGTACAAAAGTGTAAACAATGCCAAATGCATCGAGACCTTATTCATGCACCAACACAAGATATTCAACCCATCACATCACCATGGCCATTTTCAAAATGGGGATTAGATCTAGTAGGTAAAATCAACCCTACTTCATCCAACGGGCACAAGTTTATCTTGACAGCAACCAAATACTTTACAAAATGGGTTGAGGTGATTCCTTTAACATACACTACTGGAAAGTAGATAGCAAAATTCATGCTCAACTACATTATATGTAGATACAAAATTCCAATATGCTTTGTTATAGATAACAGGCATCCATTTAAAAACCAGGAAGTGAAAGAGTTGTGTGACAAATTCCACATACAATAGAGATTTTCCACACCATATTATCCACAAAATATGGACAAGCAGAGGCTACGAATAAAACAATACTAAAAATTCTTAAGAAAGTAGTCATTGACATAGGACGAGACTGGCATCTCCAGTTAAATCCCACTCTCTGGGCTTATAGAACAGGAGTACGCACACCTACAGGAGCAACACCATATTCCTTGGTCTTGGGTATAAAAGCTATACTCCCCATTCAAATATAAATACTGTCTCTAAGAGTATCCTTACAGAACATTATATCAGAAGAAGAAGATAGGGTAGCAAGGTTGCAAGAACTAGAGACCCTTGATGAAAAATGAAAAATGACATTCAATCATTTACAAGGATATCAAAATAGACTGAGATGAAGTTATAATAAAAGGGTTCGCCCATGAAACTTTCAAGTGGGAGATCTAGTACTTAAAGAGAATCAAAGGAACTTAGCAGAATGAGAAAGGCTAGGGAAATTTGAACCTAATTAGCTAGGTCCTTTCATTATAATAAGGGTCATAGGAAATGGAGCCTATCATTTGGCTACCATGGAGGGAGATCCAATCTCTGACCCTATGAACAACATGCACCTTAAGCGATATTATACCTAAGGGCCGTGTAGTTTAGCTTTTACTTTCCGCATTGCATATCATATCATTTAAAACACTGCATAACATGTAGTTTCCTTTTTAGACACATTGTATTCTTAAAGTTTTGCATTCTTATATAGAAGCATCAAATAAAACAAGGCAACTATTCAAGTTTATCATTTGTTTGCATCTAAAGAAAACAAGGGTCATCGCCTTTCTTAGATATTCGGACATGAAGTCTTTGGGGTTCTAAAGTCATTCATTCTTAACATTACCCTGTGACGACGCTTTACTTATGGTTGGGTAGTGATTTCACTATTTGAGACTTGTTAACCCACAATCTATCAATTGCTATATCTCACACATTAACAAAATCTCTAATTCATTCTAGACACCTAGTTGATCATATGACTAGTGAAAAATCTGAAATTCTACTTCAGCGCCGTTGTAATTGTCACACCCAAGTAGGTTTCATTACTTACAAGTCAAAGCAAGAAAATATAATAAAAAGAGCTATGCCAAATATCCATCTCAAGGCAAATGAGCAATGATATATAACTAAAATATCATGTATACAAATGCGATAAAAAAGTTTGACTATGGGAACATGCAAGTAACTCCATCGGGGCTATGAACGCCTACTGGCAATGGAGCAATATTTGAGAAATTGCAATCTATAACCTCATCGGAGCTCTCAAGGCTTTCTGGCAGCGAGGCTCTATTCGAGATGCTTTTGAAGTTAGAATAATCCATGTAGCTAGTCGTATAGGATGCTAAGGATCTTTAGTGAACACAAAAGTGAGAATTAACTCATCTGCACACACATGGGCAAAAGAAGATCAAAGTTTCAAGAACCATTGGGGAAGTTTTCCATGTCTCCATTTGTAAAACCTAGTCACTAAGTGTGTTGAGATGAATGTGTCGAAGGGCCTTAGAGATCGATTGACCGCTTATCTATGAAATGTTTTGCACCTTCATTTTCAATTGGTGTATTCAAATGCAAAAATAAAGATAGTCAACCTTGTTCGAATAGGAAGTGTATCTTCATCCTGCATATTGCATTCACATAGGTCATGTCAAAAATTATTTATCTCCACATGCATTCTGCAGATCATCATGTCATACAGGTCTACACACTGGGGGCATAACTGAAAAAATTAAAAAAAAATCAGATAAAAGTCCTAACAAAATCCAAAAATATCAGATAAAGTCCTGAAAAAATCCCAAAAAATCAGATAAAGTCCTGAAAAAATCCAAAAAATTAGATAAAGTCCTGAAAAAATCCAAAAAATTAGATAAAGTCCTAAAAAAATCCAAAAAATCAGATAAAGTCTTGAAAAAATCCAAAAAATCAGATAAAGTCCTGACAAAATCCAAAAACATGGAAAATCTAAAAATACCAAAAACATTAAAAAATGATCCTAAAGAAAATCAACCCAAAAACATTCAAAAATCTACCTACATAATCCAAAAACATCGAAAAAGCTCTTGGAAAAGAACTAAAAATCAAAAATCAATCAATCAGAAAAACTTGAAATAAGATGTCTTGTGAGAAACAAATACCCTAGCAGATATCCAGCAAACACTTCGTACGAAGTTAACAAAGGATACAACTATCCAGTCAAACATCTGCAATCAACTGATCAAACTGTCTTATCAATCATATCATATCCATATCAACGTGATCATTATCTTGTCTTAAATAGAAGAGGATACACTCAAAATCAAACAGGTTAGTCTTAAATGGGGTCCGCAACTTTTTGATATCAGACATTATCAACCATCACATCAAACAACTAAGAATGAAGGCACAAGGTCAATATAGCTGCTGAATTTTGTCCAGGTCAGTCTTTATCTTTTTATCATTTGGCAACAAATTTTGTTTCTATGCTACTCAAGGATGTCCACAAGTGACTAGAGGAGCTATGATGAGCATTATCTTTTTCTTTGTTTGTTGTTTGTGATGTGAACTGATGAAATTCTAGGGAAATTTCTCTAGTGGGTGTCTGTGATAAGAGCCTTCACATCAAGGTGAAATCGCCACACATACCTTGACCCCTAACACAATTCCAAAAATGGAGGGTTCACTCCTTGTCTGCTACATGTTTGTTTCTACAATGAGATATCTTTGCATCTTGATTTTGTATACCCCGATGTGCTAAAGTTTCATTGCTCAAATAATAAGGCTCAGTGATGAATATATATTGATGCAATAAAATATGCGACACAGGTTCGTGATTCATTCAATTTCATTTTCATTTTCCATCTCATTTGCTTATTGATAGTTTGTTGGTTTCTCATCTTCTGTCTAAATCACATTCTTTCTACCATTATTTCTAACATCATTGTTTCTCTCTACCATTTGATTAACATTTCTTCAAGGAGTATCTGAGTTAAAATTGATTCAACCATTATCATACAAAAATACAGTCATTATAGCGTTCATTTGCATTCATTATAGGTTCATTTGCATTCATTATAGAGTTCATTTGCATTTCATTATAGGGTTCATTTACATTCATTATTGCGTTCATTTAGATTTCATTTACATCATAAATGTATTACCATTGCATTTAGAATCATATAGAATTCAAGTAGATATGCTTCATACAACTCATAACATCATATAAAGCATACATGGAAAATAATATACATAGGTCATTTCCAAAAAACCCGCATGCCATATATATAGCTCAAAAATGATAATCTGTGTGAATACAATAAATAAACCCGAAGGCTCAGATAACATGATCAACCAACACTGCCTCTATCAGCAGGTGGATCCTGTCCACTAGATCCTGCCCCAGGATGTCGAGGTGGTCCCATAACATCACCATTGCTAGTCCATCATGAAGTAGATCTACTCAATCTCCTCCCCATGTATGCACTAAAGCTAGGCTCTCTCTGACCCTCAGGGACAACTCTCTCATATGCCTACCGATAATAAATAGATTCTTGCGCAGTAGTGAAATCCCTATTTGCCTAGTTGTGCGCATCTGTACCTACTCTAAAAATTGATCGAAGACATCAATAGTAATCTGACATCTCCGCACTGCCTCATCTCTCTCCCTCGCTCGATATCTCATCTCATGACCTCGTCCTCCAAACTCTAGACCCACGCTCTAAGAGTCTCTAGCTCATCATCAACCTATCCTCTCCTCAGCACCAGGCACATCCTCCAACTCTGGCATATCATCATCATCATCATCACCCTCGCTACTCAATGACTCCGAAAAATCATCGCTGTCCTCACTACTAATAGACTCAGTGTCTCCACCAATGTCTATATCCTCATCTCCCTCTCCTCTACCACGAGCAAAATATGCAGTAACAACAGGTGTCACCTGTACCTCACCAAACTATCTGAGAACCCGCCCTAGAAGATACATCTCTATGATTTGTTGAGTCTCAAAGGTCCTCCCAATAAGATATCTCTGTTGTCGGCAGAAAGACAAGTGCACTACATCATCAGGCCAACTGGGGCAATCTAAGTAAGGTCTCCAAATGAAATGCTACAACGTATCCAACTGATGTCTCTAGTACATGGTGTTACCCAAACCTCTATGTCTGATACCTGCTATATACCTAAAGGCATAAGGCTCACCAGGCTACAAGTCTACATGAATGACAGACCTAGAAATAGAAATGTGCTCCCATGCCCATGTCTATAGCAAAGTAACACCACAACTAATAGAACGGTATCCCAGATACACAATACCATGCATCTGATAGTACAACATGGCCAGTAGACAAGGACCCCAAGCATATAGTCGACGATGGACAATCATATCATGAAGCACTCTGTCCCATCCAACTGGAAACCCATGACCTCGTCAATCAGGTATCAGTAAACCACCGACAATACCGTATAATATAATGGTCAAGTCATCATAGTCTAATCGGGCCCAAGGGATCTCATAACGACCACTGATCTGCAAATCCTGAATCTCACACTCAAAAAGTGCACATAATCAAGCAATACCATCATCATGGTCATATATAACTCTCTCACCATGAATGGGAATATGCAGTATACGCCATACATCCTCTAAGGTAATGTATGCCTCACCAGTCAGAAGATGAAACGAGCATGTCTCTAAGTGCCACCGCTCTATCAAAGCTATAATCATGGCCCTATTGGCCGTAAACTCTGGCAAATGCAATACATGGTAAATACCAAGCTGATGAATATGCTCAATCTCATCATCCGATAGGTAAGCTCGAAGATCAAGTCCACTAGGTCTGCTCTGTTGATAGTATAACACTCCAATGTTCTCCTGCAACAAGAAAATGATCAAAATATCAGATGTTGGATCCAGATAAACTTAAAATATTTTCAAACACATGACAACAAATAACATATATGACGAATGCGTAGCAGTTATGACTTATGCGGTACAAATAAGACTCTTGCGTGAAGATTAAAGCTAATGCGTGACAAAATGGGCACATGTGTGATAAAAAACACTTATGCATAATGATACACACGAATGCGACATGTTAAAGCTAATGTGTGACACTTATGATGCATGCATAAAATTTAAAGCATTTGCGGTACACTAAACACTAATGTGTGAAATTTGACAAGCGATTGCATAACACAGAGCAAAAAATGATCAAGGACATTTTTTGAAAAGTAGGCATAAAAACAGGCAAAAATCAGGGAAAACAATGAAAAATACCATGCTGCCAGTCCTAGGAGGTCTCTGAAATGAACGTACTCGGTCCGACAAGTGCAATCGAGCTCTATAACCAGCCATGATGATCAAAATACTCAAAAATAGGCATAGATATTGCAAAGAAATCAAGGAACTACCAAATCACAAATGAGCAAATGAAAACCTAGAATTCTCTATTTATAGCTCAAAAAAAAAATTAAGGTTTTATGACACCCTGACGCCCATGGTCCCCGCCAACTTCAAATAACTTTTAGCCTACTCAAGTGATCTCAAAATGACATGAAATTTCACACGCTTTCTCTTTAAACTGGTATCAAAAACATGGTCTCAATTTTTGAATTTTCCGACCACCTTTTCCGAGGGGGCATATTTACACTATACAACAATACCAAGGCATACTGGGGTAGAATTTTTTGTTTTCTTTGAAACAATGTCGTTTAGACATTGTCTCAAAGAGGGGCAAATGTAGACACCTAAAAATGTCTCATTAATCATGTACTAATTATTCCTCTAATTGATTAAATAATCTTTATTATTTAATTAAGTCAATTAAACTTATTCTTCTAAATTCTTCTAATTTCATATTTCTTCATCTTATTAATTATTCTATTTTCCTATTCTATCATCATTTAATCATTTTAATTATTTTCTAAATATTAATTAAATATTTATTATTTAATTAATTATGGTTAATTCCCCAATTTAAATAATCTTTATTATTTAAATAAATTACTAATTATTCAAATTCTATATTTAAAACATCTAATCATTCAACCCTCTTCTAAATATTTATTATTTAATTAATTGTGATTTAATCCTTTAAATTAAATAATCTTTATTATTTAATTAAATTCTATTTCTAAATAATTAAATAGTTTCTTTAAATTATTTAATTAGCTATTAATTCTTCCATTTCCAAATCCCCAAATTCTAATTTCATTTAATTTCATATTCTTCTAATTTCTTCCAAATTCAAATTACATGTGCATGATTTCAAAAACCAAATTGAAAATCAAAGTCAAGTTCTAAATATATTCAAATACTAAATTGAATTAATAAATTCAATTATTTGAATAATATCTCATGCAAAGATTAAATTAATAATCTAAATCTAAATGCAAGCACATGCTAAATTAATTAATTCAATCAATTAATTAATTAAATCATTTATCTCTTCAACTTCTATTTCTATCTTTCAGTTAGCTTTTTCTAAATTTAGCTCTCTGTGTCATCTTCTTTATTTCCACCAATCATCCTTTTTCTTCCTTCAGTTAACTCTTTCATCAATTAGTTGACTCAATTAATCTATTCAATCTATTGAGTTTCACTTCCACAATCAATAGTTCAACTATCAACTTGCATTTGAGTTCACCTAAGCTCACACCTCTTGATCATTCTGTTCCACCTTTCAATCAATCTCATCCAATTTTCTATAAATTGTGCATCCAATCTCCATTTTCAACAATCATGAACTTTTAATCTTTGTGTCACTTGCAGGTTACCAGCACAATATCTAAGAGCCATCATACCACGAAGAGGAGAAGAGCAATGGAAGCAATACACAGTCACAGAATATGGAGTTTTTATAGATTGAAATTATAATTCCTATTTTTCTTAATTGTATCATTTCATTGTCTGGTTTGTTAGATATGTTGATTAGATAGGGATTTGTGATTTCCCTTGTGCTTCTAATTGATAACTTTGTTTATTTGAAGATGAATTCTAGCATGCGTTACAGTGTCAGTCATTGATATTAGTTTGGGAGATGGTTTATTGGGTGTATTCCCTAGGCTTGGGAATGGATATTTAGTTTGATCTTCTTGGTTATGAGAGGCTTAAATCCATGTTGATTACATGTTATATATATTGGTTGAGTCCAAGGGAATGAACAATGTTTGGGTGTTGTTATGCTTTTTATGTGGGTTTTTATGGAGGATATCATACTTGACACAATGAACATTTAGAGGTGTGTGTAGAAGGACATACTACAGGATTTGATTTGCAGTGTTTCTCTCTTTGTTTCGGTTATCTTCCTGGATGTTCATATTCACATTACATTGGCTAGAGGTTTTTTGGAGATATGTGTTCACTAGTTTTGTGTTCATATGTTGTCATGTGGGAAATGACATAGAGGTTCCTTTATCTCTTTCTTTTGTTGGTGTGGAGAACATGGGAGAGTGTTGCAGACATGGTGTGAGAGTGGTACTTGTAGGTTATCGGTTTACATGATGTTCATATTGATGTGGATGTTCTTGATACTACATGGTTACACTTCTATGATATGTTATTAGTGGATCATTTTTGATATTGACATTACCTATGCAGTGGGAGTTCCTTGGTGTACATACATGGCAGGTATTGCACTTAGGGCTTATGGTTGCATGTTACAGGTTGCATATGTTGATGAGATGTTATTCACTTGGTTTGTATGCCTTGGAGGCATGCATAGTTGACATGTTAACACTTGTTGTGGGTGTTATTTCAGCTATGTAAACAACCACCTTTGATTTGGATACCTTTGGATTGGTGTTTACATTTGGATATCATTTGGTGTAGGACTTATCATTTGTTGTGACACATTGTGTGGATTTCTCTTTGGATGGTCTTTTCATGTCTAGTGGCAGTGGCATGATGGAGGGTGGGAGCATTCATGTATGAGATGGTAGTCACTTTATTTCTTGTTGCAAGTATCTTGATTGAGCACATTGAGCGCTTCGATTCCATGATGGTATATGTGCATGAAGAGATAAGTCTCTTGTTCATGTGATGGATTACTTCTTGGCCCTTATTCAATGTATACAACAAGTGGGAGAATGTTGGGAAAATGATGTTGTATTGGCACATTGGTATTATTATATTATATTTATTTAATATTGGGGAATGTAATTGTGATGAAGTACCCAATATTAAATATGGGTCAAGGGTAGGTAGGGAAAACATTATATTTTATTATCACATGCTTTTGATGTAATACCACTTGGTGGTTTTGTGGGAGCGTGTGTTTATAATAGCAACCACAAGGGTAGTTGTTTAGGTTGGTTAGTTAGCTAGGTTAGCATTTGTGGATGTTGGAATCATGGCATGTGATGTGTGGATTCATTCTTGTTCACATGGAGTGCTTGTTGATGGTTGGGTTTCAGAAGCTTTCCATAGTTGTATTGTAATGGATGCATTGCTAATAATACATGGTGGATGATGCTTTTGGAGGCTAGGTTTTTTCCCTCATGACATTTTTACCAGGATATATCTTGTGTCACATTTTCATGGGTATGTTGTCTATTCTTTGGATGTGGATTCTATGTGTTGATTTAATCAAGATCTAAATTGGGTTATGTGGAAATTTTCATATAATTAGCTACAAGTTTCCTTTCATCCCTGATGCATACATCATTTTAGCTGCATAGCTGAAATCATGTGTAAAGAAACAGGTCTCTAGATGCCAACCACTTTGACCAAACCACCACAATGGCCAAAATACTTCACTGTCTTATTCAAACAATCTATGACTACTAGATTGGCTGACAACCAATTCATACCCAAGACAATATCATAAGAGCCCAGAGCCATGATACACAGATCTACAGAGGTATGGAGGGTACCAATTTGCAATTCACATCCATGAACCAAGGATTCTATCACAACCTTATCTCCTAAAGCTAACTCTACTTGTCACCTAACACCTTTCTTTATTGCCATTAGTTCATATCATTTCACAAGAGAAGGTGTAATAAAAGATTTAGATGCACCAGAATCAAATAAGATAGGAATAATATTACCATACAACACACCTGAAGTTTCCACCATAGTACCCTAATGTTCTGCTTGGTGGTTATCCACCGCTGCATGAATCCTGTGGCTCCTACCTGCATCTCCAATGGTAGGCTTTGAAGCATCTAGCATACAGTTGGATCCCTATGTATCCTTATGAGGGCAATATCTAGTAATGTGACCTTGCTGACCACAAGAAAAGAATCATATACTCTGGCCAAAACCACCACCACCAAAGGGTGCACTCGACTGCTGATGACCAACTTGACTAGCTGTTGTCTGTGTACTATAAGAAGGCTGGTCATTATGGTCACGCTTGTTTCCCTTCTAATTTATGTTCTTTCTTGACTGATAACCCTCACCCTACTGACAATAAGAGTTCTTACGCTTAGACTGATGATGTTGTTGACCACAGGATGATCTTTCTCCTTGTGACTAAGCTACTCTGGAAGTTTGACCCCCAAGAGCCATAGCAAGATTCTCCTCTACCAAACAAGATTTCTCAACTGCAACCTCCATGGTCTTAGGTTTGAAAATCCATACACCTCCACTGATCCGACCATTGAGACCTCTGACAAAGTGCTAAAACAACATGGTCTCGTCATCTTCAATTCCCGCATATCTCTTGAGATCATAGACATGACACTCGTACTTATCAATAGACATGGCTAACTATCTTAATTAATGGAACTTATATGCTCTACGTTGCCTTCAATGATTAGATAGGAATCAAGCCCAGAAAAGTTCCACAAACAACTCCCAAGAAATGGCGCTAATATCTAGGTGAAGCTTCTGCTCTTCTAACTACCACCAGGTGGATGCAAAACCCCTCAGATGCATAATTGCACATCTTGCCTTAGTATTGGTACCGAGGGATGCATTGTGATACATTGATCTATCTCTATCAGCCAATTCTCTGCTTCAAGACTAATTCCAACACCATTGAATGTAGGAAGTTGAGTTCTCATCAAATCCCTCATATAGGAAGCCTCTCATTTTGTCATATCATTAAGAGGACTCATAGGAGACCTCTCATGAGCCCCATTCTCCTGGAAAGTGATGAATACTAAGAGGGGGAGGTGAATTAGTATACCAAAAATTACTAAACTCAAACTCTTAAACAGTTTAGCAGTTAACTGGTATAATAGATTTACTAACAAACCGGTTAAGAAAAATGCAAACCAAACAAAAAATAAAGAATTCACCCACAAGAGCATAATCCCCATAACACAAGATGTTTTGATGTGGAAACCCAAATTTGAAAAACCACGGTGAGCAGAAACTCACAAGTAACTATTTGCAGAATAGAAACTAGACTGGTTAAGGTCATACAATGTTCTTCACCAGAACAAATCCTGTTAGGAATCTAGATCTTTGTTAGGAGATAAGTCCTATTAAAGACTACCTTGTGAGAGGATTTCAGATTCACAGTTGTGAACCACCTTGTTAGAGGATTTACAAAGGCTTTGCTGGGCCTACCCGATTAAGGGTTTCAGATTTGTCAAAGAAATGAGTAATCAACAAGTAGATGATCTAGATACTAGCACAATATACTTGGTTAGATCCTTGATAGCTCATTGTTAATGCACACTTAGGATTACTTCAGTCTTCAATATCTCCACACTCTGTTTCTTCACACAAACCTAATCTTCTCTTCTATAATCGCACATACAAAACCCTTATTGACTCCTAAAACCCTAGACATGATGTCCTTATAAAGGAGTTTGATTTCATGTCAGTCCAATAGGATTACATTACAAGTTCCTAGGTTCAGTTCATCTAGACACATTTGGTAACATGACACAAAATAACCACCAAAGTGTTGGTGGATGATAACTCATCATAGAAATACCGGTTGGTAACTCATCACAGAGTAATACCGGTTCATACATTTTACCGATTATTAGTTGTCAAAATGAAGACTGGAAAAATGTTAACTACCGCTTTGTTCCTTCATACTGCTTTGGGTCTTTAGTCAATTTGTGACTGATAAACACCTTCTACAAAACACCGATAGTCTAAAGACTATAATACATAATACCAGTTGGAATAATTACCGGTTGAGCATAACTTATGCATAAAGAAAGTAATTACAAAACAAGTGTGTGTCCATCAATGACAATCACAACATCATCAAAAATGCCAACAATCTCCCCCTTTGGCATTGATGGCAACACTTAGGAAAATTTTGACATCTAAGCGTTTTACAACAAAAATATGCAATAATCAAAATTACTCCCCCTACGCATATACATGTCCCTTTTTGCAAACAATACAATGTATACTAATCCCTTAAAGAGGTAACATGAAAGTATACATAACATGCATCAAAATTTTAAATACTCCCCCTTTGCCAACAATGACAAAGTAATGCAGAATCACCCCTGTTCCTCATTAATAGTAAAATAAGTAAATGTTCATGACAATAATGAGTGAAACTTATCAAAAACAAATTTAAAATCCTGCATAAAAGTCTTCATGGCTAATGAACATGACTCAAGTAATGAGGTAGCAACCTCACTTTTCGTCTGCATCTGTGATACCTGATCTTCCATGGCATCAATTGTACTAATCTCTTGAGTTATCGTTAAAGCTTCTAGATTGAGAAAGCACTTCTGAAGAATTTGCAGTCTGGGGAATAAAACCAGTTGAAACTCCTGCAAATCTCTTGTCCAGTTGCTAATGTCCAATTCTATCCTGGCAGACTGAAGCTGATACCAGTGAACAATTTGCCCATATGTAGTGAAAGAATCATACGTCGTCTTAAAGTTGCTTGTGTATGCCTGCAAATCATATTGCAATTTATCCTTTTGTGCAAGCACATCATCAAAAAATAGATGGGGTTGACTCATTTTGCTCAAAAGTAGTTTTCCCTCATCCATAGCATCTCTTATATCCTTCTGCTATTTCTGAAGTTGAGATTGGAGCTCATTCAGTTTATTGACTAAGGCAGTGTTTAGTGCCTTTTGATGTTTCTTTTGTGCATTAGCTTCAACAACTTCTTCCAGGCATTGTACCTGGTCTTCTACAACTGTACATAGAAGTTTTAGTTTGGCCAGAGAGGAATCAGTACTGGGGAGGTTGGTACCTGGAATCAAACTGGTTAGGGTGTCAATTGCAGTGTGAATGACATCCTGCTCCTTTTTCCTCCTCAATGTTTCCAGTCTTTCTTGTGCTAGCTTTATGCCTTGCAGTAGCTCCAATTCATCTGCAGATTGGAGGTCAATAGGACTGGTGATGTCAACTGGTTTGGCTTGACCACCTGTTGCCTTTGGAGTCTGTACTTGTTTGTTCTTTTCTGCTTCCTTCTTCTCTTCCGCTCTTTTCTTTTCCTCTTCTTTCTACCTTTGCTCCGCTTCATGCTTTTTCTTCTCTTCCTCCTTTCTTTCTTAATCTTTCCACTTCTCCTCTTCTTGTTTCTTCTTCTCCTCATCTTTCTGCTTCTCCTCTTCTTTCTTTTCCTCCTCTTCTTTTCTCTTCTTCTCTCCTTTCCTCTTCTCTTCTTCATGTTTCCTCTTCTCTTCATCTTGTTTCCTCTTCTCTTTGTCAACCTTTTCCTTGTCCAGCTTCTGCGTCTCTTCTTTTTCTTTATCCTGTTTGTCCTTCTCTATGTCCGAAGTGACATCTTCACCATCTAACGCGTCCACATCAATAGTGTCAACCTGTTCTGTAGCTAGTTCTCCTTCGCCATCAAATGCTTCATCCCGTTTTCTAGTTTCCATTTCTCGTTCAGCTTCTTTATTTGATTGAGCAACTTTATGCATTTTCACAGTGGCTTTAGTATGGAAGTGTGTGTCTTTCACCACTTCAGAGACTTTGCCTTCTAGTAGCAAGAGTCTTCTTCTTCTCATGAAGAAGAGACCTTTGTACTGGTCCATGATTTCAAACAATTCAAAGTTTGAAGCATCAGGGAAGTAATCTGCAAAAATATTTTCTCCGATCTCCTTTTCTTTCTCGATGGCAATGTGCCATTTATTATCTAAAGAATTGTATAAAGAATCAGGTGTCTCAGATCTAATTTCTGATGGCAACCGGTCATAGACACACAAATAATTAATCATTTCCTACTCTGCTTCCTCTTTCTCACTATCGGTAAAGTCATCAAAACACTCCTTCAAATCACTAAGCAATTTTCTTTTAACATTCTTAATAGTCCTCTGATAATGTGTCATTGTCTTATAAGAAGAGACATCAATATTTACCGGTGCTAATGATGCAGGTGCATTGCTAGTATTTTTTACCTTCTTCCTTGTTTGCCTGGTCTTCTTAGGCTACACTTCTGGTTCTGTATCCTCAGACTCCAGTGAGTTGCTTTTGGTCTTCTTCTTCCTTTCAAATACTTTAGCGGGTGCAACTTCCAGTTTATTCTTGGCAGGTGATCACGTGGTCACTTTTGGGTTGGCTGAGGTAACCGGTGCCGATACCGATGGCACTGTCTTTCCTTTTTTCATTGAAGGTTCTTCAACCAATGTTACCCTTTCCAAGTAGGTGTCGGTTATCTTTTTCTTTGCATTTAAAGGAGAGGCAATCAGGGTAGAGGCATACCCATCCAACATGTCATACATCACCTCATATCCCATTGGTTCTACCTCTTCCTTTCTAGATTCTACTACTTCCATTATGCACTCATCTACTTTAATGGTAAAGAAGATGTTCTCTTCATATTTCTTAATAATAGCCCCAAATATCCTCATCCTTTGACTCATCTTCCTCTTGAATTCATCAAAATGTTTATTCAAGACCTAAGGATATCCGGTTCCCATCGCTTGGAGACTTTCCCTAATTTGTTTGGTGACCGGTTGGTCAGTAGACTATTGAATATCACTGACTCCCAGGAAATAGCCTTGAAAGTAGAAAAATAGACCTACCAAAAGTTGTCCAAATTTGAACCTTAGAGCACTGTCCTATTTGATGGACTTCAAGTTTAATAGAAGTTGCTTATGCAAACAGGTGCATAGATCAAATGAGGCATCCTCCTTGATCATTCTGTTGGTGGCATTTACCACAGCAGTAGAGACAGAGTTTATTCTGTTGGCATAAAACATCTGGTATCCAATTACCATACAAGCATAATTGACCAAATCATCTTTGATGGTGTTGATGGTCATTCCTGGTCGCGTAGAGAACCGATGAGCTTAGTCATTTCATTCTTGATGACCTTCCTTAGGACTGGCACCTCACCACTTTTGCAGAAACCGGTGACGACATGAATTGCTTCAGGCGTAATGTCATGCGTCCTCTCGAGATACATCTTGTTGCCATGCACTCTGCTCAGGATGATGCAGATGTGCTCTTCCGTGAACTCTTCAAGAAAGTAAACCGCATTGTGAAGTTTCTTTCTCTCCATGATGTTGTATTCTGGTTTGATATTCCTGTCATCCCCACATAACAGACCTAGCTGGGAGTGAATTGCTAGAGATCCTAGGTCTTCTAATTTGCAGTCGATGTACCCTGAAATATCTCCTTTGACAATGACTCCGATGGGTATTTGGGATAGGGCATTGTATTTCATTTTTCTTTGAATGAATTCAGCTGAGTCCATAGGTACACTAGAACTGGAGTGCGATGCAAAAGCCATGATTAACAGATAAACAAGAATTTCGAGAAATACCTTCAGAATTTTGAAATTTAGGGTTTGCTAATGCAACTTTGCAACACACCACTTTGGTTGCTGGATTACTGCTTGGTGTTCTTCACTTGATTGATTGACAATATCTTCGGATTCTTCTACAAGATTTGAAATCTCTCTGAATCGCAAGTCGAATCACCTTTTGTCACTCTGCAATTGAAAAATTCTTCACTTGAAAACTAATAAGTGAAAATGACGTTGAAAAATTCCCTTTTAAACAAGTTCTTACCTACCATAATAAATGCATCACCATTAGGGCATAAACCCTAACTTTGCCTTTTACCACTCCTAGTCTTCTGCTGATTGACAAGTGATATATACCAGTTAAGATCTTTTACCGATATAAATTGGGGGTTTGAAACATTTCACCAATTTGTTCCCCCTAAGCTTTTCTAAAGCTTAGTTTACCGGTTTAGAGACTTCCAAACTAGGTGCAGAAACCGGTTCATCCTGTGACACTTCTTCAGAGTTCTTCTTCCATGTTTTATTCATTCCTGCTTGAATGGTTTCAACATCAATCTTCCCTTCTGGAGTGACTGGTATATCATCTGATAGGTTCTTTCTCATTCTGTAGGTTTTGGCAGGGTGTCCCAGTTTGTTGCAATGATAGCATACCATTCCAGGTGTTCTCCATGGTCCATTTTTCATTCTACCATTATTCCTTCTGCATGTTGCAATAGTGTGACTGCTACCATGACAAATCAAACAGGTTTCTCTCCAACCGGTTGCCGCTTGATAGTCACCACTACCTGACTGATGGTCATAGGCATTATACCGGTTTGGATTCTCATTCACAGAGGATTCAGGAAAAACTCATTGAGTCCTTTGAGGATATCTCCTAATGTTGTGCATAACAGACCTGCATTCAAATGCTCTATGCCGAAACTTGTTGCATGCATAATAGTTTCCATTGAATCTATTGGATCTAGGCTTATTGTTTAGAAAATAAGGAAAGTTATTGTAGGCTTTATTTCTACACACATTAGCAGTATGTCCTTCTTTGAGACAATTAAAGCAAACAAGTTTAAAAATTTTCTTACCTTTATCCTTTGATGTCAGTTACTTCTTTGATGCTACATCTTTTGTTCTAGAGGTCTCACTTTCCTCATAACCGAAGAAACCAAGTCCAGTAGTATTCTTTACAGGTTTTGTTAATTCAAGCTTTTGCTCTAGCATAGCAGTACTCTTATTGAATTTGGCAAGTATCTCCTATGTCTCAATGAGTTCTTTGGTAATAGAAGCATTGGATTCCTTCAAGATTGCATTCTCAGAAATAGCCATGTTTAGTTCACCTTGCATTTCTTCTTTTTCCACTTTACTCTCTTGGAGATGAGTGGTAAGGGCACTGATTTCTTGCTTCAGCTTGGAGATCTCATGATCTTTGTCTTTTACCAGATCTTCAACTTTTCTTTAGTTCTCAAGCTCTTGACACATTCTGATAGTTAGTCCTTCCAGTTCCTTTCTCAGGTTGGCATTAGATTCATTCAGTTTTTCAACTTCTTCAACTAGGGCCTCCATGTCTGCTTCATCAGAATAACTATTTTCAGTAAGCTCCATCAGTTTCTCAGCATGCTCTCTTCTTTTTGCTAGAGAGGCTTTATAGTTGACTTTGAGTTCATCATAGGCTTTCTCAGTTGGAGTGAGCCGATGAGTAAGTTCCCTCATAGTGTATTCCCCCATATTTCCTTCCAAGTGGTTAGACTTATAGAAAGGTTGTCTCTGATACCAATTGATGAATACTAAGAGGGGGGGTGAATTAGTATACCAAAAATTACTAAACTCAAACTCTTAAACAATTTAGCAATTAACCGTTATAATAGATTTACTAACAAACCAGTTAAGACAAATGCAAACCAAACAGCAAATAAAGAATTCACCCACAAGAGAATAATCACCATAACACAAGATGTTTTGACATGGAAACCCAAATGAGAAAAACCGCAGTGAGCAGAAACTCACAAGTAACTATTTGCAGAATAGAAACCAAACCGGTTAAGGTCATAAAATGTTCTTCACCAGAACAGATCCTGTTAGGAATCTAGATCTTTGTTAGGAGATAAGTCTTGTTAAAGACTACCTTGTGGGAGGATTTCAGATTCACAGTTGTGAACCACCTTGTTAGAGGATTTACAAAGGCTTTGCTGGGCCTACTCGGTTAAGGGTTTCAGACTTGTTGAAGATATGAGTAATCAACAAGTAGATGATCTAGATACTAACATAGTATACTTGGTTAGATCCTTGATAGCTCATTGTTAATGCACACTTAGCATTACTCCAGTCTTCAATATCTCCACGCTCTGTTTCTTCACATAGACCTAATCTTCTCTTCTATAATCGCACATACAAAACCCTCATCGACTCCTAAAACCCTAGACATGATGCCTTTATAAAGGAGTTTGATTTCATGTCGGTCCAATAGGATTACATTACAAGTTCCTAGGTTCAGTGCATCTAGACACATTTGGTAACACGACACAAAATCACCGCCAAAGTGTCGATGGATGATAACTCATCACAGAAATACTAGTTGGTAACTCATCATAGAGTAATACCGGTTCATAAATTTTACCGATTACCGGTTGTCAAAATAAAGACTGGAAAAATGTTAACTACCGCTTTGTTCCTTCATACTGATTTGGGTCTTCAATCAGTTTGTGACTGGTAAACACCTTCTGCAAAACATCAATAGTCTAAAGACTATAATACATAATACCGGTTGGAACAATTACCGGTTGAGCATAACTTATACATAAAGAAAGTGATCACAAATCAAGTGTGTCTCCATCAATGACAATCACAACATCATCAAAAATGCCAACAACAAGTACCCAATCGATCAAGGATTTCGTCAAGTAAAAGATGCAACTGATGTTTTGTCGAAGATGATTGATCTCAGTTCTGATTCCTAGCATCCCCTTGGGAACTATGTGAAGAGGTGTTTTCAGATGCAACTCCTCTACCACATCCCCTGCCTCAACTTCCTCCATCGCCTCTACCTCGTGTCCTCGGCATCCTTTTGGATAGCACAACAACAAGTAAGAGGAAAGCTTATGACAAGAATTAAGCATACACAAAAAACATACAATCAACAAATGAACCCAAGAACACCCAGAGAACATAGTGTTTGAACACGGGCTTTGATACCAAGTGTAATGCCCGTGCTATGAGGCCCAAAGGACTTAATCAAATAAACTCAAGAAAGTGCGAATTTTATTTATTTTTGTTTAAATTAAAATAAACCATACATATGCATAGAGTTACATGATACAACATGATAAGAAAAAAGATGTACAAATAATAACTAGAAAAAATCCTCAAGGCCCCACAACGTTGTTACTCAAGTAATAACATTAACCAAACATACAAGAACATAAGAAACCTCATAAAATATATTACCATCTATTACAAAGGATCATGATACATATTACATTCCCATGAGAATATACATATGATCACGAGTTACATTACAAGGTATCCATATGGATATAAAATCCAAGAGTACAAATAATAAATAAGTACATACATCTGGATCATAATGAAAGTCTTCAATCTTCACACGAGCCATCACAAACATGATGCAGAACGAAAAAAACCCAATGGGTGCGAATAGCACTCCACCCAGCTATGTGGTACCATTAGGTCCACCCCCCACGCTAGGAGATATCAGTCAGACTCACAAGATGGATGCAAGCATACTAGGTACCAACATGACTCACAAGAGAATTCACAAGACTACTATCACAAGAGAGACTCACAAGGCTATAATCACATGAGACTCAAAAGAAAAACGAAACCATCTTCAGAGGCACATGGAAAGCCATGGAAAGATAAATAACATGATTGACCACTAGGTATGCAATAGGGAAGAGTGTCATCACTAGGTTTCTGCCCCCATCTTGGGTTACCTTGGTGACCTCTACTGACCTCTAGCCCACATAAAAACTCTAGTGGACCACAACAACCTTTCGAAGGGACAAGATTGGTGGATGCCATTCCAGGCCTTCTCTACTTACCTCAAACCTATACAAGCATTCAGGAGTAAGAGAGGCAATAATTTCTCTTTTTAGTGTGATCTAGCTACCCACCCAAGTTCTTTAGTTTAAATTTTCACCAGATTACACAACCCTCATTGAGTTACCCTTGGGACCGCTTTGGGTCCCGACCCCAAATGATAGCCACTCTCCCTTGATTTGCACCTAGGAATCCAAAACTAAAACACGAGACTTAAGATACTGCAAAAACTCGAGATGACAAGGCCCTGGCCATAGCAAGGCTTAACTCACTTGCTAGAACAAGATACCAATTGAGGGTAATGATTGCAACCTAGGAAAGACCATCTAGTGTAAAAAGACAGGAAACGAAGAATGTCCAACACAATAAAAGATTCAAAGCATCCCTTAAACCTCTAGAGTCAAAATACATTATCGCAATGATCCCAGTGTTTTCCAACTAATGACAATGCAAATTCAATAGCAAAAACACAATCACATTAAGCCAAACACATAAGGACCAAACACATAAGGACCATATAGAAGGCCTTAACTTTTACTACAACCAATTAATCTTTATTCAATATTAATTTTAATATCCTGTAGAATGAAAACATATTCCCACTTAAGTCCATGATTACGTACATTATACAAGATTCTTGTCTTTCAAAACATAGAAATATCATAATTCAATTAATCAAATAATGACTATCCTTGTATATGAACAATAGCTAATATTCTAATTGAAACAATGAGTACGTGTGTATATAACTACATGAGAACTGATATATGTGCGTGTGTGTATATTTACAACTATATGGTTCTAAATATAACTGCATAAGAGCTGCCATTTAGGCAATTACCCCATATATATATATATATATATATCCAAAACTGAAAGAGAGCCACCGTATATATGTATATATATCCAAAACTGAAAGAGAGTACATATATACGACGCAGTTAAACATACAGTGCAAGTAAATAAGGCACATCGATTTTAATGATCGGTTACAAATCCAATTGATTATCAATAATAAATGGTACGGTTGTGCCTGGCGAGTGAGCAACGAATAACATTAAGAAAAGCACAAACAAAATGACAGTCGGTTACTACGATATTGACTGTGGTAATGAATCAAGGTTGCATTCCGATTACAAATCGATTATCGAAAGGGACATCCCAATTTTTTTCGACTGATAAAAAAAAGCATTAACATATCAATGATATTTCGACTGATAATAAGATTAGTAATCAAATCTTTTGTGATACAAAAGGAATTAACACAATAGAACAAGAGAATACTTTAAAAAATGAACTCTATACTCCTGGAAATCACCAAAATACAAAAATCACATCTCTCTAGCCTAATTTCTACGTTTCCAATCATCCTCTATTTTCCATGACCACTACCAAATTACCTCCTACACAAACTACAAAGCAATAAAAGTTAAACTAAGTAATCAACACCTAATTTATCTTATATGTAGCCTACAATGCAACAATAATTTTTAACAAAAAACCAACTCCTTTGGAGTTAGTTGGCAATCAATCTTCTAATTCTTAAGAGTTTGTTTGCATCATTAAAGTTAGTAATTGGGGCGTTTGGTGTGCAATTAGTGAATGGTTATTAGAACATGGGTGGTAATTGGTGCTCTTCCCCTAGCCTTCAAAAGAATTACACGGGGCTTGATTTTGCATAGTTAAATACATGCACATGTCATTGGCATCATGGTCTAATGAAATCAATCACTGAAACCTACATTTTTAGTGTAATGTGTGATAGACCTAGATCATTGGATCAAAATTTGATTTAATAAAACTTTTACTTTCAAAATTAGAAATCAGGGTAAAAATTTGAACTATTTTGGTTAATAAAATTTGTATTACATAAAAGTCTAATAGAGCAAGGTGAAAATTATAAATTAGATTCATCATTATTTAATTAAGAATTCTTGATTCATGAGGAGATTTCAAGGCAATCCATTTAGTTAATTATACATGTATATATCAATATTATTGAACTTATGAATTTTAAGGAAAAAAATAGATTGATAAAGGTTTTAGAATTAAAATATGAAAACCCTAAATAATGCATGGGATTATGATAAACTATAAATTCTCAATGAAAACTAGAGCCTAAGTAATGATATTAGGATCATGAGAAATAATTTGGAGTTATAAACTTGATAGTTTCTCCATAGTACTTAAATTCTTGTTTTTATGCTTTATCTACCTTGTCTAGGATCAAATCTAATAACTTTTTTATTTTCGTTTCTTTTTTAAAAAAATGGGTAAATGAAAAGGTTTTCCTTTTCAATTCAAGAAAATGTGGATCTAACACCACCTTCTAGTTGACAAAATTATTGATTAGTGGAACATAAAATTTGAAGGATTAGTTATGTTTCATATATCTAAGAAGTTAGTTAATGTTAACATAAATGGTAGAAAATGGAAAAATGACTCATAATTTTGGAAACATCTCTGAAAAGAAATCTAAAGTTATAGCTAGACTAGATGCATTACAAAAGGATATCTAGATTTAAGGAACGACTTAGAAAATAATGATGAAAATAAAGTTCTTTTATGTAAACTTCATTCCTTAATTGTTAATGTAGACATCTCAAATTCAACTAATCAAATTAATATCTTATGGCATGATTTGAAATATAATTCTTATGAGTCCTATACTTCATAAAGACATGGGACATATTCCATCATAAGATTAATTAAATAATTTATTTAATCAATCCTTTACATCCTAATAATTTTTTTACACTATAGGAATCGCGTAGCCCCCTATAAAATGTAGTGTGCCAAGTAAACATTTTAAACATGACCAGTTGGAATAACACACCCTTTGATACCATGAGGGGTGGGGGACACTAGAACTTGTGCCTACCACATTAAGCTCTCACCAATCAAGTGATACCTCCAATCCTTCACATCCCAATAATTAATTAAAGTAAATTTAATTAATGACATTCTCTCTATTTCTTCTAATAGTTGGTTAATAAAGTTAAATCAACTTCAGCCCTCATCCACGTTGATTCTCTTAATCTAAATTAGTTAATTAATCTAAAATTAATTAACTAGTATCTCCTCTAATTCTCATTATCATTTTCCTCAATTTTGAATTCTCTAAATCTCCAAACTTGTAGTTATGTGACATGTTTTCCCCAAGCCCTCATAAATGCTTCGATGTACATGTCACCCTCACCCTTCCACCTCATCTTTTGATCAATTATTTAATTTGTTGATCACACATGTGTGAGATCCTCTTCCCAATATGAAACACTCAACACTTTCCTCTTTTCTCTATTTGTTACCTTTTCAATCCTACACCTCTTACATTTTGTCTATTTTTTTTCCATAGTTTATCATCTCCTTGTTCTTCTCAATGTGTGTTATGTGGGCACACCTTTCCCTCTTCCCTATTCCAAGTGTCATTTTTGCATTCTTCAACCTTGTGACACTTTTCACAAGGCTAATCCTTCTCCTTATCCTTCAATCTTGACCATCCATCTCATAGTAGGATCGTGACCCTCCATTCCTCCTTCAAACTATAAATTGAAGCCTATTCTCTCCTTCATCATCACTTATAAAATTATTTTGCTATCATTTTTCCATCCTATTTGCTAAAGTTATGTTTCTTGGAGAGCTATCCACATTTCCAATCCAATCAAGAGCATGCTAATGAATGTATTCATGATTTGATCTTTATCCATTTTCACATTTTCCTAGATGCTTACTATTCAAAAGGAAAATGCAAGATTAAGCATATGTACATGAGATTAAAAACATGAGAAATACAATATAAGAATCAAGTGTTAATTATAGAACTTGTGTTGTCAAATTAAAAGCATGTTCAAAATATCATTTATCTAGCCTTCCATAAACTAAGGCTATCATAGTTCTTGTTTAATATTTTACAAGCTAATGAGTTGCTCTTTGCTTAATTAAAAATCACCCTCGATAAAACAAAAATACCACTTCCCTCTAGATAGCATTTTTCCATTAAAAAATTAGAAGGGAAACAATTTTAAGGGCATCTAAAAACTAACAGTTAGAAAACATGACTTGGATTGTGAATCATATATGTCATTATGGACACAAGTATGCCAAACTTGTTTAGATTTCTCTAGTTAGTTTTAGATGTATAGCTAAAAACTAAGATTGAAAGTCTTGTGAATGGAAAAAGACCATACAAAGATGTATACCATACATAAAGTTTCTATGTACCTTATTTGTAAAAGATTCTTGAACCCACATATTGCTTTATTTTTCTTTCCAAATGTAACTTGACACATAAGAAAACATACCCATACAATAACCTAGAAAATAATAGTTAATAATTTTTTATACACGAATTTATGTTTAACCGAAAGAATCAGAGTTATGTTATTATTAAAGAGAATCAATTGTTTGTTAGGTAATAATGTTTTGGACAATTCCGACATACTTTTTGGCAAATAGATCAAGTTGAAATAGACAGGAATATTTCCCTCATAACCCAAAGTTTAAAATGAGTAGCACGGTAGTGGCTGGATGGTAAGTGCGGCATGCTATTGAAATGAAATTGAAATTAACGAAATTGGAAATCCGTTTAACAAATTACGTGCTTCATTTTTTTGCCGCCTCTATTTCCGTATAACGGATTCAGGAAAAACCTATGTTTTTTAATTCAACCAGCATCTTCTTCATCTTCAAATTTGATTGCAAACCGTTTCAAGCAAACTATCTCCATCGATCTCAATTTGGAGACTAATGAGAGGGTATGTGTATGCATAAAGAGATTCATAAAGAGATTTTAAGGAGGTATACAATCTTCATCGCTCATGTTTCTCCATCTATACTCGACTTATTAAATATTATTGTTTGTTTATATTACTGAAATCATTCCTTGTATAGTCAGTAGCATCTTTTTCATTTTTTTTTTTTGGGTATATCTTGCAGTTGTGGTATTTCATAAGACCACATTTCTCTGAGACATTTAATGAAGAACAGTTTGCAAGCCTTATCTACACAACCATCTTTTGGTATGCATGCTAGCTGGGAGCGTTTCTAAAAAGGTATGCAATTACATCGTTGTAGTATTTTTATTAATACTATGGTAATATTGTTTATTCTACAGACTTTGTTTGCTGTCGTTACTCATTTTCTCCATCAAGCTATATAGTCTTATATCGCCTATCAAATACCAGGTATGGTTGACTGCATTCTTTGTGCATGGAAAAGATGAATAACATTTAAGAGCTTTGTGCAGTGAAATACGAGGTATGGCATTGTATATTTTTGTTTTTGTATGCATATCTATTGAAACCTTACCATACACCTAACTCAAATGAGCTGGACCGATTCTAACAACCATAGTTTTCTAGTCGTATTTCCTCGTGTACTATTACGAATTTCCATTTCTTTTTTCATTTGAATCTGTATTTTTATGTTGTGTAAAAGGTGATTCAATCTCAAGTTAATTTGGGTTTTTGTAAATTTCAATAGTTTGAGTTAATGGGCACATAAGGTTTCGGTTAAAATTGTGTACTCCTTTATGTTTACTTATTTCTATTGGCCCTTTCTTGGGGCATTTCTTTGAAATCTTGCAGGGCTACCTCCTTTAACATTTTTTTAGAAACAATCAACGTCTTTAACAATTTTTTAGAAACAATCAACACTGTGATAACTATTCCTATCAGGTAATCAAATCAATCTCATTTTGAAAAGAATTTGTTTGTTTTGACTCCTATTTTGTAGGTGTTAGTATTTATAGAAACATTTAGTTTGTTCTCAATCCTATTTTTTAAAATTTAATCCATTGGGCATGATAGAGTAAACTTTATGAATCTCGAACAAATAGGATCAAATAGTAATATTTACGTACTCCTATCTAACTAACAACTCAAGTAAGTCGAATCCTATGATAGCTAATTAGTTGATAGCTATAGAATCTCCTTTTCTATCTTACAGTTTGATTATTTATAATACTTTTTTTTAATCTAATTTCAGGTCTTGTTGAACGATATTATTGGGGATTTTTATCATAGTTCATCAATTGTAAAGGTATTTAATTGAAACTTTCTTCTAAATTAAAAATTATTAAATAAAAATTAATTAATTAAACTTAAGGGAAGTGAACAATTTTTTTTTCAAAAGGTTTTATAGTTACATATTTTATTTGTATATAATAATTCCTTGTATTTGAAATTTTTTAAAAATAATTCTCACAACTCATGAAATTATGAATTAATGCATTTACAACAATTCAACATTTACAATAAGTCTTTGTTTTTTGATAATTTCATATTAACGCTTTATGATTTCAATATATTAATAATTATAAATAATTAAAAAATTAACATTAATTAAAAAATTAAATTTATTTTCATTAAAGTTACAATATATAATTTATATATAAACTCATATATATGAAAGAAAATTTAATAACATAAAATTTAAAATAATGTAATTAAAATTAATTCAATTGAATAATATAATTGAAATTAATTCAATTGAAAAATTTAATTGAAATTAATAAAATTAAGTAAAGTAAAATTAGTTTAATAAAATACTAAAATAATATACATAAATAATTTCATACCCCTTTGTTATATTAAATCAAATAACTCAACCAAATTAAATGATTAAATTTAACAATAATAATGAATGATAAAACATCAAAAAGTTATACTTAACTAATAATACTTAGCAATTAAAAATAATATTTAATTAATAAATGCAAATATTTGATTGGTAAATTAAACTAAAAGCCATATAACATTTTCGTTAAATTAAATTAACAAATACGCCACATAACATATCCATTAAATGAAATTAGGGTTAGAGCCAATTAAATTAAACTTTATGAAATTAAATCAAAGTTAATAAATTAAATTCAATTATATTAAATTATTAAATTAAATCTATTAAAGTCTTAAATTAGTTTTGAATGTAGATTAAACTAAACTAATAATAATTTTAATTAAGTTAAACTTAATTAAAAATTAATAATAATACTTAATTAATTAATTACATGAAAACAAAATAAATCAATTAAACACAATTGATTAAATCAATATTAATTATAAAATACTAAAATAATATATATAAATAATTTAAAACCCCCATGTTATATTAAATTAAAGAACTGCACCAAATTATATTGATTACCATTAGGGTTTGATAAACATTCAAAAGCATACTCTAATCATTTAAAGTTATATAATTTTTAGTTTTAAATTTATTCTAAAACTAATTGTTGATTCATTTAACAACATTAAAAAATAAATTTATTTTAATTTTAAAATGTGAATTGATATATTTAGATTAATTTCTTTTCTCTTTTCAATTTCACAACTAAAAGCATACTCTAACAATTTAATATACATTAATTTTTACTAATGCTTATAGAGTATAAGTTTAACTTTTATTTAAAAATATAAAAAATAATATATATTATATAAATAAGTTTATGAAAAATAGAAATATCAAATTACTATTGACGATACTCATTTATTCTTATTTATCTAATATATTTATTAATAAAGTATATTTTGATACAATCTTTGTTAATTTTATTATTATTCAAATAATCTTTAAATGTTTTATTGATGTTTCAAATTATTTCATAAAGGTTAAACCGTTAATTAAGTATTTAATTTTATTATCATTAGGTTTTGATAAGAATTCAACTAAGATTTTGGCTTAATTAGTGTTAGGGTTAGGGTTAGAATAAAGGTTATGAGTATGATAATTTTAATTATAAGAAACTTTAAACTATTTTAAAATGTCTATATTTTAAATTAAAAGAGAGTTTAATCTATTTTAAAATGTCTTTATTTCATAAAAATATTGAAATAAGGAAACAAAATATTCATAAGAAAAGTACATAATAATAAAGATTCTTTAAATATTTTATAAAAAATGATAATAAGTGTTATGAATGCATTATCCTACAATAGTTACCTACTAGCCTTACCATCAAACTAAAATCTAATTAACTATAACCTTAAACCCTAAACCTAATCTCTCTAATTCAATGCCAACCCTAACCTAACCTTAAAGTTAACTCTAACAATATAGTTTTTAAATTTTTCAAATTATATCAAAAGCTTAAACCCTTAATTAATATTTTGGTTTGATTACCATTAGGCTTTGATAAATATTCAAAAGCATACTCTAATCATTTAAAGTTATATAAGTTTTAGTTTTAAATTTATTCTAAAACTAATTGTTAATTTATTTAACAACATAAAAAAATACAAACCCTAACTATAATGGAAACCTTACCATAATCAAATCCTCACCTTGACAATATCTCTAATCTAGACCTGATTGAACTCTAAACCATAACTTGACCTAAACTTAAATATAACCCTAACTTCACCCTTACTACAATCTTAACTGTAACCCTTAACACTAACACTTAACCTTGTATATAAAGCCTAACCCTTGACATAATCCTAAACGTAACCCTAATCCTAAGCCTAACCATAATCTTAACCCTATCCCTAACCTTAACCCTAACTATGATATAAATCCAAACCCTAACCATTAGCCTAACCTTAACAATGATGTAAACCCTAACTACAATCCTAACCCTAACCCTTAATGGTAAATCTAACCCTCTAATATAAACCTTAAACCCTAAACCCCAATCCTAACGTTGTGATATAAACCCTAATCCTAAACACAAAACTAACCATAATCGTAAATCCTAATCCTAACCCTAGAAATAATCACAACAATAACACTAGATCCTAATCCTAACAACAATTGTAAACCTAACCCTAACCTTAACCCTAAATCCAAATCCTAACCATTAACCTAACCCTAACAATGATGTAAATCCTTACTACAATCCTAACCCTAAAAGTGATGTGAACCATAACTATAAATACAAACCATAACCATAACTATAAATATAAACCCTAACCCTAGACACAATCCTAAATGTAACCCTAAATCCTAAGCCTAACCATAATCTTATCCCTTTCCCTAACCTTAATCCTAACCATTAGCGTAACCTTAACAATGATATCCCTTTCCCTAACCTTAATCCTAACCATTAGTGTAACCTTAACAATGATGTAAACCTTAACTATAATCCTAACCATAACCCTTAATCCTAACTCTAACTCTCTAATATAAACCCTAACCCTAAAATTGTGATATATAAACCCTACCCCTAAATATAAAATTAACCATAATTGTAAATCCTAATCCTAACCTTGATCCTAATCCCATGATATAAACCCGAACCCTAAAAATAATCATAATAATAACACTAAATCCTAACCCAAACAAAAATCGTAACCCTAACCCTAACCTTAAACCCTCAATCCAAAACCTAACCATTAACCTAACCCTAACAATGATGTAAACCCTTACTATAATCCTAACCCTAACCATTAACCTAACCCTAAAAGTGATGCAAACCATAACCATTAGCCAAATTCTAACCCTAACCATGTTGTAAATCCAAACCGTATCCATTAAGTTAACCCTAACAATGATATAAATCATAAACATAATCATAACCCTAACCCTGGGCATAATCCTAAACATAACTCTAAATCCTAAGCATAACCACAATCTTAACCCTAACCCTAGCCTTAACCCTAACCACGATGTAAATGCAAACCCTAACCATTAACCTAACCCTAAAAGTGATACAAAGCACAACTATAACCCTAACCCTAACCCCTAACCCTAAGGTTAACCCTATTATATAAACCCTAGCCCTACACATAATCCTAACCACAACCATAAATCATAAGCCTAAACACAATCTTGAACCTAACCCTAACCATTAACCTAATCCTAAGAATGATGTAATATCTATCTATAATCCTAACCCTAACCCCATGATATAAACCCTAACCATAGACATAACACTAACCATAATTCTAAATATTAATCATAAACTTAACCATAACCCTAACCCTGATGCTAATCTTAACCCTAAAATTGTGATATGAACCCTAACCCTAAATGTAAAACTAACCATAATCATAAATCCTAATCCTAACCCTAATCCTAATCCCATGATATAAACCCTAAACCTAGAAATAATCATAACAATAATACTAAATCCTAAGCCTAACAACAATCGTAACCCTAACCATAACTTTAAACCCTAAATCCAAACCCTAACCATTAACCTAACTCTAACAATGATATAAACCCTTACTGCAATCCTAACCCTAACGATTAACCTAACCCTAAAAGTGAATACAAACCATAACTATAACCCTGATCCTGACGCTTAACCCTAAGTATAACCCTATGATATACATCCTAACCCTACACATAATCCTAACCATAACCATAAATCCTAAGACTAAACACAGTCTTAACCCTAACCCTGACCCTGACCCTAACCATTAACCTAACCCTAACAATGATGTAAAATCTATCTATAATCCTAACCCTAACCCTAATCCTATGATATAAATCCTAACCCTAGACATAACCCTAACCGTAATTCTAAATATTAAGCCTAACCACAATCTTAAACTTAACCATGACCCTAACCATTGTGCTAACCCTCACCCTAACACTGTGATCTAATCCTAAATATAAATCCTAATCCTAACCACAATCTTAACCCTAACCCTAATCATGATGTAAATCCAAATTCTAACCATTAAACTAACCCTAATAATGATGTAAACCCTAACTATAATCCTAACACTAACCTATAACCCTAACCCTAGCCCTATGATATAAAGGTCCTAACCCTACACACTATCTTAACCATAACCCTAAATCCTAAGCCTATCCATAATCATAACATTAACTGTAACACTAAACATGATGTAAATCCAAACCCTAACCATTAACCTAACCCTAAAAATGATATAAACCCTAACTATAATCCTAAACCTAACCCTTAATCCTAACTGTAACCCTAACCGTAATCGTAACCCTAACCTTATGATATAAACTCTAATCATAGAGATAATCCTAACCATATACCTAAAAATTAAGCCTAACTAGAACCTTAACCCTTACCATGATGTAAATATAAACCCTAACCATTAACCTAACCATAACAATGATGTAAACCCTAACTATAATCCTAACTCTAACCTTAACCCTATACATAATCCTCACCATAATGATAAATCCAAAGCCTAACCACAATCTTAACCCTATCCCCAATCCTAATCATGAAGTAAATCCAAACCCTAATCATTAACCTAACCCTAACAATGATGTAAACCCTAACTATAATCCTAACCCTAGATCATAGCCCTATGATATAAACCATAACCCTACACATAATCCTAACCATAACCCTAAATCCTAGCCTAATCACAATCTCAAGGCTAACTGTAACACTAAACATGATGTAAATCCAAACCCTAACCATTAACCTAACCCCAACAATGATATAAACCCTAACTATAACCCTAACCCTAACCCTAATAGAAACACAAAATGAACCCTATTCCTTATTGGATTAGGCCAACAATTTTAAACCAAATCAAATCCTAACCCTAATAGTAAACCAAAATGGCAGCAAATTTATGCATCAACATTTGGTGGTTTTCAATTATTTTGATGGTCATTTGGTTTTCAATTATTTCAGGCTTAAAATTAAAATTAATTAATAATTGATAGATTAATTGTGCAGGGATCAATTGTGCAGTTTCAACGTGAGATAGAGGTATGTAATATTGTTTTAGAGATTTCATACTATTTTCATATTGTAGGTTTATTGAATATGAATTAACGAGTCTATTTTATTTGCAAAATAATTGCAGAAACTTCATTTTGTTTTCATTGCCGATGACGTGTATTTTCATGTATGTGATTAAGGAACGGAAAAGATTAAAGGCTTAAATTATTAAAAAATATAAAATTGAAATTGAATATAGCAAAACCGTTACTAAGATGGTTTCATAGTTGTACATACTTTCAATAGTGTAGTTAAAAATTGAAGAAATGTCATGTATTAAATTTTCAAACAAGTGAATCAATGAATCAAAATTTGTTTTGCATGAGCATAAACATATTGTTGCATTCAAACTCCTCATAATTTGTGCTATTCATTTTTTAAACTACGATTTAATATATATATATATATTTTTTGTTTCCAGGTTTGCTGAAATTGGAGTTTGAGGGTTTTTCAACTTACAGTTTCAAAGGCTCTCATTGTATCACATGCAAGAAGGATACTGGCAAAGGTAGTTGACCCGAGCTTTACATCTACTTGCATTTTCTTGAAAGTTGGTAAAGCCTTTTCATATATCCATAAAAAATAATCATTGTTTCTATTTGTTTTTACTTTGTATTTTTAGCAACAATAACAAATTTCATAGCTTCTCTGTGGAGTATATCTTCTCTGTGTTTGATCAGATTATCAAACTATAATGTAATCCCGTGTCTACGATCTACTTGGATCGGTCTCTGTGTGATTTATAGTATAGACCAGTATGTTTATGTTTCATGATGCTTCTCAAATACTAATTTTATTTTCAGATTGTAGAATATCCATATCCGGCTCTCGTTTCTAGTGGAGCCTGGCTGTTTTGTTTCAGGGCTGGGGTTTGTTCTTTTTATTTTTTTCGCTGCTTGCAATGAGGGGCGTGGGGCCTACCACCCACACTATGTGGGGAGGTCTGGGTGGGGAGGCCATCTCCCACACGTTACCTTGCCCAGCCAAACTCCTAGCCAGTCAAAAATAAATTTGCTTAGGCCAATTCAATTGGCGTTTGGATTTTAATTTTGCCTAAAATGTAAAGTTTTTTCATTGATATTAAAGTTTTAGGGTTGCTATTTATAAGCGCATATTGCTGTGATTTGAGAGTTTTTAACTTCTAAGCTTGGTATATTTAGTTTTTTTTTTTAGAGATATCGTTATGCACATTGTATCAATGAAAACCTAAGAAAAATAAACTAAATATACCAAGCTTATAAGTTAAAAACTCTCAAATTACAACAATATGCGCTTATAAATAGCAACCCTAAAAATTTAATATCGATGCAAAAACAAAATAAAATAATTTAATTGCAATAATTAAAATTAAAATTTAATAGAAATAAACAAAATTAAATGAAATAATTTAATTGAAATAAATAAGGTTTAAATGTTTTTAATGTTTTAATTTTTTAATTCTAGTACAACTTTTTGATGTGTTTAAGATCAAAATTAATTTAAATTATAATTAAGTTTAGTAAGCATCTTAATTACGTTATAGACCTTAATTGAATACTTACTCTAAATTAAATAACTTGTAGAACTAATTATTATATGCTACATATGATATTAGAGCAACCTGGTTCAACAATGAATTGATGACTTCTCAACAAAAGAAATAGGATAAGAAATTGACATGAAATTTTTTGGCCTTTATTCGGAGATGCAAATTCGTAGAACAAAACAGAAAAAATTATGACATCCTATCTATGGTTGACTGTTTAAAGTCAGCAATAGAAAATACAATTACAGAGTCTGCTCAACCCCTTTAGTAAAAGAAACTTTTGTTGAAATCATCATAAGGTTTAAATGAAAAAAAAAACGGTGGACAACTTTTACGAAGGAAGCAATTAGGGCAATCATTTGAGACGATAAACTACCTAGCACTATGAATAGTAGTGTGATTCCAGAAGAAAACATAAATATATCAAATGCCGTACTTAGAATCCAAAAATAAAGGGCTAAATGGACCTTTGCCAAGAAGGCAATTATTGAGACGAAAATAATTTGAACCTGGAATGCAAAACAAACAGATCCAAGCATGATATATCCGATTGACAAATTAGATAAGATAACATCTTAAGTTAGAGGTCAGACAAAATGCCCACAGATAGGGAGTGCATTCGTCAAAAATAAATTTTGAAAGTAAATGTATGGGCTCAAAGTAATGAACCAGAAAATTCTGTACTGTAGCTGCAGTTGCAACAAAGAACTTTTGTAAATAATTAATAATTCAGTTAGCTAATTAGAATCCTTTAGTAGCTATAGAATCAAGATGTATTTAGTATATATCAATTCTATTTTTTTGGGGGGGAGGGGGGAATTATCGCTACTATGCATACACTGGTAATTTCAACATAACTTTGTTTTACGTCACTATTGTGTGCCATATTTGTTTATTTTCGTTCTCATTTATAGATTGTTTTGCATTGATAGCGAACTAGAATCCTGTGATAGCTAATTAGAAAATTGATTTTGTGAAAATTACAGAGTTATTTGAAAATTGAAATGTATTTGGTATATATCAGCTCTATTTTAGTGTTTGATTATTTATAATACTTTCTAAATTTTTTAAAATAAAATCAAATACTTAAATTCAACACCATTAATTTTATTTAACTAAATAAATTAAATTAAATTTATTCAATAAATGAAATTAAGTTTAATTAAATAAATTAAACTAAACAAATTATTCTTTAATAAATAAACTTAATATAGTATAATTAAATATATTTAAATAAATTAAATTAAGTAAATTAAACTTAATTAAATGAATTAAATTAAACTTAATTTAAGAAATTAAATTTAACTTTATGAAATTCATTAAATCAAACTTAACTAAAAAAATTAAGTGAAACTTCATTACTTAAAATAAATTAAACTTAATTACTTAAACTACATTAAACTTAATTACTTAAACTACATTAAACTTAATTACTTAAAGTAAATGAAACTTAATTAATTAATTAAAGTATTTATTTAATTTTAGTTAAAAAAATAAATTAAACTTAATTAAATAAATGAAATGAAACTTATTTAAATGCATTAAATTAAGTTATAGTTAAATACTTTAATTAATTTAAAGTTAGCTGAATAAATTAAATCAAATTCAATTAAATAAATAGAAAAAACTTAATAAGTTAAATTAATTTAAACTTAGTTAAATAAAATAATTAAATCTTAACTATGTAAAATAAATGAAGAATAAACTAATTTTGATGAAATAAATTAATATTAATGAAATGAATTAAACTAAGCTTAATTATATAAATTAAAATATATATGAAGGCCCGTTCATGGGTTCCCTAGGGTTAATCCTTTAAATGACCCTTTGGATGGGGAGACGGTGAAGTGGTCAAAACTAGAGAAGGAGTGGGTGAAAATAAATTTTGATGGGGCGTCAAAAGGCAATCTAGGGATTTTAGGTGCAGGATGTGTGGCCTATGATGATGAAGGGAACATCCTATGTACGGGTACAAGAGGGCTTCGATATGGCACTAATAATTAGGCGGAAGCTCAGGTGACCTTGCTAGCAGTTGGATTAGCAACAAATATGAAGGTGATGAAGTTACACTTGGAGGCTAATTACCAAATTGTAGTCCAGCTCTGATTAAAGGCCACACACCGTGCTGGAAATTGAACAAATATGTAAATAATATAAGCAAAAAACTGAAATCTTTCAAAAATTATTGCATCTCGCATGTGAAAAGAGATGGAAATCCTATTGCAGATGGGTTATCGAATGATGTGTGTGATCTCGCGCTAGGGGAGGTGAGGTGGCGGGATACCAAAAAATAAACCGTTAAATGGAGTTAAGATCGCTTGCCAAGTTGGTATGACAAACAATTCAAATTTCCTATCAGAAAGACGATTTTTTTCCTATGTAAGGTTGAGTTAATGAGCATTTATTACGACATGCTCTGAAATGGTAGTGGTGATGGAGTGTTATGCATTGAATACCAATTTCATAATGCCTGCACATTTAATGAATAGAGTTGGTAAGTTGGTGAAACCAAATTTTAATCAGGTTTCATTGGAATTTTCTGCAATCCTCAGCGAGCTCAGAAATGGAAGTGAATTTCACTCTAGAATCCTCCAAGCTTATGCCAACTTTTCGAGGACCTGTCCCTCCCAAGAAGCTCAAGAAAATGTTCTTGGCAAAAGACCCTCTACTCTTGATGGCAATTCAGCTGCTTTTGGGAGAAGAGGTGGCTGTTATCGGCCACCGTTATAGGTGTAGAATAGACATCTACTCGCTTCTCATGGTGTGGGGTTTGGAGTTGGGACACACTTGTGAAGAGGTGAGGAAAGTCTTGTAGAGAATTGTTCCAAGAGAGTATCTATTAAATTTGGAGTCCTTGCTAGAGTGGACGGTGCCAGGATGGGGTTTTAATCTTGTTGAAGGTATCTCAGAGGAGAACGAGGAGTTGAGGGCAAGACATTCACGTATCCAATTTCTTCGCCATCGTGAAGAATCCAAAGCTCGCTTCAGGGATGATGCGAAGTGAGGATGGGAAGGGCTGTTAATATTTGTCCAGATTATGGACATTGAAGATGAGATTCGACAGGAGGGTGGGGAGAGTGTGGCAGAGGAATTGAGGCATACGAGGCCGATAACGAGGAAATTATCTGCACAAATGGCAAAACAATATGCAGGGGGTGATGTGGCAGGTGGAAGCGGTGGCGAGTCAGAAAAACTAGTTTCACGAGGGGCAGCGGGCAAGGATGCAAAAAGAAGGAAAGGAGATTCACACGTGGGAAGAGGAGGAGTTTTTTGCCGACTCAAAGTGGCTGGTGAATCGAGCATCTCGACTGCAAGAGATGTGAAGGAAGAGAGATGAATTGGTCACAACATGCCAGGGTACTTCTAGGTGCCAATTTCCTCTGTTTTTGGTTTAGTTAAATTTTTAGTTGAAAATTTAAACTTTCTGCTTTTCGTTAAGAACGTTTTAAGCAGAATTTGCCATATTTTTTAATGGAAAGATGTAATATGTAATTTTCTGTACTCATAGCATGGGGGTGTGGGGTTAGAGGGGGCGCAAGTTACTAGTTCTGAATTTCTAGTTTTTTGGTGGGTGGTTTGGATGAATTTTGTGGGTGGTTTTAGGGAACTAGTTGATAGCTAATTATCTTACTGAAGATGTACTATTTATTTTTAAATAAATAAAATACAAATATTACCGATCAAAAAAAAAAAATACATGATTAAAGTAGGATTACTTTTTTTCCTTAACTAAATTAATATTAAATTAAAAAAATTTCAATAAATGAAATTAAATTTATTTAAACTATACAAATTAATATTTAATAAATAAATTTAATATAATTTAATTAAATGTATTTAAATAAATTAAATTAATTGAATTAAACTTAATTAAATGAATTAAATTAAACTTAATTTACGAATTTTAATTGAACTTTATTAAATTAATTAAATCAAACTTAAAGAAAAAATTTAAGTGAAATTTCATTAGTTAAATTAAATTAAACTTAATTACTTAAACTAAATTAAACTTAATTAGTTAAAGTAAATGAAACTTAATTTATTAATTAAAATATTTATTTAACTTTATTATAAAAAATTAAACTTAATTAAATAAATTAAATGAAAGTTATTTAGATGCATTAAATTAAATTATAGTTAAATACTTTAATTAATTTAAAGTTTGCTGAATAAATTTAATCAAAATCAATTACATAAATAAAAAAAACTTAATAAGTTAAATTAATTTAAACATAGTTAAAATTAATTTGTAATCATCATATTTGTTATTTGTTTTTAATGTTCTAATTTTTTAATTCAAGTACAACTTTTTGATGTGTTTAAGATCAAAATTAATTTAAATTATAATTAAGTAAAGTAAGCATCTTAATTATGTTATTTGAAATTAGGTTATAGACCTTAATTGAATACTTACTCTAAATTAAATAACATGATTTGGTTATTTAAAATAAAACTAATTATTATATGTTACATATGATATTAGAGCAACCTGGTTCAACAATGAATTGATGACTTCTCAACAAAAGAAATAGGATAAGAAATTGACATGAAATTTTTTGGCCTTTATTCGGAGATGCAAATTCGTAGAACAAAACGGAAAAAAACATGACATCCTATCTATGGTTGACTATTTAAAGTCAGAAATAGAAAATACAATTACACAATTTCCTCAACCCCTTTAGTAAAGGAAATTTTTTTTGAAATCATCATAAGGTTTAAATGAAAAAAAAAAATAGTGGACAACTTTTACGAAGGAAGCAATTAGGGCAATCAATTGAGACGATAAACTACCTTGCACTATGAAAAGTAGTGTGATTCTAGAAGAAAACATAAATATATCTACTGAAATCATGAAACACTGAGTAGTTAGATCTTGGTTTTGATTTCTACCTTTATAAAAAATTTCAAGACAAGAAGAGGCCATCATTGAATACGATCATAGTTATTACAAGAAATAAGTTCATGTAAACATGTAAATAAAAAAATTGTTGTCAATCAATAAAAAAATCCAATTTGGGTTATGTGTTAAATTTTTTTTTAATTATGAGTGATGTCAAATAATAGTGTAATAGTAGGTAAATAAATGTTTCCTGTATCAAAATTTTTGTACCGAGTTAAATTAAATGATACAATTTGTAACCATCATATTTCTAAGTTGCCACTGTTCTTTTCATTGTTTATTTCAGATACATTTTAATACGTATTGAAAGTCAATAATATTAATAATTTGTCAAGAAGAGCAAAGATTTCAGTCAAAATGAAATATAAGTTCACAAGACTCATTCGTGAGTCAAAATTTGATTCACGCTATAATGAGATAGGAGACACAGACATGGGTCATGTTATTTCTGAATTTGTTCACAGAATTGCAAAGGGGGGAGGAAGGTCAATTCTTTCTCAAACCATGGAAGCCTCAGGATTAGTGGAAGCAACTACATTTCCTATGTCTGTACAATCGGTTGATTTGGTTGTGCAGTGTGCACAATATTATGACTAAGATGAAAGGAATATTATTGGCCCCTTGGGGGACATGGTGTTAGATATTAGTCCTCAGATGATACAAAGAGTGTTCTGTATTCCATAATATACAGAATACGAATGTATTGATTGGAAAGTTGCTAACAACTATTATGAAAATAAAAACAACAAAGCTTCCAAATTCATTAATGATCATCCGATTCTTGAAAAAAGTAGGAATTTGAAGAAGTTGGTTAGAGGACAACATAGAGCATAATTCAAAGAAGAAGCAAAAGATTACATCACACTTCTAAGTAGGGTATATGGTACTCAAGAAGTGAAACACTTCCATCCATGGATGTGTTATTATATTTTAAAAATAACAAAAGGAAAAAAAAATGATTGGGAAACTATCATCAGTGACAACTTGAATCTACAATTGATAGATGTTTTGCAGAGCAACACATTTTACATGAGTTCGTATTTAGTATACTTGTTGGCTTATCAAGAAAACTATCCAGGACTAAATAGAGTTGGAAACTTTAATGAAGGAGGAAGAAGGATATTTGATAATTACCCTCAGTTAGAATTGATGGAAAGTGAAAAAAATTATTGTAGAGTTAACGACGCCTTCATTTTTTCCATAGTAAGACATCTTGACAATGATTTAGGGAAAATATTATCTTTGGAAGCGAGCAGTGAACTATCAAAGTTTGGGAATTGATATATCCAATTCCAAACTTTCACATACATCAAAGTTGTAGGTTTCCATGGAAGCCCATTGAAGTTGCTCAGGTACCTTTCAGACAAAATAATTTTGCTTGAAATGTGTAGACAAATTTCAAAAGTTGACAAGGAAAATGGGAAACAGGGGTTTGCTATATTTGAATTTCCAATTACGGTTGGTGATTACTCATGTGCTAACATGGATGTAGCTTGCACAACTGAAATTGAAATGGCACATCTTCGCATGTACAACTTTACTGATGTAAGGTACAATTTTGATCCAATAGGAATGATCAGTGGAATAATAGGCGCAAACTACAAACATCAACCTGCTTTAGAAGATCATTGGGCTAATTTCCAAAATGAAAAGGAAATCAGAATGAAAGATTATTGTAGACTAAATTTTGATATCATGAGAGCTTGCAAGTTCAATAGAATACCAAAGCACATGGAAGAAGATGGAAATTAGTTGGATCCAATTTACTACACAATGGGCATATGTGATCAACCAATTGATATAGTGAATTGATCAATACTTGAAGATGTGTCAGTTGAGAACAAAACAATGAATTTTATACTAATATCAATGGAGTGGTTGGGAAAACCTTATTCTCTACTACCGATACAGCATTCTACCAATCAAAATACAAATAAAAATGTCAAACCATTAGATGCAACAAAAAATGACATGGAAGAAGATAGGGCATGTCTTCATCTTGCAAGAGATAGAGAAGAAGTTTTCACAAAAGGAAATGATGCAGTCGTGAATGATGTTGAAAAAGAAGAAAAATATAATACACCATTGTTAAAAAGGCAAAGGTTTTAAGGCCAAAGTGTTCATGCAATAACATTGGAAATAGGAGCCATTCAACCATGCTTTACTGTTGTTTCAACATCCACATCACCTTCCCCCAATTACAATTCAATGCAAAGTGTACCATGCTCTTTGTCTCCACCTTCAGATTTCATGGCTCCTGTTCAAAATATAGATGTAGAAGGAATCTATACTGTGTTTACAAAATGGAGAACAAAATTGCAGAATTATGGTGTGCAGGTGATAAAAAAGGCAACAAAATTTTATAGTCGTATCATTGAAAAAGCAAATATTGCAAGGGAACTTGATGAAGGAAAATCTTATTCTCTACTACCGATACAACATTCTACCAATCAAAATACAAATAAAAATGTCAAACCATTAGATGCAACAAAAAATGACATGGAAGAAGATAGGGCATGTCTTCATCTTGCAAGAGATAGAGAAGAAGTTTTCACAGAAGGAAATGATGTGGTCGTGAATGATGTTGAAAAAGAAGAAAAAGATAATACACCGTTATTAAAAAGGCAAAGGTTTTAAGGCCAAAGTGTTGATGCAATAACATTGGAAACATGAGCTATTCAACCATGCTTTATTGTTGTTTCAACATCCACATCACCTTCCCCCAGTTACAATTCAATGCAAAGTGTACCATGCTCTTTGTCTCCACCTTCAGATTTCGTGGCTCTTATTCAAAATATAGATGTAGAAGGAATCTATAGTGTGTTTACAAAATGGAGAACAAAATTGCAGAATTATGGTGTGCAGGTGATAAAAAAGGCAACAAAATTTTATAGTCGTATCATTGAAAAAGCAAATATTGCAAGGGAACTTGATGAAAAAATTGAGGAAAAACTTTTAATGTGCAATCAATATACTGAAATTTTAAAACGAATGAAAGTAGTTCGTTTGAATGAATTGGAGGCATTAGGAATTGAACAAAACAAAGTGTTTCTTAATGAATGGCTCAAAGCAAGTAACATGAGATACAAAACACTTCTACACTGCAAAAAAAATAGAATAGATTGAAAGAATCTATCAATTTGTATTTGAGAAAGATAGAAAAGTTTGTCAAAGATCTTGATTGCACCATTCTAGAAATTTCTTTGATGGTTAGACCAATTGAAGAAATCATTAAAGATTTTTCAAACTCCCTTCACAGAGAACTATCTAAACAAGAGATTGACAACATGATGAGGAAGAAGACTAAAATTGGTCAATTTGAAGAAGAGTCTACTCAAATTACTGGATTTCATCAGAAGATTAAAACAATTGTCCTTTTTGTACAAGTAAAAATGAAGTACCAATTGGGACCAGATGAAAATGAAATAAACAAATCTATAAATATATTTGTTCACCATTATCTAGTGGACGCATAAACATTGTTGCTATGTAACACATCTTCTGACATGCATCAATGAAAATGTTACTAAATTTTTAAAAAATATAAATATTTCAATCAAAGAATGCACTTTTTTTTTATTTGATCAATTCTACAAAGAGTATGGTTACCACATTCCGGTTTATGTAATTAATTGATCTAAGTAATTGTTATATATGATCAAATGGTTTAATGTAAATTTTCATCTACTTTGTCATTTATATTGTATTTATCATTATATAATTAAAAGTAATAGATAAATAACAATCATATTTATTTTATCAAAAAGTTTATATATCAAATTGAGTTCAACTTAAAGTTTGAATGTTTCCTATTTTTTCTTGAATCGAAAAAAATTCAATGAATTTCAAAAGTTCTTCCTCATTCAATCAAAGAGTTGCCAATAATTATTGTTTGTAGAAGAGATAAAAAAGGCACAAATTATAATTTTACAGTGAATAGAGATTGTGTGTAAAAAGCACTACAATACAAAGTAGAACATGATAAGTTCTACTCTGATGTCACAATTGATGTCAATGCTCTAAATGATGTGGAAAGAGATTGTGAACACAATATATTTAAGCAAATGAAAACAGTGAATATGGAATTTGATTATGATTCAACTCAAATAGTATTTGTCGGTCCGATTATGGAGACAGATGAAAGTAACATAGTAGATCACACAAATTTGATGGCTTCAAGACCACCCAATGTGCAAAATAAATGGAATTAATTCGTGCATGGATTAATAACCCACACACAAATCCTTTAAGAATGATTGATTGGCCCACAATTGGTGTGTCTCCAACTAACGAATATGTTACATCAGGATTACTTGACATGACATTCCCAATATTGTTTGCTGATGGTAGATGTGATTGGTTAGAACCACGAATAAGACGAGTTCACTTGCATGAATATGTTAAGAATTTTCTCCGGTATAGGGTCACCATTTTGGCAAACACCAAAGATTTAGGTACTACATGATGAACATGATAATGAGACATCGAGTACACAGTTCAAATGCAGTTTTTGCAAAAGGAAACTTTCAAGATTTGCCCATCACCATAAATGAATAACGTGAGCACATGGAGCAGTTGCCAACCTCACACTTGGGTGATAAGTTGATGCAATTTGGGACAATATTAAGAGGTACCAAATCATATTGGTCAAAATGCAGAGTAGAACTATCTGACATGCTACATCAAATAGGAACACCGACACGTTCTTCACACTAAGTGTGGCTGATTTGTATTGGCGAGTTTTACATGCATTAATATTGGGAACAACACCAACTAATCCACGTGAAGCTCAAATATGGAGAAAACAAAACGTTATCGACTACCCTCACATAGTTGCCCACTATATGCATTTAAGACATTCAAACTTTAGAAAAGAAATATTAGAAAAGGGCTTGAATTTTAAAGACTATTGGTGCAAATATGAGTGGCAACATAGGGGATCACCACATGTTCATGGATTCTTATGGATACATGGAGCATCAAATATGGATAATATAGATTGGTCTAATGAACAAGAAGTAAAAACTGCAGAAAAATATTTTCATTCCATTGTTCATGCATGGAATCCAAGAGTTGATCTTCATCAACGAAACATATAGGTATAATTACGATGAGCTATGAAAAATTATGTTCTACATTACAAATGTAAACACTTGTAAGAATAGCCAATTAATACATTAGTATTTGTTATTGCAGGCATTTTCAAATTTTTCTCTACATCCATGTTTAAAAAATACAAGACAACTTATTCAAATGGATATAGATCAAGATTATGAAGAAATCCTAAACATTGTACAAAGAAATACAATTTGTAGAGAAGGTGCATGCTTAAGAAAGAAAAAAGGAAGGATGGTTTGCATGTATGTACTTTATAAAAATCAAATTTTATATATAAAGAGTAAGTATAATATTGCAAAAATGTTGAATAAAAAAAAATTATATAAATTGTAGGTACAATGCTCCTTGGAATTTAAATTTGCATGGTTCAAAATTATATGAGGATAAAGATACGGGTGAATTTTTTTTTGAACCAACAAGGAATGATGATAGAGTCAATTCACATAATCGTTATATATTGCAATTGTGGAGAGCCAACATAGACTAGCAACCTGTTCTCTCAAAACATGTTGTGATAAATATATTGCAAAGTATGCAGCAAAAGCAAAGAAAAGTTCAGAAACCTACCATCAACTTCGGCACAATTAACTTTGGAATGTGGTGCTATATCATGCAACCTACACCAATTAGTCAGTAAATTCATATCAGAAAGGTTAACACTTTGTGTGTTATTTGGGTTATCCGGTGCATTAGGAAGATCATGGTTCACCCCATCATTGTTTGGACCCGTGTTCCATTACCTATTGTATGGTTTGTTGTTATACCTTTGGTTTTGGTTTTGATTGTTGTAGTTTCGTTGATTATTATATGATTGGGGTTGGTTGTACCCTCCTGGAGGATTCATCTTCAACTGGCTCAAATCTGAAGTAACTTATGAAATCATTTTCTTTAATGCTTCTACTTCAGCAGATATATTTGATCCTTGACTCTCAAGCATCGTAGTTGGAGGTTGGCTTGTTGCATGAGAATTACCAAATTTTTTATTTCCCCCTTGTACTTGACCAACATATTATGTTTGAGTGGGAGCGGCATTGGTGTTAGTCTGCCAAGTCAAAGCTTGGGCAACAAACTGTTGATTAGTCTAAGACTGAGAAGCATAGATTGGCATGAGATTCATTGTTGGGGCTCCTATAGGTAAAGGCGAGGGTACCCTGGGGAGTTGGTTATAGTTCCCTTGATTCACTCCTATAAGTAAATTGTATCCAATTCCCCCTGGTGTTTGGTTCAACTCATGATTCATGCTGATCGCCAACGCATAGACCTTTGCCAGGGTGTCCCTTTGATCTTCGAGAACACTCTTTTTGATAAACATGGCGGTCCATGGGTCAATAGCTCTTAGATACGAGTCAACTACTACATTGGGTGCTACCTGGTAAGGAGCTTGTAACCTCTTAAATGCCCTTTGAAATCTAGTATTAAAAGTTGTCAGAGGTTTATTTGGTGACTTCTTAAGAGGCGAATTGATGGTACAATGTTTTGGGGTCAACATACACTCAGAATTGATCAATGAAAGCTTTCTTCAAAACATCCCAACCAGTGATAGAATTTGCTGGTAGAGTCAAATACCAATTATATTCAGTCTCCCCAAGTGAATATTAAAAGAGTCTACATACTACATCTTGGTGTTCAATGTTATTATGAACGACTACATCTTTGAATGCTTCAATATACTCATCAGCCATCCTAGCCCCCAAATAGTAGAATTTACTGTAAAATTTATCTGGGTTTCTAGGTAGGTCATGTATACCCCTTGGTATAGTTCCTAGTAGCATGTGGTCTTGGTTAAAATAAGCCATTGAAGGTGGTGACGGTGGACGTTGAGTCACAAAAGGTGCAACGATAGGTTGAGGACTAGGGATCAGTTGATCTTCTACATTAGGTATGGATGACTACGTTGTTGAGGATGTTGAAGGTTGTCTCTTAGCTTTATTTCTCCTTTTCCTAGTTGTAGGTCATCACTCTACTAAGTTGGATGGAGAAGAACTTCTCCTAAGGACTCTGTAGAATCTCTCGGGAGAGAAAGATGATATATGATCCAACTCAATACCTCAATTTATTGGTTGTGGAGGTGGTTGTGGTTTTTCTTGTGGAAGAATTTGCCTTTGTGCCTATGCTTTTATACATATACCTCTTTGTCTTTCATTGTCAAGGACTTGTCGTGCTCGCAACCACTCACTGTAATCCCTTGGACTATCCCAAGCAATATCGTATAGCTAGGAAACAATGTCGTCTTGCTCATAGTTGAGGTTGGGTTGCGTGAATGGTAAAATTCCATCTCCTGAAAGTACCATATGTGGTTAATTGATGAGGGGACTAGTATCGGGCCCTCCTTCTAGCGCCAGTTTCTATTGACAACTATTTTGACACACTCGCCAATAGTCAGGTAGTCAATGTGAACACTCACCACCTCCCCTGAAAAGCAATAAGTTTTGGGGAACTAATCACTCCAAGGTCTCTATAGTTGGGTCTCAACGGTGATGGGAAACCCAATGGTTGATGTGGTTGTACTTGTTAAGGGGCCTGCTGGTTGAAACTAAATCCCACTAATCGTTAATAACTTAACTTCCTTTTTTTTGTGTTTTATGATTTTAAGATTCTTTTAGAAATAAATTGCAAGAGATAGGGAAACAAGAAAATAACACTGAAACCAATTCAATGACAGCTTAATGAACTACTTAATTAGTACCTTGCAATCCAAAAAATCATCAAATATTATCCAAATCAGCATTCAATAATAGACCTCTAGTAAACCTGCAAATTCAACAACATTACAGACTCATGGAAAGAATATCACCACAATATTGTCTATCCTAGTAATTCTCATACACCACTTATGTGCGCAACATGAGTCATAAAGAAATAAATGGAAGATCAGAGTACGTTGTTGATTTCAGATGATAGACTTTACCAAATCACAAAGAAAAAACTCGTAGAACATATGCATAGATCAGACAATCTATAAGATGCTTCTTGTATTAGTTTCGAAGAATAGGTAACAAAAACACCTCAAGTTCATAACAATTTGCAAAAATAATCTAAAATTTTTGAGTGAGCCTCAAATCATCAATTTGTGGACGCTTACAAATGAATCAAACTCCTCAATTTATAGAGTTTTTTGCCCTACTTTCTAGGAAATAAACCTAATCTAAATTAAGAACTCAAAAGCTAGGAGTTGCAGTTAACTGGCAAGTTTTTGCCTCTATACTCCAGTTAACTACTATGAAATGGAGGTTAGGTGAGCACTATGAAGACCATGCTATATGAACCAAGCTTTCGTAGTCATGCAAAATTTAGCTCAAAACTAGAATGTGAGTTGGAGATGTAGTTGGAGTACCAGTGAGGAAGTCATGCAAAAAATCCTCTCAAAAGTCATGCTATCTTTAGTAACTATACATTTATTTCTACTTCTTTTTATAGGACATAATTGTTGATGATACACGCAACTAACTTGGTAGGAGGATCAACAACATGCTTGATTCTGAATTTATACTGTTTCAAAACTTCCTCTGCATTCTTTCTTTCCTTCTCTAACCCCCCTACTGTCTCTGCAACCTCTTGACATTGTGTTATCAAATATGTATATCTATCCATCAATGCAACAGTAAACTGAGCCGGAGGTCCCAAATGTTGGGCCTCATATACATCCCACTAGCTGAGTATCTTCTCGTCTTCCATAACTCCCGCATTGGTTATCCCCATCCCAAAAACTCCGAGTAACTGTCTGACAAAATCTTCATACTTTTCTACCATCTTGAGGAGGGAAAATCGAATGTTTGTCACATCCTTCATATACTACTGAAGCATTTCCATCTTCAACTCCAAAATGTATGCATAAGACTACAAATTCTTACAACTGTCTCCACCCAGGAGGTCCTCCTCTATGATTACTTCCTCGCCTAGATGCAAAACCTTATTCAATACCTAGAACTTCTTGCTAAATATGTTGAGCTTCTGTTCCCATTGCTAAGAGAAAGAAGCTAATGCTCCTCCTACCTGTACCACCTCCTTGTATTCCTTCATGGTATTTTTCAAAAATAGTCTAATTTTGGAGGCATTTATTTGTGCCCATGATTTTGTTGTGGCCGCCACCTGTCTTACCTCAAGAAATGCTTTTACCTCTCCCTCTGGGAGTGATGAGGTTGAAGGTAAATTATCATTTTTACAAGTATCTAAAGGTCTGCCCATTTCTACCAACAGCTGCTTGTACTGCTCCAGCTGTGCTTTGACCTCTGCATGGGAAGTGTATTCCTTCTCCATTCTCCTCTTGACAACATTGGTAGCTAGTTCAAAAGGTATCTAACTCCCCCCACTTTGTCTGCTTACCTAGTTTTACCTGAGACACCCAGTACTTTGGGAAGCTTTGACCTTCTGCCTGTAAAGGAACTGCTACATCTGCAATCACCTCACCAAAACCTCTTCTTGACAAATGATGCATAGTCTTGGATTTCTTAACATTCCTTGGTTCCTCAGTGATTTCCTGTTGTAGTATAACCTTTCCTAACACTACTTTCCTTTTCTTTTTCTCGAAGGTGAATTCTAACCATTGTGGCACATCCTTATCTTTATCCCCTTCATGAGGCATGATGTCAGCGGTCACAATGTGCACATCTGACTGTTCATCTGCTTCATCTTTCTCTTCTTCCTCTGTGTGCTTAGGGCCTTGAGGTGAAACAAATTGGTGGGCCAGACTAGTTTGGAGAGCAATATCAACATTCAACTGATGTTGCTTGTGCAACTCTCCTAACCTATCACTGACCTCTTCCCCAAATGTTCTGCCATCCTTATCTATTTCTCCCATACCTTGCCCGACAACTATCTCTTTCAGGAGATCTTCTTGGTCCTAAAGAGTTAAGATTAATATTTCGTTCAAAAAATATTCAACCTCATTTCATTCTTTCTCTCCTCCTCCAAGTGGTTGATGTCCCCTAGGTTGTTCCTCCTCTTGGTTAGAGTTTGTTTCAACATTACGGACAATTGTGGTTTTTGTGGTAGGTCTAAATGCCCGTGTCCTAAGAGGCACTATTTGTATCAGCTAGTGGTAGCATAGGGGCATTAGTAACTGGAGCTTGTGCTATGGTGGTAGATGAAAGTTGAGTGGGTGCAATTGCCATATTAGGAGGAGGAGGTTGTTCACTTTCATCTATTTTTCCTTGTTCTTCTTCCTCTTGAGCGCCTTCTCCTGGAGTTTGTCCAATTGTTGTTCTCACATGAAGTACGTCTACTAGTGGCACAACACCCAACCCTTCTCTCACTCCAAAGTCTACAACCTTTTTTAACAGTTCAGATTTTCTCATTTGCTCCTGAAGCTTCTTCAACAATTCCTTGATACTTTCTTCAAGCTCAACAGCTTCATCCAGGTTAGTGGACATATTCTTCTGAGAACTAGACCTCATTTTATGAGCATACTCCTTATAACCCCTTGATTGGGGCACACCTGAGGTAGATTCCTTCTGCTTCCCCTTTGAAGTGTTTGGCCTAACCCTCAAACCGAGCCACTGTCTAGTTCTATTTATAACTGTTTGAGTTATTTGGTCTATATCCGTATTTGCATGTGCCAACCACCTTATGGGAGAGAGAGGATTCTTGTCAATTTCTTGTTCTTTATATACAAAATCTAATAGTTCTCCATCATCCCTCAGCTCTTTGGGGGGATTGGTTTCTATTTCAGAACTCCTAATCTGAGGTACTGACAGCCTATAATAATTATTTTCTCTAACCTCAAAACTATCTTGGAGGTTTGACCAAAAGTCCTCCAATTTATGCTTGTGCCCCTCATATGATTTAAGCATGGTTTGTTTGAGCTTACCATAGAGATCATAATACTCCCTTGCATAATTCAATTCTTTAAGATTTAGATCCTGGAGCTCCTGCTCTGCCGTTTTTGCTACCTGAATTTTTGAACAATATAAATAGCCAATGGAAATTGAGAAATCTATCCCCGCCTTGTGTTTCAAGGATAAAAGGGATTGGAGGCCAAGCATCTACCTAGCATATTGTAACAAAATGATGGGATCATTACAATATTGTGGCAATAGCATAGGGTTCACTGTGAACCCACTGACCCTGATATATGTAGAGCGTTGGTTCTAGATGAACCAACATGCCCATTCTCCGATGATCACCATTGTTTCAGGGCTTATCCTATAACCTGTATCACCTGTGAGTTTGATGATAACAGGGAAGAGGTAGCCAGCATTGATTCTTTTAAATTGTGCCTTTGCATTGTCTAGAGGGAGTTGTGAGTAATACTTCGACACCTTTTTCTGCCCTTCCTCATCTCCTATCTGGCCCTCCACCTATAGTCCCAGGAATTTACCTGCTCGGGCAGCCACCCAGATAACATAGGAAGTGGAAAATAATTTCTTTGTTTGATGTACTTCCTTCATCTTCTTATGGATGTTGTCGGAGAGGATTTGAGCCAAGTCAAAGTATTGCTTCTGTATAAGGATAGTTGTCATGAAATGGAACATCTAGTGATGGAAATATCGACAATTTGGCTTGCCGAAGGCCTTGCTCAACATGATGATCAAATCTTGTGGCTCCTTAAATTTTGCCCTCAAAATATCTGTGGATTTTAGCCCTGTCTTTCTCTCCTCCTCCAACCAGTTCTCATTCATATGTATCTTATTTGGAGCAATATTTTTATTCCATACTCTAAGGGCTTCTTCTTCAGTAATTAGGAGTACTTCATCCCTCGCAGGGATGCCAAACACAAATCCCAACATATTTGCAGACAAGTCGATTACCATCCTACCCTGACCATCCGTGCACTTTCTAGTATCTGCATTGTAGAACTGTGCAGCAGTCATGATGAATTCAAGAGCTTGGATTGATTGTGGGAATATAGTTGCCTCTACTAGGCCTGATCTCTTAATCCTTCTTAGCGGGGCCTCTGGCCTTAGTTGGTCCAATTGTGTTTTAAAAAATCCTCCAACTCGATGTGCCCAACCTCTGTATCTGTCACCCATTTAATCTAGTCATCCAACTTTGAAACATACACCTATCCTTGATATTGATATTTCATGGTCACGGGAAGTTTGTCTAACTCCTTACCTCTCTTGCTAGAAGTTGGGTCCATCTAAATGCTCTGATTTGCAAGAAAGAATCAAGAATTAATCCATTGCATAGATACAATTATCAATAACATCATCCACCTCAGGACTCTGGGGTTCTAGGGTGGATAACTCCCTTATAAGACAACTAACCTCATAACTCCGGGGTTCAGGGGTTAGCATGGGCTTTGAAAAAAAAAAATCCGGAACTCCGGGATAGATAAAATGAATAGAGTCAGGAACTCCGATGGTCCGGGGTTCTGGGATGGATGAGACAAAAGGACTCCGGAACTCCGAGGTTTCAGGGTAGATAGAAAAGGTTAACTTCGAGATCTTGAGGTTCCAGGGTAGATCAACAGGGCATCAAGAAGATGTTTTGGAACTCCGGGGATCAGGGATTCTGGGGTTAAAGTAGTAGCCCAATAAGAAAGTACCTCGGGACTCTAGGGTTCCGGGGTTCCGAAGTCTGGGGTAGTTCACTTTGAAAATTACAAGAAGATCCGAAACTCCAGGGTTCTGGGGTTTCGAGATGAAGAAAAATACCCAGCCCAGAACTCTGGGGTTTCATGGTTGGGAAAAATAGGGCACACAAAAACATGAAAAATGAGGAAAAATGAAAAGGAAAATCTAAACAAAACTAAAAGAAACCAAAAAGATCTAAACATGGAAACACAAGGAGGGAGAAAAATCCACCAACCTGGTGAGAAAAACATGCAAACCACTTCAATGCACAAATGAAATTAGAAAAGTTCATTCCTCTTATTTATACCCCCTCGAACTTCGTCTGTATGATCACCTTAAATAAGACCTTGGGAGTCTGGGGTTCTGGACTTCTGATGTGACAAAAAAAAGACAACAAAATTCACCTCAAGACTCTGGGGTTCTGGAGTAAATTACAAAAAATAAGCAAAACAAGCAAATGAAGCAAAAGATCTTAGGACTCCGGGCTTCTGAGGTGAAAAGAGACAAAACAACCTTGGGATTTTGGGGTGAAAGAAAAAATAACCTTGGGATTTTGAGGTTGCGGGGTTCCGAGGTTGAAAGACAAAACAACTTTGGGACTCCGGGGTTTTGGGGTTCCGAGGTTGTGAACAACAAAACATGAAGAACTCAGGATTTCGAGACTCCAAAGTTCTGAGGCTTCAACAAAAAAAGGACAAGGCATAACTTCGTGACTCTGGGGTTCGGAGGTTCTGAAGTTGTTCACAAACAAATAAACACCTACTTTGGGAATTTGAGGTTTCGAGGTAGGACCATCAAAAACAAACAAAGGACTCCTCGGGACTCCAGGGTTCCGAGGTGTCAGGGAAAAAAACAAAAAAAATACAAAGCTACAAAAGAAAAAAGAGGGACCCATATTTTCAACACAAGGAAACTAATGGGGGTTAGGTATGCAGGGTATAACAGGTCTTTTAGATATCAAGGTGATGAATACACATCTTGAGCAATCAACTTCATAAATATAGTGAGAGATAATGGATTCCATAATAATAATGATGCATTACAACATATCGATTACAGAAGCCTCAGTGGAAAACAAGAAAAAGCATTGCACATTATTATGTCACACTATTCTATGGATAAAAATGTAATGCCATTGTATATGATAGTTCAACAAACAACAAGAACATGAAAGTCATATCTCATTGGTGCAATCAGTGCAGCTCTGAAAAATGCAACCATGCCTAATCAATCTCCCCTTTTACTGCTTGCACCAACTAGAGTTGCAACATTTAACATAACTGAATCCACAATTCATTCAAAGCTAAGAATTCTAATAAAAGATTTTAGTGAACTAGAAGGAACAAGATTAACACATTTTCAATAAGAAATGTTTTATGTCAAATACATATTGATTGATGAAATGATCTTCATTGGAGAGAAATTGTTGGAGAACATAGATTGTAGACTTCATCAAGCATTCCTAGAAAATCGTAATCTCAAATTTGGAGGTAAATGCACAATTGCAATTCACTGTTATTAAAATTTCATTGCATAATAATAAATGAAAATTATATGTATAAAAATTTTAAACTGTCAATTTATAATATTGCCAACAATATTTTTCATTTATTTCTAGGTATTTCTGTGATTTTAGTTGGAGATCTAAATTAGTTGCCTTCGGTTAGAGACACACCAACATATGATAGAAACAGACAAGCAAAACTATTGTGGCAAGACTTCAAAATTGTGGTAATGCTAGAAAAAATATTTAGACAGGATGGAGAAGATATTCATCAAAAGCAATTTCGTGAACTATTGACAAACATGAGAGAAGCACACCCTACTATTAATGACTGGAAGTTTTTAATTTCAAGAACAAACAATAATCTCACTGCAACAATGAATGAAGAGTTTGACAATAATGTTCATTTATTCTCCATAAATGTTAATGTTCACAATCATAACAGGAAAAACTGTATTTACTAAAAGAACCTATGGTACACAGTGTTGCAACAAAATATGGAAATCTTAATGCAATGGAAGGACATTTCCAGGATGAACTTGATATGGAATTTTTGATCTCGAAGAATACAAGAGTAATGTTAACTTCTAATCTATGGATAGAAGTGGGTCTTGTAAATGGAGATTTAGGATATGTTGAAAACATTGTATGCGAACTTGGAAGTATGCCACCAGAACTACCAACATATGTAATGGTTAAGTTTTATACTTACTCTAGAATACCGTTTGAGGCTCAAAACCCACAAATAATTCCTATTAGTGTAACACATAGAGGATCTACGACCCATATACCACTGAGATTGGCTTGGGAAATGACAATACACAAATCACAAGGTCTAACAGTTGAAAAAACCACAATTGATATAGGTCCAACTGAAAGAACGAGAATAAAATTTGTAGCTATCTCTTGTGTAAAGTCCTTACAAGGAGTATGAGTAATGCCACCATTTACATATGATTGATATGAAAAAATGAAAAAGGGAAAAGAAGTGGAAAAACGCAAAAATGACGAAAATAGACTAAAAGCTTTAGAAACAAGTTATTGTAACATATTATCATAAGCATTCTATTTTTTATGTAAAAAATAAATAAATTTATTTACCTCATGTCAATATACAGTAATATTGTAATGTTTGTTTTTATCGGCCTAATTTTATTCAAATGTATTACATCTATATGGTTATGTCATAATTGATTACATGTATATCGTTGTCAGTTATTTTTATATACCATTATTTACTATGGCAATAGAATTTGTAGATGTAAGGTGGAAAAACTAAATTACTTTCAATGAATTTTATACAGAAGAATATATAGATGTATCGAGGCTAAAATAAGTAATTTCCAATAATTCTTATTTATAATTTTAAAAAATTTAATCTTTTCAAAGACTATTACAGTTGTATTATAAACAAGACTATAATTTCAAATGTAATTGGTGATGTTTAGTATTAATTAATAGTAAACTTTAATTGTATTAATTGTTTCCAAATTGACTTTTTTACTGTAATATATGTGCATTATAAATACTCATAAATTTATGAAATTAAATAAATTGTTCATTAATATTATAGATCAATTAAACTATATTGTTGATTAGATATTAGGAATGCTAAATAAAAACTATATAGTGAAATTGATCACACCTCATTAATTACTATTTCAAATGATATAGATAAGGTTTATGTGGTTTAATATTCAATTATGTTTATGTTTATGATTTAAAATGCTTTAGTGTTAAGAGTTGAATTGATTATTATTTTAATCCCAACCCTGTCTATCATTGTCTTCAGTTTCTAAACTACTGATATTGTCATTAATTTCTATATATTTTTTTTGTGTTGCATAGCAGGGGTTAGAATTCAACAAAAAAAATTGTTAAGACATAGGACCATTACACTTGATCACATGTTTGAACATAATTATCTTCAAATAATCCATAATGCAGAAAGAACTGCCTTTTTGCCTTCTAAAAGATTCCTACAAGAGAGAGGGTTAATTACTTATCAACCACCAGCTCTTAGAAATTTCAATCAGTTCTACAGAGATCCTGAAATCACAAAATTAATCAATTGTGAAAATTGTGATCCAATAGAAGTACAATTTATTCCTGGAGAAGTTTGGTTTGAGTCACCTCCAATGAGACCTGAAATCGATTATCCAACTATATTCGAAGAAAATGGGCAACTTTATTTAACAACAATTCTTAGAGGACCACAGATGAGTACTATTGGCCTATCAAACCTACACTATCATGGACAACTATTTCATATACAATTTGCATCTCAAACGGACATTACATGGATCGACAACTGATAGATAGATGGGGCCCACAAAGAGTTTTTCTAAATATACCATATTATGAATGCATACCTAAGATTTTTAGAGAAAACATTCTAACATGGACACAAACAATTTGCAAATTCTATCCAAAAAGAAATGAAGACACTAACACCTGGCATCTGCACCGATGCACCTTTGAGCACCTATATTGGTTTGACATCATCGATCCTACAACTGAAGATTTGATTCCGATAAATGCCATCTAGACTACAAATGATAGTGACTTTAAATAGAATAAATTACCAAAAGCAGGATTTAAGTTCTCATTACTTTTAGTTAAATTTTTCAAAAATTTGACTTCTCAAATTTTTCTTATTCAATACTTATCTCATCTTAAAATTAAAACACTATTTATTTAATGATCTATTTGAGACGTATTATTTTTAACTTTTTATCATGTTCAAAAAATTAAGTTTAAAGGTTACAATAAATTGGGATTTAATATCCGAGAAGAATATAAATATGCTCGCCATTATGTAATGCATGCATCAATATTTTTTAACTTTTATTTTCAAAAATAGAATACAGTTTGAAAATTCCATTGTATGAGTCCTTACTAAGAGGTTGTAGTATTTTTTCTTCAGCTTTTGAGAGGCAACTTCATTTACCATATTTCCATAAATATTTTATAATTTCTATAATGAAAATTCAATTTATTTACTTTATTTTATGATATCAATTTTATTTAAAACATTGAATTTACATACTTTGATCCATAAATTATTATTCAACCCCACAAATATTGTAATCATATAACATTATGAACTATATGTGTAGATTGAACAAATATTTAGTCACCACGAAAGTTTTTACTTGATCACTCTTATGTATAATTTTATATTTTGAATTTTGTGAAAAGAATTTTATTGTAACTAACTTAATCCTAACCCTCTCACTATTCTAACTACTAATAAAAACTTAAACATTGAAATTACCACTAATCTAACTTTAATCCTAATTTTTCGTAGCATCTATTAAAATTAAAGTTCTCTAACCATTCTGTATTCTATATTTTTGAGAAAAATGTTGTACAACATTTGAATATGTTAACATGTTGCAGGTTTGATGGAGGATAAAAAACCAAAAATCATGTGGGAAGACCTACCAGAACAGTTGTTGTTAATGATTATAAGAAAATTTTCTACCAGACATTTCTCAAGAGTGAAATTGGTATGTAAGAGGTGGAAAGACATCCTTTAAAAACTTGATAAATTGGGAAACATATTTTCAGATAATTCTCCTCCAAAAATTAATTTCTTATTGCACTTTTTTCCATTTGAATGAAAAAGGATAAAATCATGGGTCATTGAAGGTGATGCAAATTTCTATAGAGTACCTGCAACAAAATTCCCAAAGTATTGTAAATGCATAGAGATGGTATCCAATAATATCTATTGTTGCTCAAAATGGATAAAAGATTTTGATTTCAATTTCTACATATATGACGAATCAAATGCAAGTACTCCATCTTGGATAGAGATTTCTTCTATAAGAGATATTACAACGACAATACGTACTGATTTTATGGCGACAAGTTATGTCTCCTCCACTAATTAGATAATAATCTTGCTTGGACAATACTACAAGAACTACAATGGTTGAAGCTATATTGAAATTTATGAGTCAAAATCAGATTCGTGGAATCAATTATTCGTTGAAAATTCATACTATCCATTGGGAAGATATTTTTGGTGTAAGGGAAGATTTTACTGGATGAGAAATTATACAAACAATGACAAGATTGTTGAATTCAACTAAGCTACATTAAATTGGATGATAATTCGACTACCAACAGATACTAATAGAAAGTTTGCACCAATTGCAGAATTTGACTCTCATGAAGTACAAACAAAAGCTTATGAAAATTATTTTAATGTGTCTTGGGAAATAGCTGGATGTGACAGTTGCATTGTGTTGGTTGACAAATAATATCATCAAATGTGGAAATTAGAAACAAATAATGAAGAAGGTGAAGAAACATATAAATGGTCTCCTTTTCACATTGATTTACCTAAGAGAATCTACAGGATATCAGTAAATAATAATGGATGCATATTAATTATGGGAGAGAAAGTATCATTATACAATACTGAACGCAAAATACTACAATCCATTGAATTAGAAAATTTTGATCCACAACTTCTTATTGAAACCAATAAGTATGGAAATTATATACCATTATTTTGCATGCCTTTAGATTAATTTTGAGTTTAGGGTTGATTCTCCTAATCCTAAATTAGTTTATAAATCTAAAATTAATTAACTAATAAAACCCTAACCTTTAGGTCAAACCATTTATAGCCCTAATAAAACACAATTTTAGCATTCCATCAACATCACAGTTTTATAATGATTATGTTTTAATTTGGGTTTACCTTTACTAAGGGTCAAATTATTTGTTTAATAAATTTTGAAGTAATCTTATTAAACTTAAATTATTTAAGTTAAAAAATTAATTAATTTCCCTTTAAATTGATTTAAATAATTTAAATGAAAAATATTATGAAATTTAGAAAAGTATTATTATTATTATTCATTTATTATAACATATTAACATTGAAGAAAGCTTTTCTATTACTACCACTTCCTGTTGCTCAATCATTTTCGCAACCATGATACTATTTCCTTTCCGTTCTTTTTACTTCATGCTTTGGAATCCATTGTTAAAGAGGTTCGTTATTGCATGAGTCATGACAACAATTTCACCATCCTTCACCAGGGTTTAATGTTTCGGCTATACAATTTCCACCGGGCCCTGTGTCCGCCTAAGCGCATCTCTGTCTAGCCCACTCCCTCCTACCAGGGCCCCCCTGTTGGTACTAAAAAGGAAATAAAAAGACCTTGAAAAAACCTAATATGCCATGTCAATCCCCTAACCATGCCCCTCTCATTTCCCCTAAAACTGGGGAGAAAAACAAATGTAATCCTTTCGCTACCAAAGATACCTCCAAAAAACCTAGGAAAGAACCCAAGATCCTGTTAGTTGAGTCTGACATAGAAGGCGGTGTGACCCATCGAAGGTCCAATAGATTTGTTGGTAAACCCTGTATGAAACAAATTTTTGTGAGAAAGAACTATGCCAAAGACGGTGAAGAAGATTCTGAGAAGGAAGAAAGTGATAAGTCTGAGGATGATATGGAGGCCATGAGGGGCTCGAATTCTTCTAAACTGGATACCAATGCCCCTTACTCTGAGACCGTAAAGGAAGATAATAAGAACACCTCCCCTTCTTCTGCCACTTCCCCCTCGCAAATCAGATCTCTGAGGACGATGGGAGGAAGTCTGAGGGAGGTCAAACTATTATTGAAGGTGGAGAGAAGGAGGAGGTGGTGCAATGTGTGGGCTGTAAAGCTATCTTTGAGGACCTGAACGGTTTGAAGAAGAAGCTGGACTATCTAGATTCCCATGTCAGCAAAATTGTGAAATTTTCTATTAAAGTCATGCACTCCTCGGCCACTACAATGTGCCTGCTGCACCAGGAAAAAGTGAACCAGGGTGGGTTGGAAGGTGACACCAAGAATGAACTGTTTGAATTCCTTGCTAAAGATTGGACCGAGCTACTGCTCTCCCAACATATGGGAGCTGGAAAAAAAGATTAATGGGTGCTGCTTTCCTTTTTTGTTCTAGTTTTCATTTCAGGATCGGCTGGATCCTTGTTAAGTTTAATTTCTTTATCAGCCCTATGAGGCTTGTTAAGACTCTTTTTACTTTCTTTAGTTATTATAGTCTGAACAATATGCTTACCTCTAAGGATAGATGGTTTAAGATTAGTTTCTTTTTTGTTATCTTCTGTTTAAGTTGCTATATGGACGATATTGTTATCAATCTTGGGTTATTCTATAGCTGCAAGTGGTTTATGTTTTTGATGATTAAGATAGGGGTTGACTGACTATCGTTTGGCAGCTACGTGTGTGTTGGTTAAGCTCTCTTTGAGGCTTGTCGTGTATTTCGGGTCAACCCCCTTGTTTTGGCTGCTTTATTATCAAAAACATTGAAGAAAGTTCAATTTAAATTATTAAAGTTAAAATATTTATTATTTTGCATTTCATTTGATTTCAAATAAATTATTCTTCACTCATAAAATTATTATTATTAATATTATTATGTTTTATTATCTTTAATTTATTGTCTTATGTGTTGCACCTGCCAATGCTACTAGCATATATATATTATTATATATATAAATTAAGCCGAGAGATAACGAGGCTTTAATTTTTCTATTATTTTAATAACTTAATTTTATTACTTCAAAATTAAAGCCTTGATATCTCATGGCTTAATTTATAAGTAATTTATGAAACTTTGCATTCTTCAATCTTTTGACACTTTTCACAAGGCTAATCCTTCTCCTTATCCTTCAATCCTCACCATCCATCTCATAGTAAAATCATGACCCTCCATTCATCCTTCAAAATTCTATAAATTGAAGCCTATTCTCTTCATCATCATTTCATTTTATAAAATTATTTTGCCATACTATTTGCTAAGGTTATATTTCTTGGAGAACTATCCACATTTCCAATCCAATCAAGAGCATGCTAATGAATACATTCATGATTTGATCTTTATCCATTAATTCACATTTTCCAATATGCTTACTATTCAAAAGGAAAATGCAAGATTAAGAATATGTACACGAGATTAAAAACATGAGAAAGACAATATAAGAAGCAAGTGTTAATTATAGAACTTGTGTTGTCAAATTAAAAGCATGTTCAAAATATCATTTATATAGCCTTCCATAAACTAAGGCTATCAAAGTTCTTGTTTAATTTTTTACAAGCTAATGAATTGCTCTGTGCATTTTTCCAATTAAAAAATTAGAAAGGAAACAATTTTAAGGGCATCTAAAAACTAATAGTTAGAAAACATGACTTGGATTGTGAATCATATATGCCATTATGGACACAAGTATGTCAAACTTGTTTAGATTTCTCTAGTTTTAGATGTATTATACAAAGATGTATACCATACATAAAGTTTCATGTACTTTATTTGTAAAAGATTCTTGAACCTACATATATGCTTTATTTTTCTTTCCAAATGTAACTTGACACATAAGAAAACATACCCATACAATAACCTAGAAAATAATAGTTAATAATTTTTTATGCACGGATTTATGTTTAACAGAAAGAATCACAGTTATTATTAAAGAGAACCAATTGTTTCTTAGATAACAATTTTTTTCTTTGTTAATAAAAAAAGAGAAGAAACTAACCATGCACACATATATTCACTCTCTTACAAGTTGTAGCTCTTTATGGAAACTCTACCACCCCTCCACCAGCCCATCCCTTACCTCTAGAAGCAGTTATTAGTTTCTATCTGGAGGTAAGGCTACATTTTAAATAGGAACTAATAAGTGAATAAACTTTTTTACAGCAACCAATAAAATTTGAAAAAAAAATCTTTTTCAAAGTTTAAAAATATTTGATTATTATAAGTAAACATTTTTTATAGATATTTCAAAGAAAACAATTTTATCATTGCTGCTATTGGACAAAACATTTTGTCTTTAGGAATTTTTTTAATAAGACTAAACTATTTGATACGTGACATAATTTAAATTTAAATTAATTTAATTTTTAAAATTGGATTGATTAATCTCATTGCATAATACTAAAATCTATGTATTTTATTTATCAAGATTTCAATTTTAGTTTTAAAATAATTTAAGAACTTTTACCACATACATACACAATAATTTTCAACTAAAAACTTAAGAATAAATAATAATAATAAATTATTTTTCTCTTCAATAATTATTATAACATTTTTACCTCAACACAATAGCTATCATACTACATCTTAAATATTATTTATTATAAATTAATTTTCCACTTATTTTTCATGTATTACCATTAAATTTAACTTTCTCAAGTTCTCTATATTTTAAATTGGCAAGGGTTTGACAAATTTTGTGATTGTTTTTTGCTTGGTTTTTTAATGTTAACATTTCTATTAATATTTCTTTTCTTTACTCTCATGCCCTAGATTTAACCAAAAAAAATTAACAATTCTCCTATGATTTGTTACACCAAGAGAACTCTAAACTTTAGAAAAAATTTATGTTCAACAAAACACATCACTTTTTTTACTTGTGAACATAATATGCATATAAATGTTTTTGGATGTTTTCTCTTTTAATTTATATCGGTTATGCAAAATTGAATTGTCCAATAACAATGCAAAGACTTTATATATATATATATATATATATATATATATATATATATATATATATATATATATATATATATATATATATATATATATATATATATATATATATATATATATATATATATATATATAAAATTAATGTAGCAACACTATTTTAAATACTAATTAAAATATTATATTTATTTTGCTCCCATATGTAAAGATGTTGGCCTTCATATGGATGAAACACCTATTTATTTAATAAAATTGTTTTATTTTTTATTTGAAATTTATTTAATCTATTTTTTCAATTAAAAATAATATAAATGAATTACAATTTATTTAATATTTATTAAAAATAATATAAATGAACTAAAGTTTATTTAAAATTTATTAAATAATAATTTATATTGTTATATAAATTTTATTTATTTTTTATATGTGTTTAAATATTGTTATTACATATTATAAATTATTATCTTTATATACTATTGTATAATATTACAATACTATTATCATATTATATATAATGTACTCATGCTTGAATATCATAATAAAATTATAAATATGATTAGGGGGTAAAGACGATTATAAATCTTTAAATAATCAAATACAATCAAACATAAACCAATAGAATTAACACAAGATAAGAATAAATTCAAGTAAATGAAACTCCCTCATCCTGTATTATGACTTCCATTGTTCTTCTTTGAAATTGTGTGGGTGGCTCTCAATTATTGCACTGAAATTCCTGCATAAGATTGGCAATTTCTTTGAAGAGTGTGATCTAGACTGAATTATGAAAATGATGTTGTTTATATAGATTTTCACCACAAAAGGGATGAGGATTTGAACTCAAGTCTTGATTTATAGTCAATTGATTTAGATTGATCAGTGAACTCATCTTGATTGATTTGTTAACTCAATAGATTGGTTTGTTAACAAGATTGACTGGAGAGTGAACTCAATTGATTAACCAGTAGACTGAATAGACTAGCTAGTTGACTAAATAGATGGATTAGAAGACTGGATTGATTGATGAGTCAAAAAAAGCTAATTTGGAGTGAAAAGGGGAGATTGAAGACTTAACTGATTTGATCAATCAGTTATGATTTCAACATTTGCTATAGGATTTTGGAATTGAATTTCATTTTCATTTTCAATTTGGATTTGAATTTGGACTTTCGAATGCTAAAATGCACATGATATTAATTGAAATTCAGATTTGGTGAAATGTTAATTTGATGATTTGGAATTAGATGGAATTAATTGAAATTTGAATTTGGAGAATTTGGAGGAATAAATTAATTAATTTAAATAATTTTAATGAAATAGTTTAAACATTAGAAATAGAATTAATTAACTAATAAAGATTATTTAATTAAGGAAATAATCATAATTAATTAAATAAATAATATTTAATTAATATTTAAAATAGGGGTTTGATGATTAATTAATTAAGGAATAGAAATTCGATAATTAATAAGATGAATAATGATGATTGAGTCGGTTTAGAAGAATAATTAACTTAATTATGTATGTGAAGAATTACTTAATTAATTAGAACAAATAATTAGTACATGATGAAAAATACATTTTTCAGTGTCTACATTTTCCCCTCTTTGACACAATGTCGAAATGACATTGTTTCAAAGAAAAAGAAAATTTTTGCCCTAGTATGATCCAATGATGCTTTAGTGTAAATATGCCCCCTCGGAAAAAAATGGTCAAAAAATTATGAAACAGAGACCATTTTTTTGATACTAGTACCTTTGACAAATCCTACGATTCCTATCTCTCCTTATAGATTCGACACAGGAGGGCACATGGAGGGAGAGGGAGAGGGAGAGATGGTGAAGGCCGAGATAGGGGGAGGATGAGGTGGAGGTCAGATTGGTTTGATTTCAGCAATGGCAATAGTAGAGGCAGAGCGAGAGGATAGTGAGGGTGAGGTACACATCGATGGAGACACCGAGTCTATGGGTAGCTCTGACAGGGATGGGAGTGAGAGTGATGATTCTGAGACAGGATCATCTAGCAGTCAGGGGAGTGACGATGGGGATGGTGGCGGGAAGGATATTGAGATGCCTCAGGTTGGAGATGTGCTAGTTGTAGAGGGAGGTGGCAATGAGGAGGGTGAGGACAAGCAGGTTTCGAGAGCTTAGATTAGGAGCTTAGAGGATCTTGTTGTCACATTGCGACAACGACGGATGGATGAAAGGGAGCACTTTCGCAGAGCATATCATGCTTTAGAGGTAGAGTGAGATTAGATTGAAGCTAATAAGAGGGATCGACTGCAATAGGAGAGAGATGTGGTGGTCCAGAGGTCTAATTTGATCCAGGATGCACATGAGTAGTACCTTGATCCTGCTACAGGTTTGAGAGATGAGAGATTGATTCATCTTTCTCAGGAGTGTTTGTACTGGCATCATGAGTACGAGGATGTCATGCTAGAGGGACAACAAGTCCCAAGTTATAAGAGATATATCTCAGGTAGGAGATCTAGTAGGTCTACTAGTCATGATACTAGTACATCTAGGGTTATGGGTCCACCTAGGGCATCTTCGGGGCATCTTGGGGCAGGATCGAGCAGACATGATCCACCTAGAGATATGGGTAGTACTGGTTGAGACATTCTATCTTGTACTTGATATGATGTATTCTGACACTTTTGAGATATATATGTGTGCAGAGCATCAATATGATATGCATTTTGGTGGTGTTCTACATGCCTTGTGTTATTTCTAGGATGTATGGTTCTATATGATGTGGGTAAGTGCACAAAGATGGTGGTCAGAAAAGTGGACACACCCAAAAAAAAAATGAAAAACATCAAAACGCGCATGGGGTATTTAAAATTTAAAGAACCCCGTACGCATTTAGGCTCGTTTTGCCGAGCCTAACCAAAGCTAAACTACGTGCGCGGTTTGAAACATACTAACTGCATACGTGGTTTAAAGAATACTAACCGTGTACACGGTTAGAAGCATACTAACCACGTACGTGGTTTAAAAACTAAAACCATGTACGCGGTTCTGTCTGTCAATAAAATGCAATTCACTTACATTCCATTAGGTTTTTCAGTGGGATATATACATAAAATATAACATTTAAGTATAAGTGACATTTGTCTTTGTCTTATACTTTAAGTTATATTTTATGTATATATTGTCAGGATGTTTGAGAGTGGTTCCAGATCTCTAAGAGTTATAATGCAGATTCTAGTTTTTTGAGTATTCTTATAAATTTCAGACTTAGTCAAATTTCAGTAATTAGCATGGTCATATTAGCATTATGTCTCTCATCTCTTCCCTACATCCCCCCTCTCTCTTCCTTAACCCCTACCTTTTTGTCTCTTAGGCATCTCCCTCTCTACTTTCTTCCCTCTCTCAGGTATCTCTCTATCTCTTTCTCATCTACCTCACCCTCTTTCTCTCTTTCATATATCCCTCTCTTTCTCTCCCTCTCTCAAATATCTCTATCTCTCCCTCTCTCAAATATCTCTATCTCTCACTCTCTCCCCCTCTCTTAAGTGTCTCTCTCTCATTCTCTCCCTCCCCCTCCCCCTCCCTTTCTCTTCCTTTGTCAAGTATTTCTTTCCCTCTAACTCTCTTTCTCTCTCCCCCTCTCGCTCCATTTCTCTTTCTCTCGAGGCTCTCTCCTTCTCTCTATCGGATCTCTAGCTATCAACCTTTATCTCTCTCTCTCTCCTCTTCTATCAATTCTCTCTCTCTCTCTCTCTCTCTCTCTCTCTCTCTCTCTCTCTCTCTCTCTCTCTCTCTCTCTCTCTCTCATCCTCATTCTCTCTATCTCACTCTCTCCTTATCTCAGGTGTCTCTCTCTCATTCTCTCCCTCCATCTCTCCCTTTCTCATTACCTCTCTTTCTCACTCTCTCCCTCTCTCCCTCTCTTCGCACCTCTCTCTCTATAGTCTCTTGTAATATCCTTCCACCCCTTCCTCCCTCTCACTCAGAATATCTCTATCTCTCACCCTCTCTTTCTCTCTCTCTTACCTTTCCTCCCTTCACCTCTTAGGTCTCTCTTTCTCTCCCAATCCCTCTATCCACCTCTTAGATCTCTCTAAACCTCCCCCCCCGCTCTCTCTCTCTCTCATTTATCTCTTGTCTCTCCCTCTTAGTCTCTATCTCACTCTCCTCCGCTCTTAGGTGTATCTCTCTCCCATTGCCTCCCTCTCCTCCCCCTCTCTTCCTCTCTAGGGTCAAAAGGTATTCTCAGGGGTCATATGGTATCCTAGGGATCCATGCATGTGTCCTAAGGGGTCATAGGACACCATATGACCCATAATGATACATAAGAGGTCTTATGGAGTCCTAAGGGGTCATAAGACACCATATGACCCCTTAGCACACCATACAACCCATAATGACACCAATTGGTATCCTAAGGGGTCATAAAACACTATATGACTTCTTAGGACACCATACGATTGATAACGATGCCATATGGAGTCCTAAGGGGTTGTAGGAGACCATATGACCCCTTAGGACACCATATGACCCCTAATGATACCATATGGTGTCCTAAGTAGTCATAAGGTGTCCTAGAGGTCATACGACACCATAAGACACATAACGATACCATATGGTGTCCAATGGGTCATTGGACACCATATGACCCTTAGAAGACAATATGACCCCTAACAACATCTAAGGGGTCATAAGACACTCTATGATCCCTTAGAATACCATAGGACCTATAATGATGCCAAATAGTGTCCTAAGGGGTCATAGAACACCATATGACCCTTTTGGGCACCATATGGTAGTGTTATGGTTCGTATGGTATCCCGAGGTGTCATATGGCATCCTATGACCCCTTAGGACACCATATGATGTTGTTATGGGTTGTATGGTGTCTTAAGGGGTCATATGGTATCCTAAGGGGTCATAGGACACCGTATGACCTCTTAGGAAACAATGTGACCTCTAATGACACCTAAGGGATCATATGGTGTCTTAGGAGGTCATAGAATACCATATAACCCTTTAGGACACCATACGACCCATAATGACACCATATGGAGTCCTAAGGGATCATATGGTGTCCTAAGGGATTATAGAACACGATATGACCCGTTAGGACACCATATGACCCATAATCACATGTAAGAGGTCATATGGAGTCCTAAGGGGTCATAAGACACCATATGACCCCTTAACACACCATACAACCCATAATGACACCAAATGGTGTCCTAAGGGGTCATAAAACACTATATGACCTCTTAGGAAACCATACGACCCACAATGACACCATATGGAGTCCTAAGGGGTCAAATAGTGTCCTAAGGGGTCGTAGGAGACCATATGACCCCTTAGGACACCATATCACCCCTAATGAAACCATATGGTGTCCTAAGTGGTCATAAGGTGTCCTAGGGGTCATACAACAACATAAGGCACATAACGATACCATATGGTGTCCTAATGGGTCATAGGACACCATATGACCCTTAGAACATAATACGACCCCTAACAACATCTATATGATCCCTTAGCACACCATATGACCTATAATAACTCCAAATAGTGTCCTAAGGGGTCATAAAACACCAAATGACCCTTTAGGACACCATATGGTGTTGTTATGGGTTGTATGGTATCCTGAGGGGTCATATGGCATCGTATGAACCCTTAGGACACCATATGGTGTCATTATGGGTCGTATGGTGTGTTAAGGGGTCATATGGTGTCCTAAGGGGTCATAGGACACCATATGACCTCTTAGGAAACAATATGAGTCTAATGACATGCAAGGGATCATATGGTATCCTAAGGGGTCATAGAATACCATATGACCCATAACAACACCATATGGAGTCCTAAGGGGTCATATGGTGTCCTAAGGGATCATACAACACCATATGACCCATAATGACACCTAAGGGGTCATAATGCAACATATGACCCCTTAGTACACCATATGACCCATAAATATTATCCAACCAATACATCCACACGATCCAAAGAAACCAATACATTCATTTTCTTCAAACGTTCTACTTTTTATCCTATCTTCCTTTAAAAAAAAAGAAAACCAACCACTTGTCAATCTTCTTATCACCTTATATATATGCAAACAAAAAGAAGATATATTGGAGGGAGAGGAAAAGAGAGGGGATTGAGAGAGAGAGAGAGAGAGAGAGAGAGAGAGAGAGAGAGAGAGAGAGAGAGAGATGGGGTATGGAGGAAGGGAGAAGGGGAGAGAGGGAGAGGGAGGGAGAGGGAGGGAGAGAGAGAGAGAGAGAGAGAGAGACCTTGTACGCGCTTGAGAGGGGGAGAGAGGGAGACAATACACATACATACACACGTGTATATATATATATATTTAATATATTATATATTATTATATACATATATATAAATATTATATATTAATTTTTATATTATATATAAATTATATATTATATGTATATACACATATTATATATATATATATACAATAGCATATTATACACACTCCCAAAATTTAAACAAACTTAGCCCGTACGCGCTATTTATAGTAAAAATAGTGTGTACGCACTTTTTATAGTACAAATAGCACATACGTGCTTTTTATAGTACAAATAGCGCGTACGCATTTTTTATAGTACAAATAGCGCATACACGTTTTTTATAGTAAAAATAGTGTGTACGCGCTTTTTGTACTATAAAAAGCACATACGTGCTTTTTATAGTTAAGATAGAACGTATGCGCTTCTTACACCATAAGTACCTCGTATGCACTTTTTATACCATAGGTACCCCATATGTACTTTTGTCTGTTTAGGCTTGGAAATAGGCCTGGATGACAAAGCTACGGCTTGGAAATTTGATTTCCCTCCATTTCCCTCCTGTTTGGCATTTTTATTTTATCAACTTGGTTTCTCGACTTTGTCATCATCAGGTTTACACATCATCAAGTGGGTATTTCTAAAATTTCCACCATATTTTCACCCATCTTCTGAGCTTTCTAACCATATAATTTTTTTAAAATTTGAACAACAATAACATATTATTATTGAATTTCTTTTACCAGTGTCTCCATAGTTGTCACAGACATAGGTGCACCAATTTTTTAATAACTTTTGATATAATTATCCAGATTTTTAAAAAATTATATATTATTGTAGTTAACTTGATTCTTTACAATTTAAAAAAAAAAATTGCATTTTTTATTTTTTTAGTGCAACTTATACTTCGCACACGAACAGGTACCTAATTTTCAGGATGTGCTCAATCGGAAAAATCATAAAAAAAAAATACTCAACAAAAAATTACAAAAAAATACACATCTTCTAGTGCTCACTCTTAGCTATCTTTCTGCCAAAGGATTTGTCAAAATACTAAATCTAAATATGACTTTTTTGATGCGCACGTTAGACACTATGTTATGTTTTTCTGAAAAAATCAAGGTCTATTTTTCGTGCATGAAGCATTTGACCCACTTAATCTTATCCAAATTTTAAAAAGTTTAGTAGTTTGGAAACTAGATTCAGAGTACTACAATATTTGTTGTTTGATTATCTTCATATCTTGAGTGGATGACTTTCAAATTTTGCCTCCAAGTTCAGGTTCACCTGATTTCAGAAAAAAGAGTGTCCACTTATACCCCCCTTTTTGACCACCATCTTTGTGCACTTACCCATGTGTATACTTGATGTGCGATATGTGTGTGATGCATTTTATGAATTTAGTGCATTCTATTTTATGCAATGTGGTGATATGGTTGTGTAATTAATGCTTCTATATAATAATGAGTCTAAAATGATATGATATATATCTAAATGACTCTAATGCAATTAACTTTGAATAATAATGCAAGTGAATTTAAGTAACATGAATTTTAAGTACAATAACTAATAGTAAATGAATTTATAATGATATGCAACCTATATGAATGTTTTTGTTGTGAAAATATACATTGTTGATTGGGCCTCTTGATTTAGAAGAAGTGTTAGTAAGAAAGATATATTTGGATTAGATGATGAAGAGAGTAGAAAATGACAATCAATTGTGTTAACTTGAAAGCAAAATTGATATGATATGATAGGAATGATAGTGATGAGTACTCTTCTTTGCCTTTATTCATAGTGCAATACATTATCATCATTGAGCCTTATTATGTAACAATGAAGCTTAGTACACCAAGGTATAAGGAACCAGGATGTATAGATATCTCATTGCAAGAAACAAACACGTAGAAGACAAGGAATAAACGCTCCATTCTAGGAATTATGCTAGGGGTCGAGGTATGTGTGGCATTCATAGGTTCAATGCTCCTATCACAGACACCGACCATAGCAATTGCCCCAGAACTTCATTGGTTCACACCACAAAACAACAAACAAAGTAAAGGATCATGCCCATCATGGCTCCTCTAGTCAATTTTTGGACATCCTTGAGTAGCATAGAAACATGATCTTTGCCAATTGATAAAAGATAAAAACCAAATTAGACAAAATTCAGCAACTAAACTAACTATGCCTTTGCTTTGATTTGTTTGATGTGATGGTTGATAATGTCTGTTTTCAGAAGGTTTGGATGTCGTTTAAGACTGATCTATCTAGTTTCAAGTGTATTTGATTCTGTTTAACAGATGATAATAATCACGTTGATGTGGATATCATCGATTCATAAGAATTGATCAAGTTGGTTGTAGATGTTTGATAAGATAGTTATATCCTTTGTTGAACTTCGTGCAAAGTGTTTGTTGGATATCTGCTACAGTATTTGTTTCTCATGAGACATTTTATTGTAAGTTTTTGGTTGACATTTTTTTTCGATTCTTAGTTCGTTTTGAAGAGCTTTTTCGATGTTTAGGGTTTTGTGGATCATTTTTGAATGTTTTTTATTTTGTTGTTTTTGGATTTTTTGGTATTTGCTCAAGATCTTTTTCTGATTTTTAGGGTTTTTTTCAAGACTATATGTGAGTTTTTAGATTTTTTCATGATTTCATCTGATTTTTAGATTTTTTCGTGACTTTATCTGATTTGTTAGATTTTTCGTGTTTTGCAAATGTTTGTGTATTTTTGCTTTTTCGATTTGTTTGGATTTTCTCAGTTATGCCCCCAAGTATGCAGACCTATGATAATAACATTATGATGCATATTATTCTCCACCCTTGCACTGTGATAATAAAGTGTCTAGTTACTGACTCAGTTGCGCTTCTAATTTCTAAGGTGTTTAATCAGGCTTTCATTCGGGTGTGCATAGATCTAGCAAATTTAATCATCGCTATGTTATTCCAACACCTGTTGCTTACAATATTTATTGAAAACATATTTATTTTATAGTGGTTCATAATACTTGGCATTAGACGTTACCACTTTAGGTCATTCCCCTCTCACTGACCTTATGGGATTCTTGGGAGAGAAGACCTGCTAAAGGTGTTACCGTAATGCATAATTGATAGAAAGCATTAAAGTGATAGTTCTAGATTTTTTATCACCCATTGAAGGGGAGAGCATATACCTATCGCCTCACAAACACAAAAGAAAAGGATTATTTTTAAACCTTCATTGCAAAATTGTCTAACCTAGATGGAGTTATTGCTCCAAGAAGACATGATGTTCTTTTTATCCAATATTGCAATGACGAGGAAAGATAAGAAGCATACTATTTGTTTGTTCTTTTTAAAAGCACCAAAAGGAAATATTTGGCTAATCTAAGTCTAGCCTCCTGCAAGAAAACATGAGATTGGTTAGCACATGGTGGGCTTTCGAGCCTAATCTTTTCTTTGATTACGATTTTGTCTTCTTTGTCCTGTGAATACATAACATATTTATGATAGAGAATTATGAAAATCTAGAACATTAATTATTTTTTTACTCCTAACATTTGTGCATTAACTACTGCACAATTCCAAACTAATTTAACTACAAATGCGAACTCCTGTCAAGACAATTGTGAATTTCTGACAACACAATTGCGAATTTTTGTCTGCACAAGTGCAAATAGAAATCTAAACAGTTGCAAATTAATTAAACATAGAATGAAAAAGACAGAAGTTAGAAGAGGTAAATCTGTTTGCAAGTAGATCACTCCAAATGACTCGGGCCATTACTTCAATATTGTCAAAGAAATTGAATTTAGCAAGGAATCTATGTATATTCTTGTGGTATTGGGTTATGGCTTCTTCTTCTTTGATTTCTTGTATCTTCCTTTCTTGCTTCACAAGATTTTGATAGGCTTTTTGTTGTCTTCTATTCCCTTTTCTTCTTCTGGTACCTAAAATTTTGAATGTTGCCCTTCCTGCCATTAGGTTAGGAACATTTTATGCATAAAAAAATATTTTTCCAGAATTGCAAGATTTTCTGGGTTAGCAATTCAAATATCAGTTAGCGAAAATGACAAACAAAAAATGAAATTTGACCTATTCCTACAATTGCGAATCAGAATTAATAATTGCAAATTAGAATGACTACAATTGCAAACTAATATGATGATAATTGTGTATCGAAATGAACAAATGTGAATTTCTACATAAATACAATTACACATCACAAAATTATGTTCCTTACAAGGCCTGCAAAAAACCCAAAAAAGTTATCAGAAGGTTGCTTCATGCCGGGTTCACCAATTCTACTCATGCTTAAACATCATAATAAAATTATAAATCCAATTAGGGGGTAAAGATGATCACAAATCTTTAACTAATCACATAAACGAATAGAATTAACACAAAATAAGAATAAATTCAAGTAAATGAAACTCCCTCATCCTGCATTGTGACTTCCATTGTTCTTCTCTAAAATTGTGTGGGTGGCTCTTAGGTATTGCACTGAAATTCGTACATAAGATTGGCAATTGCTTTGAAGAGTTTGTTCTAGACTGATTTGTGAAAATGATGTTGTTTATATAGATTTTCAACATAGAAGGGGTGAGGATTTGAACTCAAGTCCTGATTGATAGTCAACTGATTTAGATTGATCAATGAACTCATCTTGATTGATTTTTTAGCTCAATAGATTGGTCTGTTAACAAGATTGATTGGAGAGTGAACTCAATTGATTAACCAGTAAACTTAATAGACTAGATAGTTGACTGAATAGATGGATTAGAAGACTAAATTGATTGACTAGTCAGAAAAAGCTGATTTGAAGTGAAAAGGGGAGATTGAAGAGTAACTAAGTTAACTGATTAAATGATCAATCGGCTATGATTTCAACATGTGTTGTAGGATTTTGGAATTGAGTTTCATTTTCATTTTCAATTTGGATTTGAATTTGGACTTTTGAATGTTGAAATGCACATGAAATTAATTGAAATTTAGATTTGGTGAAATGTTAATTTGATGATTTGGAATTAGATGGAATTAATTGAAATTTGAATTTGGGGAATTTGGAGGAATAAATTAATTTATTTAAATAATTTAAACATTAGAAATAGAATTAATTAAATAATAAAGATTATTTAATTAAGGAAATAATCATAATTAATTAAATAAATAATATTTAATTAATATTTTTTTGTATTGATATAGTTAATAAACTCGAATACAGACAAGTATGTAACTACTTTAGCAGTTCGATATAACTGTACAAAATAGGAGCAGATTGTTACTTAATAACAGTGCAAAAATATGCGAGTATGTGATTTGGCAGATCCACTATACATCAGTCTAATTACAATAATGACCAAGAGAAGCAAAAAAAATGTCCATGGTGTATGCCTAGATTACATCCAGGTTATCCATCCTGTAGGTCCTTCCATCCAGAAAAGCCTGCGATCATCCAACATCCTAGCAGTTTGTATCATCTGTTGTCTAACCTGGTGGCCATTGCCTCTAATTTCTTCCATGAGAGAGTCGAGGGCATTCACAAAAGGAATTCTCTTAGCATTGATTCTCCCCCAGGTGTATCCATGGGATAGCTCGAAGATGAAAACCGTTGCATGTCCATCTGAAAGGAACCTCTAGAACTTCTCTTTGTTAAGCCTAAACACCATAGTGACCTGCGAGCAGACAGAGTGGAGGGTGAGACTTCAAAAAGACTCAGTAAGGGCTCTGACTCGCCCTTGAAATTTTTCTAAGTTCCTAATTTTCTATATATACCAAAGGATATCACCAGAAAGTAAATTCCAGAACACATTAGTATCTTTCTTAAGTCTTTTAATGACCCCTGTAACAACATCAAGAATATTACACTACATAGGAAGAGTAAAACCAAACATAAGCCAAATTTCCTTAGCAACAATGCAGTTGAAAAAAATATGTCTATTGGTTTCCCTGATTTATAGATAGAACATAGGTCTTCATTAGTGTAATTCGATCTGGTAGGGAGCTTGTCTAGAAGAAGCAACCATCTGAAGGTTTTCTTCCTCGGAGCCAATGGAGATCCCCAAAGAGATTTGAAGATATGACCCCATTGAGCTCTCGACAGGTCAGAATACCAGATTGAATTAAGATGGTTTATGATGCACTGCTATTAGAAGAGAGGGTTTTATAGATAGCAAGAGGTTTAAGGTTCCCAATCGGGCTTCCATCGGACCAAGTGAAGGAAACAGGGCTGCTATATTCACAAGCAATGGGGGGTTGGAGGAAAGTACAAGCATTGCACAAGACGTTATAAGTCCTTTTGTTAGAAGGAGGCAGATTAAATTTTGCAGAGAGCTCTTACCAAGGGATTAGAGTTGCATTAGTAATGATGTCTTTGAAGCAACAAATTCCTTTGTTGGCCCATTTTTTGGCCAAACACCCCTGAGTAAGGGCTAAAGGCTTAGCTTTATGGGTTAAGTTCCACCAGATTGACCTATCCCCACACACTTGATTAACACGTCTTCTCCAAGCATTGCCAACATTAGATCTAATAGTTTCCCATGCTTTCCAGATGGTTTTGAAGATAACAGAGCCTAAAGTAGAAATTGAGAAAGATCCAGCTAGTAGATCACTAATGGGGAGGGACTTCCAAGATTTATCTTTCTTAGGAACCCCCTTGCTAATATTATTATGAATGAGAACTTTACATGGTTCATTACCTTCCAGAGCATGAAAATCCATTTGGCTGCCAATGCAATCCCTTGGGTTTTCAGATCTTTAAGACCCAAGCCTCCAATAGATTTATCCATGCAACACTAATCCCATTTGACTGAGTGAGCTTTTCTGTGACCTCTTCCATCTGACCACAGAAAGTCTCTGATGGTTTTATGAATCTCATTGATCTGATAGTTATTGAACATCCAAACAGATGCATAGTATATACTGTAAGATGAGAGAATCTTTTGGCACACTTGCATTCTTCCTGCCAGCGATAAATAGTGTTTATTCCATTTAGAGAGCTTAGATTCAATCTTCCCCTTAATCCATGCCCACATACCCTTAAGGCAAGGGGAGATTGCAAAAGGGATCCCCAGATATTTGACAATTGTAGTCGGTCCTCCCCATTGATACCCATAGGTAGCAAGCCAGTCTAGAGGTTTCTCAGTCCATCAGAGCATGGTAGATTTGGGTTGGGAGATCTTGGCCCCTACAGCTTCATAGAACAAGGAGAGTTTGGCTGATAGAACATCCAAATTCTCTTTTAAAAGCTCAGGCAGTGTCATCTGCAAATTGTATGTTGATCAATTCTGATTCATCAGGGAGGGAGATTCCCTTAACTTTAAGGGAGTGGGAGTTGTCTCTGAGAAAATAATAAAGAGCATCAGAAGCAATAACAAAAAGGGCAGGGGCAAGAGGGAAGCCTTGCCTAATAGATCTACTAAGCTCGAATGGATGAGAAATCAAGCCATTCACTTCTACCTGGGCATGAGCATCCCTAAGAAGGACCTTAACAAACTGATAGAAGATCTCGAGAAATCCAAAGGCTTGGAGCATAGTGGTTATAAAACCCCATTCAATCTTGTCATAGGCTTTTTCAAAGTCTAACAAAAACATGGCCACCTTTTGTTCTGAGACTCTATCCCATTCCATGGCTTCCCAGCTTGTAATCAGATTTTCCAAGATGTATCTCCCTTTAATGAAGTCGTTCTGGGTGGGGCATATAAACTTAGGGAGGATATGTTCGAGCCTTAAGGTGAGCATTTTAGCAAGGATCTTGTAAGAAACATTGAGTAGAGTAATAGGGTGTCGGTTCTTGATTAAAGCCTTATCCCCTTCTTTGGGTATAAGTTTGATCAACCCTCTATTAATGTTAATTCCCAGAGTTCCAGTCTTGATGGATTCATTATAGATCTCAAGAAGATCATCATCTATCCTTGAAATATTAGCCTTATAAAACTTTAGAGTAAGCCTATCTGATCCTGGGGCTTTGTCATTATGAAGGGAGTTAATAACTCTAATAATCTCCTCCACTAAGAAGGGTCTACTGAGAGAGATAACCTCATCAAGAGATACAAGCTTAGGAATAAGATCCTTGCATTTGACCCTTGCAGCCTTTGAAGCAGGGGAGTCTTTGGAAGAGAAGAGTTTCTTGTAGAATTTATTGAACTCATTCAGGATTTCCTCATCAGCAGCAATTTCCTTGCCATCCACTCATAGCTTATCAATCCTCTCCTTACATTGTTTTTCTTCAGAATGTTGAAAAAGAACTTTGAGCCTTTGTCCCCTTTGTCAAGCCATAGAATCCTGGCTCTATTTTGGGCACCTAGTGCCTTATGATGTTGTCTTTTCCGGAGCTCATCTCTAGCAATGGCCACTTGGAGATTAAGATGGGAGTTGCTAGGGTCATACTGAAGGGATTGCTCTGTATTGAGCAAATTTGATGATAGAAGCAACTCAACCTACCTGGCATCTTTGGCCTTCTTTTTGCCAATGATGCCTATTATCTTTTGCCAACTTCTGACCAAGGTATCCCAATTGTTTATATAGGAGCCACTAGAGGGGTTCCACTTATTAAACATTCTTATTATATGAATAGCCACAAGGACGTCCTGGTCTTTGAGGAGATTGTTGTTGAGAATAAATTTACCTCCATTTTTACTATGAGGTTTGTTTGCACTCCTAAGAACAATTTCAACAAAGATGGGGTGATGATCCGAGAGGGAGGAAGGTTTGACCACCACTGGGCAACCTTGGTGGTCCAAGATAAAGGAGAAGAAGTCCTTATTGGTATAAAATCTATCCAGTCTAGAGTAGATTCTGCTACCAACTTTCTGGAAGTTGCACCACGTATACCATATGCCCTTATTAACATGCTTTAATCCTTCTAAAGGGTCAAATAATATCTTCATGCTCTTCATTCTATCCCAGTGGATCTTCTCTCCTCCTTTCCACTCATTTGTAATACCCCCTAACTTGTCATCCTTGTGTTCTACCATATTGAAGTCACGCCCCAAAATCCATGGGATGTCAGGAAGAGAAGAAAACCACTTCCAAAGCTCAGATCTATCCCTGTAATCATTGGGAGCATATATGTTGCACAGCCCAAATGAAGAATCACGATGATGGAAAGTGACCCACACAACTCTATTACAAGGGGATATTCCTAAGTCAATGATAGAGTTTTTCCAGTTAGGATTAATAAGGATGGCAGCCCCTCCTTTGCCTTTCTCATGATTAGTGAAGAATTTGAGAGAGTCCTTCCATATGAAGTTTAAATTGGTCTCTAGGGTGAAGTTAATAGCTTTAACTTCCTGAAGCAGGACAAAATCCAAGTCCTTATGACTATTCAACAATCTTCTCACAACATATTTCTTGTCAGGGGATTCTAACCCCCTGATATTCTAGGATAGACATTCCATGGAGAACAGGTAATTATTTTTCATTCTTGTCAGCCTTGAAGTTGTTAAAGCACTTGGGGATTCTCACCTTTCGGTTATATTTCTTGTGTGCAAGAGAGAGTTTGTTTTTAGATCCTAAAGGCCTTCCTCTTTCCTCCTAGTGAGAGCTTCACCCTCAGAGATTTCCTCATTTGTGAAATCTGCATCCTTAAGTTCCTCACCATTAATGGTTGATAGGTTGGATCTTAAATCAGTTTCTATCTCAGACTCATGAATGTCCACCAAGGAGACATCTTCCTATGATTCTCCTTCCAACATACCTATCTCAGGAGTGTATTGGATTCTAGCATTGACAATTGTTGGAGCAGTCGGGATAATCTTGTAAAGGACATTGTCATCATCAACCAAGGTCTTAGATTTATCCAGAGCAGGGATCGGGGATGTGATGAGGATAGGATGAGGGGAGAAATCCTCATGCCCTAGAGGGTCCAGTGAATCATTCTGCACAAATGTCGGGTCTAATGAATTATTCCTAACTTGGGATTGACATGTTGTGAGAGAAGATTCAGGATCGTCAAGGGCAAGGGGTTGCAACCCTACTCCTACTAGCATCATCTCCATGATCAATGCGTTCAAAAGTCCTGACAATTGTTTTGACATGAGAGTCCTTACAAGGGTTGGTCTTTGTCAATTCCTTCTGAGGGGTGTTAGATTCCTCTTGTATAATACCTATCTTGTCGGATTGAAAACTCTGATGCCCTCTGGCCCTAATCTTCTCTAGGGCCGGTTGTTGAGCATTCTTTTTCTTAGACCTTTTATTTCCCCTTGAGAACAACTAGAAGACAGATTCATTAACATTTTCCAACTGAGAAATGGTTGTAGACGCCGCTGAGTGAGGGGGGATCACCATTGAAGGGACTGAATTCAGAATTAATGTCAAAACTAGGGGGATCAACAGGTTTATCCCTAGGGAAGCTATACACAACAACATTAATGGCTTTACTTAATAAATCCATTTTATATTTAATAGAGGGATTGAGAGGAGCAAGGCCCCCTTTATTCCTTCTAGACCCGAGCGGGTTAGTGAACGGTTTGGACATGCTCGACAGAATAGGACAAGAGAGCCTGACGTGCCCTTTCCTTCTACAAAGGAAACATGAATTCAAACCACCTAAGGTTTCCAAAATACAGGTGAAGGATTTATTCTGCAATTTAATGTCAAGAAATCTGGGAATGTCTACTCCCAGATTGATGGAAATCAAGACTCTGGCATCCAAATTGGGGACAAGGTTCGCCGAATGATCCACTCTCACCACTTTCCCTATTGAATCTAGCAATTGTAGAATGAAATTCCAAAAAATAGGGGGGAGATTCTTAATTAATAGCCATCGAGGGCAAGATAAAATCAAAATTTCTTCATTAACGACATCAAAAGACCATTTTAGGGCCCTGAAGGTGGTTTGACCAACGACGCAGAATTGTTTTTATAAAATTTCTAACTGAGATTTATTATCTTTAAAGAAAATAACAAAAATACCTTTCTAGATCATTCTACAGAAAGAAAAACTAAAACCTAGCTTTTTAATCCAAACATTTTTCATCCAATCATCTAGGAATTTCCTTGCTGGACATTTCTCCACATTAGTTACAACAAAAAAGATAGCAACATCTTGGAGTCTCTTATTTTCAAGTTCTAGGGCATCTGCCATGGCAACGTTAGGAGAGATAGAGAAAGTGCAAGGAGCCAAGGCAGGGTCCTTACCTCATCCTCTGGTTCTATCATTACTGTCTGCAAATGAAGCACTTACCAGAGCGAATTTTGCCTCCTTCGAGGCCTACACTACATTACCAGCAATCACGTCTTGGAAGGACTTGCCAATGAATGCTTCCTCGACGGCTTTATTCATGGGCACATGGGTTGAGTCCGCCTCATTAATCCCCGCCTCCATCAGGTATTAACTATTTCTTCCCTCCTTCGTGCCTGCAATGAATGCACCCTCCATGGCAAGGGTTAGAAAACAAAGAGGGAAGAAAAGCTTACCACCGTGGAGGAGGACGTACACCTCCTCCACCCGCAGGGCTGCTAGGGGTCCACGTCAACCCTGGTTGCAAGCCCTAGTTGCAGAGTGCCATCCTCCCTTGAATTTTATTTTTTCTAAATTTTATCTTTATAAAAGTTCTCATTAATTAATATTTGAAAAAGAGGTTTGATGATTAATTAATTAAGGAATAGAAATTCGATAAAAAATAAGATGAAGAATGATGATTGAGCTAGCTTAGAAGAATAATCAACATAATTAAATAATTGAAGAATTATTTAATTAATTAGAACAAATAATTAGTACATGATGAAAAAGACATTTTTCAGTGTCTACATATAGTATGATATTATATTATATTATTATTATTACATATTTTCCAACTATCACTACTTAACAAAATTATAATTACTATTATTAAGTTGTTGCATCTCATTAAAACTATTAAACTTTTTATAAAATTATAATTATTAGTATTTTACAAATTATTTAATGGTTATCCAAAACAGTTATCTAACAAAATAATTTCAACAGGATTTTTCATCTGTCTTTCAATTTTGTTCCGTTATAGACCCAAATTTCTCTTATATGCAACTCTTTCTAGAAATAATGCTAATTTATTGACTGGATAAAGTAAGCTCTTAGTGGAAGCAACTTGGGAACAATATGTTGGATTCCTCTAATGCAATATCCATGATCACCTTTGTAGCATCATAAAATTGCAACCCTCACAATTTCAACCACATTCTAGGCCCTCACCTATGTGACTGAATCTTTCTACTTGACTGAGATCCCTTTTTGTATGTGCATCTTGAGTCTCCCCTTGTTCCAGCCCTTATGCTTCCTTAAGACCCTGTCTTGGCCCAAAGATAGGGTAGGGCAGGGGCGTGGCACCCTTGTCGTCCCTTGTAGGGAGGACTTAAGATGAGTCCATCTAGCCCCTTTTGCTCACCTCGCTCTTCAGGGATTTCAATATCTCTTTGTCACCTTTCATGGATGAAAATTAATTCTCTTGGGCATGTATAAAAGGAGATTCAGTTCCCTTATTAGATATACATGAAAAATACGAGGGGGGTAGAAATACACGATAGGTGAAATTCAAGCGAAAGGTCTTCATCAAGCATTCAAGTCTTCTTCTTCATGTGCCTTCTTCATTCATCCATTGGAGCAACATTACAACATTCACTTGCAAGCATGTGTGTGTATTAGGGTTTTATCATGTTACATGCCATTTCATACAACATTTGTGATTACATTCAAGAAGGAAAGCAATCATCATCATTAATTGCAGATCTACAAGGTATACATTTTCATCATTTACATTTAAGCATTTGCAATTACTCTCTTTCAAGGTTGATTCCTCAACCACGGTTTGATTGAGGCAAACCCTTATTTGCAACCCTTCTTTTCTGTGTGTAGGTTGCAGGTGCGCAACTATAATTTTAGCTTTGGAATCCATTTGCAGAGACAAAAAAACCCTTTTTAGCCTGCGGATTTTTCGGAGGATAGTGTGCACTTTCAACACGGTCCCGATGAATTTTCTTCAAATTTGCAGGGCAAATTCGCATCAGTCTAAATATTTCAGATCCGAAGTTACATCACAATCCCAAATCGGCAGCTCCTCATTTCATCCATTTTATCTCCCTTTTCTGCATAGTCAACAAGTCAACATATCTATTTACAAAAGGGGGCAAATCACTTTCCAACCCTTGCAATCCACTTGGAATTCCTATCCTTGTTCCCCTTGGATTTGGATCTAGTTGATTCAAGTCCCTCTTTTGAATGTAAAGTTTCTCCCAAGTGAAAATCATCTTAGTGGTTTCCTTTCTCTCTCCTAGGTGGAGAACCACTAGGGTCCAATTTTCCACTTTACAACCTTTAAAGTTGTAGAAAGGCTATTTCAAGAATTCAATTCCAGGAGAATGATTCATTGGGGGAAGTTTTTTTTGTTTTCGTATTTATTTCAGATTTATATCTTAGAATCAAAGTTGATGTAGGAACCAAAAAATCTTCTGAATAATTTGTGTATAAATTTTTCCCTGCAAGGAAAGGTTTTTTTTTTATCTTTTGATTTTTTGTTTTTAATCTTGGCTAATGATTTATAAAAAAAATGCAATTACTGCTAAAGATTTTCCTATTAGTTGGAGATAAGCTTATTCCAAGTGAAATTATCTACAAGAATTTGCAAATATTTTTGTTTTATTTGGAATACTTTAACAGTAAAAGTAATTATTTATTTTATATTGAAATACTAATTATTTCTTTAAGACCTTGTCTTAAACCCTTCTTTCTTAAAAAAAAATATACATTCACATGGTTGAACTATTTTACCTCCATCTTTTATTAATATTTTATATTAGTGACCTTTACTAAAATTAAATATTAAATACATTTGTGTTCATTAATATTAAAATATAAATGATATTATTACAAACTGCTTAAGCAGGTCAATTCTATTTTAAATTGTTTATCATCCAAATAGCAAAATAGTTTTGCTAACTTTTGGTAGGAACTATGCTACAAAACGAGCTTGTTGTAACAGTATATATGATGCAAATATTCAACTTTTACATTAGTTACTAATAATAATTGCAAAATCTATGGTGAATAGATAGATTTTTCAATTGAGATCATTTATGGGAACTATTTTCTAGATCCAATTTATAATGAATATTTCACCCATGTCGATTCCTTTATCTTGTTTTCCATTCACTTTCTTTCTTTCTTTACATTCCCTACTTATTTATCTCCATAAGCACTACAGTTGTGAATCTACCATTATGAGAGAACAAACATTTAAAACACCTTACATGATTTACAATAGATTTATTTTAAAATCATTTTTTAGTTTAAATAGATTTATTTTAAAATATTTTGACTTTTTATTAAAAAGTTGTATGTGTATATTAATTTATATATTTTTTTGACAAAAGAGATAATAATTTATTAATCAAAATATATTAATTTATATCGATTTATATTCCTTATTTTCCATTCATTTTCTTCCTTTGCATTTACCGCTTTTTTTTAGCTCCCCAAGTAGTGTAGTTGGGCAATCTACCATTTTGAAGGAATAAAATAAAACTCTGATATGTGATTCCATAGTCCACATCTCTCATGATTGTTGCAGCCCTTGCCACATATGTATCCTTGCTACATAACACACTAGAAGAGCTTACTTTGTGACAACACAATGCTATGATTCTTATTCACTAGTGTATACATACTCCATTAATAGTAACACCTACTTAAACAATAAACGAGTGAAGGATTGAATTTTCCACATATACTATCATTTGTTATGATACTAAAACAATAGCATCGCTGTATGATAATTAAAAAATATATGAATATATAAATCTTTAAACTTAATCACATATTGTTAGCAATGCTTATACCTTGTGTAAATGTCATAATCATTGCAATTTGTGAGATCACATTTCTCTAAAACATGTAAACACCTTACACGATTTATGGTAGGTTCATTATAAAATTAAAATATTTTTTATTTAAATATATATTTTTCTATTAAAAAGATACACATTTATATGAAATTATTTGGTTTTATCTATAGTGTATTCAGTGAAAAGTGATGATGACAAACTTATTGTAAAACCATAAAGATCCAACCACACACAATCTAGGTCCTACAATGAAACATTCACCAATACCAATAGAGATACCTAAGATCATGCAAATCAATAAAATAAAACAATATTACCATTCACATGTCAAGTAGGTTTTCAATCTCCATTGATCTTGTTTGATATATTTTCTCTCAGATTTTATGTGTGCACAAGAGCTCAACAAAGAACGGATTGTGGTTGATAGCTTGATCACAAGAAGGCTTGATTGCATAAAATTGATTAGGTCATTGATTAGCTAGCTAGATTGATTATACACATTGATTAGCTAGCTGAACTGATTATATGCATTGATTAGGGTTGAAAAGGAAGAGGGCATCTTCTTATATAGAGAACATTGTAAGAAATAGAGGGATAAGATTAAGAGGTGTAAAGATAAATGGTCGGCTAAAAGGGATAAAGGGTAGGTAGAGGAAATAATTAAATGATAAAGGGAGTAGGTAAGAGAAGAATTATGAGATGGATGACATGTTTCATGAGTAGAAAAGGATAATGAATTAATTAAATAAATAAAGATGTATTTAATTAATAGAGGAAGTCGGATCAATTAAATAAATAAAATATTTATTTAATTTAGGAAAAGGACAATTTAAATAAATAAAAGTATTTATTTAAATGAGGAAAGGCTTAGAAGAGGATTAATGAATTAATTAAATAAATAAATAATTATTTAATTAATAGAAGACTTAGGATAAAATAATTATTTAATTAGATAGGACAATTTTAGGTGTCTACATTTTGCCCCTCTTTGAGACAATGCAACTTGGCAACAACAAAGAAGATAAGATAAACTAATACAAAGTTTCCCTGTGACGGGAATGATATGCACTCTCAAGAGATTGGATGAAAATATTTGAAAAGATCATAGGCAATCTCTCAATAAGAAAGAAAGACTAGAAAAGAACTAAGAAGATAGGGTGACAAGGTCATGCAAGAAAAAGAATGACTCAAGAGGAAGAAAATATGACACGGGAGATTAGGGTTAAGTAGCCTATATGATAAGCGAGAAGGAAAAAACACCCTCATTTGCATCCACACACCTAAGAGATCAAAGTGCAGAGAGAGAGCTTAGAGAAAGTCAGAGAAGCCAACAACGATGGATAGAGTTCACAGATTTGATCGAGTTTGACGATATCAGAGACCAGATGACATGGGTGAGCTAGTAAGTATGTTGAAGCCTCTTCGCACATTTATTTCTATCATTAATGCACTTTAGGCTAGATAATAAAAAATGCAGAATCGGTAAAATTTGCATGAACGTGTCTATGTCAGTGTCAAATGTGTCTGCGTAGGATAGGTGTGTCTATGTGTGGTATGGTTGTGTATACGTATGTAATTGTGTCTAGGTATAGGTTGTGACGCGTCTATGTCGAAAAGGCACCTCGGTGTCAAGGTGGCACGTTTGTGAAAGACAAGCACATCTATGTAAAACAATGTTGCATCTATGATGTATACGCACGTCTAGGACAAGAAGCCATGTATAGGTTGGTTAAAACCACATCTGCCTTGCAAAAAAAATGTCTATGTCTAAGTAGGCTAGAATCAGGAGTTCTGTGATGAACATATGTTGTTGATTGGATAAGTTGCTAAGAGGATACACTCAAGCAAGGCCTCTAGGAAGACAAACTGAGAGATAGGTTAGAATTGACAAATCTGTGATAAACATGCATTGTCAATCAGATAAGCTACTAAGAGGATACACTCAATAGGTGCCCTAAATAGGTACATGGTTTTCTAAGTTGAGTGTAGGGTAAGCCATCGAATTGATAAAATCTGGTGAGTGCTCTAGCATAATAGGATTAAGTGCAATGTGACGAACATATACACTAGGATGTAGGATCATGTGATAGAAATAAGCACTAGGATAGAAGTAGAACTATGTAATGAACATGAGTACCACTAGGATTGACATGATTGACTTGATTGGATGCAGGAGTAATTACCCCAAATTGAGTCTAGAGAGTGATTCCATGTGACATAGTGGTTACGAATAGATTTGACTACTGAGGACCATGTTGTGATCACGGTGATGGGATTGAGACACATTATGTATATGCCTGAGATTTGGGAAAAAACAAAACTGTTAATTGATTTGGTGAAAATATGGTCTTGCAGGTTCTGTAGGAGGGGACAAACGAGATGATCCAGGGGCTAGTCCTTCAGGAGCTCAGATTCCTTCGAGGACATCTAGCTTTGAGGGAGGGTCTTCATCATACCTCTCTTGGATCCATTTTGTATCATTTTTTGTATGATGATGTAGACACCTTTGGGTGATTTTGTAGCCATATGAGATTTTGACATCATTGTATCATGACACTGATATAATTTTGATATATCTATGAAATGATCTATCCTTGCGGCAGCTATATGCATGTGTACTATGTTTTTGTGATTCTATATTATGATGTGGCTTATGTATGCATGTTCTTATAATGATTATATGATGCTTATTATATGGATGCAAAATATGTATGATGAGATGCATTGTTTTTGATCTTTTATGTTTTATATGCCATGCATGATGCAAATGTAAATGTACTATATATAGATGGATGTATGATAATTGGCATGCTATGATTATTTACATGATGAGAATGCAAATGTATATATGATATGCTAATCAGTGGTGTGTGCAGGATGTGATGCAATTATGATTTCTATATGTATGCATGTAATAAAAATTACTAACATGTGGTGATGCAAGTGAATACTACATGAAATGCATATATTTTTGGTGTGTCATGTTATACTCAGTCATGATATAGCGAGCTACACTGACTCAGAAGGACAATGAAGGTCAACCAGGAAAGGGGATGGAAGGTAGAAGGTATGGAAGTGAAAGAGCTTCTTGTGCTATTATCATCATTAAGATTTATTATGGAAAATAGGTTACAACAAGAGGTATAGGTTCGACCCAGAAAGTCAATGTACCCATTTGCATGGAGATCAGACAGTCACAAACAAGGAATGCCCCAGTTCACACTAGACTCACAGTGTCCTCATATCCTTGGACAAGCCATAGCATTACTAAGAGACAATCCACAAACAACAAAATAATAGGTGAACATATCCCATCCTTTCCTTTCTAGTCAAAGACATCCTGGAGATATAATTTCCAGTCAGAGACATCCTGGAAAAGATAAAAGACATGTTACCTTAAAAGATGAAATCAAAAGAAAACCAAGACTTGAAACTAAAACACAATGAAATCCTCAAGTTATTTGTGTTCCTTGCCACATATGTTTAACGTGTTTGATTTGGTTACAATGTTGTTATCCTGATAAAGGACATATAATGCTAAAAAACCATGTAGTTGCCAAAGTTTGCTGAAACATTTGATTTGTTGAAAGCCCACTGCTAATTGCATCTCATATGAAACTAATTGAATCCATGAAACTGATACTTTATTATGAAGAAGAATGGAACTTTATTGTGGATCGGCGGTGCAAGTGATCTTTTATTACGGACTGTGCGTGAATAGAAGGAGAAGATGAAAAGACAATGCTCCTCAAAACATGTGATGCTCAAGGTTCTACACCCATCACTGGACTTAGGATTTTCCTCAGTTACAGATTGGACCTGATTTCTTATGGAAGGAGAAGAATGGAAAGGAAGGGGAAGGTGTATGAAAGGGAACCAATCCTAGGTAGATCAATAACCAGCCATGATGGGATTGGATGAATTTATTATGGAAGAGTATGCTATGAGTGTGTGCAAGGTGAAAGGATTAGATTGAATCCTGAAGGAGGGAGGAGCAATGTCTCTACACATGGCACCAGTAACCAGGTTTTCACCATGGTACTTCCCTAGGGCGCAACCGAAGTGGTTTTCACCATTGGACAGATTTATTTCTCTTTACTTTTTTTGGATTTTTTAATTTTTTTGTGTCACAAGGCGCCTTGCTTGCCAAGTTTTCACCAAGTAACGATTTTTATATTTTTTTAATTTTTTTTGTATTTTTGACATTTTTTAAATATTTTTTTTTGTATTTTTGATATATATTTAATATATATATTTTTGATATATATTTAATATATATATTTTTGATATATATTTTTTATTTTTTTGTATTTGTGAATTAGGATATTCTAAAGTGCTATGTGTAAAACCCGCAAAGGTGCATGTTGTTGATAGGATCCTCCAAATATTCTTCATCTGTTTGTGAAAGCTGATATGCACCTGATCCATAGACTGTTGTAATGACATAAGGACCAAGCCAATTTGGTTCAAACTTGCCTTTCTTCTCTTTGTCTTGCTAAATTTTAGGAATTTCTTTGAGAACTAAGTCACCCACCTCAAATGTGTGAGGCTTTACCTTATGATTATAGATTTGATGTTCCTTGACTAAATGATGTGTTGCTCCATTTATTGTCTTCCTTGATGAAGGAACTAAGGTAGAATTACTAATCTGTGGACTACGTTCGCCCATATGTGTGTCACCTAAAGAAGTTTGGGCATCCCTAACAACAAAGTACATCGAGGAAGTTCCATTAAAGGTCCATTGATGTGATGTATCGCCAAAAGGGGATGGATGTGTGGAAAAAGTGGATGAGGAATGAAGGCTTATGATTGCGAAAATAAGTGAAAGTAGGATAGCATGATGGAGATTTAGGATCAACAAGAATACTTCTTGACTTATAATTTTAGAACTTTTGCCCCCAATTATTTTGATATTAGGCGAGATCAACTCTTGTTATTTTTTCTTCATGGGATTTTATCCTTGACTTTGATTTTTGTAGAGTCCAATAGATTTTGATTTTGATTTGGACTAAAGGACTTTTCTTCTTTATTTTTTCCTTTTAGATTTTTCTTTTCAAGGCTTGATTTTTGATTCCCAATTAGTAAGGGCTTTTGTAATTCTTGTTGATCCAAGTCTAGAAGTGGATTGGAAATGAAATGAGTGGATGAAATGGTAAGGCTATATGAGTTCTCAAGAGGGTTGTGTTAGGATAACCGGTGAACAACTGAGAGGGGGGGGGGGGAGGGTGAATCAATTGTATAACATTTAATCCACAATACAACCTTAAACTAGAGCACATAAACATTCAAATATCGATAAAGCAGAAACAGATGTCGGTAGACACAGAACCCGGTAAATAATGTAACTCAACAATTAAACAGATAATCAATGCTAAAAAACCATACCACATAACACCATGATTTGTACATGGAAAACCCGAAAAGGGAAAAACCACTGTGGGAAGCCTACCCACAGTGAGATGATACTTCTGCAGAAAGTATGTTTTAAAATGAGGGGCCTCCACTTGCAAGAAGGAACTCTGCCTAGTGCGTACTACTCATTACAAAAGAGTCTCACTAACTACAGAGAGGCTACAACCATCTCAAGATAAATGGACAACAATCCAATAGAGTGAACTGCCAAAAATAGCATCTATCATGCCTGATTACAGTCCCGGTTAAGCTCAATACTAGAGGCCTTTGACATCTGCCTTAATCCCAATTCGATCACCTATGATCAACCAAATATCCTTCGCATATGATATTGCATTCCAAGACCATGACACATAATCCCCATGATCTACAATGAGATCTTCTATCATTTTATGCAAACCCTAAGGCCTAAACTAATTAGGTCGGCCACCTAAAAGATATTACAATAAGATAATTTCATAAATCCACATTACAATGATATACCATATCGGCTTAAGACCAAAATAGCAATAACAAATCCATAAAACATCCCAAAACATCCCAGTAACGTGTAGAGTACACGTTAGCATGATACCAGTCCATAACCTAGATAGGTACTAGACCTATTCTATGTCCACCATGCCAAATCAATGTCTTCAAGCAGTTGAAGCACGGTCAAAGAACATCTTCAACATCCTAAAATCCATGAAGAAGCTGTACCAACACCAATTATGCATCCTGTCAAGGTTCCTCGGTGAATGCTCTATCGGCAGAGCCTTAAACCAATGTCAGTAAGGGTTTACCAGAATGTATGATAGGATTTGATTACCGAGTTAATACCAACTGACCAAGACATGCTCATGGAGAATATAACACATGGAATCAATCATACTTCATTGATCCAAACATGTCAGAAGTGTCAAACAGATAATCTCTTATGTCGATAACACTAGATCTTCTATTGGTAACCAAAACCTATCTGTCGGTAACCAACCATATTAGCTAGTGTTGACATCAATGCAACACATAATCAATTCATCCATAATTCCAATAGGTTGGTGATATATTCAATAGATTCTTTGTTTTTAACCACTCTTAGGACTATTGATATCAAGAGTTGCTTGCACCACTAGAGGAGATTTGCACTCAAACTTAGTAGCCACAATATTACGTGCTTCGTACCCAATTCCTTGATATTGGAAATTGTTTGTAGGTTGTTCCTGTCAACTAAATATCTTAGGAGATAGTGAGAATTGATCAACATGAAAGATATACTCACCACATCCCATGTCTTTAACCTTGAATTTTTCTTTGAGCTTTGCTTGCTTTGATGCAGAAGCTTTCAAGGATTTTGGATTTACATATGCTGATGATGGAGTTACTTCTCTATTAATTGGAATTATTATCTCTAATCTTGGTCTCGGGTTATTGCAATATATGAATGGATTTGGACCACAATTAATGATCACTTCAACTCCATTGTAAGAAAATTTGATACATTGATGATATGTTGGTGGTACTACTCTCATTTTATGTATCCATGGACATCCTAGGAGTATGTTATATGTGAGATCTAGATCAAGGACTTGACAAACCACATCCTTCATGACTGGCCCAATTCTTAAAGGTAAGGTAACTGTTCCCTTGGATGGGCGTCCTTCGTCATCATATGCTTTAATGATGATCTTGTTCTTTGAATTCACAGTTTGTTCACAATATCCTAATTGTTTAATAATGTTCAATGTAAAAATGTTCAGACTTTCTCCTCCATCTATCAAGACTCATTTGATATTGTATTTGTGGAGAAAGGCTTCAATGTAAAGGGGTGCATTGTGTGAATGGCATATGGAGACATCATCGGATTCTATGAATGTAAGGTAATGTGGAGTGGAAAGGTATCCCACCATGGCTTGAAATTTCTCCACATTCAAATAAGTGGGTACATAGGTCTCCCTCAATGCTTTGTCAAGAACAACCTTATGTGAAGGGAATATATGCAAAAGCTCAAGGATGGAAATGAGGGTGGGTCTCTTCCCTAACTTCTCTACAAGGTCATACTCATTTTTGGTGGATGAAGAGGATGAAGAGGTTGTGGTCTTGGGTGGAACACCTTGTAAGGTGACTTTACCTCAACGGGTTGTGACATTACATTCAGAGGTTTCATTTTTGTAGGATGAAGAAGATGGTCCAATGCCTTTTAAAACAACCTTACTCCTTTGGGTAGAACCTATAGGAGTTTTTTCCTTTATCATAATGGTAAAAACATAATTGTCCATTGAAATGTGGTTAACAGTAGAGTGATAATCGTAGGACATCTTAGTATAATTGGATTGATTATCTGTTTTGGTTTTTCCTTTATCATGTTTAGGGAATGGATCCTTAAACATCACATGTTCTTCATTAGATGTATGACCATCAACTTCTAGGTCACCATTGTCAATAAGATCTTGTATAACATTCTTCAATCTATGACAATTGCCATTTGTGTGTCCTTTACTCTTGTGATACTCACAATACTCATCATCATTCCACCACACAGGTTTTACTTTTGGTTCATAAGGTGGATTATCTGGTAGTGTTATGAGCTTGTTTGCAACCAATTTATTGAATGTTGTCTGAAGTGGCTCTCCCAATTGAGTGTATTTCCTTCGAGGCTTTGATGGTCTTTGAATGTTCACTTGATTGCTTGTATTGAATGAACTTGCACCGGGGAAATTTACTTTTGGTTTTACAACATTTGCATCTACTACCCATCATTAATTGTGTTCTTATTCTTGTTCCAAAAGTGGGTTTGTCTTTCCCATTTGATTCCTCTTTGTTCTCTTTGAATATCTTAATGACACCTTGTTCAATAAGGACTTTCTCCATTGCCAGTCCTTTCTCAATGACCTCTTTGAAGGTAGACAAACAAGCTTTTCTTAGCTCATATCCAATATCCTTGTTGATGTTTTGAGTGAAAATTTCTACCATTTGTTTTTGTGGGATATCACAAGAGCATCGACTAGCAAGACCTCTCCATCATTGTAAAAATGAAGCAAAAGATTCCCCATTTTTCTGCTTAGTATGGCACAAGGTAGTTACTGGTCCACATTTGTTTCGATGTTATATGAGAAGTGTTGTATGAAAGCCTCAGCTAGATCACTCTGTGATTTGATTCCAAGTGGAAGTTGGAAGAACCATTCCATATCTTGACCACCTAAACTTTGTGGGAACAATCTCATCAAGTATATTTCTTCTCCTGCTACCTCAATGCAAGCTGTGAAAAATTCTCTTGGGTGTGCCTTAGGATCCCCTTTGCCTCTATACTTGTCAAATTTTGGTGTCACAAAATGTGGAGGAAATGGATGAATTGGAATGCTTCTATCAAATGGGTAAGGACATATATCTCTCATTGTCTACTGTTGCTTTGGTGTATTCATGTTTGCCATTTGCTTTTGCAAATGCTTGTTTTTTTGTTGCAAGTCATTCGTGGGTGGAGGTTTATGTCTTTCACTAAGTCCCATGTCTGAGCCATCGGGTGGAGGAGGGATGTATTGCATGTAAGGGTGATACTAGTTGTAAATATGCTCATATAGAGGTGGTCTATAATGATACTACATGTAAGGACCACTGGTTATAATATTATGATAGGAAGTATTGTGTCTATTTTGATCATGCACATCACGTCCATGAGTGTAGGGGATGTCATAAGATTGATCTTGAGTGTTGCCTCCAAATCTGACACTCTTGTGTCAAGATTTTGAATATGTCCTTGTGTAGAGTTATATCCTTTAGCATGATCATGAGTATTAGCATGTTTTTGGGTATGCATATTAGTGTTAGGCCTCCAGGTATGATTACAAGGTTGTTCATGAGAGGTTCTATCATAAACTTTTTTGTAAAAATATAAAGATCCAACCGCAAACAATCTAGGTCTTACAATGAAACATTCACCAATACCAATAAAGATACCTAAGATCATCCAAATAAACAAAATAAAGAAATATTACCATTCACATGTCAAGTAGGGTTTTAATCTCCATTGTCTCCTATCTCCATTGATCTTGTTTAATATATTTTATCTCAGATTTTATGTGTGCACAAGAGCTCAACAAAGAATAGATTGTGGTTGATATCTTGATCACAAGAAGGGTTGATTGCATAAGATTGATTAGATCATTGATTAGCTAGCTAGATTGATTAAACACATTGATTGGCTAGCTAGATTGATTAAATGCATTGATTAGGGTTGAAAAGGAAGAGGGCATCCTCTTATATAGAGAACACTGTAAGAAATGGAGGGATAAGATTAAGAGGTGTAAAGATAAATGGTCGGCTAGGATTAAAGGGTAGGTAGAGGAAATAATTAAATGATAAAGGGGTAGGTAAGAGAAGAATTAAGAGATGAATGACATGTTCCATGGGTAGAAAAGGATAATGAATTAATTAAATAAATAAAGATTTATTTAATTAATAGAGGAAGTGAGATCAATTAATTAAATAAAATATTTATTTAATTTAGGAAAAGGACAAGTTAAATAAATAAAAGTATTTATTTAAATGAGGAAAGGATTCATTAAAATGATTTCACGAAAAAGAGAGAGAGAGGGGGGGTGAATGAGCTCTGCTAGGGTTTGAGGTTGCGTATTACATATTGCTTTCTTCAGACCGCATTTACTACAGGATTTTTGCGTTTATTATGGCTCCGACCAACTTTATCCCAGCAGTTGATGCTAGTGCTAGAGTTGCTACGACGGATCCTCATGGTGCCTTAGAACAAGCGCCCTTGAAAATTTGTTCCAAAAGTGTTTCACGAGGTATGTCCTCGCCTGATGTTGTAGTTCCTATTCAATATTTTGACAATGCCTGTGAGTGGCTTGAAAAATGTATTTTGATAGGATATTTTGTGGGTAGGATCCCTCATGAAAGAATACTTCATGATTGGGTCGCCAAAGCCTAGTCTCTTCATGGAGTCCGGCTTGATGGAGTCCAAAGTCTCACGAAGGGATTATTTTTGTTTTGCTTTTCGAACCCTTCCCATGTTAAGGCTATCCTCTCCCATGGGCCATGGACCATTCGGTTTTCCCTCTAGGCTTTTTAGCGCTGGTCTCGTAACTTTTTTGTCTCAGATAAAAAAAAATTGTGGGTACTAGTCTGGGTTGAGTTCCCTAGTCTTCCTTTACCTTGTTGGCCTTTCATGCAAACCATTGCTCAGTTTGTTGGCAAAGTTGTTTCCCTTGAGCCAAACTATTTTTTTAATGCTCGCCCTCAAAAGAGGGTTTGTGTTGAGGTCGACCTTTCATGCGACTTGAAAGCAACTATTGATATCCAAGTGGGAGGCAATACCTTCATCCAGAAGGTGCTCTATTTGAACCTACCCAACACTTGTTATCGGTGCCAGTCAGCGGAACACAATATCAAGGATTGTCCCTTGGCTACTCCGAAAATAAAACCCCCTGTTAAGAAGTCCGACTCGCGACCTATGGAGGGAGCTAAGAAGGATGAGTGGACCACTGTAGTTCCTAAAGGCAAAAACTTTGCGGCTTCGGCCCAAAAGACTCCCATCGGTTCTATTTCTTAGCCGACAGGTGAACCTCCTACGTACACACTGTCTTCCCTGGCAGTTTCTACTTCGGTTTCAAACCCTAACCAACAAGGGAAGGATTCTTCTGAGGGTGTCGCTCGACCACCTTAGGTGCACACTTCTCAAGCTGTGTTTGCGATTTCTACTCCACACTCTTTTCACCACTCTCACAGCCCTTCTGGGCATGCTGAGATTGCAGATGGTGGTTCAGAAAAACGATGAGTTATTTCTGGTGGGGACTCAGATTTTTTGTGCAATAGCTTTTCCTCTCTTGGGAACGAGGAAGATATGCAAGTTTTGTCATTAATTACATCTCATGGAATGTTCGAGGCCTCACGGACCTCACCATAAAGTATTCTATTCGAGATGCTAGTCAACGTGTTGTAGGCCTGGATATTCTTTGCCTCCAGGAATTTAAAATTGTTGGTTTCATGCTCAATACTACATGTCGTGTTATTTGGCCAAATAGCCTTGCTTTTTCCTCCCAGCATGAAGCTGGTCGAGGTGGAGTAGTTACTCTCATTTCACCTCATTAGCTCTCTGCAGTTATTTCTCAAAGTTTTGATCCCATGCAGCACGTCGTCTAGGTTTTGCTGTTAATTGATAATCATTCCGTTGGGATCATTAATGTTTATTCTCCCAATGATGTAGTTGATAGATCGTACCTATGGTGTTGGAGTGTTGATAATCTTCCACCTGCAACTTGGGTCATGTGTGCGGACTTCAATATGGTTGAGGTGGCGACCAATAAGGACGAAATGTTACCTTTTCGCTGGACAGCTGGTGAGTGGGAAGCCTGGTACTATACACCTAATAAATTGGGTCTTTTCAACCCCAACACCAACCGTCGCCGCCCTGGTTGGGTCTGGCACACTTGGTTTAATTTTTAGAGCTAGCTCTGACATAATTCTTAAAAGGCTTGATCGTGCTATGATAACTACGCAATCTTTTTTTTCTTTCTCTAAAGATCATGATCTTCCCATCACTCCTCTTGTTGATGTGACATTGTCCGATCACTTCCCCATAAAGTTTAGCATTGAACGGTATCCAGCTAGGCAGTGTCCTTCCAAAACGTAGTTCTACCTCAACACGTCTCTTCTGCATCATCAAACCACGATGGCCTACATTCAAAGGGTTTGGAATTTAGAGCCAAGACCCCATCATCACACTAGTTGGATTGCATGGTGGCATGACGCCATCACCCGCTCTGCGAGGTTTCTGTACATTTATGGTAGACAGCTTGCCATGTACCGCAAGTGGTTGTATGATGTGACCACCAAAGCTCTCTTTGTTGCCACAAAATCTCTAGCCTTGAATCCTTTTGATTCTAACCTGCAACTTTGTTTAGCCCAGCTCTACCATGAGAAACAAGTTACAGATAGCCACTATTCCAGAGGAGCTCAAATCAAAGCCAAGTTACACTGGCTCAAGGTGGGTGATAGGGCCTCTAAGGAATTTTTCCTGGCTTTGCATGCCTGTCATACCTCTATAGGGATCATGAAAATCAAAGAGGGACAAGCTCTTCTCACTAAATGACCTGATATTCTGCAAGCCTTTGTCCATCATTATGAGAAGGTGTTCACAGCGCAGGGAGACTCGTTGGCCAGAGCCCAAGATTTGAAAGATTGCTTAGTTGTTGTTCCCAAACAACTTTCCGAGTCTTAACAGGCCTTTTGTGATCTCTTATTGACTATTTATGATCTCAAGGAAGTTATTTTTTCTATGGCAGATGATAAAGCCCATGGATGTGATGGCTTCCCCTGCAAATTCTACAAAGCTCTTTGGCCTTGTATCTATCCTAAACCCCATAAGGTCTATCTGAAATATTTTCATTCCCAATCCCTAGGAAAAATGATTAACCAAGGCAACATCAAATTTATCCCTAAGGCTGGGGATCTAGAGGACATTTGCAATTGGAGGCCTATTACCTTGCTCAATGTCTCGTACAAGATCATTACCGAAGCCTTGGCTCTCAAGATTCGCCATCTCCTGCCTCTTGTTGTTTGTCCTAAGAAAAATGGATTTATCAAGTCCTGGTTTATTCTGGACAATATTATTGTCATTTGGGAAGGGACGGACTAGGCCAAATGCTCTAAATAGTAGACAATCTTCCTTAAGATTGACTTCGCTAAGGCATATGATCGCATTGAGTTTCCTTTTATCTTGGCTATGCTCAAAGCCCTTGGCTTCGGTCCTAGATTCATCTAGTCTGTCCAGATGTTATTCGGAGATGCCTTGGCCTATATCACCATTAATGGCCAACAGTTTGAGGCTTTTGGACTTTTCAGATCCATTCACCAAAGATGTCCTCTAGCTCCCTCTAGCTCCTACCTTATATGTTCTTGCGACGGAAGGGTTTGGTTACTTACTTGCTAATGTTATCTCTGTTAGGTGTGTCTGTGGTATCTCCCTATCTGAGTCACCTTCTCAACTTGTCAATGGTCATATTGTGGATGATTCCTTCCTCACTCTCATTGAGGAAGAAGACAATGTGCATACCGCTCTTCAATGTTTGAACACCTTTTGCTTGGCTTCTGGTTTAGCCATTCAATGGCACAAGACGCAATGTTATAGGCAGTCTTTTCTGCCCACCCCGCCTTGGATTCTCCAATATGACTAGAAATGGCTTCATCATGGCAAAAATTTTCGCTTCCTCGACATTCCCTTTGCCTTTCAAGCTTCTCTTGTGGACCTTTGGAATGCTGTTTTAGCCAGGATTGAGAAAAAGTTGGCCTACTGGATTACCAAGCCTCTCTCTCTTGCTGGTAAATTCCAAATTTGTTCTAAGGTGTTGGCTGCCACCCATGTCTATTATTCCTAATGTTTGGCTCCTTCTAAGGCCTCTTACATGAATTTGGAAAGATTTTTGTGGGCCTTTCTTTGGGCCTCTGGGTCTAACCATCAAGGCTTCCATAGGGTCACTTGGGAGTATTGTTGTCTTCCCAAGGAGTCCAGAGGGCTTGACCTTATTTCTACCCAGAAACAAGGGCTTGCCTTATGTGCTAAATGGATTATCAGAACCTTATCTGGCGATGAGGCCTGGAAAATCCTTCTCCGGCATTACATTTCTTCAAGATTTCTTGCCAACAAGATAGCTTGGAAGGGAATTGATTTTCAAACCCTGCTCATTATGAAAGACCCCATTCAGATCCAGGGTACTTTTCTGGTTAAAATCATTTGGCATGCTTGGGAAGCTATCAAGCCTTGGATTCAATGGGCGGCTGATGGTTTTCGGGACGGGATATCCATGAAGCAACACAACCTCTAGTGGTCACCTCTTTTTTAGGTGCAAGGGTTACCACTGGCCAAAATCCAGGGTGTTAGTTCTCTAGGTTTTCACAAACGCGACATTAGAACACCTAAGGATCTATTTTCTAGAGCTTGTATGAGCATTCGGTCATGGGAGGACCTCCCGGTCCAATTTCATCTATCTCGACCAGATCGATAGACTTATGACCTTCTGCTCTCGGCCTTACCCTCAAATTTGTTACATAAGCTTGGCATTCAGTCTGTCAGACCTTGGTTGAAAGATTGGAAATGGTATCCTTGGACTCCTTTCACCAGCTACAAACCCAAAATGGGTTATCTCTAGCTGGTTCCTCATTTGCCTATGGTCCATATCCTCAACCAGCGGTGGCACTTGCAGTCTTCTCAGATGTCCTGGAGATTCAGGTTTCTTGTTGTCTGGTCTGTCACTACTGAACCTAAGATTGCACACTTTTCTTGGTGTGTGCTTTTCTAAGGGTTGTCATTGGGTTCCAAACTTAAGCATTTGGGGGTTCCTGATCCCCGGTGCCCTTTTTGTGGCCACCCAAAAACTTTTATGCATATTTTTTGGTTCTGTAGAAGAGCTCAACAGTACTAGATCTAGATTCGTGATTTCTTTCGACCTTTTCGGCCTGAGCCCTTTTCTTGGCATATGGTTCTTCTGGGCGATTTGCCTAGAATCCCCCTCAAGTTTTCCCAAATATGGCATGCTTTCAGAATGGAAATCCTATTCACTCTTTGGAAGGAGAGAAATGCAGTTCTTTTTACTCACAGCTTTTTGGATATTAATGTCTCGCTTTATGCTAAAGCTTGCATTTGTAATAATGTATTAATGCAGATTCAGGTACAAGATGACAAAGTGGCCCTGGAGGTGGACCACTTACAGGAGTTCATCCAGCACTGGGGCAATGCCCCTTGTGCGATTGCAAGAGCGGCGTCGGATTCTCTCTGTCAACTGCACTCCACCCCATGACCATCATCGTGGTTGCAGTTCCTCTGCTCGCCGCTCTCAAACCCCATGGTCCCAGACTCCTTGTTGCTCCTTTGGTGGGAGAGACGATGCTTGGAGAAGTCGCTTGGCTTCTCCTCTGTGTTGTGGCTCTATCTCGGGGTGGCCCTCTATTGCTCGTATGACTTTTGCTCCTCCTGCTAGTGATGGCTCTGGGTGGCCTTCTGCCACCCCTTCCAAGTTTCCTTGACTGGCTCTGGCAATTTCACCTCCCAAGCAGGAGGAAGGAGAAATTGACAAAGATCCTGAAGATGGGTGGTCCATGCCGGACCCAACTCCTGACTCCACTAATAAATAGGGCAAGAAAGATGATCCTGATCCTCCTCCCTTGACTGCCTTTGCTTTGGCTTCTTGAGGAAGTTTTTTTGATGAATAGCTTTGTTTTTTTTTTAATTCTGGTTGCTAGCTGTGTGACTCTCGCGGGGTGATCTTGTATCCCCCGACCTTTTTTTGTGAATATGTACTTTAATATTTTAAGTTAATAGAGAAGGCCTGTTCATCAAAAAATCGAGGAAAGGCTTAGAAGAGGATTAATGAATTAATTAAGTAAATACAAATTTATTTAATTAATAGAAGACATAGGATAAAATAATTAAATAAATAAAAATATTTATTTAATTAGACAGGACAATTTTAGGTGTCTACATATATCATATGAGTGCTTTGAATAAAAATTCAACAATCAAGAAATAGAAACTAAGAACTCAATCACTAGCCTCATTATTTAAAATGAATTCATCAATTCGAATGTGTTTATAGAAACACTCATGGAAAAAATAGGCCAAATCAATTACTCTACATTTGAAATAATTTATTGATGAAATAAAAAATGTTAATGTTACTATCATTGCAGTAAATGAATGAGAAATACCATAGATGGAATAAATTTCAAAAAACTCCACAAGGTCTATAGTAAAGTTGTTGGATTTGTTCTTTTCTGAAAGAGATATTTTAGGATGAACAACATGAACAAGGCATGTATTGACACAAGTACTTGCATAATTTTTATTATTTTTAATTCATATGTAGAATATAAACCTATTGAAAATATTGTTGTCATTGATGCCAAAGGAAAATTAATGTTAAGATGATTTATTATTGATGTCAAAGGAGGTTTAATTAAAATATATTTATTGTTTCAAAGATAAATACTTGAATTTTAAGGGTCGGACAACATATGTGTTTACCTCCAAAGATTTAGCTTATTATGAGGGTAGTTTTGATGTTTCACAAGTGTGGGACCTAGTGTGACTTGTGAAAAAACCTTTGAGATTTTATAAGTCGACACTTTTAGATCTTGGAGATGATGAAAAGAGAGAGGGGAGTAAACATGAAAACTACTAAAGGGTGAGTGCACCAAGATGGGGGGCCAAAAAGTTGCCAATTTGTTTTTTCCCAAACGAATCCATTTGAAACATGCCAAATAGGGCGCTCACCATATTTGGTGTGTGACAATAAGTTTGGCATGTTGAACCTAAGGTTTGGTCACACCAAACCTGTTTGGCAAGAGTCAAATTTGGCACTAGCCAAATGTCTAGCATTTGCAAATTGTCTTTCTCTAAATCATTCTCTGTCTCCCAACAAGAATATATACATGTAATATAACATGTAAGTATAAGAAAGGTAAAAGACACAAAGGAATGTGACATATATAAATTTGACTTATACTTTAAGTTATATTGCATGCATATATTGGCAATATGTTTGAGAGTGGTTTCAGATCTCTAGGAGTGATAATGTAGATTCCAAGTTTTAGACGATCATTTAAATTTTCAAACTTAGTCAATTTTTTGTAATCACCATGCTCCTATCAACATTCTCTCACTCTCTTTATGTTACTGTCTCTATCTCCCCCAAACTCTTAACCTATAGATCTCTCTCTATCACTCTTCCTCTATCCCATTTCTACCTCTCCCTATCTCACTCTCTCCTCCCCCCCAAGATCTAATACTACCTCTTTTCCTCTCTTTCCTACCCTTCACTCTCTACTATATATGTTTCCTCTCTCTTTACACACCTCCCCCTCACTTCCTTACTACCTTTATTTCTCTAAGTATCTCCCACCTTCTGTCCCTTTCTACCTCACCTACTACCTTTATTTCTCTAAGTATCTCCCACCTTCTGTCCCTTTCTACCTCACCTTCCTTCCTTACCCCCATCTCTATCCCTTTCTTCCTCTCTCTCTCTTCTCTCTCCCTCTCTTATTGTTTATCTCCCCTCACTCTCCATTCCCTAAATCACTACTTCTCCCTCCCACCCTACATCTCTCCCTATCCCTAGGTCTCTCCTTCCCTCTATCTTTACCTCTTTACCTCTCCATCCCTATCTCACTACCCACCTCTCTCTCCCCATCTATCTCTCTCACCTCTATCTTTCCCCCTAGGTCTCTCACCCCTCTCTCCCCAAGCTATAGGTATCTCCCACTCTCTCTCCTTCTCTACTTTGACTTCCTTCTTTACCCCCATCTCTATTCCCACCTCCTTTCCTCTCTCTTCCCTCTCCCTATCTCTCTCTCCCAATCCCTATGTCTCTCCCTCCCTCCATCCATATCTCTCTATATCTCTCCCTCCCTATTACATTACCCACATCTCTCCCCCTCCATCTCTTTCACCTATATCTCTCTCTCTAGACTCTAGGTCTCTCACCTCTAGAGAGAGAGATGCGAAGAGAGGGAGAGAACATAGAGATAGAAAGTGAGAGAGATGGAAGGAGGAAGGGAGGGGTTGATGAAAAGAGAAGGAGATACCAAGGGGGGAGAGAGAGAGAGAGAGAGAGAGAGAGAGAGAACCCAAGATAAAGAAAGATGGAGGAAAAGAGAGATAAAGAGAGATTGAGATAGAGAGAGATAGAGAGAGCCTAAGTGAGAGGGATGAAGGGATGGAAAGAGAGGGAGAGACCAAAGAGAGATCCCAAGTGAGAGGGAGGGAGGAAGGAAGGAAGGGAGGTGTTTTTTTTATGTGTGTGAGAGAGAGAGAGAGGGAAAGACATGGATAGAATAGAGAGAGAATGCTAATATGAGCATGTTGAAAACAGAAATTTTACTAAGTCTAAAATTTATATGATATTCTAACAACTAGAATCAACATTATAAATCCTAGAGATTTGAAACCAATCTCAAACATCCTACCAATATATACATAAAATATAACTTAAATTATAAATGTTATGTTTATGTATATATTTCAGAGAGAGAGAGAGAGAGAGAGAGAGAGAGATTGAGAAATTGTTAATGCAATACATTTGGCATCTACCAAACTTAAGAAATGCATTTATTGAATTTGGCGTGTGCCAAAGTATTTTCCTTAGTAAACACCAAGCCTCAGGCTTGGATTTTACTTGGACATCCAACCCAAAGGCTTGGCCGACCCTCTGGGGCTTGAGACATGTTTTTTTTAAAACATGTAAGAATTTCTCACATTTTTGTTTGTCCTCTCTGTCAAGTTTGCATATGTTTCAATGAAAATAAAAATAAACACCATGACACTATTAATATCTCTCTTAGTTATCCAACCATATAAATTTTTTTCACATTTTGATTATGTTAAGGTTTTTGTCTCTAATTTCTTTTGTTAGTGTGTCCACTTTGAAAATTAGTAAAAAATCATATTTTTATTAAAAAATTAGCAAAAAGATCTAGCATAAACTATATGGTGATAGCTAATTTATCATTGGAGCAATTTTAGAAATTTCAAAAGAAGAGATTTTAGGGGGAGCACACTAGGTGCTATGTTATGTTTTTATGAAAAAAACATGACCACTTTGCGTGCTCTACCTTTTTAAACCCTTAATTTGTTCCATTTTCAAAATGAACTAGTAGTTTAGAAAGTAGACTCTAAGTACTAAAACTTTTGTTATTGTTGTATCTTCACATTTTGAGTGTAACTATCTTCATTTTCTTGTTGAAGTTTAAACTTTTCTAATTTTAGAAAAAAAGGTAGTGCTTTAAGACCCCTTTTCGGTCCCCCATATTGGTGCACTTACCCTAAACTAAGGAAAAATGTTGATGCAAAGATTTTACAATACTTCAAACTTTTCCAAATAAAAACACAAGGAAAAATCATTTTTTGGGATTGAGCACAACACATCACAAACCCTTCATTGTCAAGAGAATAAAAAATACAAAAAATTACATGGGAATAAGGTATGATATTTGATTCCTCACCATGGGAAGCATCTGTCAAGGGTCATTTAAATGTGTTGTTATCCAACCATATAAGCTCTCTCTTTGTTATTTGTAAATCATTTTGAATTTTGTTAATGAAATCACTTGTTTTGCCTCCTTTCTCATTCATACTTGTGTAATGGCATTACCTTCTTGTTGAATGAATTTTGTCCTTAATTCTATGTTATACTATTGTGTAAACCCTCTTAGCTAATATTGTCTATGAATAACTCTTCATTCCTTTCAGTATTTCACTAAAATCATACATTCATATTATCTTTGGAAGATAGTTGTTAGGCCTTGCCTATAAACAAACACAAACACTTCATGTTCCAATGTTGTTGGAGACATTTTAAGTTTGATTCAAATGATATGGACATTAGTTTATGAATTTGTCTTCATTAGTTTATTGATGAATGTAGAATAACATATTAATAATTTTGAAATCTTAAATATGTAAGGTAAAAATGATCATGCAATGTAACTTAGTTAATATGTACTTGACTAACTCAAAATGAGAAAATATTTTTAATGGATACAATACATTATTTTACCTATGGTGAATGAAGTGAATGGAAATTTTAATGTCTTGCAATGATTGTGAGCTTTAAGGATTGTGATGAATTTTCATGTTGGGCAATGAGATGACCATTATGGATTTTTTGTGAGACATTAGATCTTGTCTAGCCTTCTTATGCTAGTGCAAGTGAATTGTGTTTAGATTGATGAATCATCAGAGTTAATAAATTCCTAGCAACATGCTCTAAAAATAATCAAGCAAAGAGGTATGCCAATTATATTTATACATTTTATATTCATTATGATATAGATGGGCTATCAAATCTATAATTATACTACATTTACTTTGCATTCATGTATAATAACTCTTCTCTATACATTATTGAATGGATGATGACTCTTTGAGTTCAATGTTTTCAAAAAAAATTGATACGTTCTAAATGGATTTTATTGATAGATGATATAAACATCTTCCCTCCATAAAAGAAAGTTTCTTGTAGTGAAAATAAGAGTTATGAGGATTGTAGTTATTGAAATCTGAAAGCAATAGATACATTTGAATATTTGATGTGAATTTGATATGGTAAGTTTATAAGTAGAAATTATAAATATAACCTTTTTCAATTATGCATCTAATGGTCCATCATGTGCACTACTCGTAAATGATCTTTTATGATTCTAAGCAGAATGTTAACAAGTACATAATCTCCTTAATTACATTATAGTTGAAAAAGTAGTATATTGATTTTGATATGTTAGGCTTCACTCATAAGAATTCCATCATATGATACTTCCATTATTAAGTAGGATTCTTATAAGAATGGATAAACATTAACCTTGGCATAGACACCTCAATTAATATTAAAATTAAAATTTTAAAAATAAAATATTTATATTTTAAGCCATCTTCAAATTCAAAAAACTTTGTACTTTGGGAGGGAGCTATATTCGTAATATAAGGATGTTACATATACTAGTATACTTATATTTTAAAAAAAATATATGTATAATAATCGTGAGAGATATCACATAATTGTCTTGCATGTTTATTAGTTGTCAAGAAGGACATGGAGCTAATAATGCTGCACTCTTTCACTCTCATTAAAGATGTAACAATTTCATATACTTAGAGACAAGTGGCAATGATTCTATTTTATTCAAATTAATAAAATAATACTTATAGAGAAACTAAAACATGCATACATTTGTGTGTCATCTACACGTCAAATTTATTCGAAATCAATTTTTTGTTTATGGATATTTATATGTTATTGTAGATGCCTCTCCACATAATAAATAAGTTATTCATAACTAGTTTTTAAAATGACAACTGATTTATTAAATTAATTATTGATGGTCATCTGCCCTTCATACTAAATAAATCGAATTCATTCAGGAGTTAGGGAGGTTTTAAAATTGATGCTCATAAATACATTGATCTTCAATTCGGTATGGTATACAACTTTTGTGGAGGCATTTATTGTCCCAAAATAAAATTTAGAAGATAGGGGATAGGATACGGGGCCTAGGACGAGCATTAAATGGGGATATAAAGAAAAGAAGAAAACTAAATTCTGTCAATGCGTAGGCTATTATTTTGACAAGCCATGGAGTAGAGAAGGTTGAAATGAGGGTAATGAAAGTGTGATAGACAACTCGGATAGAATAAAAAAGATGGGCATTTAATGGAGTCAGTTTCCTCCCTTCCACGGTGGAGGCAAAAGGCATTTATGAGGCATGGAGTCCCACCATGGTCATGTTTAATTTCAGGCCAGGGACTAATGGGAATGGCAGCGGTATGGGCGGCCTGACTTGAAAAAAAAATAGAAATAATAATAAAACATGCTGTGCAATGTAATAAACTGGAAAAAAAAGTTGAGGGAAGCTTCCACCCATCAGCAATGTAATAAACTGGAAAAAAAAGTTGGGGGAAGCTTCCAGATTTGATGGGGGTAGTAATGTTTGAAATGAAAGGCAAAACACAACGTTCAGAGAGCATTTTTCTGGGCAAAAACAGGATCTTCATTATGGATTGGGGGATGTCCATACGTGGATCCAGAGCTCCCAATTTATCACAGGCAAGGGCAACATTAGCAACGAACTGGGCTGTTCGCCTGCCAATTGCATTTGCTTGAAATTTTCTAAAGCCTTTTCATCAAATCTATTTTGTGCGTATGCTGCAATGAGGTTCATCGCCTACTATATATGCTTAGAAGCTTCTAAAGCCTTTTCAACAGCTCCATTTATCTGGGTGCACATTTTGCAATCATGACAGCCGCAAAACCACATCCCCATTAGGCACTGTATCACATGTTTTACCTGACTAGTCTATCTCCCCATATTTTGCGTACATATCTACTAGGGTTTTTGAAAATGTGAATGTCTCCCAAGCTCCCATTTTGACACAGGTTGGGAGGATACTGGCAAAAGAGTTGGCTTTTCATCTACCATCTGTATTTTCTTGAGACTTCCTAAAGCCTTTTCATCAATTCTTTTTTATTTTTTGCAAAACCTTGCAATCGTTGCCTTCCATGGGATGACACCTCATTGAATCATTCTGTAAATAATTTAGTTTCCATTTCGACTCAAGCTGGGAGGAAGCTATTCTGTGGCGTTGAGTTACCAGAAATTAAGGTTGGAAGCTGGCGATGGGAGGGAGACTCCCTTCTGAGCGGTTGAAGAATCTTGTCCCTATATTTTCATTTACGCTGGGGAATCTCTGCAATGGAATGTACCTATTGAAAAACATAGAGGGCGTTATACTCTAGTTTTTTTTTATCCTGGAGCTATAATGGTAAGTAAATTTTCTACATCTGCTTAAGAGTGTAAAGAAATTCACGCTGCCGATTAAAATAGTGCAAGTAATTGTTTAAACTGTTGCGTATTAATAGCCACAGTGGGAGTTACATCAACATTCAGCAAAAATGTAGAAGAGGCTAAGAGTCCTTAGTTCCTGTGTTTAAGTAGATGAATTTACTCCATTTCTCATTTATTTTAGATGCGATTCTCGTTAGCGATAACACTGTCAAAGATCTAATCTTATGCAAATTCTGAACTTCTAATACGTGATGCAATAACCCAGACCCTGTCTAGAATGTGTAGTTGTATGTTCTAAACAGTGTTACTGCGATGCCACCTATAACTAGACATGGATGTTTTATATCTTAATGCTACTTTGAGGTTCTTTGCTGAAGTATGATGGATTGCACATTTATTTCTATGGTTACATCTTTATTATGATTATGTTGCTAACGTAGAATAGTCTTATGTTGAGAATCTTCTTATTTAATGTAAAATTAGAAATACAATGTGGTTTAGTTGATATTCAGTATCAATCTAGTATGATCAAAGACTTAAAAGGATAGAGTATGGTTATTTTACCTATAGTGGATGGAGATGTTTTGTTTTATATGATGACTAAAAAGTTCATGTTTCTTTGGCTAGGATACTATGTTGTATTCATGATTTTTAACTAATTGTAATCTTATCTTAGACTTGAGAGAAGTGAATGGTTGGAAACAAATCTTATTAAAATGGTTATGGGTAATTAGAAGGAAGAGACTTCTATATTTTATACTGACCAAATAATACCATTGTCTTGATCCACATTATAGATGTCAATGTAATAAATATCCAAGTACTAACTTTTCTAGAGGGGAATTCTAATGTCTTTACAATTATTACTATTAAAACAATTGAGCTTAATATCTATGCTAATATCATTAACGGGAAGGATAATAATAATAATGAAAATATAGAATGTGAGATGCCCACCCATTGATGCAAATTACAATATTGCGATTAAGAAAGAGTGGAAACCAAACTAATGATTATAGTCCCAAGGCTTAGTTACCTTTATATAAGTAGTAATTTTTTTACAAAAATGAAAGGGATTATATGACATTGTCATCCATTTTAACTGAGGTTATGATTTAAATAAGTATATCAATTTTCCATATGAAGGTTAATTGTATACCTTACGAGTCCTCATAAAATATATAATTCCGAATACTAATGAGGTAATAAGCATCAATACAACCTCACTGATAATAGATTTGAAGAAAATTACCAAACTTGCATATGTTTAGGTATTATATTTATATTTAACAATAAGGTTTAGGAGTGGTTTAAGAAGTGTTCATTCCATAAGAATGCAAATCCAAAGTATATTTATGTAAGATATAAATGAACCGGTATTGCTGCAATAATAGTGCAGTTGGATATTTAAAGTTACATGAGAATGCAAGTACATGATAATTATGATGGTTTTATACATACTGTTGTTATGTTGGACAATTTTTACTTTATTAATTATTTAGCAAATGGAATGACATTGTTAAGTTTAAAATTATTAGATAGACAAAATTAGAATGGTTGCATTTATATAGATTAGTTTTATACCTTAATTAGTTTAAATTTATTTTACATAAGGACTACCATTAGTTTTCATATTGGATAATGGATTGACCATTGTGGAGATTGTGGGAGACATTAGATTTTATTAAAAAGAAAAGAAGGGCTAATGCAAGTGCAAGTGAATTGTGTTTAGACTTATGATTTGTGACAACTTGTTTGCTAAGGAAGTCCTACCCACATGCTCATAGGGTCAAGTTGTAAAAGTATAACCAAAACTCATAGATCTTTGCTTCACTTCATGTAAATATATTTATACAAGGATAAGAATATGCATTAAATGAAGGGCTATTCTATCTTGTATCATCTTTTATTTTCTTGTTAGATTCAATCAATAAACCATCCCTTCTTATTAGATATGCTTATGTCAAAAAACAAATGACAAACTTGAAGCTAAGAGTTAGAAAAGTAATAAAAATTATAGGTAGTGAATTTTACCCCCTATGTGAATGGTGCGTTAGCAATATGAATTAATAGTTAACTTTATAGTAATGTAGTACAATATTTGTTATTTAAGGTGAGATGGATATAGGAGAGAGAATAATATAGTGGTAGCTAAGATCATCTTAAATTCATCAATCATTTTGAATAACTAAACATCTAAGATAATAGTCTCATTTTCATTACTGGTTATCATTATTATTTCTTATATCTCTTATTAATGAACATTAGTTGTGAATGAAACTTACCATTAATCTTCATCAATCTCTCTTATTGTCACCAACTACAAATTTTAGGTCCAATACAAACAATTTCCTCATGTAGCACCTCAATTGATTGTGCATCACAATCATGAACTTCGAGATCCTACATGTTTGACTAATAATTTCCTTACCTTGCATATAGTATATAATCAATATTAATAGTAAACTTCTTCTTTTGAGAACCAGATCGATTTCATCATTTTGGATACTTTCATAGTAAACCAAGTGGTGTTCATTGTAAAATATTGAGTAAATGCAAACTTAATCATATTACATAATTATAGTAATGAGTATCTTCACTTACAAAAATGGTACCTTTGCAGTATAGAATATTTGCCATTCATTTAATCTGGAGATTTGGTGCCCATTCAATTGAAAATTATATTGACTATGATTAGATAGTCCATTATATTATTCTTGGGTTAGAGATATATTTATTTGCTCATATAAAGGCATTACTTTTTTTTGTTAAGGTCACATATATTAGTTGATAGTTTTATGTAGGAGTAGTTATTCCAAGATTTTCAATGGAATCCAAACATGGTTTTGTTGTTATAAAATGTATTACTGGTTGTTTTATACAAGACTTTAAAACCCTAGTATAAAAGTACACCCTTAGATTAAAGAGAAGATAAGGTTCCATTGTTTAGTATACTAAATTATATCTTTTGGGAAAGACATGAGCTTAGGGTGCTTGCACATGCTTTGTGTGTAAGGTGTGTCTACATTGGTAGATGTATAAACATAATTGGTATCTATTCTCAAAAAGTCTAATGTGAGAATTGTTTCTTGTTGAAATTCTAAGTAAAATAATTTTTTATGCATTTCTAGTATGTGTTTTTAAAATATCATTTAGTTACAAGAAGTGGAATAGTGTTACTAGGATTATGATTGGATTGATTTAAAGTTAATTTTTGAATCTAGAGGATTGTATCATTATATTATCCAACTATGTAGCCTACGCTTATAGATCTTCTTTAGAGAGTGTATGTTTTGCAAGGTCTTTATCTTCTACATAATACATTTTTAATATTGAAATCTATATGTCCTCAAGGTGAGTTATCATGAGAGTTATAGGATTCATCTTGTTGTTTATGATTCTTGGGAGATCACATAAGTGTGGTTGAGATAATTAATTCATGAAGCATGTAGATTGGTTTCTACCCTTTTTTTTTATTATTCTAAAATGGACATTGGTTTATGGGTTATGGATAGTCAATTTGTTCTAGCTGGGTCAGTGTCTCTATTTTACCTAAGTGGGTGGCAGCTGATGAGAAAATTGTTTGGGGATTGGACCCTAGAAAGGGTTGCATACCCACTCTTATACCATCATATTAGATGGACTTTAAATTATTTTTATGAATTATGAAGTTTTTGTGCCTTCATGTAGGCAAGGCCATCTGTGATGAGCCCCCAAGACACTAGGTCTGGCCCTTAGGACTTTCTCTTTTGTGTTTGAAATAATCGTTCCTCCAATTTCAAATTCTTTGCACACCTTGTTCATCTATGCAAATTTAGTAGATGTTTACCATATTTTTTATCTTGATAAATTAAGGATATGATTTATCATGATGATCATGTATCTAACTAACCTTTGATCTTGTGTTGAGCATCCGAACTTGTAGACATTTGACAAGTGTAGATATGAAGGGGAAGGCAGTTAAATCGTGATGGAATGCGAGAGTAGATTGGCTAAGAAAGATGTATGTTTCTTTACATTACACTATTTCACTAGTCAATTAGCACATTATATTTTGCATTCAATACCTTGTTTGGCATTTGTGCAACACCTTATTTCTTTTAAAGATATCAATTTTTCACAATCCATATTAGTTCTTGTGATCACTTCCGATTCCGATTATGTGTATTTTTTTCTACTCCATGAGCTTCCTATCACCTTGACGATGGATTAGAGAGTGTGATCTAAAATATTGATGTAAAAAAAATTCACACAATCGAAACTAGAAGCGATCACAAGAACCTTATTCTTTTTTGTGTGCTTGAATTTCATCAATGAAGTAAAACCTACTAAATTTACTTTGAGAAAAAAAAAAGTCAATTCTTTATCCTACATTAGTTCACTTGTCAACTACCACATTATATTTTGCATTCGTTTGGCATTTTTGTGATAACTTATTTCTTTTAATGATATCAGTTTTCCACAATCCATATTATTTATTATGATCACTTTTGATTTTGATTGTGTTTTTTTTTTTCTACTCCATGATCTTTCTATCATCCTAATGATGGATCAAAGAGTGTGATGTGAAACATTGATGCAAAAAAATACAAACACACAATCAAAACCAAAAGCAATCACAAGAACCTTATTCTTTTTTGTGTGCTTGAATTTCATCAATCAATTAAGTCCTACCATACTTCTAAGAATGACCAAAAATCAAAAGAAGTACAAAAGGTAATGGTGAGTGAATTATAAAGACATATATCAACAAATGAGAAAACCATAAGTGACATTAAAAATAAAGAATTGATCATCTATTGCCTTTGCTTCACCAAAATATTCTTTTTCATTCCTTGAATGGATGTTTCATGATTTAATTCAATTGGAAAAGATTCAATATATCTTCATCTATGGTGTTCAATTTCTTACTTTCACAAAGTTGCCTCCTTCATTCTCTTTTTTTCACATTCTTAGCTTCATGCTCCTTTGATGTTTGTCTTTGATCGTTTTCTTAACATTGTGTTGAATTATAATCAATAATATAACACATGGAGATTAGTTGAATCGTGGTATGATAAAGCATCAAACCACAATAAAAGAAGATAATGCACAATCAAAACCACCAACATTACACCACAAGATCACATAAATTAACCACAAAGATGTATATAAAAACTAAAGCACGTACATTTATAACCCGAGATATAAGAATTGTTTTCAATATTAAAACACCCAAAATATCACCAGGTCAATAGATAGATGACCACCACAAGGAGAAAGCATAAATCACAATGGTATAATTTATTCATCCACAATTCAACTAGCTCTAGCATAAGAAGTAGTCACCAAGGAAGCACCTAGAAAGGAGTTTAAAAGTCCAATCACACTTAGAGTGAAATAGGTTAGATAGAGGAGGGATAAATGACTTCTTGTTATTGGTAGATTTTTTTGTGGGACACTCTTCACCAAATTTAAAATCACCTTTCTCTTGCCCAAAATTCAAAACTTTTACATAATATTCATTCACATTGTATCTCATGTCACATATTTCCATTTAATGGCCATGTACATGTATTTATGAAACCATCCTATGAACATTTGAATCTGTCTACCAAAAAATCAATCACAAAAGATAAATCTAATTTGAAAAAAAAGGTCAATTCTTTATACTACACTAGTTCACTAGTCAACTATCATATTATATTTTGCATTCAAATACCTTGTTTGGCATTTTTGCGACACCTTATTTATTTTAAAATATCGGTTTTCCACTATCCATATTAGTTCTTACATGATCACTTCTGATTTTGATTATGTGTATTTTTTTTCTACTCCATGAGCTTTCTATCATTCTGATGATGGATCAAAGAGTGTGATCTGAAACCTTGATGTAAAAACAACACACACAATTGAAACCAGAAGTGATCACAAGAACCTTATCTTTTTTGTGTGCTTGAATTTCATCAATGAAGTAAGTCCTACTAAATCTATTTTGAAATTTTTTTTTAAAAAGTCAATTCTTTATACTACACTAGTTCTCTAGTCATCTAGTACATTATATTTTGCATTCGTTTGGCATTTTTGTGACACCTTATTTCTTTTTAACGATATCAATTTTCCACAATCAATATTAGTTCTTGTGATCACTTCTAATTTCGATTGTGTGTTTTTTTTTCTACGCCGCGAGCTTTCTATCATCCTGATGATGGATCAAAGAGGGTGATCTGATATGTTCACGTAAAAAACACATACACATTCATGACCAAAAGTGATCACAAGAACCTTATTCTTTTTGGTGTTCTTGAATTTCATCAATTGAGTCCTACCATACTTCTAAGCATGACCAAAAATAAAAAGAAGTAGGTAGAAGTAAGTGAAGTCTAAAGACGAATATCAACAAAGGAGAAAACCACAAGTGACATTCAAAATGAAGAGTTTGTCATCTATTGCATTTTATTCTCCAAAATATTCTCTTCCATTCCTTGAATGGATGTTTCATGATTTAATTCAATTGGAAAAGATTCCTAAAAAAAGTTTCTCAAAATCCCTATGGACACCAAAATTAATATATTAATTGTTGGGTGCGATGAAGTACCAAATTGAACTATTAGAACCCTACTCAAACCATTTTCCCTATTTTGGATATCCATTAGATGTTCTTGGAGGGAAAAATGAACAACTTTTAAAATAAATGATCAACAAATTTTTCAATCTTTAAAATTTTATTGTTGTAGAAAATGTACATCCAATTCTTATTGTTAGCCATGATGTCCATATACCTATTTTGTTTGCCAAGGTAAAAAGTAGTCTTCTATTTTATATAAATAAAAATAATTCTTTACTAAATATAACAAAAAAATTAAATTCATTATTATTATTTTTTTATATTAAATGTAAAGAATAAACTTTTACAAAAGGAGCAGTAGCGAGAGATTTATGAGGACAAGCCTCAATAACTTCAAACCTAACCTAAGAAACACCACTTAGTGAATACTAACAGCCATGCCTGTGTACATATTGAACATACTATGTATCCTAGTCTTATACAAAATTTGCATATCCATCTTCATATACATAAGACAACGAACATCCACAAATAGATATAGACAAAAAACTACAAAAAGTAGGCCAAATCATAGGCTCAATGCTTCTGAGAGTGCTCATGGCAAGGCTCCATCCAAGCAGTCCATCCTAGCAGGCCTAGTAGGGTTCTTAGCTTGCCAAACCTCGGCTTTGAGCTTCTCTAAAGCAGCAGAAAAAGTTGTTTGATCCGCTGCAATCCATTTCCATTCAAATTCGTTCTCCAACTCATATATGAACATGGTGGCATGAGCGTCTTGGAGGAACCACCTAAAGGGTGAACTCACAATATTGGTTCCCACTTTTTGACCAACTTTAACACTTAGATGAATATTTTGAAAAAAACCTTCACTTTATGACACCTATAACTTTTAAACCGCTAAGAATTTGAAGATGATATAAACTAGTGATTTTTAACATCTTGTTTATAGATTCTAAATATATTTTTTGCAAATTTATTTGAATAAAATTTTATTGATTTTTCCATCTCCCTCAAAAAGTAGTTGTTTACAACAAACAACATTTTTAAAGAGTGATGTGTATCCCGAAACACATTATTTTTTTTCTATAAATGATAAAAACTTAATTCCTTTGAATTTTGTTTGTAACATCAATACCCAGGACATGCACTTGGTTTGATAGTGATATGTTGAATATTTTTTATTTTATTAAGTTTTGAAGTTCAACTAATTATAATTTGGATATAGGTGTATGTTTGAACACATAACTTGTTCTATATATATCAAAATTCAATTTTCTTTTTTTTGTTAGAAAGAAAACACCAATACCTGGTGCATAGATATTTTTCAGAATTTTTTTGAATTAGTTTACTATTTTTCCCAATGCATTTAACAAAGAAATTCATGTTCAGTGAATAACCTACATTAATAAGAAATAAAATAAAAATATATTAATGAAATTAAATATATTAAAATTTATACTATTTGGAAAGCTTATAATAAGGACTAAATACTTTTTTTTTTAAAACTTTTAAATGAATTAATTTGATCCCCCAAAAGCTAATGTAAAATTGTTTTTTTATCAGCATTTGATAGATGCAAAGGAGACTCCATTGCAAGTATGATTTAGAAGTAGAGAGGTTCTATCCAAGAAATTTTGATCTAAGAGCCTTTGATTTAACTCTCTTCAATTAATTACTTCAAATGGGACCTCTTAAAGCTTAAATCATTATATTTTTTTTTAAATGTATGATTTCAGCAAAAATCAGGCCGTACCAAAAAGTGGGAACCAGCTTTGTGAGTTCACCCTAAACTTATTCTTCTCAATCCTCATTATAATAGAGACCTGCACAACAATAAAATAAATGATGAGTCCGCAAAATGACTCAGTAAGGATCCTTGTTTTACCTTGGAATTTGTCTTCATTTCTAATTTTCCAAATGTACCATAAGATTTCAGTAGAAAGAATGTGCCAAAATAAGCTAGAATCTTTTCTTGATCCATGAAAGTAACTAGTAAGAATTTCCATGATTGTAATTTGGTTAGGAATCGTAAAACCAAACAATAACCATATCTCTTTAGCAATAGTACATTCGAAAAATATGTGCCTAACAGATTCAGGCACTCCACAAATGTTGCATATATGTCACCATTGGAATGATCTTTTCTGAAAGGAAGCCTGTCAATAAGAAACAACCACCTAAAACATTTTTTCTTAGGTGCAATAAGACTGTTCCATAGATTAGTGAAGATATTCTAGCACCATTTTAAGAAAAAATGTGCATACCACAATGCATTAGTATGATTGATAATAGATTCATCATAAGAAAGAGTATTATAGACAATGATAGATTTCACATTAGATATACAAATATCATTATTCTATTTAAATGAAGTAAACCTGTTAACATCCACATTGCATGGTTTAGGTAACTGAAGAGAAACACAAGCTTTGTTAACCATATTATAAGTTCTTCTTTGAGAAGAAGGAAGATCATATTTAGAGCTAAGAGATTCCCAACTCATAAGCTTATATTTATCCATAATATCATTAAAACAACAAATACCTTTATTCGCCCAAGCCTTGGCCAAGCAGCCTTGTGTAAGTGCAAGCGGTTTGGAGGAGTGAAACAAGTTCCACCATATAGATCTCTCCCCATGAATGAGGTCACTGTTGCTGGCCCTATTATTGGTGATGAATTGCCTAACAATTTCCCAGGCCCTCCATATAGACTTAAATACACATGAACCCTGCATTGAGACTGAGAACCGCCCAGCAACCAGGTCACAAAAGGGTAAAGACTTCCAAGATTTTTCCCCCTTAGGAACATCCCTCTTAATATTGTTCCTAACCAATATTTTTCATGGTTAATTGCCTTCAAGATCCCGAAAGATCCATTTAGCAGCCAATGAAATCCCTTGGAGTTTCAGATCCTTCAGCCCAAGTACTCCCATCTTTTTCTTAGAATGACACCAGGCCCATTTAATTGAATGTTTCTTGTTATTGCAGACCACAAAAATTTCCTAATAACCTTCTAGATCTCAAGGATCTGATAATTGCAAAACATCCAAACAAATGAATAGTAGATGTTATATGATGAAAGTATCTTCTAGCACACTTGCACTCTCCCAGCCAACGATAAATATTTGTTGTTCCATTTATGTAGCTTCTTGTCAATTTTGTTTCTTACCCACATCCACATGTCCTTTAAAGAATGGGAAATAGAGAAGGGGATCCCTAAATATCTGATAATCTTATTGGGAGCCCCCCAATGAAATCCAAATTGTTGAAGCCAATCTGGCGGGTCCTCTCTCCACCCAAGCAAGGTGGACTTAGGCTGAGAAATTTTGGCCCCTGAAATCTCCTCTAGAAACTTCATCTTTCTAACCAGGGCCTCCATATTTTGTTTAGTGAGTTCAATAAATAATGCAATGTCATTTGCAAATTGTATATTAACCAAATTAGACCCATCAGGAAGCACAACACCTTTAACCCTAAGGGATATAGTGCAATCTCTCATAATGGAGAATAGCACATCAGAGGCAATAACAAATAAGGTTGGGGCGAGGGGGCAACCCTGCCTGATGGACCTCCCAAGTTTAATGACCTGAGTGAGAGAGCCATTTACTTCAACCTACGCAGAGGCATCCTTGAGCAGAACCCTCACATAATGATAGAAATTATTAGGGAACCCAAAAGCTTCTAACATCATCAAGACAAACTCCCACTCCACTCTATCATAGGCTTTCTCGAAGTCTAGAAGGAACATAGCAGTATTCAGCCCAGAAACATTAGCCCACTCCATCGCTTCCCAACTGGTAATCAAATTTTCCAAAATGTACCTTCCCTTAATGAACCCAGTCTACGTAGGGAAAATGAATTTAGGTAACACACCTTCAAGTCTCAGAGAAAGGGCTTTGGCCAGAATTTTATATGACAGATCGAGGAGTGTAATGGGTCTCCAATTTTTAATAAACGTTTTATCTCCCTCTTTAGGAAGCAGTTTGATAATTCCTTTGTTAATGTTTTCACCTAAGGAACCTTTTCCAAGAGCTTCACTATATATGTCAAAAAGATCATGACTAATCCATTCCTCATTAGCTTTATAGAAATCGGCAAGCAAGCCATTTGGGCCCAGTGCTTTGTCATTATTGAGGGCTCTTATGGCATTCTTAATTTCTTTGACCGATATGGCTTGATCTAGCAGTTGAGAGTCTTGATCAGATATTTTCTTCGGAATAAGTTGTCTACATCCTTCCCTAACTCTTCCAGAGTTAGGAGAATCATCAGGGGAAAAAAGATCCTTATAGAAGAAATGAAAGCCTATTTGATATCATCTATCTCCGCTACTTCCTTATTGTCAATCCAAAAACTATCAACCTTTCTCTGTTTTGTTTCTATTTGAGCATATTGAAGAAAAAATTTGAACCCTTGTCACCAAATTGCATCCACTGACTTCTGGCCCTAATCATCACTCCTCTAACCTTGACCTGTTGATGCCTCCTCAAGGCATCCCTTTCGTGAGCAACTTTGTCGGATAGCTCAAGGTCACTTGGGCTGATTTGAATATCTTCTTCAAACTTATGCAACTCATTCGTAAGCGCCTTCTCCTGAAACCTACTATCTTTAGCTCTCTTTTGCCCAATAGTTTGGAGTAGATTTTGCCAACTCTTAACATTACGGTTTCATCTATTGATGTGAGATTGCAGATTCTTATCCTCTTTATTAATCATCTCGACAATATTAACCGCAGATAACACATCTTGATCCTTAAGGAGATAGGTATTAAGGATGAATTTATCCCCTCCATTTCCTTTCTTAACTTGGGAGTCTCCAAACCTAATGAGAGAAATGACTGGGTGGTGGTCAGAAAGAGAAACCGGCCAAACTATAGCAACTTTGTCTTTATCATCCAGTGTAAAAGAGAAAAAATCCGTATTCACATAAAATCTATCCAATCTGCAATAAATCTTGTGTCCTCCTTTCTGGTAGTTGCACCATGTATACCATATCCCTTTTGTAGATTTTTTATTGCTTAGGAGGGGGCCAAATATTTTTTTACAGTTCTTCATCCTTTCCCAATGAAGCTTGTCAGTCCCTTTCCACTCCATAGTAACTCCTCCAGACTTATCCTCAAGGTTCTTGATCATATTGAAGTCACCCCCAATGATCCAGGGAATGTCAGGAAGAGAGGCAATCCAATCCCATAATGTAGTCCTCTCTCTATAATCATTGGCTACATAGATTGAGAAAACACCTATAACACAATCATTTTGGTTGAGTGATGCCCAGATAACTCTGTTACAAGGAGAGCGCCCCTGACTTATAATGTGCCCTCTCCATTTGGGGTTGATGAGTAGCCCAACTCCACCTCTACCTTTATCATGATCCAAGTAGATCTTGATAGAGTCTCTCCATATGAACTCTAGATTAATCTCTAGGGTGAAATGAGTAGCTTTTAACTCTTGCAGCATCACAAAATCTGATTCTTTGTGCTTATTAAGAAATCTCCTAACAATTTGCTTCTTGTCTAGCGACTCCAGACCTCTTATGTTCCAATAAATGCACTTCATCATAGCTAGGGGAGCTACTCTGACTCCTTAGTAGTCTTAAAACTATTGAAACACTTAGGGAGATCCTTCTTCTCATCTGCTTTCCTTCTAATGGAGGATCCTTTCTTCTTTGACCCTAGGGGTCTACCTCTCCTCCTTCTGGGCTTGATATTTGGGTTCTCACTATCCACCATCTCATCCCCTTCATCAGCAGACTCCCCATCACCTTGAGAATCCTCTCCATAGTCAGAATCCTTATTGGGATTAGGTTGACTAGGGGTCATCTCACCCCCAATACAGGGACCGTGTGTGTTTAACCCATCCTTACAGCTTAGAGCATCAAGGTCTTTATCTGAGGGTTCACTAGGATTGGGGTCACCAATACTGGGGTTAGCAGCAATGACCTCTATGACACAATTATCTGCTATCTCAACAAATTTTTTAGGGGGGAGGGAATAAATCGACTCAGCAGTGAATTGTGTACGAGGGGGATCTCCCTTAGCAAGCCCAGATCCGCTATAGGGAGGTGCCTCAAATGAGCAGTCCATATCATCAAAGTTCGTACAAGAAGCAGGTTTGGTGAGCACCCCCTCAAAGCTCCCTCCCTTACCTAATTCACTACCATTTCGATCCTTCCCCTCAAATTTTTTAACCAGAGATCTGACAATAGAAGACCCATCATTCATATCAGAGGCTCTCTTCTCGGGGGGAGTCTCCTGCATGACATCTTCCATAACGGAGGTAGAGTGGCTCACACCATCTTCTTTATCCTTGTTAGGATCACAACCCATCTTGTTAGATGCTCTAATTTTATCAAGTGCCAACTACTGGGCATTCTTCCTCCTCCTCTTCCTAGGGTTTTTGCCCACCACTTGAAAGCCCTCTTGTTGATCTTGGTTCAATTTCTCTAGGGCCTCTGCAATCACAGAATGGGATGGAGGGTTGACATTGAATTTGCCAAAGTCAACATTATTGTCGAATTCAAGGAGCCTATTACTTGCTCCCTTCATTGCATTCTTAACATTCTTACTCAAAGTGTTGAGTTTGTCCTTGAGAGGCTCATGAACCGAAGGGGGAGAGAACTTATTTGGGAGGGATGAGGAATCGTGGGTACCCTTTTGGGATTTGTCCACCCCTTTTCTCTAGTTAATAATGGGACAGTTCTTCTGAATGTGTCCCTCTCTTCTACAAAGAAAACACGCATTGACACCACCAAGGATCTCTATAGAGAAGGAGATCGAATCATCCCCAAGATTAACATTGAGCGATTTAAGGATATCTATTCCAGGGTTAATCGACACAAGAACCCTAGCATCAAGATGAGGGATAAGAGAAGTCGAGTTGTCAAGACAAATGGCCTTGCCAATCGGCTCGATCAATTGAGGAATGAATCTCCAGAGAAGCAGATGAACATTTTTAATCAACAACCACCTAGGGCACGACAGTGTCAAGATCTCCTCATTGATTGCTTCGGGAGACCATGCAATGACTCGAAACGTGCATTTTCCCATAATCCAGTATTGTTTGCTAATAACTTCGGATTGGACCTTATGATCTTTGAAAAAATAACAAATAAGCCTACAGTAAATTCATCATTATATTATAATATAATGTATTATTATAATATATTAAATAAATCTTATTATTGTTTTTTAATTATATTTTGAATGAAAAAAAAATAAAAAAAATACACTCAATACCAAATTATGATTTTAATCACTCAACTCTATATTTACATTTTGATTCTACCACGACATGGTGTAATATAAACCGTTGAATACTTAATTTATTTTCATTTACTTATAGGCCCCTCCTCCATTTCCTCTCGCATGTGGGATTAAAAACCATTTTCATACAACCAAAAGAAAGCGGGAATAGAAGTAGAAGGGAAAATGAAAAAGCATTCGATGGAAAGGGAAAATATTAGCAGAAGGGAACATGAAAAAGCATTCGACGGGAATGGAAAAGATTAGCAGGTAAATGGACCCCAAATAGCACGACATACACTAAGTCAATGCTTAGCGTGTGTCAAAGTCTTTGCGAGAGGACCCACAAAGAACGTGTTTCATAGAGGAGGCAGCTATGCTTATGCTTCCTCCACACAATTTTCAAAGTACGACAGAGTCATGTACTTAAATTAATAAAGTACGATACAGCCACGCACTTAAATTAATAATGTCCACTCTTTCGCAAGACAATGGAAGTGGAGCTCCATACCTAATACTTTAAAAATATAATACAGCTAATTTACTTCTAAGGAAGAATAAAGGCTCTCATATATAACTACCAAAAAATAATACACATAATTAAAATATGATTTAGAAAAAAGAATAAAGGAAATAAAGTTTTTTTTATTTTTAGTTAATTTAATAATATGTATATACAAGTATAATTATTTTGAATTAATAAGTAATACTAGCCTATATATCTTCACTTTAATCTATATAAAGTATGTCCATAGTATCAAGCTATTTTCTTCCATTTAATTTAATTTTTTCCTTTCTCCAAACAATAAATTAAAAAAAATGAAAATAATAATGAAGGGAAAAATTAAATTAAATGGAATAAAATGTCTCGATACTCTCGGCGTACTTTATATAAATAAGAGTGAAGATGTATAGGCTAGTAAGATTTGGAATTTGAATATGTAACGAAAAATAATTTAAAATTAATTTTGTTTATTTCTTGATATTTTTACCATGTGAATTAATGATTAGCATAATATTGATTTAATGAAATTTTATATAATCAATTTTGTGTTACACTACATGATGTTTAATTTGTATTTATTGATAGCCATTTATAATTATATATATTTATAATCTAATAATAACTTTATGGTAATATAAGATAGATATTAATGTGATTAATGTCACTATGTCATCATATTTTAAGTTATTAATATTAACTTCAAATAATAAATTTAAAATTAATTTATTTTCAACATTACCATATAAAGTTATGTGGAGTTTTTTTTTAAAATATAATACAATAAAATTATTAAAATATTAAGTTATTAATAATGAGATATTTATTATCTTAATTAACTTTAATATTTGAGAATTTGAATAAGTTTAATTTATTTAATGACTTTGAAAAATTTAATATTAAATTTATTTAAACCCTTCAATAAATTCCATATCAAATTTATTGAAAAACTTAATTAAATAAAATTTAATATTAATAAGTTTGTATAAAGCTATTAATTTAAGCTATTAAATTTAAATAATAGTAAGTATCATGAATTTCATAATTTTAATAAATTTAGTAAATTTAATAACTTTAATACATTTTGTAAATTTGGTAAGTTTAATAAATTTAACAAATTTAAAAGATTTATTAATTTTTATGATTTTAATATTTATTAAATTTAAATTAATATTGAGTGTTTTTTTTTTTTTTTGTAAGGATAAGTGTTATTCTTGATGGGGATAGCTCCCTATATTGCTTTCAAAAAAGGTTACATGGAAAACATTACACATTATGCCTCTCCAGGCCACACACCAGACACCCAACTACCTTATAACCAAGAACATCTATTTTCTTTTGAACGAACATCTACTTCCCTATGAGCAACACACCGACAAAGAAAATATGATGTTCATTTACATGAGATAATGCAGGAGCTGTGACACCAAATCTCCTAGCCTCAACAGGGAGTCTGAGGATTCCTCTATTAGCCACCAGTCACCTAAGCTCTTGAGTTGTTTGAACTCTATTAGGTCCCCATTCATCACCCCTTGTCTGAATACTGGTCAAGCATCTATGACAAACCTTCTCTTTATCCTCTTCTCTGCCTTTCTCTCCCTTTCCTCCTTGTCTTCTAAATTGGGGTCGTCTGATCCCTCCCCTCCCTGCTCATCTGTTTCATCCTGATCGTCTTCCATCATCGATTCTTCTTCCGAGCCTGAGGAAAATATGTTGATGGATTAAAATAAACCCACAGTATGCTTTCCTTCGAACCATCCAGAAATTCCAAAAGGGCATTGGCTACTGCATCCACGTTCACTACTTTCACAAAGCCCCCAATTAATTCTAAGCATCTCTCCTTCGACTCCAAAACATCCACCACGGGAGCTAGCGCCGCGTCATAAATGAAGCCATCGCACCAATGCCTCTCCAAGTTGAGTGATACGTCTACCATCTCCAATATTACCATAGAGATGTCCTCCTCTGTGATGAAAAAATCCAAGCATTGTCTCTCAACCGTCTCTTCACAATTCATACAACTCATAGCAGCAAACGACGCCATCCTGATGCAATACCTGAAACCCTACCTCTCTTATTTCTTTGTTACCCTCTCACTACTAAATCTGCCCACAATGAATTTCCTCATATCAAGATGGAAATATTTAAATCGAGTTGGTTATCAAATAAATCTTTCAAACTCTCTATCCAAAGCACTACGATTCAGGTCTCAATCTTTAATACTTGATTACAATCTCCTCTTGTCATCAGTTACATGACAAATTCCTCATGCACCTCTGTATAGACAAGAAGGACTCATTCTCTCCTTTTATGAATAAAGCCTGTGAAACGAACACCTACTCCTACTGCTTGCAGAGATAAGGAGAGTGCTTCACCCTATTCCTTCATGGGGAGGAGAAAACCTATCACTATGGATAGTCTTTTCAAGCGCCTCTGAAATATCTTGAGGGCTAATCATCTAAAAGGTCTCCTCAATTTCGACTCCCATATTGGCCAAAAAATCTGCCACCTTATTGCCTTCTCTGAGGGTGTGAACTAGGCCATATTCCCCGATTTTTCCTAACAAACAATTAATTCTGGGAAGCCACCTATATAGCTTCCAATTGATGAACTTCCGCTTTATCACCCAATTAATGACAATCTGTGAATCCCCTTCTATGATTACTTTCGAAAGACCTTTGTCTACACATAATTCCAATCTTACTTCCAACGCTCTAATTTTTGCTTCATTGTTGGTACTCTCTCCGAGATTACCATAGACTCCTTGTAAGAAGCACCCTTCCTCATTCCTTAGGATAGCCCCAAAACCAGCCTTTCCAAGATTTCCTTTACTAGAACCATCAAAATTGAGTTTGGTCCATCCCTTTTCAAACGCCTTCCATCTAACCTTTTGTATGTCCACCTTCTTGACCTTCATCTGCATTTGTCTTGTCTCTTTGAATGACCATTTGGTTTCCATTACCTTGTCCCAATTTGTATATCTTCTAGCTTGTTTTTTATTTAGATTGCAGCTAACTACTTCCTATATGGCTTCTTTAATCTTGAGTATTAATTTGTCATTGGCTAGGCTAAATTCCTTGAAAATTCTTCTATTCCTTTCTTTCCACACATGCCAAACTAGAAAAGTAGGGCCAACTAGACAAACATCGCCCCACTTGAAATTAAACCAATTAGGCCATGAACTGAGGAAGTCCTTCATCTCTTCATTCCTGACAGTTTTCAGTTCAACCATATCGAACATCCATTCTGGTGCAGGGCACCTAACACTCCAAGAAAGAAATATTTGTTTTCTTTTAAGTTTGTGTGTTATCTTTGTGATGTAGTAATGGAAAAACCATTGAGGACTCAGTAGAGCCATGGTTGAGCTGTCCAAGTTTTGGTTTGAGTCAATTATGTTCAGGATGCTGACAGCATGAGAAGTGAGATGCTTAGGTAGTTCACAGGTAAAGTACTCCAGATGAATGTATTCATGTATTAGGGGTCAATTGAGTTGTTTTTATGTCTTATAGGGTTTTTGAGGACCTTCAAGAGTCTTAAAATGCATTAAAATGCAAAATTGCATCCTGGAGCCAAAAGTTGTAAAAAGTTGTTGAGCAACATTTTGCAATTTCTTGCAAAAGTTGCATTTTTTGTTATAGGCATTAAAAGTTGGTTGAATCGACTGAAACAAGAGCATATAAGACAAAATTCACTTCAATGTATAGGTTGGAGGATTGGAAATGCAAGAGCAAATTTTTGGTTTGTGAAGCAACCTTGTTTCCATCGGTTTTTGATAATTTCACTCTTATTTTCATTGTTTGTATGGTCCAATATGGACTAGATGGTGTAAATCCATTGCTATTCTGAGTGTTCACTATAATTGTCTTCTTTTAGGTTGATTTGCAGGTTTGATTGTCCTAGGTTGCAGATATTTCTTCCATTCTTTGCAACTAGGAGCAAAACCCTTGCAAGTAGGGTTTAAGAAAAAGAAAATGGATCTAACCTAGGAATTCTTTGAAGGCACCTATTGAAATCACTAAGAATGCTAGGTTAGGGTCTGTACATAGCTTTAGAATAGGGTGTGTGGTGTTGCAAGTCCAGGAGGAGGAGAAATAATGAAGCTCTAGGCTCACTGTTGGGAGTAGGTGAGTTAGGACAACAAGAAAGGTATGATTTATGAGCACATCAGGATTGGTGCAGGACCAAGTGACACATGAATGGAAATCCCTCTAAGTGCCCTTGAAGGTTCCCAAATTTTTTGAAGCAGGAGATTTGACTAGTGAAGAGTTTTAGACCCATCTTGCTATTCTGAGTGTTCACTATAATTGTCTTCTTTCAGGTTGATTTGCAGGTTTTATTGTCCTAGGTTGTAGACATTTCTTCCATTCTTTGCAACTAGGAGCAAAACCCTTGCAAGTAGGGTTTAAGAGAAAGAAAATGGAGCTAACCTAGGCATTCTTTGATGGCACCTGTTGAAATCACTAAGAATGCTAGGTCAAGGTCTGTACATAGCTTTAGAATAGGGTGTGTGGCATTGCAGGTCCAGGAGGAGGAGAAACAATGAAGCCCTAGGCTCACTGTTGGGAGTAGGTGAGTTAGGACAACAAGAAAGGTATAATTTATGAGCACATCAGGATTGGTGCAGGACCGAGTGACACATGAATGGAAATTCCTCTGAGTTCCCTTGAAGGTTCCCAATTTTTTTGGAGCAGGAGATTTGACTAGTGAAGAGTTTTAGACCCATCTTGCCAAGTCACCGGTGAGGCCTAAACCCTTCAAAATAGTGCAACACTAGAAATCCCACTTGTACAGATAACCCAGTTACACTTTTCTACTATTGTCTATAACTTCCAAAAGGGTACTCAAATCCATGATTTATTTCTAGGCTTGTTTGGGACTTTTTCCAATTAAGACCCTAAAACCGCCTAGGGAGGGCTAATGCAATTAGGCCTATTTTGGTGCCGGTAGAGACCTAGAAGGGTTAGGAATCCAAGGAAATGGATTTGGTGAGCCTTACACCTCATAATACATTGAATACCCCTGATAGATGCATTGGAAAACCATAGGAAGTGGTTGTGTGTTAAGATCCTTGCAGGAGTAGTTGGAGCCCAGGAGAAGAGTGTGTGAGAAACTGAGGTGGCAACCTCAAGTGGTGGAGTTGATTGTCTAGAAACCATTGGCTATACCTAGGAGGAAATTCAAGAAGGTTCAAATCTTGGAGGTCTCATTATCATAACCCCTTCTAAGTGCCATAGGAAGGACTTGAGCAGTGGAAGGGTTGAGTAGGACAAGTCACTCAAGAAGGTGTATCAAACAAAGCTCCAAGACTCTCTGAATCAAAGTGGTATCAAAGCCATTCTTTGAGAGATTTGGTGTATGTCAGATTATGAAGAATCAGAAGCAAGTTCAATGCCTCCAAAGGAAATGACTTCAGAAGCCATACAATAGTTGGTGGCAAAGATGATAGAAGGATTGAAGGATGGAGATGGAAGTAGAGGAACCAAAGAGGTTAAGAAGGAGAAAGGGAAGGTTAAGACTAAATGGGGTGATGAGACTGATGAAGAAGTGGAAGATGGAGAGGAACCAACAATAGTAGCCATGCCTCAAGACCAAAAGCTATTCTTGGATGCAGTCAAATCCATTTCTAAAGACAACTTGGATGGATTACCCACATATGGAGGAAACCTCAATGGAGAAGAGTTGCTAGATTGGATAGAGGCTCTCAATAATCACTTTGGTTACAAAGAGGTATCAGAAGAGAAAAGAGTCAATGTGGCCAAATCAAGAATGAGAGGATCCACATTAGTTTGGTGGAATATGATGCAAGAAGGCAAAAATAAGATAACTTCATGGGAGCGTATGAAGATCAGACTTAAGGCACATTCCTTCTAGGAGATTATGAAGTTCAAATCCATAAGAGACTGCAAAATCTGAAACAAAGGGAGTTAGATGTCAATGCATACACTGAAGAATTCCACAAACTTAGTTTGAGGGCTAGGAAGCATGAGAATGAAGTGGAGAAGCTGGCCAGGTACATGAATGGCCTTAGACAGAATATACAGGACGAGATAAGCATCTTGACACCAGACACTATCCATAAGTGTTTTCAGTTGGCCCTAAGCGCAGAAGAGAATATCAAAAGGAGTGAGAAAAATCAAAAACATAAGGGAGGTAATAATTTCAGAGGTAGAGGGAAGCAATCACCAAGAAATGAAGAGTAGCAAGGCCAAGAAGGCAGTGGAGACTCTCAGAGAGGAGCATTTAGAGGATCCTATAGAGGAAGGAGCAATTTTAGGGGCGGGTTTGAAAACGCAGGAAGAGGAAATACAGTCTTCACCGGTAGGTGTTATCATTGCAATCAAGTTGGGCATACCATGAGTAAGTGCCCCAGGAAAGCCACAAGCTCCACAAGCTCATACATGGGGGAAAGAAGAACTCAATTGTTGCAAGAGGAGGACACTCAGAGTGTAACTTCTTCAATCAACAAGGCAAGGCCAGTGATAGATGGAGAAAACTTGATGACGAGGAGAACAATGCTCAAGATACCCCAAGTTCAAGAGCCACCACAAAGAAAAAGCTTGTTTAGGACCACTTGCAGGTCACATGGGAAGATTTGTAAAGTGATTGTGGATTCAGGTTCCACTGAGAATATTGTCTCAGTTGAAATGGTGGACAAACTCAAACTGAAAATATTTCCACACCTCACTCCTTACAAGGTATCATGGCTCAATCGGGGTCAACATGTATTGGTTGATGAACAAGCATGGGTGGATTTTGAAATTGGTGAGTACAAGGACAGATTTCTATGTGACATATTTCCTATGGATGCTTGTCATTTGTTGTTGGGTCGTCCATGGCAATATGATGTGAGAGATACTCGTGATGGGGAGAAGAACAACTATCTTATCACCAAGAATGGGAAGAAGTACCAAATGGATCCACTACCTGAACCAAAGGAAGAAAAACAAATAGGCTCAAGTGTGATGTTGATGAGAGGAAAAGAGTTTCTCAAATTGTTGAAACAAGAAGGTCATCAAGGCCATGCTATAGTGTTGAAGCCTAGAGATGAAGCTAAGGCAGACCTAATGAGTGAAGTGCCTCAAGAGGTGCAAGGTCTACTCAAACAATATGCAGAAGTGATAGGGGTTGACATACCTGATTCTTTGCCTCCAATGAGATATGTAATTCATCAAATAGACTTAATACCAAGGGCCAATCTGCCAAACAAAGCTGCCTACAAAATGACACCTAGTCTAAATGAAGAGATCGACAAACAAGTGCAATAACTCTTAGACAAAGGGTTTATCAAGAAGATTTTGAGTCTATGTGTTGTTCCTACTGTGTTAGTGCCTAAAAAGGGATGCGAATGGAGAATGTGCACGGACTCCAGAGCAATCAAAAAGATTACTATAAGGTACCAATTTCCCATGCCAAGGATTGAGGACCTATTAGACAATCTAGGAGGTGCAAGCTATTTTACAAAGGTGGACTTGAAATCTGGTTATCATCAGATCAAAATCAGACCTAGAGATGAATGCAAGACAACCTTTAGAACCAATGCAAGTCTATATGAGTGGTTGGTGATGCCATTTGGCCTCACCAATGCACCTAGTACCTTCCAAAGGCTCATGAATGAAGTCTTAGTTGAGTTTATTGGTAGATTTGTTATTGTGTATCTTGATGACATTTTGATCTACAACAGGTTCAAGGAGGAACACCTCAAGCATTTGGAGATGGTTTTGAAGAAGTTGAAGGAGGCTCAACTCAATATTAACCTTGAAAAATGTGAGTTTTTGAAAACAGAGCTTGTATACCTTGGTTTTGTTATTTCTCATGGATGTTTAAAAATGGATCCGAGTAAGGTAGAAGCAATACTTAATTGGCCTATCCCTAGGGGAATAAGTGAAATTAGGAGATTTCATGGAATGGCATCTTTTTATAGGAAATTTGTGAGAAACTTTAGCCATGTTTGTGCTCCTATTCTCAATACCATTAAAGGAGGGATTAAATGTCACTTTAAGTGGACAGAGGAAGCCAATAAGGGGTTTAAAATGTTGATAACCAAGATAGAAGATTTGCCAACCCTTAGATTGCCTGAATTCAATCAATTGTTTACAGTAGAATGTGATGCAAGCCAAAGGGTAATAGGGGCAGTTTTAAGCCAAGAGGGACATCCTATAGCTTTCTTCTCAGAAAAGTTAAATGAAGCTAAGAAAAATTACTCCACATATGACTTGGAGTTGTATGAAATGGTTCAAGCATTGAAAAAATGGCATCACTACCTGCTGCCCAAAGAATTTGTAGTCTTCACTGACAACCATGCCCTTAGTTTCCTCAATGGGCAAGAGAAGTTGAACCAAAGACACCTAAAGTGGGTTGAGTACCTACAATCCTATACATTCACTATCAAACACAAGAAAGGGACAACCAACAAAGTAGCTGATGCACTAAGTAGGAGAATCATGACCATGTAGGAGATTCAATTGCAAAGTGTGGGTTTGAGTGAGTTAAAAGACCTCTACAAGGATGATAAGGATTTTGCAGAGATATATAATATTTGTACTAATTTTTCTAAAGCCTAACATGTCTCTTATTCAGAATACATGATACAAGTGGGTTTGTTGTTCAAAGGTCATCTTCTTTGCATACTGCAATGTTCTGTGAGGCAAAATATTATTCAAGAGAAGCATCAAGGAGGTCTTGGAGGTCATTTTGGCATTGATAAGACTTTGGAGGAGGTTGGTAGGTTTTATTATTGGCCTAAGTTGCAATCAGAAGTGAGAAGGTTTGTAGAGAAATGTACCATCTGCCAAAGAGAAAAATGAACCTCAAGTAATGCAAGTCTATATCAACCCTTGGTCATACCTCAAAGGCCTTGGGAATGTTTGCGCATGGATTTTGTGTTAGGTTTGCCTAGGACACCAAGAGGCTTTGATAGTGTGTATGTGGTGGTAGATAGGTTCAGCAAAATGGCACATTTCATACATTGCAAGAGCACCAATGATGCCACCTATATTGCAGGCCTCTTCTTCAAGGAGATAGTCAGAATTCATGGTCTTCCAATCAACATTGTTAGTGATAGAGATGTGAAGTTTTTGAGCCACTTTTGGAGGACGCTTTGGAGGAAGTAAGGCACCAAGTTATCTTTCTCATCTACCTATCATCCTAAATCAGATGGTCAGATAGAGGTAGTCAACCAGTCATTGGGTAACTTGCTAAGATGTCTTACCAAACAACATGGGCAAACTTGGGATCTAGTACTTGAACAAGCAGAATATACATATAATGACTCAATGAAGTGTAGCACAGGCAAAAGTCATTTTGAGCTAGTGTATCGATTCCATCCTAGGGGCATATTCTGCCTGTCCAAGTACTAGATCCCAAGTTTGCCCATGTAATGACTCAATGAAGTGTAGCACAGGTAAAAGTCATTTTGAGCTAGTGTATCGATTCCATCCTAGGGGCATATTAGAGCTCAGAGATCTCAGTTCAATGGCACCCAAGAGTGCACAAGGGGAGAACTTTCCCGAAGGTATTAAAGAGATGCATGATAAGGTAAGGCAGTCCTTACAACAAAAATCTGAGTAGTATAAGGTTCAAGTTGATATAATAAGGAGGAAGGTACAATTTAAAGTAGGAAACTTAGTGTTGGCATACCTTGGGAAGGAGAGACTTCCAAAAGGGTAGCCTATCAAGCTCATGATGAAGAAAATTGGACCTCTCAAGGTGGTGCACAAATATGGGCAAAATGCATATGAGGTTGAACTTCCTCCCACCTTGGGAATATCTCCTATTTTTAATGTATGTGATCTCTATCCATACAAGGGTAAGTCACCAATAAATCAGATAGACATGCCATCACTGGTTCATTGAGGTTGGATAAAGGATTTTCTACCTAGTCAACCGGTTGAGTCAGAGAGTATCTTGGATATCAAGATAGTAAAAAGGACAAGGAAAGGATTCTAAAAGAACTATCTTGTCAAGTGGAAAGGGTTACCTGATTCAGATGCCATGTGGATGTCAGAGGCAAATATACTTAAACATGGAGTGGAGATTTTACACCTTATCACTCAAGGGATTTGAGTTCTTTATCTCAGGCGAGTATGGTGCAGGGCACCTAACACTCCAAGAATGAAATATTTGTTTTATTTTAAGTTTGTGTGTTATCTTTGTGATGTAGTAATGGAAAAACCATTGAGGACTTAGTAGAGCCATGGTTGAGTTGTCCAAGTTTTGATTTGAGTCAATTATGTTCAGGATGCTGACAACATGAGAAGTGAGATGCTTAGGTAGTTCATAGGTAAAGTACTCCAAATGAATGTATTCATGTACTAGGGGTCAATTGAGTTGTGTTTAGGTCTTCTAGGGTGTTGGAGGGCCTTCAAGAGTCTTAAAATTCATTAGAATGCAAAATTGCATCCTAGAGCCAAAAGTTGTAAAAAGTTGTTGAGCAACATTTTGCAATTTCTTGCAGAAGTTGCATTTTTGGTTATAGGCATTAAAAGTTCGTTGAACCGACTGAAAAAAGAGAATATAAGCCAAAATTCCCTTCATTGTATAGGTTGGAGGATTGGAAATGCAAGAGAAAGTTTTTGGTTTATGAAGCAACCTTGTTTCCACCAATTTTTTTACAATTTTACTCTTATTTTCATTATTTGTACGGTCTAGTACGAACTAGATGGTGTAAATCCATTGCAATTCTGAGTGTTCACTATAATTGTCTTCTTTCAGGTTGATTTGCAGGTTTGATTGTCCTAGGTTGTAGATATTTCTTCCATTCTTTGCAACTAGGAGCAAAACCCTTGCAAGTAGGGTTTAAGAGCAAGAAAATGGCTCTAACCTAGGCATTCTTTGATGGCACCTATTGAAATCACTAAGAATTATAGGTTAGGGTCTATAAATAGCTTTAGAATAGGTTGTGTGGTGTTTCAGGTCCAAGAGGAGGAGAAATAATGAAGCCCTAGGCTCACCACTGGGAGTAGGTGAGTTAGGACAACAAGAAAGGTGTGATTTATGAGCACATGGGGATTGGTGCAAGACCAAGTGACACATGAATGGAAATCCCTCTAAGTTCCCTTGAAGGTTCCCCAATTTTTTGGAGCAGGAGATTTGACTGGTGAAGAGTTTTATACCCATCTTGCCAAGTCACTGGTGAGGCCTAAACCCTTTAAAATAGTGTAGCATTGGAAACCTCACTTGTACGAATAACCTAGTTTCAATTTTCCAGTATTGTCTATAACTTCCAAAAGGGTTTTCAAATCCATGATTTATTTCTAGGCTTGTTTGGGACTTTTCCAAATTAAGACCCTAAAACCACCTAGGGAGTGTAGGATTTGAGAAATACAAATCCACAGAACCCAAAGAAACCTGCATGCAAGAAACCTATCACAGAGAAAGAGAGAGAACGAATACAAGGGTTTTGGCTCTGACAAAGTGAAAAGATTTATTATCAGAGAAAAAAATGAATCAAGAATATGACAATAATACAAGAGATCAATCCTTATAAAGGAGATCAACACCGAAAGGAAAACCTAACCCTAAGGTGTGTGCATTTAATAATTAAATATTAATTATTAAATGACTAATATGTGCATAAAGAGAAATCTTAAGAGGAGAGTAAAGTTAATTAATTACTTTACTCTAACACCCCCCCTTAAGATGGGCTACAATGCAGCTACAAACAATGCAGAAGAAAGCAAAGGAACTACAATGCAAAAGAGGGTCCCGGCAACAAGGCCTGATCAGGTACCCTAATACAAGAAAATCTCTATAAAGCGGAGTAAAGGAGAAAACCCAGTGGGAAAAAACTCCTCTCCAAAAAGAGATACAGAAACATGCTGAAAAGAAAACATGAAGGAAGGAAGGCCTCACTGAGACCCCCCAAGGACAACTTCCTTCACCCCAAGCATGGAGCACAACTGAAGATAGCGCGGAGATGCCAAAGGTTTAGTGAAGATGTCTGCAACTTGCTCCTCTGTAGGTATGTACTCCAAGATGAGAGAACCATCCTGAATCAACTGCCTGATGAAGTGCATGTGGATTTCAATATGCTTTGTCTGTTGATGTTCCACTGGGTTGCGAGAAATATGAATGGCACTCTGATTGTCACACCAAAGAATAGTGGGACAATCTGGAGGAAACCCAAACTCTGTCATCAACTGCCGAAGCCATAAAACCTCCTGACTGGCTAACACTGCTGCATGGTACTCAGCCTCTGTAGATGATAATGCAATAGCAGACTGCTTCTTGCAAGACCATGTAATAGGACCAGAACCAAGGCAAAAAATGAAGCCAGAAGTAGACTTCTGATCATTGACATCACCAGCCCAATCGGAGTCAGTGAAGCCAATGATGTGAGGGGATACTGAAGTGTAGTGAATGCCATAATAAGTGGTGCCCCAAATGTACCTCAAAATACGTTTGGCCGCTTGCCAATGGCTCTCATGAGGATCATGGGAGAACTGAGAGACAAGGCCAGCCGCAAAGGAAAGATCAGGACGAGAATGTGTCAGGTACAACAAACTGCCAACCAACTGCCTGTATAAAGTGGGGTTTACTGAAGGAGTAGAGCATGTGGAAGACAAAACAACACCTGACTGAAATGGAGTGGGGGCAGACTTGCAATCAAGCATGCCAAATCGCTGAAGCATATCAAGAGCATACTTCTCCTGAAATATGGAAATCCCATCCGAAGACTGAATAACCTGTAGACCCAGAAAGAAGTGCAAGAGACCAAGATCTGTCATCTCAAACTGCTCCATCAAAGCTCTCTGAACACTCTAAATCATGGAGGATGAGCTACCTGTAAGAATGAGATCATCTACATATAGCACAAGAATCAAAAGATCAACCTCCTGACGCTGAATATACACAGTTTGATCGGAATGACAGCGTGTGAAGTGAGAGGAAAGCAAGAAAGAGTCCATCTTCTCATACCATGCCCGAGGGGCTTGTTTGAGACCATACAATGAACGTCGAAGTCTGCAAACCAAAGAAGTGTCCTGCACAAAACCCTGAGGCTGCTCCATATAGATCTCCTCATGTAGGTCTCCATGCAAGAAGGCACTCTTCACATCCATCTGAAACACTGTCCATCCCTGTGAAGCTGCAAGTGAAAGTACCAAGCGTATAGAATTCATCTTGGCGACAGGAGCAAAGGTCTCAGAGTAGTCAATACCCTCTACCTGAGAAAACCCCTTCGCAACAAGACGGGCCTTATACTTATCAATAGAACCATCTGCAGCATACTTGGTACGATACACCCACTTGCACCGAACCAACTTTCTTCCCTTAGGAAGAGGACAGAGATCCCAAGTATGATTCTTCATCAAAGAAGAATACTCCTCATCCATGGCCCTATCCCACTCAAGGTGTCCTGTCGCCTCTGAAAACTTTTGAGGATCATCTGAAATGGCATGACTCAAAAGACTAGAACCAGATGTCTGAGCACGAGTGCGATGAGTATCGGAAGGATCACTTGTCAAAGAACCAACTGCATCAACAGTGTCACGGGCCCACCTCGGCAAAGATGGAGCAACTGGTGGTGGTGGAGATGGTGGATCATCATCTACATCATCCTCAAGAGATAAGTAATCCTCAAGAGATGAAGAGGAAGGAGTAGGCAATGAGGGAGAAGCTGGGGATGGAGAATCCATCGGAGGATAGCACTCATCAAACTGGACATCCCGCCGAAACAGGACCTCTCTGGAATCAGGATCAAACAACCTGTATGCCTTAACATCCTCACAGTAGCCAACAAATATGAGTGGTCGGCTCTTCCTCTCCATGGCGTTCCACTGAGCATCAGGAATAAATGCCCAAGCCTCACTACCAAAAACTCAGAATGTAGAAACATCAGGCTTGACATGGGTCCAAGCCTCCTCAGGAGTCATATGTCGCAATGCCTTATGAGGCATCCGATTCTGAATATAATTGGCACAATTGACTACCTCAGCCCAAAATGAAGAACTCATAGCTCGAGACTGTATCATACAATTTTCCATCTCCCGTAAGGTTCTGTTCTTTCTCTCAGCAACACCATTCTGCTGAGGGGTGTAAGGAACTGTAAACTGATGTTGTAAACCATGCTTAGTGCAAAAATCTCTGAAAGCCTGATTTACATACTCCCCCCCATTATCTGTGCGTATCCTCCTGATAGAAAGTCCAGATTGCTTCTCTGCAAATGTCTTAAAAGTCCTGAATGAGTCAAAGACATCAGACTTGTACTTAAGAAAGTACACCCATGTACATCTGGAGAAGTCATCAATAAAAGTGAGCACATAACGGGCCCCTGAAAAGGAAGGAGTCGGAAGGGACATAAGATCACTGTGTACCAACTCTAGGGCTGCCCTAGCACGAGAGGCTCAACCCTTAGGAAAAGGATCTCGATGATGTTTGCCAAGGACACAACCACGACATACACCATCCGTACAAGAAATCTGTGGAAGCCCAATCATAAGTGCCTGTGTACTCATCTGCTGTAGATATCTGTAATTGACATGACCAAAACGCTCATGCCAAAGCCTGCTCAGTGAATCTGCATGTGCTATAAGAGAGGAACCAACAGTGTCTGAACTCTCAAAGCCATCAAAACTATATAAGTGAGATGCAGAATCCACACTCCCAGTAGCCACAACCAAGTCAGGATCATGAAGATCTCGAATAACCACATCATGAGGGGAAAACTCAATTGTCTTACCAGAGCCAGAGTGGCAAATCTGATAAATGGATAGAAGGTTTGTCAAAATGTCAGGAACCAAAAGTACATCCTGTAGACAACCACCATCCAATGAAACAGTACCGGAACCCTGAATGGAAAGTTCTACTAAGTCACCAACTGCAATATGTCTCGTGCCTATAGGGGCAAGAGCGGTGACCAAATCGGTTGTGTGCGTCATATGGTGAGAGGCACCAGAATCTAGAATCCAAGTAGGTGCTGAGGACAATGCTCGTGTAGAAAGAGCATGACCTTTCCCTGTGGGCTGTGAAGGAGGCTGAGGTGCACTGATATTATGTTGTTGCATGGCTTCCTCCAAAGCCTCTAAATGTTTCCAACACCTGGAAATGGGATGTCCTTCCTTGCCACAAAAACTGCAAGGATCCCCAGAGTTCTTCTTAGTCTTGGAGGAAGACTCACCAGACTTTGAAGATTTGCCCTTTTTAGAATTGGACTGTGGTTTTGAATCAAACTTAGGTGGTGGCTTGGAGGGATTCTCACTAGCCTCTGAATCTTTCTTAGGCTTCAGTTTCTGCTTCTGTTTTCCTTTGGAGGACTGGGCTACCAATGCTTGGTTCTGTGAACCTGAAAGTGAATCCAATTGCTTAAGCTTAGCTTGCTCATGAGTCAGACGATCACAAAAGACCTCAAAAGAAGGCATGACATGGCGAGCTCCCAAGGCATCCATGGTGTAATAGAAGGTCGAAGAGAAGATCTGAAATGGACCCCGAAGCTTGGAGAGAATCAGGAAAATGTACTCTGTATCAGTCTTAGTCTTACCACAACCCTGCAAGATAGATCTTTGCTGTTTGAACTTCATCAGAAAGTCCTCAATAGAAGGAAACGAATCAGGTACCAAGGAAGTTAACTCTGCCTCAAGCTGCAAAGCTCTGAACTCGTTGACAGTACCAAAAAGTCCCTCAAACTTGGTCCAAATGGCTCGAGGAGTGAGACAACCCTCAAGATGAAACTGGAGACTGTCGGAAATGTGTAAAGCCATCAATCCCATAGCCTGATCCATATTGTTCCTGTGTTGCATAACCTCAAAGGGACGTGTCAACTGAGGTTGAATCTCATCCAAACCGGACCATAACCCTCTAGACTAGAGAAGAGTCATCATGCGACCCTTCCAAGTGTGGTAATTATGCGGTGTGAGAGATTCAATAGGTTTGTCTGCCATCCTGTGAACTGTGCCTCAACTGCTCTGAATTTTTTTGAATTATTATTAAGTGGTCTTTCAGAACTAGACAGAAGATGCAGAAGGGGTTTGATTGTTTTGTTTTGGTGTTTGTAGATTCTGGTTTTCTGATGTAAATAACAGAAAGCAAGAAAAAAAACACCCCCCCACAATGCAAAAAACTAATCCCCAGTACAAACTGAAAGTCAGAAAATGATAGAAAGCAGTAACGGGTTGAGATAAAATTTTGAGCACCTGAATAGTTTACTGATGAAATAGACTGTAGATCTGGAAAGAGCACTGAACCACCTTTCCGACGCCTATTTGCTTTTGAAAAATGGAGCAAAAACGAGCAAGTTATGCCCCTCGGAGTGCAAAAAGGCTCATCGGACTTTGACTGCAAAAAAATGCAATCAAACTAGAGAAATTTGAAAAAATTCCTACACCATTAGAACGATCTCGGAGTTATCTTTCCAACGCCTATTCGTTTTCAAAAAACAGAGATCGGACGCCCGAGTTATGCCCGATTTTGTAAAAGAGCTCCAAAAGACCCAGATGGGCCCTTATAGCCCTCAAGGGCTTAAAAAAAAATAAGCCCTGGTCCGCTGGGCGACCAGGGGTTGAGTCAGGCTGGTGGCTCTGTGGCGGCACAGGGGCGGTGCAAGGGCAGCACCACTGGTGTTGGCGGACGGCGGACGGCGCGCGGACGGTGCGCAGGCGGCAGGCGTCGACGGGCGGCGCGGCGGGGGCTGCCAGTGGTTACCGCCGGCGGCGGTGGCCAGGCAGTGGCCGCCGGGCGGCTCACCGGCGGCGTGTGGTATTAAACACTGCGCCCAGTTTTTCAAAGAAAACCGTGGTGTTTTTTAATTTTTTTTTTGATTTCGCTAATTTGTGTGCCTCGTGTTGCGTGCCCTGGGGCCATACGGCCTTGGGGCATAAAAAAATTTGCCTTCTGGAGCAACTGTGTCCAAATCGGATGAATTTTATATGAAAATAGGGGTTTTTGGGTGCTACGAGATCAACGGTGAGGTCCTTTTGGGCTCAAAGTGCACCGAAAAAAAATACCCCCCTATTCCAAAATAAAAAAATAGAAGATAAACACAGATCTGATGCAACCAAAACCTAGATCTCAAAATCTTTCAAAAGTTTGAACAAGCTGTAGCAGATCCAGCTCTGATACCATGTAGGATTTGAGAAATACAAATCCACAGAACCCAAAGAAACCTGCATGCAAGAAACCTGTCACAGAGAAAGAGAGAGAACGAATACAAGGGTTTTGGCTCTGACAAAGTGAAAAGATTTATTATCAGAGAAAAAAATGAATCAAGAATATGACAATAATACAAGAGATCAATCCTTATAAAGGAGATCAACACCGAAAGGAAAACCTAACCCTAAGGTGTGTGCATTTAATAATTAAATATTAATTATTAAATGACTAATATGTGCATAAAGAGAAATCTTAAGAGGAGAGTAAAGTTAATTAATTACTTTACTCTAACAGGGAGGGCTAATGCAATTAGGCCTATTTTGGTGTTGGTAGAGACCTAGAATGGTTAGGAACCCAAGGCGGTGGATTTGGTGAGCCTTAAACCTCATAATACATTGAATACACCTGATAGATGCATTGGAAAACCATAGGAAGTGGTTGTGTGTTAAGATCCTTGCAGGAGTGGTTGGAGCCGAGGAGAAGAGTGTCCTTCACACCAACTTGGTCCGACAATACCTATTGTTTTTAACCTGTTCCCCGTTAGTAGTCTGCCATGTAAATAAATCCATAAGTAAGCACCTACTTTGGGTAAATCTCCTATGCCAACACAATTTGTACAACCAACATGGGCTTCTTGATCTACTCCTTTGAACTTCATATCCCCATTTAATTTTGTAGTCTCCTGATTTAGAGACACACCACGAGAGTGAGTCATATGCCACTGTGCAGAAAACTAACTTTTGTTTCAATAAGGAATCTAATTCGGCACAAATATCTATACTTCCTATATTTATAATCTTCCACCTAACTCTATCTCCCTCCTGACTAGGCCCCTCCATGTAATTGGTTAACTTTTCATCTACACTCTCCTGGACTTGTGATACCCAATTGTGATCTTCGAAGTAGTCTATCAAGGGTCTTTCACCCCCCATGAATTGTACCAAAAATTGGCTTTTCTTCCATTCTCAATCTGCCAAGATAAGTGGCGAGTGATGAGATTTCTACATTCCCATAGAAAATTCCATACTATTGAGCCTTTCTCAACATTAGCCACCATAAAGATTTTGTCTGCCTCCTTAGAATCTAAGTATTTACATCTCATAATTCTGCACCATAGTATCTTCGGGTGTTTGTACATCGTCCAAGATAATTTGGCTCCTAGAGCCATATTTTGAAGTCCCATTTTCTTGAACCCTACTCCTCCTTCCTCCTTTGAGAGACAAGCAGTATCCTAATTGATAAGAGGGATTTTCATCTCATCCTTCACTCCTTCCCATATGAATTTATTTAGCAATCCATCAAGCTTGCTGCGGGCATTGCTCATCATCTTGAAACAAGTCATGCTGTAAATTGGTATTGCCAATCGAACTAGCCTAATTATTTGAATCCTACCCACTTGCGAAAGCCATCTGTTCTTCCACAAAATAGATTTAGCTTTGCACTTATTGATCACTTCCTCCCAATTTTGAGTTTTCTTTGCTCCCGCATTAATGAGAATACGCAAATACTTAAGCGAAAATAATCTGATTTGATATTCCAATTTATTTGCAATCTTGGCTTGAAGCTATTTTCTTATGTTTAGGAAGTAAATCTGTGATTTCTCCTTATTCATAAATTGACTAGAGGTGGCCACATATTCATCTAGCGTGTCCTTAATGGCTATCACCTCCTCCATTGAGGCCACTCCAAAGAGGAGTGTATCATCTGAATATTGAGAGTGAGTGATAGGCTCAATTTGAGGATGGACACTAATGCCCCTCCACAGACCCATCCTACTGTGATTTTTTATGTTGTTACTCAACACTTCAGCTACTAGCACAAAAAGAAATGGAGACAGTGGATCGCCTTGTATCAAACCATTGGTAGCCTCAAAAAGTCCACAAACCGAACCATTCACCAATAGAGAAAAGCTTATAGTAGAAATACAAAACATGACGCATTCTATACACTTATAGTCAAAACCAAATTTCCTTAAGACATGAATTAGAAAGTTCCAAATAACCCTATCATATGCTTTGGATACGTCTAACTTGATGGCCATACCTTTCACCTTTTCCTTGACCATTGAATGAAGAACATCCATCATGAGAACAATGTTGTCCATGATCTCTTTTTCTAGAGTGAAACCATTCTAATTTTTTGATATCAACTTCGGGAGAATCTTCTTCAATCTATTGGACATCGCCTTATCTAGAATCTTATATATAGAGTTGCATAGAGAAATAGGGTGGAATTCTGCCATTGTTTCACAGTATTGCTTCTTGGGAATGAGAGCTAACATTGTATGATTGATAGCCTTGGCGAACTTTCTCCTCTTCCTAAACTCCTCAACCACCCTCTAGATATCAACCCCCTTAAAATTCTAGCATTTTTGAAAGACTTTTGCTGTAAAACCATCTGGTCAGGGAGCTTTGTGAGGATGGAGGGAAAAAGTAGCTTCTTTCACCTCTTCAAGAGAATACGGGGCCACCAACAAATTGTTATCTTCCTCGAACACCAATTTTTCTATGGAATCACCAACATAAAGTTATCAATAACCGGAGAGACGTCTCTGCCCAAGGCCTCTACAAAGTGTTCAATGGCCGCATGTTCAATATCCTCTGAGGACACACACCACCTATCACCACCATTTTTTATAGCGGAGATCATATTGAGAGATCTCTTTGCCTTGACTGAGGCATGAAAAATTTAGTATTGGTATCACCATCTACAATCCACATCTCCCTTGATTTGTCCCTCCAATATATTTCCTCCCTCTTTAAGATTTCTAGATATTTCTCTTTCAATCTCTTTTCCCTTTCGTATTCAATGTTGGTCATACCAACTGCCATCACTCTAGAATTGAGCAATTCTAATTTCTCTTCTAATCTCAAATATTCAGAGAAGATGTTCTTGAAAGATAATTTCTTCCAAATTTTGATCTTGTATTTAATAAATTGCAATTTCCTGAAAAAACAATATCTTGGGGAGCCTGTAAAAGTGTCTGCCTCTGATCACCACTCCCTCATTTTATCTAAGAAGTCATTATCCCTCCACCACATGCTGAGAAACTTGAAGTAGCTTCTTTGTTTGATCTTTTCTTGCTCCAACTCCAATACCAGTGGAAAATGATCAAATCCAAATTGAGGGATAATTGATATGGAGAGATTGAATTGACTTGAAATCCAAAAGTCTCCAGCAAAAAATCTATCCAAACTCTCTGATATATTTGAGAAGTTGAGCCTCCTATTTTTCCAAGTGAACCTGCCATTATTAGGGATAATGTCCACCACCTTAATGGTCTCAATGAAGTCCCTAAAGTAGTCCATAACTTTAGAGATTTTTCTTAGTCCTCTAGTTTTATCTTCCATATCCATCAATGCATTAAAATCTTTGGATACAATGACATTGTTAACTACTAAAGTGCCCACAAACAAAGAAATCTCTTTCCAAACCTAAAACTTCTCTTCTGTTTTAGTAGGACCATAAACATTAATAAGGGGAAAAATAAATCGATCTATGTTTCTTTTGACATTACAAGCCACCCAATTAAAGTTTGAGGCAATCGGTCAAACATCAACCGAGACCGGATTCCACAAAATATCCATCCCCCTAGAAGCTCCTCTAGAAGCCTAAAACATTTCTTCCCATTTATTTAGAGATTTCAAAAACCCCGTGGCTTTTTCATCACTTAGCTTGGTCTCCTGAAACAAGGTCACATCTATGTTTAATTTATTGATTGTCCTCTTGACCAAGCATTTTTTGTCAGGGGCCATTAATCCCCTGGCGCTCCATGTAAGAATCTTCATTTACCTCCAAGGGATGGGCATCCTCTCTTGGTTCTTCTCATGAATTCCACCACACTAACAATACATTTTTCAGAGGCTCTATCTTCTCTGACTTGTTTGTGACTTCTCCTGCCCTTGCTCCCCTTGACTCTTCCTAAGAGGACATTAGCAGATTGACTGATACATCTGGGATCAAGGTTATCCAATCCATCACTATGTTCTCTGCTTTCCTCATAACCTCTTTCCTACTCACTCTCCAAACAAGAGGAAGAAATAGTCTCAGCATTTTCCACTTCGGCCTTCTTCTCCATTGCTATTTGACCACTAGATATTACATCCTCCAACATTTGGGCCTCAGGTACCTCCTTCCTAGAATTCATGTTTTGTCCTGATATCATCCCACCAGATTATTTTCCTGAGCCCACAATGGAGGGAAGGCAAAGGACCTCCTTATTGGGTTTGCTCTTCTCCACACAGTGTTGCTTGGGCATTTTCCTCTGAAAAGATCTTCTCCAGGCTCTCCTAACAAATAATCTACAATCCCTTTCTGAATGAAATCCACTTCCACAATGTTTACAAACCATTATGTCTTTTTCAATCTCTACCTATTGCTTCCATTTTCCTTCCGAAGAGATTAAAAAGATAAAAGTTGAGATTTCCTTAACCGCAACGATCTTTAACCGAGCATAAGTATACAGATCCTTTTCCACAATATCCTCATCAATTTCAAGAAGAGTCCCCAATGACCTACCTATTTTCTCCAGACTATGATCCCCCTAATATTCAATCGGAAGATTGTACATTCTAATCCAAACCGGTTTATCATATACCACCAACGGAAAAGGATTAAAATTTGGTGAGCATGGCTAATGTAAACTGGATGTTCACCTACAAACCAGTTTTCTTTGCACAGTATCTTATTCCACTTCGAATTGTTTGCAAAAACCTCCACAAAGAATCCTTTGGGTATGAATTTTATCACCAGAATCATTCCCCATCGTTTAGCAATCCATTCTTTGATTGCAGCTCTTGACATTTTGGGTCCTACGATTCTTCCAATAATTGCTAAATCCACCCACAAAGATTTGTCCTCCTCAATATCACCGATCAAGTCGATTTCACACTCCCCATTCTCCCAATCTCCACTAATAGATAACCATTTTTGCAAAGAGGAACGTCCCGCCATTCTTCTTTAATGATCTTAGTTTAAATTAATATTGAGTTATTAATATTACTTCAATTAATAATTTAATAATATTAACAAGTTTTAAAAGTTTATTAAACCAACTTTAATGAATTGAATAAGTATAATAATGTAATAACATTTTTTAAATATATTTAATAATTTTAATATATTAATATTTTATATATATGTTATTAAATATGTATATAGTAGTGTAAATTTAATTAATGTGAAAATAATGATAACAATAAGACTTTAGTATAGTTTCAAAATACAAATGTAAAAGTACAGAATAAATTATAGGAATTCAATTGAAAAATTTAGTTTCACATTGCAAAACATAAAATTTTACAAATAATTGTGGGTAGCATATATTCATACATTGTAGTGGACAAATTATTGTGGCCACCATACATTCATACAATCTATCGGCATGGTAAATAATGGTATATAACTTCCATATTTATTGGTTTGAATAAGAAGTTGTGAGTCAAACTCTGGCAATTCAATGGTTCATATTATTATTCCTTTAGTATTATATAATGATACTTTCTCTCCCACAATTAATATGCATCCATTGTTCTGATTAATTAAAAAAGCAGGTTTTCAAGACCCAAAACCTTTAACAAAAGATATTAAGATAAGACACCAACAGTGCTTAAGAACCGCATACAAAAAGACTGGCAAAAATCCAGTAAACCTAAAGGACAACAAAGAAACTGAGAGGGCACTACACAGTAATTTTCTTCAACAACTCCTCTGCCTTCATCACCAGCTCGTCGTAAGTAGCCCCGACAGCTTTAAGGTCTTCCAGATCCTTGTTTGGTTTTTTGTCCTTCTTTTTTCCTCTGGTACGAGTTTTGGGACCTTGAACTTCCCCTGTTCCTTCCGTTTCTAGGTCAATGTCCAGAATTTCCTTATCATCATCCAGCTTGCTGATGAGAGTGTTGGTGTTGTTGGCTGAAATCTTCAAGATGCTGAGGCTCTGTTCGGCAATGCTCTTCAGACACTCCTCTATTTTACCAATTTTGCTAACAGTATCCGTGAGAATGTGGTCGTTAGTGTCAACAAGATTCTTTCTTTCCAGCAAATCCTTCTCAATTTTTTCGAACCTGGGATTGAAAGCATCTCTTATGTCTTCAGCTTTGGCGATGGTACTTTTCAGGTCCTCAATGTAGTTCACCATGGTTTTCCCTTCCCCTGTATTGGTGGTTTCTAGGATCAGGATTTTGTATGCACCCATTGTTATTTAATGCTACCTTGTAAATTCTTTCAACCAAATTGATTTGTAAAGGAGACCATTTATTTACTTCTTCACCTTCTTCATCATCTTTTTCTAACTTCCAAATTTGATGTTATTCTTTATCAACCAACACTTTGCAATTGTCACATCCGGCTATTTCCCAAGATGTACTAAAACTTTTCCAATGAACTAACATCATAATAGTTTTCATAAGCTTTTGTCTGTACTTCTTTAGAGGCAAAATCTGCAATTGGTGCATACTTTGTAGTAATATATGTTGGCCATAGAATTATAGTCCAAGTCAATGTAGCATAATTGAATTCAATAATCGCATCATTGTTTGTGTGATTTCTAATCCAATAAAATCTTCCTTTACAACAAAAATCTCTTCCCAAAGGATAATAGGAATTTTCAACAAACCACTAATTCCATGAATCAGAATTTGAGTCATAAATTTTAACATAGCTTCAACCATTACAGTTCATGTAGTATTGTCCAAACAAGATTATAAGTTGATTTCTAGAGGAGACATAACTTGTTGCCATAAAATCAGTACGTGTAGTCGTTTTAATATGTCTTATAGAAGAAAGTTCAATACAAGTTGGAGTGTTTGCATTTGATTTATCATATATGTAGAAATTAGAATAAAAAATTGTTATCCATTTTGAGCAGCAGTAGATATTTTTGGAAACCACCTCTATGGACATACAATACTTAGGAAATTTTATTGAAGGTACTCTATAAAAATCTGCATCACCTTCAATGACCCATGACTGTATTCTTTTGGACCCAAATGGAAGAAAGCGAAATAAGAAATTACATCTTCGTGGAGAATGATTTACAAACATAGTTTTCAATGAATTGGGTGAAGAAAGGATCTCCTTCCACCTCTTACATACCAACTACATTCTTGACAAATGCTCGGTAGACAATTTTCCTATAATCATGAACACCAATTGTTCTGGTAGTCTTGCTACATGCATTTTGATCTTTTACCTCCATGAAACCTACAACATTTGAAAAAATTCAAATGTTTTAGAAGAATTTTTTTTTTTAAAGTATAGAATATAGAATAGCATGAACATTTCAATAGATGTTATGAAAATTAGGATCCGAGTTAATGTTAGGACTAGTTCTAGTGTTAAGAGTTATTACGTACATGTAAAAAGAAAGAAAATTTACATTAACATTGACATTCTAATGTTTGAAAACTTACTTTAAGTGTTCTAGATGCATTTAAGCCCATCTTCTCTTTTTTTCCTCAAAACTTGTTTGCCTTTCTTCAATTTTTCATATTTATCATATGTGAATGACCTTGCATGGTACATAGTCCTTGTAATTATTTCACATGAGAGATTGCCACAAATATTAAACCCGTCCTTTATGTTGGTCCTATATCAATAGTAGCATTTTGAAGAGTCAAGATCCTTGAGATTTGTGTATCGTTAGTGCCCAAGGCAATCATAATGATATTTATGAAGAAACACCTCTTTTAATTGTTGAAATTGGAATTGTAGATGGATGATCATCGAATGGTAGTCTAGAGTAATTCTCTAATTCAAGTAACACATATTTTGGTGGCTGAGGTGGCGCACTTCCGAGTTTATATACAATCTTTTTAATATTTTCTAAAGCTCCATTTACAAGTCCTACTTCTATCCATAGATTTGATGTCAACATTACTCTGGCATTTTTTAGATAATATTAATTCTACATCAAGTTCATCATTTGTTGCACTTTCATTGCTAGTAATAGTTCCATTTCTTGTTGCAATGTTGCATGTGACTTGATTTTGTAATGATTATAAATTCTTCCTATTATGGTTGTGAACATTGTCATTTGTTGAAAATAAATGAACAAAATTATGAAATTCTACATTGCTTGTTGGATCAATTCTCATATTAGACCTTGTCATTAGTAACATCCAATCATCCAAGTAGGTTTTGCATCTCTTATGTTGATTAAGAGTTCACAAAAGCATTCTTGGTCTTTGTTTTGTCCATCCTGTTGGAAAATATGATCCAAAGTAATAATAGTTCTGAATTGTTCCCATAATAGTTTTGCTCTTCTACTTTCATATGGTTGTCTATCATTGACTGGAGGTAATTGTCCAAGATCACCAACTAAAATCATAGATATTCCTGAATATTTTTGTTAACTATTAATTATATGTTAATTTGTATCTATCATGACTATTATATTTAAATTTGTGTACCTAAAATTAAATAATTTAAATTTTACAAGTTTAGTAGTAGACATACCTGCGAAATTTTCATTTGCATTTGTAGGAAAAGCTTGACGTAGATGTGCATCTATGTTCTCTAATAAAATTTCACCAATAAAACTGATTCATCAATCAAGATATACCTAACATGTGCCATTTCCTCTTGGAAGGTTGCTAGTCTTGTTCCCTGTAGCTCTTTGAAATCTCTTATTGGTATTCTTAATCTTGAATGAATAGTTGATGCTCCTATATTGAAGGCAACAACTCCAGTTGGTGAAAGAACGAGTAGAGGAGATCAATTTGGCATGGAAGCATTTTGGGGTGCTTCATTTATAGCACCTGTAGTACCCCTGCCCCAATCAAACTCTAATCTCAGTTTCACCTTGGTTAGTTTACCATGATGTAATGCTATAGTCAGATGTTATCATTATTGTGCATACCTGTTAATATGGTTTTTGCATCAATTCTTATGTAAGTTTAATTGTTCTCCTGATTCGTGTTATTAATCTCGGGCTAACACTCTCTTTGAATATATATGTGTATGCATGTGTGACTCATGGTTGCAGGAGATTGCAGGTACAGTACCACATAGGTACAAGGTTCGTCTCCACCTAGATTTGCAGGTTTGAGTGTACCTCTTTATTCCTTAGAGTTTGGATTAGGTGGTCGTAACACCCTCATTTTACCCTAGTCGTGCTCAAGTGAGCGTCGTCAGTTGTCCGTCAGTTTCCCCTTTTGGTTGGGTATGCGGGTCGTCTATTTGGTTGGCTTTCTTGGGTTGTGTGCTTTGTGTGTGGTATATCGAGTATTTAATCCTTAGTGTTTAATGTTATTTAATGTGTGTTTATGCATTAGTAATTAAGGAAATAAATTAAATAGGTCCCCTTTTGTGCAATTAATCATTAATTAGAATTGCTCAATTCCTGTTTATTGCAAGTTCGATTAAATGGTTAATTTTAATGATGAATTTATTCAATTTATTATGCATTTTGAAAAGAAAGATTAAATTTATTTGAAATAGAATTAAGTTAAACTCTTTGGCATTTTGGTAATAGAAAGGTTAATTCCAATTATTTGAGAAAATCAATTTAATTAGAAAAGAAAGTTTAGTATATTTGATTTGTTGAAAAGAATGATTTTTAGATTTATTTAAAAGAAAATATTTAAATTCAAAAAATGAATTTGGTCAACAATCTTCCATTTAACCTAGGGTTTGAAAAATAATTTGGGGGAGGATTATTTTTGGAGAGTATTTTTGAAAAATATTTTTGGATCGAGAAAATTGGGCATTTTGGGGAAGGAAGGATTTCTCGAGCTTGCAGGTTGGGCTCTTCATCAAATCTCTTCCAGGATTGCTGAATCAGGTAGGTCTCTAGTTTATTTCGTTGGTTTCTTTATTTAAAAGAGATCGTTTTGGATTTTGTAGAAATCTGGTTGTGAAGGTTAAAAATCTCATTTATTTGGGGAAAATGAAAGAGTTGTAATTAAATCTCCAATTCAAACCCTCCTTGTCTTCTTTTCCAACCTCAAGTTTAGATTTTGGTTGCTCGGGTTGTTTTAAAATTAAAATTAGGGGTTGGTTGTCCACAGTTTAATTTTATAAAAACAAAATGCAAATTTGAGCATTTTGGATATGCTAGTTAATTTTTCCCCAATTTTAGCTTGCTGGGATTGTTTATTTCCAATAGATTGCTTAATTTTCATCCTTCCTGCCATTTTATGGGTTTATGGTTTGGAAATGCATTGTTATACATATATATATATATATATATATATATATATATATATATATATATATATATATATATATATATATATATATATATATATATATATAATATATATATATATATATCCAATCTACCCCCAAAAACAATATTTGTTTATAAATTGAGCATTCATATTTTGGAAACTGATTCTTAGAACATTGTCTCTGTTGAGACTATTGATTGGAGGTTTTTTGTTTTAATAGAATAAATTAAACAAAAATAATAATTATTAATAAACAAATATTGTTTTTGGGGGCAGATTGGGAACCACGGCCTCCACCCATGGTCGGGGAGAGTCGTGGCTTCCCCAAGCCATGGGGAGAGCCATGGCATGGAGGCCATGACATGGTCTCCACATAGTTGTGGTTGTGGGGAGACCATGTCATGGTCCTCCCAACCCTTCCCTTAGGAAAGGGGAGACCACGTGGGCTTCCATGTGGTGGGGCTGGTGGGCCCCCTTTTAAAACAAAAAAATAAGTTATTTTTTTAATTAAAAAGTTCTTTTTTAAAAATGTTTTTTATTATTATTAATTTTTTTAAATTAATATATTTAATTAATAATATATTAATTTATAATTACTAATTTAATGTATATTAAATATATATATATATATATTAATTATAGTGATTTATAAATTAATGTGTATTATTAAATTATATATTAATTGTCGTTTTAATTAATGTATATTTTTAAATATATATTAATTGATGTTAATTATGGATTATTAATATATATATATATATATATATATATATATATATATAGCTGGTATATTTGTTTTAATATATGCTTGGGAACTTTATTTCATTGGGAAATGATTATCTAGTTTAAGTTTCCTTAAATGTATATTTCTATTTTCTGGAAAGTATATCTTGGTTTCGAAAAGAAAATAAGTTTAGATAAACTATATCAAGATAGAATGAAAATGATGTTTTATTTTGAAAATGAATATCATATTTTTATGTGATTAATGAATAATTGATTTTATATCATTGGGTGTTCTGCGTATATTATATTTATATTAATGTGATTTTGGTTGAAAACTCAGGATGAAGTGATTATATTATTTTCTAATGCAAAATGAACTTTAGTGAGTTAGAAAACCATGAGCGACATGTACCTAGACAAGGTAGACAAACTGCAACCAAACTTAGATCCTTTATAAAACTGGATTGATTTTAATGTTTAAACAATATGAAAGAAGATTGTCTTTTCCGATTTATGCCTTTTCATGTTTAATTTTTTGTATTCTCATTTGCTTAAGAAATGGCAAATCCTTGATCTTGGTTTGTTGGATATTGTCATATGTTGATTTGGGTACCTGCTTATGTCCTTGATCTCGAGTTTTGACTGTTTTCTTGTGATAATTTTGTATCTGGTCATGGCCTTTATGCGAGTGTTGAATGTTGGTTTGTGGTTGACCATAGTTGGTCAAGTCTCTAGTTAGAGTACCATTAGTTAGTGCACCTTGTATGAAGTCTTGTTTGACCAAGTGGGTATTCCTACCGTATTGAACTCCGTAATCTTGTCCTAGTGTATTCCTTGGTTTAGGAGTTCGTTTGATTATAGTCTAGTGTCATATGGGAAAGTGGCTTTGGAGTGGGGGTCACGCCCAAAGTGGTTGTTGGGTAACCCATCGAAAGTGTGTCTAAATAAGTGATGACCTAATAGAATATTAGAGAGTTTAGTTATTGAAAACACTAAGTAAGATAATTGTGCCTCATGCATGGGATGAGTGCTAGTACAAACTCGACATGCAGTGAGAAGGTCTGAAATGGCAAACCATCAACCTTATCTTCATGAAAGAAAGTGTTGGGTCCACATGAGACTTGGATGGGCCGAAGGTTCGGAATAGGTTGCCAGGGTAACCCAGTAGATGGGGCCGGAATCTATGGAGGCCTGCCATGGTAGCCATACCAAGTTATGTGATGACACTTGTCCCTTATGTTCGCTAGTGTGTTGTTGTGTTGTCTTTGATAGGAGCACTATTGTGGAGTCATCCTATTGTCTATGCCCTTGTGAGAACCTGATATTCATGTTGGACCATGGGTTGCTTATGATGGGATGTGAAGACTTAGTTTCACGGGTACTCCAATTGATCTTTGTATTTGCTTCTTATTATGTTCAGTTGGATCCTTTTCCTATTCAGGGATCATTCATGTATTTTTTGGACCGATGTGGTCATATGTATTATTGGTTTATGTACGCCTTGATGGCAGGATTTAAATGATGTGAGCCTTATGTATTCTTCACCCACTTTATTTATCAGAGGGGTCTTGTAGTTGAGCAAACCCGAAGATGTATCCCACTAGGGGTGAACTCCGATATCATTTTGGTGTTATGTGATGTTAATGTTCTTATGTTTCCTTTTAATCTAGCATGTATGGATGGCATTATATTTAAATGTATAATGTGGATTAGATGAAGTTAATCTTAAATGCATGTATGTAGTCATCTTATTAAATGTATTAATTTGGATCATGAAAGAATGTGGATTTGAATAATGTAATGTAATAATTGGTGATAATGCAATTAAGTATGCATGGAAAGTATTTGTTAGTTTATGATGAAATTAAAGTATGTAATGAAATTAGATGCATGATTCATGTTTTAATGAAAGTTTGGTTGTTATGTATGGTTAAATTGTAATGGATGAACTTAATCATGTTATCTTTACTTTTAACCTCAATGGATGAACCTTATCATGTTATCTATATTTTTTATCTTACCAAAAGAATTTACCCTTGTTCAAAGTAGTATCTTGTCTTTAGTCAATCAACTTAATTAGATTAATTACCATGAGTTGAGTTAAGTGTTGAATTAAGTAATCATGTTGGGAAACTCTTTAGGTGTTATTTGAGTCTTCTGCTGTGTTGTCTGAGCTTATGACAACTCATTGTATCATTGTGTTGTGTTTAATTTTATTTTTTTTAATTATTTGCACTCTATTCTTGTGTTTTAGATTTATTCCTTCGGGGTTTCCTAGTGGGGCATTACGACACCTATTAAATGTGATTTTCTTATTTCTCTCGTACCTTGAATTATAACAAATAAAGGAGGTTTTGTTCCATCTATGAGAGAGTGTGAAATGATAGTATTGAGTGCCTCTACCTATTTATCGCTGAGGTTGCGATAGTTTACAATGTGCGTTATATCATCATGGATAAAAGAACCAATACTTTTCATGGTGGCAATGAAATTGATAGCCTTATTAGTATATTCTTCACCTTCACAATCAATTAACCAATTTGTCTCTTTGTCTATATTTATCCTGTCAAGCATATCTATCTCTGAGTTTGCATTATTTGGCCACGATGAAGCCTAGATATAATCTCACATTCATTTTTTATAGTTTCTTCTTGTCTGGTATTATTTTCTTCAATTTTAGATTCTCCAGTGTTTTCATCATTTTCGGTATCTATTATTCATTGCACATACCATTGATTGTAATTGAAGTTATCCCAATTTGTCTCTATTGCATCATTGTTACTCCTAATGTCCCTTCGATGTTGCTAAAAGGTTTGTATAACAGTAATTTTGAAAAACAAAAGTTTATCCATTTCTCTGGGTCACGTGTCAGAATGAATAGGAACCTTGGAAATACTCTGACAATACTTGTTTTTTTCCTCAGATTTCATTTGGTGTCACCTTTTCTTTTCAGATTGTATATCCATAATTTTGCTACACCAATCAATGATATTGTTTCCATATAAAATGGCCTATTTCAATATGCATCAATGAGTGAGACTGTATGTTCTTCATTGTTATTGTCATCATCTTCTACTACACGCATGAAAACTTCAATTGAGATGTTTAGATTAATAATTTTCAGCTACTTTCTATCAGCGGTAGTTCCAATAGCATGTGACTTTTTTCTTGTGCTCCAATGTCTCTCTCAATTATTGTTTTAGTTAATAGCTTCCTATAAGCTTTTGTAGTTGAATCATCTAGGTTTTCAATATTCGCTAGTCATAATAACATTTGTTGGTATGTTTTGAAAATTTTCTATGATTTGGTTGCATACTTTGCGATATATTTAATTATAGCATGTTTTGAAAGAACATGTTTCCAATCAATATTTTCTCTCCAAAGTTGTAATATGTACCAATTGTGTGTGTTTAGTCTATCATCATTTCACGTCGGTTCGAATTTTCTTTCACCCCTTTCTAGATCATCGTACATTTTTGACCCATGCAAATTAATTGGCTATGAAGAGTTATACCTATACATGAAAAATGTAACATGATGTTATAATTTATCAAATTATAGGATTATCAAAATTGTTTGAACATAGATTACATTTCTTATCAAAAACATTACTTGCAAACCATTTTTCCTTTCTTCTTGCATAGACATGTTCCTTCTTTCCATATTGTATGCCTTTCGATTGTGTTTAATATTTCTTCATAGTCATTGACAAAATTAGTTTATGCAATTTGTCTTGTGTTTTAAAGACATGGATGTAAAGAGAAATTGTGAAATGGCTACAAACGAAATTTTAGTCGATTAATTCAGATATTTTTAAAGATGTTGTAGACACCTAAAATTGTCCTGTCTAAATAAATAAATATTTGTATTTATTTAATTATTTTAAGCCTAATTATTCTATTAATTAAATAATTATTTATTTATTTAATTAATTCATTAATCTTCTTCTAAGCCTTTCCTCATTTAAATAAATATTTTTATTTATTTAAATTATTTCTTCCCTAAATTAAAGAAATATTTTATTTATTTAATTGATCTCACTTCCTCTATTAATTAAATAAATCTTTTTTTATTTAATTAATTCATTAGCCTTTTCTACCCATGACACGTGTCATTCATCTCTTAATTCCTACACTACCTACCCTCTTATTATTTTATTATTTCCTCTACCTACCCTTTAATCTTAGCCAACCATTTATCTTTACACCTCTTAGTCTTATCCCTCCATTTCTTACAGTGTCTTCTATATAAGAGGATGCTTCTTTCATTATCAACCCTAAACTCCGAAGCACTCCCAAGCATTCAAGCATTCGAACTTTCATATGCGATCTAGCTATCAACCACATTTTTGTTCTTTGTTGAGCTCTTGTGCACACATAAAATCTGAGAGCAAATATATCAAGCAAGATCAATGGAGATGGGAAGAACGGAGATTCAAACCCTATTGGACATGTGATGGTATAATCTTTGTGATTTTATTGATTTGCATTGTCTTAGGTAGTCTTCATATGTTATGGTGGATCTTTGTTGTTTTTAGGCTAGGGTTTTGTGGTTGAATTCATTTAGTCTTTCAATATTGTTGTTTCCATTTTTTCCATAAACATTTTGGCACGCCCGGTGGGACTCTTGTCCCTTTTGCATTTAACATCTTGGTTGCAGATTTTATGCTTTTGAAGTTGCAGATCTGACATTTTTGCGTCTGCATCTTCTAGAACCGTGTTTTTGCTTTTTTGCCACATCTGTGACCTCTAAAATCGTGTCTATGTCACCAACATTATTTTACATTTTTCCAAAGTACAGAGCTATGTATGTGTTCCCGAATCACATTTGTGAACCTTTTAACCACGTCTGTGTTGCAGATTTGTGTCTGTGTTTCAGAACCATGTCTGTGGGATTTAAAGTCGCGTCTATTTCACAGAATCGCATGGATCTAATCATGTCTGTGTTTGGTTCTTGCAGTTTTGGTTTTTGTTTCAGTGTTTAGGGCTTCATTTCGTTATTTTGATTTCAAATCTGGTTTATTCGAGCTAATATCTTGTGATCTAGCTAACAAATTGGTGCACCTTGTCCTTGAAGCAAATCGCATTGTTGAAGGCCCCTTTTTCACAAAGTCTTTTGGATCTAAAATTTACCTAGCTTGTGTTCTTGCAGGAGGGGTATTATTGCAAAAACTACTGACAAATCTTTGTTGCAAGATCTTGGCAAGGATCTTCTTTTGATTTTCATTGCTTGCTTTGTCTTTTTAGTCTAGAAAACACTTCAATTGGTGCACTAAAATTGAACTAGTGTCTTTTGTGTCTTGAGCAATAGGCTCTTTGTGTTTAATCTTTAGAGGGCCTGCCTCCTCGTGTGGTCACTAGGACTACTAGTGAGGAGGGAATGACCCAAATGGTAGTGAGGAAAAACCACCTCTTCCGAACCACTATAAACAACTGTATCCATGGTGAAAGCCATGGGTAACATTTGCTGATTAGTTCATACCGACACTATGTCTCCCCATAAACCCATTTTAAATTTGATCAATAGTAGGGTGTAACCCCTACCGGTTGGGAGCCTTTTGTATTTACAGAGCTGAAAGTGCCACATGTATAGCCACATGAGTGAATTCCCTTACTAGCACCTTTTTGTTTTAGAAAGCCAAAATCCTTCTAGTTGTTGGGCCAGGAGGTCAGACCTCTAGAGCGGCCCACACACATATGGTTCTTAGTAGAGATACAAAGTTCACCATGAGGGGTTTTCATTGGGATTGGTGCTTGGTTGCCTCAAATAAGTGAGTGTCGAGGGTGGAGCCAGTGGGGTCAAGCATCTAAGTATCTGCTTTGAATAGCGTAGCCTTGGGGGAAACCGCATGTGAGATCAACAACTATTGTCCTGGCCAACCATAAGAATTGTGCTTGTCTTCTTTTAAAACATTCAAACATTCAAGATCAAACATCAAAATATTGTGTCTTTTGTGTCTTCAAGTGTATGCAAAATATTTTTCATCAAACAACACACTTTCTTTTGAGTCATTTTGAGCCTAAACACCAACAAACATAGAGTCCTCATCAAGATTATGTCCTCTTGTCATGAAAAAAGGTCAAAATTTCAGATCTGGTCACAACAACAAACTTCACAAATTGGAAAAATTGCACTCAGATTCTGGAAACATGTGTCTGACATAAATACATCTGTGTCCTATAACCACGTTTGTGTAGGACAGAAACGCATATGTGTTATCATAAGAAAAGCTGCATTCATAAAATCTTAGAAATGCATCAGTGTAGTGTTTAATCACGTCTGTGTTGGGTAACCGCATCTGTGAAGTATATAGGCACGTTTGTGTTCAACATTGAAAAAATTTACAATCTAGCAAACAAGAGCAATCAGTTTCAGAATTCTTGAGCTTCCTAGGTTATTTCTTTGGGTTTTCATCTAGCATTCAACCTATCTTTGGGTCTCACAAAGTTCATCACTGCTTTACACCTTGCATTACATCCACATTTCTCTAAACTTGAGTCAAAAGGTCACTTGTTTGTCCTCATCTTGCTGTGTCAACACACTACATACAACAATATTTTGCTAAGTGGTCCCTCATCAAGGTCTATCACCTTTAGGTCTCATTTGGTCTTACTTAGAGTCAAGGACAACTTACCTCATCAAGAGAATCTATCATCTCTTTGGAAGTCACACCTACTCTACTACATACATACTTAGTCTTACACTTTGAACATTGCAAGTACACCTCAGATTCAATTACATTCCATCCAACTCTTGGTCTTCCATACTCTTTCCATTTTCATCTAGTCTCACACATCTTGGTCAAGACCTAGTTCATGGTTGAAACCCATTCCCAAATACCTATGAGAGAAGCTAAAGAGTCTCAAGAGTCTACAAACATGAGTGGCTATGAGTACGACAACGATATCTTTTTCAATTCTGATTGTAGACACCTAAATTTAATATTTAATTAATTTAAGCCTATCAACATAATTGTTTGACTTAATTGTGTTATCCTTATTCTTCTCAGTGTTAATTAAATCTAATTTAATTAATTCTATCACTATTGTCCAATAATTAATTTATAAAATAAATTAATTATTCCCCTATTCTTTTTAAAGTCCCCTCCAATAATCATTTCCTCTAAACCCACCCAGTTAATTAATTCTAATTAATTAACTTAGTCATGTGATTCCTACAAATCACTTTTCCTAATCCCATTAGCCTAATTAATCCTTCTAGAATCTCTCATAATCATGCTTATCATTATCCCTCAATTTTTTATTCCCACTCATGTGACATCAACATTGAGCCTCTCAAAGAAATTCAAATTTCTTTGAATTCCTCAATGCATCGTTATTTTGGAATTTTTAATTCCTTATATTTGAAATTCAATTTTCTCCCCCCTTTTCCTAAGGAATTTTATATTTCTATTTATTTTCCCAAGGCACCCTTGATCCATACCTTTTATCTAAAATCAATCTTGGCCCTCCATTGGCCTCCTCCAATCTATAAAAGGGGGCCTATTCTCTTCACAAATAATCCACTTCTCATGCATTGTCATGCTGCTCTTTTCTCCTCTCTCTTCTTTCTTCGATCTTTCAATTTAAATCCACCCAAAATCCATCTAATAATTCTATGAAATCCATTAATCATGTTGAGCAAAGGAGATCAATCCACATCCAAATCAAGCAAGGAGCACATCAAGTGGAGCATCAAGGGCACATCCTCACCATCCATTCACTTCATCAAGCTCAATCTGAGGGAGAGGTAAAAATAGAAAGGTATAAATGGTTATTCTTTGTGTTTTATATGTTTGAATGCTTCATTTAAATACTAACCATCTGATCTTCCCTTGCTCCGTTTTCCCCTCTTCATTCTGGCACGCCCAGTGGGACCCACGTCCCGAATTTAACAAAAAAAAATTGAGTTTTTTGTGAAGGTTTCTCGCAGGTTCAGTCTTCAGCGCGAGCGCACGTGCATTAGTGCGACTGCTGGGTAGATCAACACAACTGCCTGCTAATCAGCATGACCATCGCGGCTTCGGCGCGACCGCGTCAAATTTGAAATTTTTTCTAGCTTCACTGTACTTCAGTGTGACTGCCGCGCTAATTCATCTATCTCCTCTTCTTTATTCTTTCCATTCTTCTCACTTCTATCTTTATTTTGTAAAATCTAATCGAAAAGATCTTAAAAATACAATAGATTAATTGTGTTTTTGTTTTCAGTTGTCACTTCAACGCGACCGCTCTGCGATTAGCTCGAGCGCTTTGTTGAAAATTTTAATTTAAATTTTCGGGCGCTATTTTCTATTGTTTTGACGTGAGCGCCCATGCAATAGTGTGATTGCTTAGATCAGCGTGATTGTAATTTTTTTTACTTATGTTATCTGCTATCTGTTTATACTAATATTTTGTCTGTTAGCGCGACCGCTCATGCATTAGCGTGACTATCTACTAATCAGCCATATCTTATTTATCTTCACTATGTTTTCCTCCAAACTTCACTAGATCCCCCGCAATTTCATTTTGTACATTTCCTTCCTTGAGGACCTTATCCCAAATTCCACTTTTTGAAGCCCGAAATCCCACATTTCTCTATTTTTAGGGTTTACCATAACTTCTAGTTTTATCCAATCACCTCCAAATTTTTCCATAGTGTTTATCTCCAATTTTTGCTCTTTTGTACCTCTTGGACAATTTTTTTCCATTCCTTCACTTTGTTTCTAAAATCCCCATTTAATGCTTTCCTATCCCTTAGAAAGTGTCAAAAACTTAAGCAAACCCCAATTACCCATTAAATTTTCCCCCAAATCTACATTTTTCTTTAGTAGAAAAGTTTTTGTTCTTGTTTTTCTACTCATTCCCAAAAATTTTAAAAATTAAAAATAAATAATATTTTTGTCATTCTTTTGTCTTTTGCAGGACACTTGTCGAAGACTTCATTTTCAAACTACTAATCAAGTGGTTTTGCAGGTTACCTAGGAGGTTCAAGCAAACATTGTGTTTCTTTTATTAGGCATCTAGATCTAATTAGGGGGTAAATAAATCATTTCTTTTTGTGTTTGTGAAAAGCGTAAAGGTAGGAGAGTATGCACTCGTCTATCTAGACGATCAGAAATCCAGACCCTCCAAGTTTTTCATGTTTGTCGCATGTTTACCCTTAGCGGGCCTTCCCTCCCAAGTTTATCTTTGAGCTAATGAGAGGGGAATGAACCAAGTGAGTACACCCAGACCTGGGGTTCCCAACTCACTATAATAAATAGGCCATTGAGATCGAAAGAATCAATGGTTGGGGCTATATGAGAGTTCACTCTCACATTGGGTGCTTAGTAGGATCCTAGAGATCTCAATCACGCTTGTGTGACTACTAATTTATTGGTGCTTCATTGGGTTATAGGCCTCAATTGTTCTTGCGCAACTGTGAAGGGTAGTTCCTAACGGGAAGCCATACTAAACACCTTGTGCATAGTGGCCAAAAACCTTCTAGTCATTGGTGCAGGAGGTCGGACCTCTGAAGCTGCCCATATTTTTACGGCCCTTAGTAGAGACACAAAGTTTGCCATGAGGATTTTTCATGGGAATTGATGCTTGGCTTCCCCAAAGAAGTGAGTGTCATGGAGGGGAGCCAGTAGGGTCAATCATCTAAGTGTCCGCTCTGGGTAAGCGTGGCTGGGAAACCAATTGTGATCCATTGACTATTGTCTTTTCTCGCCATAGGCTATGTTGTGAAGGAGAATGAGTGTCTTTTGAGTCTAACTTCTTTTTACCATTGTGTTTTCTTTACTTGACATCTCTTGCCAAGTCCATCCCCCACAACCAATAAATCATCCCTCTTACCAAATTCCATCTTATCATCATCAAATATTTAACCCATTTCTATCTATCCAAGAAATTCTCCAATCCCCAATCCACTTTCATCTATTCAAATAATTATCCTTCCTCAACCAATATTTTTGTCCAAATCATTCATCCGACTTTGGGTAGCCTCCCTCTTTACTCTTCCTCCTATCTATCCATTCTTCCATAATCATTCTCCCTCCAATCCAATCAAATCTCCAAAATTCCAATCAATCAAATCCATCCATCTTCCTCATCCGATTATCCAATCTTCCATCAAGCAATCATCCAATCCTTTAATCCAATCAAATCCAATTCATCATAAATTCCAATCAAGTCCAAATCCAAGGACCCAATCCAAATCCAATCAAGTCCTAATTCAAGGACCAATCCAAATCAAAACCAATCCAAATCCAATCAAGTCCTAATCCAAAGACCAATCCAAATCAAATCCAATCAAACCAAGTCCTAATCCAAGGACCAATCCAATATAATTCAATCCAATCCAATCAAATCATATCATATCAAATCAAATCCAATCTAATCCAATTCAATCCAATCCAATCAATCAATCATCCAATCAAATCAATTCCCAATCCAAGGACTAATCCAATCAAATCAAATCCAATCAAATCTAATCCATCCTCATTCCAATCCAAGTCTTAATCCTCATCTTCATAATCTTTCCCCTCCAAAATATATTCATCCAATTCCAATCTAATCCTTCAGCCTAAACATGGCTACCCAAAATTTTAAAGCTTGGTATGAGAAGATGCTCATGGAAGTTCACGAATCTACCTACCAAATTAATCCCATAATCTCCCACTTGCCTATCATACCTTCATCCATCCAATCTCAACACATTACACCTAATCCCAATCTATACCATATCTCTTATCCTTCCTCTACCTTCGACAAGGGAAATCCATCTTATTCCCCATCCATATCTCCATCTTATTCCCCATCCAGATCTCCATATTATCCCTCATCCACATACTCCTCTAATCCAATATGTATACCTCCATCTCTCCCCCCATCTACATCCCAATCCTCATCCTTCTACAATGCATTCATTACCTCTACTCCCCATCCAAATCCTTTACTCCATATTCCTCCAAACATTAATCCTAATTCCCCAATCCATTATCCTAATCTTCCATCCAATCCCAATCCTAATCCTCCATCCAGTCCCAATCCTCCATCTAATCCTAATCCTCCAAAATCCATATTGTCCATGTCCTCCAAATCCATCATCCATAATCTTATCCAAGACATGCTAGAAAAGGAAACAAAATCCTCACCTCAAAGCAAAGGGGCCAAGTCTCCTCAAGTGCTCCATCCACCCCAATCACCTCCACCTCAAAATAAATCCCAATCCATCGCACTTCATGATACCCTCATTTCCCCATCTACTCACATCAAAGCTTCCATACCTTCCTCCATCACACAATCCCCACAACTCCAAACATGCCAAAAGCTTGTTCCAAAGCATGCTAGCATAGAATCCTCTCCATCTCACGATGTATTTACCTCCACTCCATCTAATCATCCCATCCCCTCCACTTCCTCTCATGATCATATGATTCCTCTATCCAACTCTCTCCCTCCATCGCATGATCATCATCCATCTCATGATCCAATCACCCCTCCCACTCCATCTCATGATACCCTCCCTAGTCAAGATCAAAGTATCCCTCCATCTCCATGTCAAGATCCTAATCCATCTAAAGATCCTAATCTTCCTTCCACATCTCATCCCCCTCAAAATGGACTCACACTTTTTTCTGAAATAATAAGGGTCCTCAAGCTAATGCTCAAGATTTTGGTACATCGTCTATTCCTCTTAAATTAAAATTTCCTTGGTACAAATCAAAATCCCATTATCCCCCCTCATCCACATCCATTTTGGGACCCTATATTCCAAAGCTAAATCCTCCATTCCTTCCATCCATTTTGGGTCCTTACATCCTCCATCCACTATCCCTAAGCAAGATCAAAAAAGGCATACATCATTGAATGCCTCCCAACACTCTCCTTCCATCATCCCACCATCCATTAAATCCTTAAGTCATTCATCCTCACACACCCATCCCATTGCTATTGGAAACAATTTGGATGCCCAATCTAAAAAGCATAAAGCTCAAAATCCACAAAAATCAAAGGATCAACATGTCCCCTCAAAATGACACGCTTAAAAGAAAAATGTGATCCAAAAGAAAGAAAAATCAAAAGGCCACAAAGGCCCCAAAAGAAAAACTCAAAAACTATGTGGATTCCCAAAGAAGCAATGCATCCCAAAGCAAAATCAAAATTGGCATCCAAACTTGTTAATACAAAAGTTCCATCCATTCATAAGTCCTCCAATCCTCCATCTAACACTCCTCCATCTTCAAAATCCATTTTGGGTCCCTATGTCCCAAAATCCACCATCCCAACTCCATCATCCCCTTCTTCTATTTTGGGTCGTCATTTCCCAAAATCCACACTTTATCCCCCATATAATTCAAAACACTCTCCCCCACTACTCCACCACCCTTCAAGGTGTGTGCCAATGTTGATCTTCCACAAATTTTTCAAAACCCCATCCATTATACACTATCCATTTTTTACAATCCCATTCTATTAGTCCAATCCTTTCCAAATCCTTATCTTCCATCCCCTATCCATTTAATCTCCCCAATTATTTGTTAGGATTCCCAAAGATACTGAGAGGGGGGGGGGTGAATCAGTATCTGACCGGTATAAGAATTTTCTTAACTTATAACATGAAAAGCATATTAAAACTATGTACTGTTAAACCAGAAATAATGCAGTAAATAAGAACAACAACCACAACATGAAAAGCACACCATAACATAATATTTTTAACAAGGAAACCCGGTGTGGGAAAAACCTCGGTGGGATTTGTGACCCACAATATTCACTTACTGGCCAATAAGGGAATATTACTATTTTACAATAGGGGCCTGCACATGCAAGAAGGCCAAGTACCTAGAGCTCACTGCTCAATTACAAAAGAAGTCACACTGACTTACAAAATTGGATTATACAAATCCAATGTCTTGTACTGCTTCAGATCAACATCTACTATGCCAGATTTAGTACCAGTTTAAGCTTTGCAATATACATAAACCCTTATCCTAATAATTCACACATTAGGTCTGCTATATTATTTTCATACTTTGCCTTCTAAATGATCTACAATGATCTCATACTTATATGAGTCATATTACAATCCGCCATGTCGGCTTACAAAAGGATTTTACAATTAATTACAAAATAATTACACAAAATTTCTGTCGGCGATGGTGTCGGTAATCTTCTTTTTTGGTGTCGGTGATCTGTGTGCCAGTGTAGAGTCTGTCGATGTCGGTGCCTGTGTCTGCCTACCGATATCACATGATTGTAAGGTTGCCATCAATGAAAATACCTTCAATCACCTACAATTTCTCATTGAAGTGTGCATTTGCCAACAATCTCCCCCTTTGGCATTGATGGCAACACTCATGAGAAAAATCAAAAAGTGTCCAAAATGATGTCCAAAAAGAATTTCTTACCAAAACTGTGTTGTCAAAAATCCATGCTCCCCCTGAGCTGATGATGTCTTGTTCTGATCATGTTTCTCATCTCACTACTCCCCCTTTGACATCAATGACAAAGGTTGTCATTCACTGTTAGTGGAGTGTGGTTCCTGCCTAGATTCTTGTAACCGGTGGGTTACAATCTGGAAAAGATCTGCCAAAACCAAATTTAAACTGTTGCTAAACCTTTTGCTATCTATTAATGTCGCTTGTGTTCTCTAAACTGTACCGGTGAGTATGTGCATTTTCTCTTCCAGTGTCTTGAGTTCGGGAACCAGAGCCTCAGAAATTTCTTTTCTCAAAGAAATGAGGTAATCTAGTTTAGGACCTAGTTTGCATTTTAAGCTCTTTGCCTTATGCTTTATTTTCTCTTTATCCTTTTCGAACTTCTCCATTTTCTCTTCAAGAACTGCAATTTTCTTTTCTATTTCCAAAAATGAATCTGATGTGCCTATTAGATTGTCAGCAATATTGCTAATCTTAGTTTGTGTTTTGTTGATCTCTGAATCTGTCTTGTGTCAAGATGTCGGTTTTGCATGTATCCATGGTTTCTTGAAATCCAAAATTGTTTCTCCTAGTGCCGGTAATAAGGTTTTTTTTTTCTCCTTATTCTTCTTTACTATTTCCTCAAAGAATTTCTCTTTCTTCTTATTCATCCTCTCTTTGAATGTGTCTTCATTTATTTGATCAACTGTCAAATTGTTACCGGTGATGTATTTAGACAATGTGTCTAGCTTACCTAAAGAATCTTTATTATCCACAATGCACTTGGGTGCTAACAATTTTAGAATAGGAATGGTGTCATAAATAGCCTTATAGGCTTGTGCATTACATTGCATGATTTTCTTTATTGAGTCCAATAAGACTTTTGTTACATTTGTAGGCTAGAATTCTACTATAGAAGTACCAGATGTCTATCCAACTATTTTTACAATTTCCATGCTGCCAGTTGTAGTAATAACCTTGCTTTCCTCTTTCTCAGGAGGATCTATTTGGGTATGCATTTCTATTAGCAAAGGTTTAGGCTTTTCAGTTTTTGTCGATGGCACTGTCTCGGTCTGAACCTGTGTCTCAACCTGTTTCTGTTCCAGTTTCTCCATCTGTGTCTCAAAAGGTTTCTCTGAGCTCTCAACTGCCGGTTTTTCTGATGTAGTCTCTATATGCACTTCTGGTTTCTCTGTATTTACCTCTGATTGTTTTTCAGTTTCATTTACCGGTGCTTTAGATGTTTTCTCAATGGTGTCCTCTACCGTTCCTCTGTCTGAGTAGGTTTTTCTGTGTTTATATTTATAGTATCACTAACTCCAATCTCAACATCTATAGTCGGTGACTCAGTAGCCACATCTTTCTTTTTATCCTCAGTGGTCTCTTTGTCAACCACAACATTTACCTCTTGTGTATCTATATTCATAGTGTACAAAATTTTGGACTCAGGATTTGTATCCTCTTGAGGAGTCTTCATACTCTCTATAGCCAGTTGATTTTTAGTAGTTTCTACCGATGGAGTATCAGAAGGAGGTGGGGGTAAGTTATCAGTTATCTTAAGGCTTGGAGGTCCACCTACCTTACCTTTCCCCTTATCCTTGTCCTTTTGGTATACCTTGATGGTCTTAGGTCTTAGTAGCTCTTCTTGTTTCTCCTTTTCAACAAAGAATATGCCCCACTGGTTTGCAGTTTCTTCTGTTATCTCATTCACTCTCCCTACCATCAGTGCTACATGCCGGTGAGCGGATGAAAATACAGTCTGGTTGGCCTCACTGATTAATTGATCAATTTATTCCGGTGAGTTCACTGGGTGAACTGCAAGTAATTTCTCAATTTTTATTTTCTTATCCAGCTCAATAATAGCTACCCTTCTAGCTTCAAGTCTTCTTTTTCTTCTTAGGAGTCAACTTCTTTACTGGAGGCCTCACTTCCTATTGCTTTTGTCTTGTTCTCCTGGGTGTAGGTGAGGGTGCCAGTGAGGGTTTTCTTTTCCTTTCCACCCTTTTGAATACAACCAATATATCACTCTCAGAAGAAGTTCCAACTACTGAAAGATGAGCTTCTGGTTGAAGTCCTTCCAGCTCACTTTCTTTGATACTATTTTGTTTCAAAACATCTTCCTTAATTGCCTTTGTCTATCGGGTTCCCTTCTTCACAATTTGTTCAACTTTCTTAACCCTTTTCCTTGACTGAATTCCACTTTCAATTGTTTCTGCATTTCCAAAGACTTTCTCAATGGGTTCCTTTGGTGCTTCAAGAAGGGCTTTTGCATAAGTTTCTATGATGTTATCATCTGTTTCATAACCCATTTCAGTTACCCAGATAGTCCTAGGGACAACTGCCTCCATCCAGATTTCATCTTTCTTAATTACAAACATATTTCCTTTTGATATTTATCCACAATTGCCTATGATAGTCTTGTTCTAGTCTTCATTCGAGCTTTTAGTGCCTGAAAATGTTCATTTATGTTTTTCTCCCTGTTATCTCCCATGTTGCTTAGTGTATCCAAAAGTTGCTTTCCTACCAGTATGTCAAAACCAAAATCTCTCCTACCAATACCGGGTACTTGCTTAGTAATATATAGCATTAAACATACAAGTAAATTTCCAAATTTACAGGTTCTTTTCTTATCTCCCTTTATCTTCTTCAGATTGTCTATTAATTCATCTTTGAGCCATTCACACACATCTATTCTAGCATTGTTGTTAACCATACCATATGCACTTTTGATACATAGGCTAGATACTAAGTTTAACCTATTTGCATGTGTAGCCTTGTATCCTAAAATCATACTAACAAATCTGCCATTGATATCCTTCACATCATTTACCCTTAGAGACCTTTTGTCAAATGTTGCGCCAGTTAGGTCCATTACTATCTCATTAGAGACCTTTTTAGTTCTGTCAAGCCTGCTACTGGTGGAAGGTAACCCTGTTACTGCCTTTACTACTTCTTTGGTGATCTTATGGATTGAATCCAACCAAAAGAATTCCCCATGAACTCTTCTTAGCACAATCCTTATAATATCCTTGGGAAAATCCGGGACACTAAGGATTTCAGTAAAACCTAGGGTTTCCACTATCTTATGTTCCGGTTTGATATTTCTAGATTCATCACACAAAATAGTCTTATACATGTTCTTGATTTCATCATCTCCTAATTCCTCTATATGACAATGTATGTATATCCTAGGGTCTTCTGCATATACTACTCCCTTAGGAATTTGAGAAAATGCACCTATGGTATCATCTTTCTTTGCAATTTCGGGAACAAGCTTGAATATGGGTCTAGAGTGCTTGATTACTTCAATCATAGTAGGGTTTGCAATAAATTCAGGAGTGGATGAGGAAGCCATAGTTATAAATACCTCAATCTGCCTTTAGGATGAGTGCTTGGATGAACTACTTCACTTCTTTGCTAAGGGCACCTTCGCTCGGGAATATTCACGCTCTCAGAGATTTGAATGCTTAGTGAATGAAAAAAGAGCCAAAACACTTGCTTTATAATGTTATTTTCTCCAATTACCACATTTAATGCTTGTCGGTTAAGTCACAACTTAACTCATCTGTCGGTAAAGAAGTAATTTCAACTTCTCACCATCAATCGAGGGTATATTAGCATGTTTTTCAGTTTTTTGCTAAACCCCCAAAGGATTTTCCTTCAGTTAGATGAAGAGTCTCCTGCCGATGGAGTTTTACTCTATTCTATCAGTGGAGGAGTATTCCCATCAACATTATGATCTGACTTTCTAATCCATTGTTTTGAGAATTCTTGCTTTACCTCTTCAACTATTTCTTTACCTTTCAAGTTGGGTCCTTTGTTATTTGCCGGTGAAGTCTTGCTTCTACAAAATTTTGCAATATGTCCAATTTTGTCACAAGCATAACAAGTCACATTATTTTTCTGAATAACTTTCCCATATCCTATGTCAGTATGTGTTCTACATTGATTACATAAGTGTCCAAATCTTCCACAAACATAACATCTCACATTCATTCTGCAGTTTTATGAATTATGACCATTTTTGTTGCATTTAGAACATTGAAAAGTGGGTGTATTAGTGTTCTGATAATTTCTCGATCTACACTGATTTTCTCTATGACCATACTTTTTATAGTTAAAGCATTTCCCATTGAATTTGTAAGCATTAGGTTGTCTTACCGGTTTACTATGATCATGATTGTTTGCAGTACCGAAGCTTTCACCAATTTCAAAGCCAAGGCCATTTGTATCACCATTAGGTTTCTAATTTTTCAGCATGTCATCAAGTTCCTATGAACTTTTCTTGAATTTCTCCTTGTGTTGATTTTTAGTAGCCAATTCATTCTCCAACATTTGTTTCTATCTCATGAGTTCAGTTCTTTCATTTTGTGTATGCATCAAATCTGTCTTCAACATATCATTTTCATGACTGAGTCTTGTGTTTTCATTTCCAACATCATTTAGTCTTCTAGCCAAATCATCTTCATTCTTCTTTCTATCTTCAATTTCTTTACAAAATCTCGTAGTCATATCTTGCATCTCATTCTTCATTGTACAGTTACCTTGTCTCAGTTGGTTCACCAGATCATTAAGAGTTTCCTTTTCATCTTCATCATTCTGCATCTTTTCACAAAGTTCTCTTCTTTTATTCCTTGCTATAGTGAAATTTTCTTGAAGTCCTCGAATGATATCCTATGTAGCCTTCAGATCATCCTCAAGTTTGATATTCTTTACTTCTTCTGCATCATAGTCTGAAAGAGTTGTTTCCAATTACTTTCTCAAGTTTTCCATCTCTATCGGTGTCAAGATCTTCCTCAAGTTGTTAGGCTTTTGAAAGTAGAGGACCATGCTCTGATACCAATTGTTAGGATTCCCAAAGATACTGAGAGGGGGAGGGGTGAATCAGTATCTGACCAGTATAAGAATTTTCTTAACTTATAACATGAAAAGCATATTAAAAATGTGTACTAGTAAACAAGAAATAATGCAGTAAATAAGAACAACAACCACAACATGAAAAGCACACCATAACACAATATTTTTAACGAGGAAACCCGGTGTGCGAAAAACCTGGATGGGATTTGTGACCCATAATATTCGCTTACTCACCATTAAGGTAATATTATTGTTTTACAATAGCAAGGTATAAATGGTTATTCTTTGTGTTTTATGTGTTTGAATGCTTCATTTGAATACTAACCATCTGATCTTCCCTTGCTACGTTTTCCCCTCTTCACTAATCATACCACATTACCTAACATGGATATCTATAGAAACACTCAAAATGTTGAGAACCTGGATAATACAAACAACAATGATACACACAATGACAATGTGGACAACATTTCAGTATGTTCAACAGAAGTGGAAGAATCTATTATGGATCCCCATTTTAATAGATTGGTGGAGGAAATCATGAGAAGAGATAGACAATATTTCTTACAAGTGATGGCACAAAGTGGAACTAAGATACCTCATGATTTTGATATGTCTCAAATTGTGGAAAATCAACCTATGCAAGAAACTCAACTCAACATGGATCAAAGGAGACCTAATAGTGGAGGTACTAGAGGACCACATTTCATGCCTGAGTCACCATCATCTTTGTTTCAAAAACCTAAGGTCCCAAATACACATGGTCAAGCTTATGATACTCATGAAAGAGCATCTCATGAATAACTCCATCTATGCAGAACATTATGGAAGTCTTATGCAGATAAATACACTCAATTTCATACCAATGCTAAGGACCAACCTCCAAAACAATTGAATATCCAGAGGCATGCTCAAAATTTGGACACAAGAAAACCCCGTGTCAAATTTGGGGGCACTACATAAGAACAAACTCATGGCATACCTGTAGAATATGATATGCATGGACAAAGAAGATATTCCATTCCGCGTTATGACTCTGTACTAGGTGGTTCCTATACGTAGTATCATTATAGACCTCCTCCATATGAACATGTTTATGATCAATACCATCCATATATGTAGTATCTTCCTCCTCCACCTGATGGCTCGGTCATGGGATATTGTCCAAGACGTCGATCTCCACCAAAGAACAATTTGGAACAAAAAATAAAGGAATTACAAAATAAAATGGAGGACATTAATACACCAAAGCCAGCTTACACAATGAGAGACATATGTCCCTATCCATTTGATAAAAGCATTCCAATGCCTTCATTTCCTACACATTTCGTAACACCAAAGTTTGATAAGTATAGAGGCAAAGGAGACCCTAAGGCACATATAAGACAGTTTTTCACAGCTTGCATTGAGGTAGCAGCAAAAGAAACATACTTGATGTGATTGTTCCCACAAAGCTTAGGTGATCAAGCTATGGAATGGTTCTCCCAACTTCCACCTAGAATTAAGTCATGGGGTGATCTAGCATAAGCTTTTATCCAACATTTCTCATACAACATAGAAACAGACATATCAATTACCACTTTGTGCAACACCAAACAAAAAGATGGGGAGTCATTTTCATCATTCCTACAAAGATGGAGGAATTTAGCCAGCAGATGCTCTTGTGAAATTCCACAAAAAACAAATTGTAGAGATGTTCACCGAAAATGTCAACAAAGAAATTCGTTATGACTTAAGAAAAGCTTGTTTGTCCACTTTTAAGGACATCATTGAGAAAGGCTTAGCAACAAAGAAGGTCCTAATTGAGAAAGGAGTCATTAAGATATTCAAAGAAAACAAAGAGGACTTTAAAGGAAAAGACAAGCCACAATTTTGGAACAAGAGAAAAAACACAGTAAATGATGGCATTGTCGATGCTAACACAGTGAGACCCAAAATCATTCTTTCTAGATCAAGTTCCACAAACAACCAAGTGAATACTCAAACAACTTCAAAACCACAAAGGAAATACACCCCATTGGGAGAACCACTTGAATCAACTTTCAAGAAGCTAGTGGCAAACAAGATAATAAAAATTCCAGACAATCCTCCATATGAGCCAAAAGTCAAACCAAATTGGTGGAATGACGATGAGTATTGCGAATATCACAAGAGAAAAGGACATAAAATAGGAAATTGCCATCACTTGAAGAACATTATACAAGATCTAATTGATAGAGGCGACATTGAGTCGAGGGACATACATCCAATCCAGAACATGAGAGGTTTAAGGAACCATTCCCTAAACATGAAAAGGAAAAAGCCAAAGCCATAGATGAGCAAGCCAACTATACCAAAGCATCCTATAACTATGATTCAACTCTTAATTACATATCGATGGACAATTATGTCTCTACCATTATCATAAAGGGCAAAACGCCTGAAAATTCTACCCAAAGACCCAAAGTTGTCCTAAAAGGCATTGGACCTTCTCCTGAATCTACCTCCAAATGTAATGTCACAACTCATCGAGGTAAAGTCACCCTTCAAGGTGCTCCAGCTAAAACCACTGCTTCCTCAGCAACCAAACTTGAGTATGACCTAGTAGAATAGTTAGGGAGGACACCAACACTTATCTCCATCCTTGAGCTTTTACACATATCCCCCACACATAAAGCCATCCTTGATAAAACTTTGAGAGAAAATTATGTCCCCACTGATTTGAACGTGGACTAGTTTCAAGCCATGGTGGGATACCTTTCCTTTCCACATTCCCTTACATTCAATGAAGCCGACGACGCATCTATAAGTCGACCTCATAATGCACCTTTACACATTGAATCCTTCCTACACAAACATCGAATAAAACGAGTCCTAGTAGATGGAGGCGTTGGTCTCAATATATGTACTTTGAACACAATAATACAATTAGGATATTCAGATAAAGCTATGAATGCTACAAACAAAATTACCATCAAGGCATATGATGATGAAGAGCATTCATCCAAAGGCACAGTCACTTTACCTCTCAGATTAGGTCCGGTTACAAAGGATGTGGTTTGTCAAGTCCTAGACCTTGATCTCACATACAACATATTGCTAGCACGTCCATGGATTCATGAAATGAGAGTAGTCCCATCTACATACCATCAATGCATTAATTTTCCTCACAATGGAGTTGAAGTAATAGTTAATGGTGATCCTAATTCATTTATATACTGCAATAATTTGAGGCCAAAATTTGAGACAATCATTCCCATTAATAGAGAAGCTATCCCATCTTCTGCATATATTGACCCTGAATCATTGAAACCTTCAACATCAAAGAAAGGTGATCTTAAAGGGAAATATCAGGACAAAGGCATGGGTGAATACACTTTAAATCAAATCATGTGCTTACGGCAAGTTATGATTTCACCAAAAGAATATGGACAACCACGTCCTTCTAAACGGGTATCTATCATTACGCTAAAGTGGGGTGAAATGGAAGAAGACTTATACAAAATGCTTTACAAAGACCCTGAAGATGATACACAAGATCACATCAAGATACCATGTAAAAAGTATGGCATGATTAATACTAAGAGGGGGCGGTGAATTAGTATACCAAAAAATACTGAACTTAAACACTTAAACAGTTTAGCAGTAAACCGGTATAACAGTTTTACTAACAAACCAGTTAACACAAATGCAAACCAAACAACAAATAAGGCATTCACCCACAGAAGCACAATCGCCATAACACAAGAGATTTTGATGTGGAAACCCAAATGGGAAAAACCACGGTGAGCTGAAACTCACAAGTAACTATCTGCAAAATAGTAACCAGACCGGTTAAGGTCATACAATGTTCTTCACCAGAACAGATCCTGTTAGGAATCTCAATCTTTGTTAGGAGATAAGTCCGATTAAAGACTACCTTGTGAGAGGATTTCAGATCCACAGTTGTGAACCACCTTGTTGGAGGATTTACAAAGGCTTTGCCAGGCCTACCCGGTTAAGGGTTTCAAACTTGCTCAAGATGTGAGTTATCAACAAGTGAGTGATCTAAATACTAGCACAGTATGCTTGGTTAGATCCTTGATAGCTCATTGTTAACGCATTTCAACATTACTTCAGTCTTCAAAATCTCCACACTCGATTTCTTCACACTGACCTAATCTTCTTCTGTGATCGCACATACAAAACCTCATCAACCACCTAAAACCCCAACAACCTCTAAAACCCTAGACATGATGTCCTTATAAAGGAATCTGATTTCATGTCGGTCCAATAGGATTACATTGCAAGTTCCTAGGTTCAGTGCATCTGGACACATTTGGTAATACGACACAGAATCACTGCTAAAGTGTCGGTGGATGATAACTCATCACAAAAATAATACCCGTTGGTAACTCATCACAGAGTAATATCGGTTCATACATTTTCCTATTACCAGTTCACATATTTTACCGATTACCAATTCACACATTTTATCAATTACCGGTTTGTCAAAATGAAGACTGGGAAAAATTATAACAACCGCTTTGGGATCCTTGAACCGTTTGGGTCTTCGTACCACTTGAGATCAGTAAACACTTTCTACAAAACATCGATAGTCTAAAGACTATAATACATAATACCGGTTGGAACAAGCACTAGTTGAGCATAACTCATACATACAAAAAGTGATCTCAAAGCAATTGTGTGTCCATCAATGACAATCACAACATCATCATCAAAAATGCCAACAATCTCCCCCTTTGGCATTGATGGCAACACTTAGGAAAATGTTTGACATCTAAGTGTTTTACAACCAAAAATATGCCATAATCAAAATTACTCCCCCTAAGCATATACGCTATCCCTTTTGCAGAAAATACAATGTATACTACTCCCTTACAGAGATAAACATGAAAGTATACATAACATGCATCAAAATTTTAAATACATAATACTACTCCCCCTTTGCCAAAAATGACAAAGTATTGCAGAATAACCCCTGTTTCTCATTATCATTAATATAATAAATGTTTATGATAATAATGAGTGAAACTTATCAAAAATCGATTTAAAATCCTGCATAAATGTCTTCATGGATAAGGACCATGACTCAAGCAATTAGGTAGCAACCTCACTTTCCATTTTCATCTGGGATACCTGTTCCTCCATGGCGTCCAAGGCACTCATCTCTTGAGTGACCATTAAGGCATCCAAATTGAGATAGCACTTCTGAAGTGTATGCAGTCGTGGTAGTAGAACCAGTTGAAGTTCCTGCAAATCTCTGGTCCGGTTGCTGATCTCCAACTCTATTCTGGCAGTCTGGAGTTGAAACCGGTGAAAAATTTTCCCATATGTGGTGAAGGAATCATAGGGCACCGGTAAATATAGACATTTCCTCTTACAAACCTTTGACACATTGTTAAAGAACTATCAAGAATATTAGGAGAAAAGTGCTAAGTGATTTAATAGATCATTTGGATAATTTTAATGACAATGAAAAGGAGGAAGTTGAATAAGAAGTTATCCAATATTTATGTATTAATGACCGGTCGCCATCAAAAATTAGATCTGTGACACCGGATTCTTTATATAATTCTTTAGATAACAAATGGCACATTGCCATAGGAGACGATTCCTTGCCCTATTTTAAATCAGTTTTTGATAAGTTTCACTCATTATTGTCATAAACATTTATTATATTAATGATAATGAGAAATAGGGGTTATTCTGCAATACTTTGTCATTGTTGGCAAAGGGGGAGTAGTATTATGTATTTAAAATTTTGATGCATGTTATGTATACTTTCATGTTTATCTCTATAAGGGAGTATTATACATTGTATTTTCTATAAAAGGGATAGCGTATATGCTTAGGGGAAGTAATTTTGATTATGGCATATTTTTTGTTGTAAAACACTTAGATTTCAAAAAATTTCCTAAGTGTTTCCATCAATGCCAAAGGGGGAGATTGTTGTCATTTTTGATGATGTTGTTGTGATTGTCATTGATGGACACACACTTTCTTTGAGATCACTTTTTGTATGTATGAGTTATGCTCAACCGGTACTTGTTCCAACTGGTATTATGTATTATAGTCTTTAGACTATCGGTGTTTTGCAGAAAGTGTTTACCGATCTCAAGCGGTATGAAGACCCAAGTGGTTCGAGGATCCCAAAGCGGTACGAAGGAACAAAGCAGTTGTTATCATAACTCATACATACAAAAAGTGATCTCAAAGCAAGTGTGTGTCCATCAATGACAATCACAACAACATCATCAAAAATGGCAACATGGCAAAGGATTCAAGATCCTACAAAAGTTTGGGTACGATGGTAAAATTCCCTTAGACTTTATAAAATAAAGTATCACTCAACCTTTGCAATCGGAATTGACATTTAAAAATCACTGCTCAAAAGGGCTTGGTTTCATATCTTCCAGGGTAAACACTCAAAAATCAGAAGAAGCATTGCAAATCATGATTTCCAATGATCAACAAGAGAACCGATATTCCACAGACTCAAATGAATGGGAATGGGGTTCGGACAAATCCTCCAGTGATTATGAACTCACTGAGACATTCCAAGAACCAAGTGAACCCACAAAAGAAGAGGAATTTCATAGAAAATTCAGAGTTGGTCAAGAAACAACCCCTGAGGATCCCACATAGTCTTTGTTTTTAGGTTCTAGATTGAAATCACGAAGAATGAGGACACCCATTCCAGAATGCGCTTTTAGTGATGACAATTTGGACTCATTCACGATCGAGAAAGATGAGGAGAGTGCCAACGATGACCTTGACAAATACCTTGACATACTTGAATATAAATGTATCTTCACCCTTACTCCCACTAAATTTGAAAATATTGAAGGCCTTCCCCTTGTTCACAATCAACTCATTGATTGGGACCATGAAGGACCTGTACAATTCGACACGTTCCAAAATGATGAGGCCTTCATCGACTATTTAGGCATACAAGATGATCTTCTGCTTGTGGACCATAAGGAGGGATACACTATCAAACTCAACAGTGTGGTATATTTTGGTGAGGGTGTTGGGCCTTCTAGTCGCAAAAATGTAATAATAAAAACAAATCATGATTTTAACGGTGAAAACCATATTGTGGCACTGTCTGACCCCAAAAAAGTAAAAAGAAAGGACATATCTCAAGGTGAAAACCTCTCGGAGGCACCTGAAGATGGAAGGCTTGACATTCTCCCAACATCATATGAAGAAAAATCATCCATGTTAGTAGAAGAGACCATCAAAACAAACATCGGTACAGAAGAGATTCCACATAACATATTCTTGGCATAATCTCCGACAGAGAGAGAAAGAACGAAGTTCATAAGTTTCTTCATAGAGCAACAAATAAATTTCTCATGGTCATATGCCGATATGTTCGAATTTAGTAATGCATCATTTGACAATTAAACCAGGAGCAAAGCCAATGAAACAAAAATTAAGAAAGATGCATTCACAAGTGGCATTATTAGTAAGCTTGAAAAATTGTTGGATGTCGGATTCATACGACCAATTGATTATCCTAAATGGATCTCCCACTTAGTACCAGTTAGTAAGCCAGATCCCAGCATCAGAATATGTACAGATTTCAGAGACATCAACAAAGCTTGTCCTAAGGATGACTTTCCATTGCCAAACATCGACCTGATCGTAGATCTCATAGTAGGCCATGCAATGTTATCTTTAATGTATGGATTCTCTGGCTATAATCAAATAAAAATTGCATCCGAGGATCAGCACAAAACAACATTTACTTGTCCCTGAGGACCTTTGGGCTAAAGAATGCAGGTGCTACATACCAACGAGCCATGACTACTATCTTTCATGATCTTATGCACGTAACTATAGAAGATTATGTTGATGACCTCTTGGGAATATCATTAGACAGAGACACGCATTTGGACATCCTCTCAGTCATTTTTGATCGGTCAAAAAAATACAAAGTGAGACTAAATCCTAAGAAATGTGTCTTTGGAGTAACCTCTGGGAAGCTCCTTGGATACATTGTTTCAAAAAGAGGAATTGAAGCCGATCCAGTAAAATTCAAAGTGATATTAGAAATGCCACCTCCAAGAAATATCAGTCAACTTTGATCTTTACAAGGAAGACTCCAGTCCATACAAAGATTCATAGCACAACTTGCAGATAAAGGTCATCCTTTTCAGCGCTTGCTACACAAAAACATCAAATTCAAATGGGATGATAACTGTCAATAGGCTTTTCAGATACTCAAAGATTATCTTCTGAATCCACCAGTCTTGATGCCACCAGTCCCAGAACAACCCTTGTTACTCTACATATCAGCTACACCAATAGCACTGGGGGCACTCTTAGTGCAACATGATGCTGAAGGAAAAGAAAAGGCAATATATTACATGTCATACTTTGGTCGATTATGAACTAAAATACACACCAATTGAGCATGTGTGTCTTGTTGTGGTTTTTGCTTTGCAGAAATTACGACATTACATGCTAACTCATAAAACTAAGTTGGTCGCAAGGATCGATCCATTGAAGTATCTTCTCAATAAGGTGGCGCTTACTGGAAGACTAGCCAAATGGGTGATGATCTTGAGTGAATTCAACATTGAATATGTGGACAGAAAAGCAATAAAGGGACAAGCTATCGCAGATCAGTTAGCAGATACACCCATGATAGATGATGCTCCTCTAATTTCAGAATTTCCAGATGAATCCATCTTAGCGGTATCACACACGAAGCCTTGGCAACTGTACTTTGACGGCTCGTACATGCGGCATGGTGCAAGAGTTGGCATCCTCTTTATCACACCTCAAGGAGATTCCATTCCCAAATCATACTGATTGTCATTTCCTTGCACTAATAACATAGAAGAATATGAGGCATTAACAACTGGATTACAGATTGCAATTCAGTGGAAGATTCAAGAACTTCATGTTTTTGGGGACTCTCAACTTGTAATTCGTCAAGCAACCAATGACTACCAAACAAAGGATGAAAAATTAATGCCTTACAATAAAATGGTAGATGACTTCAAGCAATATTTCATAAAGATAACCTTTGAGCAAATACCAAGAGAGCATAATCGAGCCAGAGATGCCATGACTACTATTGCCTCACTGATTGATCTACCATGGAATGAAGCCCGCTATGAGTTCTTGGTGGATAACCTTTTGGTTCCCTCGTATGAGATCACTCCTATTGAGATTATATGTGTCGTTGGTCTTGATTCGCAGTTATACAGTTCCATTTTCACATACCTTCATAGAAACACCCTTCCTCCTGACTTATCCAACAACCATCATCGTACTTTCATTCGCCAATCTTCCTGATATGTCATTTTAGCTGATATCCTATACCATCGAGGTCTAGATGACACTCTTCTTAGACGTTTAGAAGGAGATGAAGCTCAGATTCCATTATGCAAAGTTCATGAAGGTATATATGGTCCACATTCTAGTGGTCCTACCTTAGCCAAGAAACTCATTAGGACTGGATATTACTGGCCCAGTATGGAAAAAGATTCATATCAGTTTGTGAAGAAATGTAAGCAATGTTAAATTCATGGAGACCTTATTCATGTGCCAACACAAAACTTCGACCGATTGTGACTCCTTGGCCCTTTTATTAGTGGGGACTCGATCTCATAGGCAAGATTCACCCTCCTTCTTCCAATGGCCACAAATTCATTATCACTGCCAGAGAGTATTTCACAAAGTGGATTAAAGCCATGCCTCTTACACAAGTCATTGGAATACAGATTGCTACATTCATTCTTAACTATATCATTTGTCGGTATGATATTCCTCTTTCCATCATCATCGATAACGGACATCCCTTCAAAAACTAGGATGTTCGTGAACTTTGTGATCACTTCCATATTACCCATCGCTTCTCCACTCCCTATTACCCCCAAGGTAATGGTCAAGCTGAGGCATCTAATAAAACCATTCTTAAAATCCTCAAAAAGACAGTCGATGACGCTGGCTAAAATTGGCATATCCAACTTAATCCCACACTTTGGGCTTATCGCACACCTACAGGAGCCACACCTTATTCACTTGTCTATGGCGTTGAAGCTATCCTGCCTATTGAGGTCGAGTTTCCATCTTTATGAATCTCTTTTCACAACATTATCAGTGATCAAGACTACCAGGTCTCTCACTTACAAGAGCTAGAACTATTGGATTAACGAAGACAAACTGCTTTTAATCATCTCAAGGCTTATCAACAACAAAAAGACGCAGTTACAATCACAAGGTAAAGCCTCACACATTTGAGGTGGGTGACCTGGTTCTCAAGGAAAATCCTAAAAATCAGCAAGACATAGAGAAGAAGGGAAAGTTCGAACCAAATTGGCTTGGTCCTTACATCATTACAACAGTCTATGGATTAGGTGCATATCAGCTCTCAACACCAGAGGGAGTACCTTTGGAGGATCCTATCAATAACAGGTACCTCTGCAAGTTTTACACATAGCTCTTAAATCATATCCTAATTCAAAAAATAAAATAAAAATAAAAAAAATAAAAAATACAAAAAAATAAAAAATATCAAAAATACAAAAAAAATTAAAAAATATCAAAAATACAAAAAAATCAAAAAAATATCAAAGATAAAAAATCGTTACTTGGTGAAAACCTGGCAAACAGGCGCCTTGTGACACAATTTTGTTTTGAAAAAATCGAAAAAAAGTCGAGAAATAAATTCGTCCAATGGTGAAAACCACTTCGGTGGCACCCTAGGCAAGTACCATGGTGAAAACCAGGTCACCGGCACCATACGTAGAGACATTACTCCTCCCGCCTTCAGGATTCAATCTCATCCTTTCACTTTGCACACACTCACAGCCTATCCATACATAATAACCTTACCCATCCCATCATGGCTTGTTATTGATCTACCTAAGATTGGTTAGCCATTCATAATAATCCCTCCATAATAAATCAACTCCTATATGTGGCTAAGGCAAATCCTAAGTCTAGTGATGGGTGTGGAACTAAGAGAATCACACATTCTGAGGAGTACAGTTTCTTCCAGTTTTCTTCAGTCTATCTGTGCACAATCCACAATAAAGCAACACTTGTATCGCCGATCCGCAATAAAAGTTTCATCTTCTCCACCATAAAGTATCAGTTTCATTGATTTAGACAGTTTCAGATGAGACACAGCAGCAATGGGCTTCAACAAATCAAATCTTTCAACAGACTCAGACAACATTATGGTTCAGTGCTATCTGTCTTTTTGTGAATGAAAACATTGTGACCACAATCAAAAAGACTTATACAAGTGACAAGAGACACTAAACTTGAGGACTACAGTGGATGTTGGTGTCGAGTCTTGGTTTTCTTTTTGATTTTATCTTTTGGTGACATGTCTTTTAGCTTTTCCGGGATGTCTTTGACTAGAGATTTTATCTCTAGGATGTCTTTGATTAGAAAGGGGAGGATGGGGTATCGTCACCTATTTTTTCTTTGTTGTCTGTGGATTGTCTCTTAGTAATACTATGACTTGTCCAAGGATATGAGGACACTGTGAGTCTAGTATGAACTGGGGCATTCCTCGTTTGCGAGTGTCTGATCTCCATGCAAATAGGTACAATGACTTTCTGAGTCAAACATATACCTCGATTGTCATAACCTATTTGCCATAATAAAGCTCAATTATGATAATAGCACAAGAATCTCTTTCACTTCCATATCTTCTATCTTCCATCCCACTTTCTTGATTGACCTCCATCGCCCTTCTTGACTCCGTGTAGCCTACTATCACATGATTGAGTATAATGACACGCCAAAAATATTTTGCACTTCATGTAGTTTATACTTACATTAACACATATTAGCATTTCATACATATAGATATCACAATTACATCACATCTTGCACACACCACTGATTAGTATATCATATACATCATGCATCTCATCCTATATATTATCATATTCATCTGCGTTTCATACATTTACATTCACATTTACATAACATATAAAAACATAAAAGAACAAAAATATTACATTCCATCATGTACATATTTGCATCCATATCATAAATTACATCATATAGAAACATGCATCACATAGAAGCGATATCACATAGGTACACATGCATATAGCTGCAGCAAGGATCGATCATCTCATATATATATATATATATATAGATATATATATATATATATATATATATCTCAAAATCATTAGTGTCATGATACAATGATGTCACAATAATATGGCTAGAGAATTACCCAAAGGTGTTTACATCATCATACAAACATGGTACAAACACATATACATAGGGAGCCCTCTAAGGCTATGATGAACTCCCTCCCTCAGAGCCAACCAACCTCGACGGAGTCTGAGCACTGGAAGTCCCCACCCCAGAATCATCTCTCCTACCCCCTCTATCTGGTGGTGTTGGAGGACCCATGGCCCCACCACTAGACGCCTGTCTCCTATCTCTCCCTCCAGTGGTCGTCATAGTCCGTGATGGTCTCCGAAAGCTCCTAGCCCGCTGATTAGGTGGCACAACTCCATAATACAGGTCTCTCTAGTAGGCTATCTCCTCCCCTCCTCGTAGAACATAGGCATATCCAGCCCCAGTGTCCTCTGCTACTCATCTCCCTGCCCTTAGTGCCTCCTTAGCCTCCATGTAGCGTTGAATATCCTGATCCCTCTCTTGCTCAGTGTCCCGCAGTTGTCTCCTAAGCCTAGCCCCATCCCTCTCTAGATCTTGAATCTCATCTCCTTGTTCCTGGCAGATCTCTCTCAAGGATAGTAGCTCATCCTCCATCTCTCCTCCGAGCTACCCTCCTCTTTGCTACTGCACCTCGCTCTATCCTATCCTAGGGCCTATGATTGAGAGTATCCTCTTGAGTAGTTTCCTAATTGGAAATGTATGTTCTATCACAAAATTGTTAGTCCTAGCCTTATCTACTATCTTGGTCTTCCCTAGAGGACCTACTTGAATGTATCCTCTCAGAAGCTTATCCAATCAACAATGTATGTTTATCACAGAACTGTCGATTCGACCTTGAAGACATAAACATGCATTCATGACACAAACACACTTACATACTTCATAGACGTTTTTGCATTTCACAGATGTGCCTGGATTACATAGACATGCCTCTATTTTGCACAGATGCGCCTGCCCTGCATAAATGTGCCTGCACTTCGCAAACGTGCTCGCATTGGACATAGACGCTTTTAAAATCATAGACGTGCTTAGACCTTTCACAGACGCGCCTAACCTACTCAGACGCGCCTGGCACCAACGCAGACACGCCTTCCCGTCTTTTGACCTGCTTGACATTTTTGCAACATACCTAATGCACATTTATTACCCTACCTAGCATGCATTTATGACAACAATTAATGCACCAAGGTACAAGGAGGTTTTGTGGTACTCATTGGCTCTCCTGCATCTGTTGGCCTCTGATATCGGCGAACGCAATCGAATCTATGCATAAATGCCATCGCTACTAACTGCTCTCTTCTTTCTCTGCACTTTGATCTCTTAGGTGTGTGGATGACAATGAGGATATTTTCCCTCGTAGTCTATCTTATAGACTACCCTAGGCCTAGTCTCCCAAGTCAGTCTTCTTTAACTCGTGACTCTGTCACCCTATCCTATCTTGTCAGTCATTTCTAGCCTTTCTTTCTTATCAAAAGATTGTTTGCGATCTTTTCAGACATTTTCATCCAATCTCTCGAGGGGGCATATCATTCTCGTCTTGGGGCAACTTTTTATCAATTTATCTTATCTTCTTTGAAATAATGCGACAAGCTATATTGTCTCAAAGAGGGGCAAAATGTAGACACCTAAAATTGTCCTATCTAATTAAATAAATATTTTTATTTATTTAATTATTTCAAGCCTAATTCTTCTATTAATTAAATAATTATTTATTTATTTAATTAATTCATTAATCTTCTTCTAAGCCTTTCCTCATTTAAATAAATACTTTTATTTATTTAAATTATTTTTTTCCTAAATTAAATAAATATTTTATCTATTTAATTGATCACACTTCCTCTATTAATTAAATAAATATTTATTTAATTAATTAATTCATTAGCCTTTTCTACCCATGACACAAGTCATTCATCTCTTAATTCCTACACTACCTACCCTCTTATTATTTTATTATTTCCTCTACCTACCCTTTAATCTTAGCAGACCATTTATCTTTACACCTCTTAATCTTATCCCTCCATTTCTTATAGTGTCTTATATATAAGAGGATGCTTCTTTCAATATCAACCCTAAGCTCCGAAGCACTCCCAACCATTCAAGCATTCAAACTTTCATATGCGATCTAGTTATCAACCACATTTTCGTTCTTTGTTGAGCTCTTGTGCACACATAAAATCTAAGAGCAAATATATCAAGCAAGATCAATGGTGATAGAAAGAATGAAGATTTAAACCCTATTGGACATGTGATGGTATAATCTTTGTGATTTCATTGATTTGCATTGTCTTAGGTAGTCTTCATATGTTATGGTGGATCTTTGTTGTTGTTAGGCTAGGGTTTTGTGGTTGAACTCATTTAGTCTTTCAATATTGTTGTTTCCACTTTTACCATAAACAGTTGTTAATAAATATTTTTGCAATTTTCAACGAATAGTTAAAAACATACTTGTACATTTCTTTTGTGTCTATCTTCTCTAAGATTCCATGGATGAACAATGTTGTCAAAATATTTTTCTATACTTTTTCATTGTTCATCAATTGACCAATCAATGTTATCCATGTTTGGCGATCCATGTATCCATAGAAATCTATGTACATGTACAGATCCTTTGAGTTGCCATTCATATCGACATCAATAATCTTTAACTTGTGATCCTTTCTCAAGTATCTCTTAAATTCTAAAATTTGAGTTTCTTAGCTGCATGTATTGGGCAACAATATGTGGATAATCAATCACATTTTTTTTTTCCACAATTGAGCTTGACGTGGATTAGATGGTTGTGTACCTAGAATCAGTGCATGTAAGTTTGGCCAATACAAATTAGCTCCATTTTAAGTGAAAAATATAGTTGGTGTTCCAATCTGATGTAGCATGTTTGTGAGTTCAGGTCGACATTTTGTTCGATAAGATCTTCTGGGTAAAAGCACAATGTTGTGTCACACTTTTATAAAGGAACCGACCAATATAACTAAAACTATTTAACTTCGACCGCAGAAAAGTGACATTTCTAAATTGAATTTTGAAATGATGTAAACAGGCCAAATGTAAAAATATTAATGAAATTTATGTTTGTTATTTTTAAAACTTTTTAGGAAAAAAATTGATATTTTTTTTCTAATTTCAAAGACAGATTTTTCATTACTGAAAAAATGTTGAAAATCAGGGGTTCTAGTCGGTGCCACACAAGAAAATGAAAAAGGACTTTTTTTTTTTGATTTTTTTGTATAGAACATATATATGCAGTGTTAAATTAAAAAAAATGAAATTTTCATGTATATTTTTCTCGTTATAATATTTTGAAGTCCAACATAACTAAATTTGACAGTTTTTGGTTGGCGCCACCTCTTGACTAGTAAATTTATCATTAACCAAAAACAAAAATTACCCTTTTCGAGAAGATTCTCTCATCTAGTGAAAAAATATTTTTTAATTTTATTCAATATTTTTTTTTTAATTTCGAATCAACCTCTTTTTTTACTTTAAAAACCTACTCGCAATGTTTAATTAATAAAACATATTCAAAATAATCAAAATAGTAAAAAAATTATATGACCGCGTTCATGACTTCAAGATCTGCAAAAAGGTATTTTTTGTTTTTTGAAAAAAAAAATCAAATTGATGAAAAATTAGCCAGAAGTTGAATCTGGCAAAAATACACAAAAAAGTGGCCTTTTTGGTGCCACATGGCAGGCCACATAGGATAGTTCGGTTGAACTACCCTTAGTTTCAACATTTCAAAAAACTTTGCTTTTTTTTAATGGTTGCTTTTCAACTAAGGGAGTTCGATCGAACTGAGTTTGGTCAAACTCCTAGAGCCATTCCGGTGCCACATGGCGCCACACAACTGAGGAGTAGTCCGACCAAACTCAGTTCAGCCGGACTACCCTCTGTTGACCCAAAGTGTGACACAGTGCCATGGTTTTTCCCTTCTACCTCCTAGGCTTGTTCCAAATAGCATCAACCTATCAGCTAAATGTGAATTTGTAATATTCTCTATATGCTCATGCGTAGTTCCATTATAGTGATTGCCATTATGTTGAAGCTTCTTTTAATGAATAATGTACTGTTGATGTTTGTGCACGATGTCTCATAATCATATTTGTCATGTAATATCAAAATCTAATATGCCTTCCAAAACAGTTGGGAAAAAGAATGAAATTGTGTCGCACTTGGGGTTAACTGGGGGTGGTCCACTCGGACTGAGTCTGGTCGAACTACCACCCTGCCACGTGGCGCCCTGTGTCATTGGTGTGGCACCTAAATGGCGCTAAGAATTTTGACTGAACTCAATTTGGTCGCACTCTTGGCACCATTTAGGCTCTTTTTGTGAGTGTTTGAGCTCAAATTTTTCAAAAAAATTCAAAATAGTTCGATCAGACTCCCCTATGTGGCAAGTAATGTGGCAGCCAAATCACTTATTTTGTCTGTATTTCTGAAACTTTTCACTTCAGCTCAATTTTTCTTCAGGTAGAATATTTTCTTACAAAAATAAAAAATACCCCTTTGCAGAGCTTGAAATCACGAATCTTGACATAATTTTTTTAGTATTTTGATTAATTTTAATGTTTTTTATATGTTGAACAAGAAATTAGAGGTCTTTTCAAAATTCAAAATGTTTAAAGCTCTTGTTGAAAATCAGATCGAGCATATTAAGTCTTAAAACTGATAATTGGAACGAGTATTACTCTTTGGATTTTGACAACTTTTGTGCAGATAATGGTATCTGATGAATCAAAATGGTGCAGCTGAGAGGTTGAATCGAATAATTTTGGAGAGAGCTCGGTGTATGCTCTCCAATGCCCATTTGGGGAAAGAGTCTTGGGCAAAGGAATTTAACACTACTGTTTATCTGATTACTTGCGCTCCTTCATCTCATTTGGATTTTGACATCCTGGAAGAGAAGTGGCTTGGAAATGAATTTCATTTAATTACTTATGTGTGTTTGGTTGTGATTCTTATGTCCATATTCCTAAGGAGTAGCAAACGAAATTGGATTTTAAATCGAAGAGGTGTATCTTTATGGGGTATGATGAGGATCAATTCAGTTTTCGTCTTTGAGATCCAATTGCTAGGAAAGTGATTCACAGTCGTGATGTTGTCTTCAATGAGAAATATTTCTCGGGTTTGTAAAATCAAAGTATCTCTTTGAATGATTCTATTCAGTTTGATTTATTTGATAATGGACATGATATTAATAAGCTTCACGGAAATTCTTAGAAGACTTCTACTATTATATTTCATCTGTCTATTGATTTTGTGTCTTTGGGAAATGTTCCATCCACTACAAATGTTCCAACATTGCCTTGCAATATTTCTTTGCAGCCTCTTATGTCCATAGTTCCACTTGCTATTACTACCTCATGGCCTCAACCCACGTTTACCCCCATGCTATGGCGGTTCCTATGCCATTTCCTCAAACCACAATCATTAACAATGAAATTCAACACACCCCTTATTACAACCGCAGGCTCCTCTATGTACACGTGGTCGAATGCAGTAAGGGGTAAATAGTATAAAGGATAATTCTCTATTTCAAATGCAACCTCCACGTTATACCTTGTCACAAGGGATAGATGAGTTTGTGGCTATTCCTTTCCTACACTCACAGTCTTCAAATACTCCCTCGCTACCTCTCCTTACCACCATAGAGCATCTTGCGACTGATACACACTCACCTGGCCAATTGATAGTCATTTACAAAGCCATTTTAATCAGCCACATGTTGGTAATGAACAAGGTCTTAGTGAAATTCAAGGTCAAGAAAATTTATAAAATTTTGGTGAAAATCCACAGCAAAACCAAGGCAATTCACAACACATGAATTTTGAAGATACTAATGTGTATATTGAATAGGGTCCTTAGTTGCAGAGGTCTACCCGAGAGAGAAAACATTCGCATAGATTATATGATTATGAGGTTTTTTTTGTTATTAGGCAGAGCCTCAAACATTTAAACAAGCCTATAATGATTTAAAATCAATGCATTGGATGGATGCTATGCACGAAGAATTGGAGTCCTTGAGAGCCAATAGCACTTGGGATTTGGTTAATCTTCCACCAAATCGCAAACCTTTCAAGAATAAGTGGGTTTACCATTTGAAAGAAGAAGATGAAGGGAGGAAAAGATACAGGGCCAAATTGGTGGTGAAAGGTTTTGGTCAGCAAAGGGGGATTGATTTCAATGAAATTTTTTCACCTATAGTGAAGATGAGCATGATTCGTATAGTTTTGGGGATGGCATCTATTTGGGATCTCGAGCGTGAGCAACTTGATGTCCAAACAGTGTTTCTTCATGGTGACATTGAAGAGGAACTCTACATGGAGCAGCCTAAAGGCTTTGTTAAACATGGTCAAGAGCATTTGTATTGCAGATTGAAGCGAAGTTTGTATGGGCTCAAGCAAGCCCCGCGGTAGTGGTCCTTGAAATTAGATAGCTTCATGACTTAGAAAAATTTTATTCGCTGTGAATCAGACCCATGTGTTTACTACAAGCAGCTTGCTAATGGTGAGTTTGTCATTCTTTTACTCTATCTTGATGACATGTTGGTTGCCAGCACTAGTCTATGGATTGTTAATGAATTGAAGAAGCATTTGGCTCTTAGTTTTTTCGTGAAATATTTAGAGGCAGCAAAGAGGATTCTTGGGATGGATATAATCAGGAATAGACAACAATGGGAAATCAAACTATCTCAAGAAAAATATATTTTGAAAGTTTTGTATAAGTTTAATATGTCTGATGCCAAGCTTGTTTGTAATCCCTTGGTTGATCACTTTCATTTGTCTTCCGCTATGTGTCCTACAACTCACGAAGAAGAAGAAGAAATGGACAATATTCCATACTCTTCTGTAGTTGGCAATCTCATGTATGTCATGGTTTGTACTCGTCCGAATATTGCTCATGCAATGCGAGTTGTGAGAAGATTTATGAGTAATCCAAGTAAATCTCATTGGCAAGTGGTTCAGTGGATTCTTCAATACTTGAAAGGTACCTCTGATTATGTTTTATGATTTACTAGTAAGGACACTCGGCTGCATGGTTATGTTGATTTGGATATGGCTAGAGATTTAGATAAGAGGAGATCTTCTACAGTTATGTGTTCACTTTTGTCGAGGCCACAATTAGCTAGGTCTCTCATTTGCAACAAGTGGTTTCTCTTTCCTCTATTGAAGTTGAATACATTGCTCTAACTGAGAGAGCAAAGGAAATGATATGGTTACAATGGTTATTAGGAGAGTTGTGGTGTAATCAATCTGTTTTGTGATAGCAATAGTGCCATTCACTTGGCTAAAAATTCAACTTTCCATAATCGCACGAAGCATATAGAGCTTGATATCATTTTATTCATCATGTTCTTGATGAAGGTAAACTTTGTCTGGAAAAGATTCATACCAAAGTTAACCCGGCAGATGCTTTGATGAAGGTGGTAGCAAGAGAGAAGTTTGAATTTTGCCAAGCTTCTCTCGGTGTTATACATAAGTGATCATAAATATGAAGCTGGTATATCTCTCAATGGTTCTTTCTCTAATGTGTATTGGTCTTCAAGTGAGAGATTGTTTGGTTGTAAATCCCAATCAGCATGTAATGGTTAGGTTCTTGAAAAACGGTTATCTTTTGCCTTTCCCTTTTGAAGGTTGTAAAGTGTGTTTTAGATTGGCTTCTTCAACTTGATCTTTATGGTTGTTAACAAAGGACTTTTGTATGTATCTAAGAGAGATAATAAGAGTATCCCAAGCTTGAATGTGGACGTAGCCAATATTGGTGAACCACAATAAAAATCTCATCTTCTTTGTGTTCGCTTTGCTCTGTATTCTTTAATCTGCATTTTGTTTTGTTTTTGTATTTTTGGTTATCTACATTTATATCAACAGTAGCTCTATGGATGTTTGGATTTTAAATTTTGTTATATTGTTAAGGTTTGGAAATTGATAATAAGTTTTAGGGTTGCCGGTTTATATAAGTTTTTTTACTGCAATAGCTATTGGGCGGGTAATAATTTATAATGCACCCAAGAATAGGGTTCCTGTCAAATTTGTATCCAGGTATACTTTATGATTATTATGGTCATGCTTTTGTTATTGGGGTCTAGTTATTATGTTTTATGTTTTATGTTTTTTAAATATTTGGTGTCAAATTATTATCTAAGTAAAGAAATTTTAGTGATAATTTACCCAGCAAAGTCCCATAAATGTATTTGTTGTTTTGAATGATTTCGTTATTCTTGGAATGGAGATATTGTTTAATTATGTATGTTAAGTAAAAAGTATATCTATATTTACCCGAGAGAACATTCCCAGAATATAGTCTAAAGAAATAGGATTGGAATAAAACTTTTAATTCTATTTATTACGTTGTGATTAGCCAGTTAGTTAGTTAATTAATTATTTATGAAGCAATTTATTTTTATTTATGTATTTGTGAAGGGGGATTTAATAGAATATAGTTTATTTTTAAAATATATTAACGCTTTGTAAAGGTGATAATTAATTAATCTGGAACTGAGTTAAATTAACAAATACCTATGTGTTATTATTTAGTTATTAATAATGCTCATTATGTATTTATGTCTTCGCACTTAGTTGGTTTACTTTGAAGTTCATCTCACTTTCCAACCAAGGTTGTGGTAACAAAAGTAAGTTTGAGTTTTGATTATCCAGGTGACCCAATGTGCCCTTTGGATGGGATGTTGATTTTTCATATGGTTTGGAAACAATGTTGTCTCAAGATTTATTTGGATCATATTATGTTGTTCTGTGTTATATTGTTGTTGTTTTTTGTTTTTTTTTAATCAAAACCTTATATTTAATTGATAACAATTATTATTTATATTGTTTCTTTATGTTTTTTATTTAAATGTATTCCTAAAGTCCACCATGTTAAAATAATTGGCATTATAATTTCTTCTTTATTGTTGTAAATTAAATCAAACCCTTGCCAATAATGTTAAGAGCAGTTTGATCCAACGGATGTCAGGGTTTGCACCTTTCATGTTATTTTTGCTCAAATTTTTTTTGCGGGCTCCAGAGGTTGAGTTATGAGCTTAGTTTGTATTGCCAATTATATTTAGTTCATATTTCTCTATGGGCTTTATTTATGGATGTCTATGGTGGCTTATCATTCTCTTGTTATTTCCCTTATGGGATTGAGCCTTGTTGTGCCTTTGGATGGAAGCTATTATAATTCATGCTTTATGTATGTGATAATGTTCCAGTTCTCTACTAAGAGATTTATTGGTATCATGTTATGTTGATCATTGGATGATGGCTCATGTTTCCATCTTATGCTTCGTATTGGTTTAGGTAGGCATAGTGTCATAAGGGAGAGTGGCTCTCCATGGGGGTCGAAATCCTAAAGTGATCGCCAAGATAACCCATTGGGGGAGTTGATTAATAAGTGATAACCTTAATAAAATAATTAGGGTATTGGTAGTTAATCACATTAATCGTGCATAAATAAAGATAATGTATGCCTCGCTCATGGCTTGAGTGCTCATTTAGGCTCAGGATGAGGTGGGAAGGCCTAGAATGGCAAGATCAACTACCTTGTCCTATTGAAAGGTATGTTGGTTCCACATGAGTCTTGTATGGGGGTCGGGGGTCAGGAGAGGCTACCAAGATAACCCAAGGTGGGGGCCAATGCCTATGGAAACCTGCCAGGATAAGCCATATCAAGCTATGTGATGACACTCTCCCCTTGTGAGAACTAGTCTCCTACTTCTATGATGTGTTATATTTGTAAGCCTCTGGAGTTATCCTTGTTATGAGATTCACCTTTTTGTACTTTGATTGTTCGTCCTTACCCTGTGGAAGTGAGTTAAGACCTTGTATTGTTATAGTCTTTGCTTGCGTGTATGTGGGCCATATGTCTATCTCCTAGCATGGGGAGTGGTCCTTCAAGGTCCACATGGTTGGGTGGTAGTTGCCTTCTTCCATCAGGGATTTTGGACCTGATCATGCATGGATTGGCTTCGTTCATTTTCCAGATGCTTCTCTTGGCTATGGTTAGGTTAGTAGGTTAGGTGAAGAATTCATTCATCTTTTATATTGTAGTTATGCTATATCGATTGTAATTATATTTTGGACATGCCTCCTAGGCAAATGATGTAACTATGTTGTAATCACGATATGAATGTAATATGAAATGATTTGGTAGAACCTATGTTAGTAAATCAGAATATTGATCATATGTAATTTGAAATACATATATATATTCATTATTCATTAGCTTGTATGTTTGAGGAACTTTTGGTATTGGGTTTTAAATGAATCTAGTCTTTGAAGTTAATGGAATGCTATTTAGTTCCTTAATTCGGTAAAATTGTGTGTGTAAAGATGGTTTAATTCTATTAGCTTTCTTGTTTATGCTCATGAATGGATCAATTGTTAAGTAAGATTAGATTTGATTTATTTTATGTGCTAAGGGTGGTTTAGCAACATCATTGAGGAGCCTTAGAGGATAGTTTAGTAGTTTCCCTTCTGCTTGTGTAAATTGAGTTTTAAAGTTGTTTCTTGTTAGAACATTGTATTAGGATTCACATTAATTGTTTAAAAAAAAAATACTTCACTCTTGTTTTGAGTTAGTTTGGTTAGATCCTTTCGGGTTCCTTGGCGAGGTGTTACATGCTACATAGTTTGTACAATTTGCACTATTAATGATCAAAAGGGTGTCTAAGATTCATAATCTCATTAAGTCACAAATGGAGTAGTTGGTTCCTTTATATAAGCTTCCTATTAGAATGAGGCGTCCAATCAATGAATGATATGCATAATGGTTAGTCTATTACAATCATAGCTCCTTTCTAAATTGGCATGCTTGCAAAGTCATTCCAATATTTTAAACCTTTATTTTAGTACTTTGAAGTTACAAAAATATAATGAAAATACTTGCCATCATGAAAATATAGTGATAAAATTGCAATTACCCATTCACAATACCCTCTGGCATTCAATATATTTCATTAAATATCCTTGATTTGGGTAGTTTCTAGTCTTTTCAAGATATTTTACCATTTTTAGAAACCATTAGTCATTAAGATGTGATGAGAGGGATGATTATTCGGTGGTGTAACATCCAAGGAAATGGAAATGTGATTCAAGATTCATCCATTGAAAGCTAATATTTCTTGTAAACTTATGTTTGAACTTAGAATTAAAAATTTTGTGGAAAAATTTAATATCTACAACAATAATTAATATATCAAAAGATACCTATGTGAAAACAAGCAAAAACCTTTAAAGAAGGTGAAGTGAAAACATATGAAATAGGGCAGAAAAACATAGTACCCATGTAAAATGGAGATAAACTTGCATCTTACTCATGGTGCTTGTGATCTATCCAAATGACCAAGGTATCATGGATCTTACCACCACTATTCATGAGGTCAAAGTAATTATACTCTTTGCATATTGCAATGGTCTAGGGACTGCTCCAAAGAGAGTCAACTTAGAATGGTAACCATGTCTGGCCACTCTTGCTTCCCATTTGAGGTCTAAATTGTCAATTTTAAAATTAGGTTCCAAGAAAAGCTTGTCAATGGTGGTCCATCGAATCCTTACCAGTTTTCTTTTTCTCTTCCACTTCAAATAACTTTGTTGTCCTTAACTTCATAGCTCTATCTTCCTTTATCATCATTTATTTCATCATTTGTAATGCTAGGAAATCTAGTAAGATCACTTATATCAAAGTGTATATGGATGTCCTAATTATTTTCTTTAAGAGTGATCTGGTAAGCCATCTAAAACTCTAGAAGAAAATGCATTGATTACTAGTTATATTAGAAATCAACTTCAATCACTAACAAACTGTGAACGTGACAATAACTATAAAAGCCATCTAAGGGAATCTATAATGCAACTCCCTAACTTTTTCCAAAATAGTTGGCAAGTACATTCACAATGATTTATCTATGGTGTACATATCAAAACTCTAATTTCCTCCCTTCCCAATCTAGCCCCTTAACAAAACACGGTAATTGATTGGCTTTATGTCTCCAAAAAACTGTTTCATAGGTTCATATTCACCATTTTATGCATGTCTATATGAATTATTATATTCAAAATAGGTGGCAATTACAATGTATTTCATTTTTAAATCGGAAAACTTCAGATGAAAATTTCTTCAGTTATTAAAGAAGGTTAGGCACATAATAGCATATGGACCAAAATTCAATTATAAACAATGAGTTTGCCAATGTACACAAATTATCATATCTAACAACTAAGAATAATTCAACACACAACATATTGTATCTATTCAAGCTGTAATTTAGTCCTTCTGAATCTTGCCAGTCCAAATTGAAATATTGAAGTGATAAATATAATATATTCAATGTTTTGAAGGTGGGAGGAAAATCATAGGCCTATGTGAATGGAAGCAATCTGAGCTATAGATGAATGATATCTATCTGTTCGCCAGTTGGAGAGAAGTCAGATTGCATTAGAGGCATACTATTCCACTTCAAATAAGCAAAATAAGCAACTTGCCTTTTCTAAGACATTTTAACAGCGAATTACTTGGGGAAATCCTCAATCTAATGGTGGAGTTTATCTAATGCAATGGCTGACATTTAATCTCTCTCTGTTATAACATTAACTACATATAATATTTTGTCAATTACTCACTGCCATAGCCTTGCAAAGTTACCTGATGATTTGGGCAAGGTTGAATGACTTAAGGTGATAAGATTGTGTCAATGTCCAGGCTTGAAAGCGCTGCCACCTTCCATTTGCAGTCTTAGAAGACTAGAACTGCTTAACATCTCATCGTGCATGGGTTTGAAGGTGTACAGGAGTGAAAGCCCTGAATTGAAGAAAATCCTTCGATCAGTAGCCGAACTGGGATCCCTTACAAAGGTGATTTTTGACGAGGACAATGAGCATCTGTTCAGAAGCAATTTCATTCCTCGTTTTAAAGTTGAACCTGTGGTAGAAAAATTCAATTTGAACATAGATTTTTGAATAAGAATAACATATTGGGTTTTTATCTTCTCTTTTACAAGTTGTTGAACCAAGTTGATTGATTGCTTTATTTATTTTATTTTTTATTTAAGTTTTTTAAGGTTTGTTTATCAAATTTATTATATAATTTTATGGTGGTGAAATTTGTACATATGTCAATTTTTATTTAATTTTAAGTTCATTTTGATTAGCTTTAATGAGATATATATTAACATGTGGCATATTTTTTGTGCTAAGTTTAGCTATATCAATCCCTATATGTCTTTATCTACTTCTATTGATACACATTTATATATTTACAACTTTATGTCTATCTTATATACATCCATTCTCACACATTCACCTTCCTTATTAGCCTATACTTATACATATCCATTATTGATTTTGAGATCTAGAGTTCCTTATCTTGGTCGATCTTAGAGAGTGAAAGAATGATTGTGTAGGACATGAATTTAACCCAAAATTCAAATTACCCTCTTTTTTCACTAGTCAATAAGAGTTGACATGGTACACGTTTGTGTGATTATTCAATATGTGTATTATTTAACAAAATTCATTCAAGACCACATCTTAAAATCATTAATCGAACCTAGAGCATTTGCACTTTAATGAACATTTCATTTTTTAGCATTAAAAGGAATCAATATTAAATACATTAGAATTGTCTAGGACTTTGTATGCTTGAGCCAACATTATTTGATCACTTAACAAAGTTCATAAAGCTAGCATACATAAGGATTAATTAAAGAGAATGCAAACCATTGTACATTCTTCTCTTGAATATTTTTAAATATTGTTGATCCTTACACTTCAGTAGACTATAGAGAAAGGGGGGAACTAGGTTGCAAAATTATATAGTTTATTGGATCAGTCCCATGTGTTACAAAGTGGGACCTTGCATTAAAATATTTTAAAGCTATATTAATTCTTTAGCCTAATTTATGCATCATTATTTTGTTAAAATACTCTATAATATAAACCTCCACTTAACAAAAACTAGTTTGAGGAAGATGTTATATTAGGATAAACATCATTAGGAATATATGTCAAAAATTTAGCCAAAAATTATAAGAGACGTTTAACAAATTGATAGGTGTCCAATTTCTTTATTAGAGACAAGTCTCCAACTTTAGGTAAAAATAAATAATACCTTTATTTATTTCATAACCCAAAGCATCAACATATATTACTTCCCTATATAATTGTAACAAAATTGGAGAAATCCAATCTCTATTAGTTAAATTATAAAACCTAGGAGGTAGATCATCATCTCTTGGGATTTTTCATTGTACCAAGATAAATATAAATAACATCTTGAAATCCATACAAAGAAAAAGGATCATCTAACTAGATAGCCAATTTCTCATTAATTTGTTAGGAGCAATTTTCTTAATGATAACCCCACATCTCTCAAATTAGCATCAAAGCCTAGAAAAGTAAAAAAATATTGATAAAATCTTTTACAAATATCATTTATCTTAGCCTCATCCTTAATTAGACAATCTCTCAATCTAGTAATAAAAATTATTTACATTTCATCTTTAGCCTTCACAAAATTAAAGAAAAACATTGAGCCCATGTCACCAACCTTAAGCTAATCAATTCTAGCCCTTACCTCCGGACCTTTGAAATTCAACACATTGATACATCTAATTTTATACATAAGATTTGCAACTTAATCCTAGAGTAACAGATTAAAAGAACTGCCTTGGATATTTTCTTCAACAACACAACTTATCTTACACCTCTCTAAAGCAATCATACCTCCTTACTACTTATTTGCCAAGATTCCCTAAAATCATATGTATTGCAGCAACAACATAAGTCCAGTTAGATAGGCAAGAATTGTCTCTAGCTTCATCAAGGTAAATATTCAAAAGGCTTTGCACCTATTTTTTATCCTTAAGAAAAGAAATATTTAACTTGAACAACTTGCTAAAGGATCTAATTCATAATCAATAGGGAAAACCCAAATCAATAAAACATTCAAATAGATGACAACTATAAAGACTTAGAAAAGAAATAACACTAACTATATTTTTTCCCTCCAAGGAATAATATTTAAAATATATTTATTAAGATAAAATATATTCAATCTACTAAATACTCTCTTACTTCCTTTTGGTAAATTAAACTTCAGAGCAAATTAAATACTCATTTTAACTAGCACTTAAAAAGTCACTCATTAAGCCTTCCTTACAATTAGACAAAAAGATATTTAATTAACTTTGGAAGTAAACCTTGACTCTCCCAAATTTTCCTCTCTATTTTTAATCATATTTAAATGTTCCAAAAATCCAAGAGATATTAGGCAAGATAGAACATAGCCACATCAAAAGTCAAGACTATTCTTTATAATCATGGATATCTAAACATAATCTAATCTAAATTCCTCTCCATTAACACATAATTTGACCCAAACAACCTTGGAGAAGGGAGAGAACCCCTTGTGTCTAATATACTAAGAAACATTCTTGTCAATCATAATCACAATTCCCTCTCTACCTTTATCATACTCACAATTAAAATTAATATCACTAAGATAAATATAATTAAAAAATTTATCTAAATTTTTTTTTTATGGATTTAACCTTTTAAAGAAAATGGACATCTATATCATTTCTAGAGATACAAAAGCACCTAATATCAAACCTCCTCTCAAAAGCCTTAATCCTATAACTTTTGAGCTACTAATATTCATAATAGATAATATTTAAGGGAGAAGACCCTATAAGGAGGGCTAACTTTTTCCCTATTATAAGTTTTTAAAACTTGGACATTGTCTAAGCTTCTTTTTGCTACCTTGTAATTGATTCACCTAGGAAAATGAATCAGCTTTAGAGAGATTCTCACAAGTCATAGGTGTAAGACCATGTTCATCTCAAATTCCAATATTAATCATATGCCTTTTAATATTAGATCCCTTAAAATATTTAACAATTATACTATAAACACTTTTGTCTAAGAAGTTATAATTGGTTCAAAACATGCTTTTCTTTTAAGGAATTCATTAGTTTCCATATACTTTGTAACCCCATTGGTAATAGGATCCAATAAGTTATAATCATGAATATCATTCATTGGAATGCTATAAAAAATAGTGCATACTTAAAGAGAGACAACAACCCTAATCAATTAATATTCGACATTGCCTCAAATAAATGTATTATTAATAGGGTTAATGCTAATTTCACAGGTTCATCTCATTCCACACCTCTAGTCTCTCATAGAGATAATGCTTTCTTTTGAGAATTTTTTTAAATTGATGTTCCTATAATAATCAACTCCAACATGATTGTATTTTTAAAAGAAAATGAGGATAAACTCTACCTAATCCATTAATATTGTAGGATACTTCACTACCATGCAATTAGAAAACAATCTTATTAGAATAGGTCTTTGATAGGTCCAAATCAATGACAACCCAATATTCATATAAGGTAAATAGGATTTGGTTTCCTCAATTTTAATCACTTCTCCTAAGATCTTTAACAGACATGGTAAAAGAAACCAAATATGAAGAGGAAAATAAAAAATTTCTATTCATTTAGGAAAGGAAAATAAAACCATATCATTTGAATTAACAATGGTGTCTCAAGATAAGTCCCTAAGCACATATTATTGATATTCTAAAAACAATATAACCACTTTTAAGAAAATGGTGTCTCAACCTTGTGATTATAAAAGGTTATTATCGATAAATGAGTGCAAGGGGTTGCAAAGGGGGGGTACTCCCTTGCAGGGTCCAAGGTGGATGGTCCCCCTCGGTGGAGGATCAAAGGGTTGTGCACCCTAGCAAGAGTTCACCCAAAAGCCACCTTTTATGTATAAATTATCATTATAATCTTAATAGTTTATCATTAGGTCATAGATCTAACTATGGATATTATGTGTGTTTTTATATCCCTAGAAAGTAATCATATTTTATGAGGGCATTGTACTACAATTGTGTATAGCAATGTCTTGTGAGATTCTAATAAGTGTTGAGTTGTCTCAAGATCTCTAGTTGGTTATACTCTTGTAAGAAGCTTGCTCTACAAGTATATTGTACTCTATTGTTGATTTATGAATAATATATTGGGCAAATCCCGGACTGTAGGGTTTTTCTCTTAAAAGGGTTTTCCCCACATAAATCATTGTGTTATGTTATGCATACTATTTATTTTTTATTTCAATTTTTTTTTTGTAATTGTTATTCAAATTTGATTTTTTTTGCCTTATTGTCCTCTAAAGATTAGTGTATGAAGTTGTTCCACTACCTTAACTTCGTTTCAAATAGCATCACAACTTAGTCACCTTTGGTTTTAATTGTGGGTTGTTAGGATTTTTGAACTAATCTAGATTCAAGTGGGAGCTTGTGTAGAAGATACATTGTGATCTTGTTGCAAGAATTTTCAAAGTGATCTTTGTTCATTAGGGAGAATAGAGGTGGAGAATTTTTTTGGATATAATTCAAGAGGTGGAAGCTGAAGATGGAGGATCTATTAATAGAATGAGATCTATGAGATGTTATTGATAAAAATGTGATGTAGGAGCATCCCTGATCGATGAGCAATCTTGCTTCATCCAAAACTATTTCCTTTCAGTTTTGTTCTTGTTTAGTTCCTTGTGTAGTTTTTTTTGTTCTTACCGGTTGGTATCGATAGTTGTTTGTTCTTCGTGGCAGATCTTATTTTCGGTTTCCAGGAGGTTTCATGTGCTTGATTCTAGATTTTTAGTTCATTAGGATTCTTTTCCGATTAGTTATCGCTTCCAATTGACTGTTTCTGGGTTCCGGGACAATTCTTGCGCTTACCGGTTGGTTTTCCTTCATTACTAGCATGATTCTTGGCATGTGGATCTATCTTGGGTCTTGTCCAATGTTATTTGGCATGTGGCCGACCTTCCTATTGAACCACATCGCTTGGTTGTTATTTTTCGGAAAGACTTATTTAATTCTTAGGGCTAACCTAATTACACATTTCATTTCCTGCATTGGTAAATGTAATCTTATGAGGCCGACCCAGATATGTTCTGGTGGATATAAATATGTTATTATGTAATCATTTGTAGGGGCAAAGGAAGTAGAATTGAGAATGAGGATTGAGACTTACATATTGTGATCTGGTTGATTCTTAGAGTCCCAGATTGGATTGTATCTGGCTCATAGCCTACATGTAACCGGTTAATTATCGGATATTCTTTGATGATTATATGATGATTTTCGGATGATTGCTAGAAGTTCTAAGGCAATAATATGATATGTTTATTTGATCTTTCTAAGTTTACTTGTTGCTTTCGTTGTGTCGCTCTTGCTGCATAAGTCGGTCAACTCTTTTTGAGAGTTTTACTAGTTATCGATGCACCAAGTGGTATCAGAGCTGGTTATGGACTAGTTGGTGGAAGAATCATTTGCAAATATTGAGGCATTCATTTGGGTGGACAGATTGCCGATTGGAGGCAGGTTGTGCATGTGTTCAATAGATTGTCGAGGAAAGGCAATTGAAACTGGCAGTCAGATCATCGAGTTGAGGCAGTTTACTAGAGTGGAAGAGGAGATGTCGCCTAGAAAGACAAACCCCTGGAGGGTAGAGCAGATGATGGAAGACTTCAAGAATGAAGTAAGGAATTAAATTTGAAATGCTCTGGCTGGTTTGCAGAGAAACCCTGATTATGAGGATGTATATGAGGAAGTCAGTGAAGAGCTTGAGGAAGCTGAAGGACCGAAAGATGAAAGAGAGGAAATATTGTTGAGAGCAGTGGCGCTAGTGAGTAAAGTTCATAAAGTTGAGATTTCCAAATTTTCTGGAACGTTGAACTTGGAGGATCTGATCGATTGGATCGGTGAGTTGGAGGACTACTTTGAGTTTGAGGGTGTCAAGGACCTGCAGATAGTCTGGTTGGCACAGACTAAGTTGAAAGGGCATGCTACCTTATAGTGGAAGGAATTGCAAAAAGACAGAGTGGAGAATGGTGAATTGAAGATCACCGCATGGAGACAGATGGTTGCAAGATTGAAGGCCAAGTTCATACCGAGACTATGAATTGGAGTTGTTCAAAAAGTTGCAGAACCTAAAAAAAAAAAACGTGACTGTGAAGGAATATACTGAGGAATTCTACAAGGTTGTGATTAGATAGGGACATAGAGAGATGGAAGCAAAAAAGGTGGTGAGGTACATCAATGGGCTTGCTTTTAACATTCAAGATGAGATGAGTATGTTGAAGAAGCTTACCAGTATGCTTTGAAGGCTGAGGAGAATGTGAGAAGAAGACAACTGAATAAGGGAAAGGAGACAGTCATGATGAGTGACAGTATGAAGAAACCGATTGAAGAAGATGAGTCAAAACCTAAGTGGAGTAAAGAACCATAGCAGAAGACACCGAGAAAAGGTAGCAACAGTACCGATAGGGAATTTCCTGGCAAATGTTTCAAGTGTGGAGAAACCGGACATAGATTTTATGAATGCAAGTAGGGAATGCCAAGAAGTTGTGTGGCAAGTGAGGAACCGATCTGAATGTGCACCGAAGCAAGGAGAATCCCTTATGTTCAAGAGAAAGGATACCGGATCTACTCAGAGGAAGAGTCTTTTCCAGACTGTGTGTAAATCAAGTGGTAAGTGTTGCAAGGTCATTGTAGATAGTGGAAGTACTAATAATTTAGTATTTGAGGAGATGGTTGTGAAGCTTGGATTGAAGAGGCTTGAGCATCCTTGTCCTTATGAGGTGAGTTGGTTACAAGATGATCAAAAGATAGAGATAAAGGAGCAGTGTTTGGTGAATTTCAACATTGGGCCTTTTAGAGATGAAGTTTTGTGTGATGTTGTATCTATGAGTGCTTGTCATGTCTTGTTGGTAAAACCTTGGCAGTATGATAGAGGAGCTATTTATGACTGTAGAAGAAACCTAGTTACTATTGAGAAGGATGGGCAGAAGTTCACATTGATTTCTTTGAAGAAGAAAGAGAAGGAGGTGAAGAATCCGAATCCTGAGAAAAGTTGTAGTACTGAGAAACTAGCTGCAAAGGTTATACCGAAGGGTGACCTGAGTTTGCAAAAGGATCAGACGGTTGAGCCTGATGGAACCGAATGATAGAGAGATTATGGTGACAAATCGAATGAAGTCTTGTGGCGAAAGAAATTTAGAGTTGTAGAAGAAAGAACACAGTAAACAGAGACAATGTGCAGATCTGAAGCAAAAGAAGATAAACAGAGAGAGTTAGAGGTTAGAGAAGTCAGTTGAGGCACCAAAGGAGCTAAATCAAAGGTTGGCAGATAAAGATGATGTTTGGATAAAAAATGAGCATGGGGTCTTCATTCTAAATCATTTTAGATGTTCATGAATTTCCTCTCATGGAACATCTTTTTCTACCTGGGTTGTCAGATGTAGGAGCATCCCTGGTCGATGAGAAATCTTGCATCATCCAAAAATATTTCTTTTTTAGTTTTGTTCTTGTTTAGTTCTTTGTGCATTTTTTTGTGTTCTTATCGGTTAGTACCGGTAGTTGCTTGTTCTTCATGGAAGATCTTATTTTCGGTTTCCAGGTAGTTTCATGTGCCTGATTCCAAATTTTCAATTCATTTGGCTTCTTTTACGGTAAGTTCTCGCTTTTGATTGACTGTTTCTGGGTTCCGAGATAGTTCTTGTGCTTACCGGTTGGATTTCCTTCATTACTAGCGCGATTCTTGGCATGTGGATCTATATTGGGTCTTGTCCAATGTTTTTTGGAATGTGGTTGACCTTCCTGGTGAACCACATCGCTTGGTTGTTGTTTTTCGGAAAGACTTATTTAATTCTTAGGGCCGACCTAATTACACGTTTCATTTCCTGCATTGGTAAATGTAATCTTATGAGGCTGACCTGGATATATTTTGGTGGATATACATATGTTATTATGTAATCATTTTTAGGGGAAGAGGAAGTAGAATTGAGAATGAGGATTGAGACTTGCATATTGTGATTTGGTTGATTCTTCGAGTCTCAGATTGGATTGTATTTGGCTCATCGCTTGCATGTAACCGATTAATTGTCAGATGTTCTTTAATGATTACATGATTATTGTCAGATGATTGTTGGAAGTTATAGGAAATAATATGATATGTTTATGTGATCTGGCTATGTTTTCTTGTTGCTTTCGTTGTGCCGCTCTTGCTGCATAAGACGATCAACTCTTTTTGAGGGTTTTACTAGTTATGGCTACACCAAAATATTTTCAGACCTAGAAATCCTACTTCAGATGTTCAATATAATGTTATAGACCATAAATATAAGGGTCTAATTATATTTTTCTTGGAAGACTCTATTTTAAAATGTCCATGAAGAGTCCTCTACAAAGAAGTTACGGAAGAAACTTGGTGCAGTCTTTTAAGCCAAATATTTAGTGAACAAGATTTTATTGAGGAAGAAATTGTATTTCTTGAGCTTGGAAGAGGGTGGGCGAAGTACAAACCACCTAAAATCATTCTATATATTGGTGCGTCAATTGGCATCAAGTCAAGATGGACGAGGAGGATAAGCAATTCGGTTTATAAATTAAATAAATATTTGTATGGCCTCAAACAAATTCCTAGGATATAGTACAAAAAAAATGATAAATATGTGTTGAGTATGGAATTTGAGTATCCTAAATCAGATCATTGTGTTAATTATTATTTTTTGGTGATCATTCCCTATACATTGCATTATATGTTGAAGATATGTTATTCATTGGTAAAGCGATGGACATTATTTAAGAATTGATGCTAAACTTTTAATGAAAGATCGTGGTGTAGATAAACACATTCTTGAGATGGAAATTAGAAGAGATAGAGTGAACAAAAAACTATAGCTAGGCCAAAGTAAGTATGTGAATTCAATTTTATAGATGTTTAACATGTAGGATTGTAGACCTTTATGTGTTCCATTTACAATTGAAATGAATTAATTTATTTCAAATTGTCCTACACCCTCATTGGAGATGGAAGACATGAGTAGAGTGTCTTACCAGAGTGCAGTTGGAAGTTTGATGTATGTTATGATCTGCACTAGACCAGACATTGCTTAAGTAGTGGGAGTTCTTATAGGTATATATCTAATTCTAGTAGATTTCATTCAGATGTAGTTAAAGGGTCTTTAAATATTTGAAGGGTACCTCAAAACATTCTTTGTGTTATTATGGTAATTTGACAAGAGATTCGAATTTTCTTGATATTCATGGTTATGTGGATTCAGATTGGGCAAGTTATGTTGATAGTAGAAGATCCATGAATGCTTATGTGTTTACTTTATTTGGTTGTGCAATTAGTTGGATGAGTAAGTGATAAGTTGTGGTTGCTTTGTCTGCCACTAAAGTAAAGTATATGGCAACTACTCATGCTTGTAAAGAAGCCATTTGGATTAAGAGACTATGTATAGATATTGGAATAAGACAAGGTGTGGTAACAATTTATTGTGATAGTCAGAGTATGATCTTCCTAGCTAAAAACTTGACATTTTATATCTTAGACCAAGCACATTGATGTTCAATATCATTTTGTTACCAATATGGTTGAGGATGACTGGGTAAAGTTGTTTAAGGTAGAGACCTTGATGAGTGTTAAAAATTATTTACCTAAGTTTGTGAGAACAAAGAAGTTCAAATGGTGTTAAGATTCAATGGACCTCTCAACCCAAAAATTAAAACAAGATGTTATTACCCCTTGCGTTGCTCATGCAAGGTGTTCAACAAGTGAAACATTTGTTAGGAAAATAGCATCTCAACCTTGCAATCATAAAAGGTTAATATTGATACATGAGATCACGCATTCAAGCATCCAAGAGCATTCAAGCATTCTTTTCCAGCATTGATTATTCTCAAGTCTCCTTTCAAGGCTAGGTGTTGCATTCAAGTCAAGGATTCAAGCACTGAAGAGGAGATTCATTCCAACATTCAACTTCATACAAGCAATTCTATCAACATTTCTATCACAACCTCCCTTGAGGTGATTTACATTTTAGTCTTTCATTTACATTTACTTGCAAGTACTTTCTTTCATCATTTGGTTAATTCCAAAACTGGGGTTTGACCTGAAGGAAAACCCCCAATCCCAGTGTCTTTCCCTCTCTTTTCTGTGTGTAGGTTGCAAGTGCACAATTGTACTTTCAGATTCAAACTCCATTTGCAGAGATGAAAAAACCCTTTTCGTTTCGCAGATTTTTTGAAGGACCGTGTACACTCTCGCCACGGTTCGGGCAACTTTTTCCCAAATTCGTAGGGCAGCTTCGTCTCGACATATTATTGCCAGATCCAAGTGCACAACTTCATCCTACGCTTCTATCTTGAGTTATAATCAGATCTTTGTCGCTTTTTCACTTGGTCATAAGTACACAATTCAAATCTCAATCTCAGAAGAGAGAATTCACTTACCATCACTCAGAATTCAATCTCTTTCTCTGGAGGTTGAATCTATTGTATTTTCCTCCCTCTTCTAATGTAATGCATGAAAAGTGTTTGAAGGGAAATCTGAAGTGAAACTTTCATCTCTCCTCGGAGGGAAGAAAAGCTTTCCTCTATCTCTCCACCATTCACCTTTTTCCAACATTACATTTATCATTGTAAACATTGACCATTTATCATTAGGCCATAGATTTAACGATGGATATTTTGTGTGATTTTCTTGCCCTAGAAGGCAACCCTATTATATGAGGATAATGTATTACGACTGTGTAGTGTGATATATTATGAGAGTCTCATAGTTGTTGAGTTGCCCTTGGATCTTCTTGGTGATAACCTTATGAGAAGCTTTCTCTACAAATATATTGTAAAATGTTGTTGATTTCTAATTAATTATATTGGGTGGCTTTTGGAGTGTGGGGTTTTTCTCTTGAAAGGGTTTTCACCACTTAAATCAATGGTGTGGCATGCATGTTATTTATGTTTATATATGTTACATATGTTTTTGTAACTATTGTTAAGATCTAAAAAAATGCATAACCCTTATATCAAGGTTAGTATAGGAATTTTTTTTGCTAACTTAACTTCCTTTCAAGGGGAAGATATGAAATGTATTGTAGGCATAATTAACTTATGGTGGACACATCATTATTTGATATTCTTTTAACTATATTTTTAAAAAGTTGGTATGGGTTGTCATTATTTGTAAATGTTGCTTATTATGATGGATAACATGGAGTTTATGATGAAGTGCAAATGGGTCAACACCCATTGTGTGGATCCATGGATGCTTTAAATACAATTTAAAATTCATATTGTGTGGATCCATGGATGCTTTGAAACAATTTTATATGCCAATGCTTTTGACATCAAATGGAAAGTGACATCAAGGGAAATTGGTTGTAACATGATAGAAAAAGTACTATAACCAAGGGATTCCCATATAAATTGCCAAACCACTTATTGGTTAAATTAGATTTTGGGAGATTAAAGTAGTTAACGTGGCTTACATATAGATATTTATTTCTACAAATATTAATATGGATCCATTGTCCACTAATACTTTTATTGTTTTTATGTCCCCATACCTAACCACAATGTATAATGTAAAATATTGCAACAATGAAGCTTACTCTTTAGGATAGATGTAAGATGAAATAATTGTGTAGACTAAGATTTCTTTTAATATGTTCTTATATATTCCAAGGAGCATGCCATATCCCAAAGAGCTATTTTGATGGGGATATTGTTAGATTGAACATGTGTATTATACCCTATGTTTGGATGCCTAGTTGTTAGATGATTTGTTGGTATTTAATTAAGGTATGAAAGGGAGAATAGAGGTAGCTTTATCATAAGATGTTAGATATGAAGAACTATAAATCTAATGGGTAGTAAAATTATCATGACATGTAGAAAGATTATCTTCATAAGGTGCAAAAATGTCATAAGTAGGTGAACCAATTGTATCCCAATTACATAATTTATCATTCATAGAAATGGAGAATGTGTGTATATTGAGAGTATTCTCCATAACAAATATATTATGAAGTGGATTATGTGAAGGAAAATTGTTGAAAGGTAACATGCAATTAGGATCAAGCATATTACTATCACTCTACATAGAAGGAATATGAAACATACGAGAACCATGGAGGAATGAAGGATATCTAACAAAAGGAAAGGTAACAAGTCTAAATAAAAAAATAGGTGTATATATGATGATAGAAAGTTGCTTCTAAAGATAAAGTCATCCCATTTGTGTGATAGAAAGTTGTAAATGAATTAAGAAAAATGGATTACATGTTACAAGTTGTATAAACATGTTATAATTAATAATAAAAGCATAAGGTTCACAAAACTACACAACAAAAACTCAATACCCTAATACATGTGTTGGGATTCTTTAGAAATAAGAAAAGTAATCTTAAATGAGATTTAAAATACATGTAAAATATAAATCCTAAAGCTAAATCAAAGATGTGTTAGAGGGTGATATTGTATCTAGGCCTACAGATCTATCTAAAGACTAATTTAACCTTACATCAATTACTCAATGTCTAAGATTGGCCTCAAGTTAGATCTCTGCAAACAATACACTAATAAGAAATGCACAAAACCTTTAGAACACCTCAACACACAACTCCATTCATTGAAAAACTATCCCAAAAAAACATCTTGAACGCACCCTGTTGGGATTTTCTAAAATTGTATGTCTCGAGTTATCAAAAGACCTTGTTGCACATCCTACAAGCATTGAAAAGAAAAAGCCTAACAAAATCATCATTGTTAACCATTGGCTTTCTACCTAAAGCTAAAAGTTCTACCATCTCTTACAAGGTATCTCAATGATTCATACATCTCTCAAGCCCCTCTTTGTCATTCCCCTAAATTTGACAAGAAAAGATTCAATCATTGTTTTACAATATGTGAACATATAGACGTAGCTGATATTTACATATAGCCTCACAATTATAGTGCACAGCCAGTATGAGAGTATTATGCCATCACAATTTACCTATATATGTTTCAAATTTTCAGTCTAATAAGTTTTATTTAAATATTCTAATAAGTTTTATTTAAAAATGGAAGATAGAATATAATTTCTTCTTGTATAATCAAAGACCATGAAACAACATAAAAAGTTGTAAACAACATATTATATCACATATGCATCAAAACTCTAATTTCATAAGAACTGTTATTTAAAATGCAAAGTAATATTTGGAATCAGACAAATTAGCTGTTACTTCTGTCTAAATTTCATTTCAAGACGAAAATATTAGAGAAGTAGGGCAGCTCATCATTGAGCTTCATAACAAAAGATCAACAAATCAGAAAACTAAAAAATTAAATTCCCATAAATTATCTAAAAATCAGAAAACTTAAAGAGTAAATTCTATTATCCCATAAATTATGTACAACACATCAAAACTCTGATTTTGTCCATTCGAAATCCAGCCAACCCAAATTAGGTTCTTGCTCCACAACAGCGTGAACTTTAAGGTCAGTCCTGGACATCCTTTTGAACAGCTTCTCATTATTCTCATCACAAATCACGCGTTTAAGGGATGGTAGTTCCACTACTGTTTGAAGAGTTTCCTTCAATTCACAGCGTTCCCACCTGTTCACCTTCAAATTTATGCATGATGAGATGTCAAGGAATTTTAGCTTTTTAAGATTGCAGATGGAGGATGGCAGTGCTTTCAAGCCTGGTGATTCAAACAATCTTATTTGCTTAAGTGATTCAAGCCTACCCATCTCATCAGGTAACTTTGCAAGGCGATGGCAATTAGTAACTGACAACTTTTTCAGGGAAACTGAAGAACAGAGTCCTGCTGGCAACTCTTCAAGATCAATGCAGTAGCTCACATTAAATTCCTAAAGCCCAGGAAAGTCGAACGTTTTATCCCTATCAAGGCCCTCACATAGACTCATATATATTTTCTCCAAACTCTTCGAGACCTTACATTCCTCGGGAACTATCAGCCTTTCAAGATGCAGAGATTTAAGTTGAGAAAGTTGTTCAAAACCAGCCACTCCGCTGAGCTTGCTTCGTTTTGCTCCATCAGTATTATGGATTATCAGAACCCTGAGATTTTTCATTGTGTGCAAAAATGTTGGAATGCAATATTCACTTGCAGTGAAACATAAAACCAAAGCTTTCGCCTTAGGGAACTCCATTTTGGGCCATTGTGAGTCCTCCATTGCCCCTAAATATTCCCATCAAACATGGAAGTCAAGCTATGCCATGATTAATTTTTTTTAAATAAATCTATTTTGTGACAAATTTTCAAAAATTTTGTACAGGAAGCAAAATCATAGGCAAACTTGAATTATAATCTAAAAGACCAGGTGTATCAGTTACCCGTGTGAATGGAAACAATATGGGCTTTAGATGAAAAATCGTCCAACTCTGAGGGCAACTGATTTTTCATTTTAGGCATATATAGTCTCCTACGATGAATACTAATGTCCTGATTCACCAAAAACAGGGCCAAATCTCTCATTACATCATGTTGGGAAACAGAATATCCATCCATGCTGTCATCTGTAGTCTCTGAGGTCCTGGCATGACATGTTAGGAATAGGGAAACGTGTTATTAAGAAATTATGCTATCAGAAACTAGAAAATTAAATTAATCAAATAAATTTATCTATCACAACAGGTTTCAGCTACCAAGTAGGTTTGCAAATATAGCAAATCATGTGAAAGTTGAGAAGGATTCTACTTGCTTTCCTCCAAATGAAGATATGTTCCTCCACTCAAGTTGAAGTCCGACTTTATGTGCAATTCAACAATACTAAACTCCTAGATCTTAAAATAAATTTACACCTAAACCATTCAAAAAAATTCGAGCTTGTATATGACGAGGCCAAACTTTTCATTTTCAAAGTTGTTCTCAGAACCCTTTCCAATGTTCCATCAAGCGAATTTAGTATCAAGCACAAGAGACATTATGAAGATAGAAAACAGTTTCCTATGAGTAGCGATGCTTCTTACCCGGTATTCTTCTTCAATTCCAATAGATGGCGATCTGCAAACTTCCCTAAAAGCATCTTGGCTTGGGCCGACTTCATTTCACGAACATAAACCCAGATGTCTAGCAATGCCTTTGCAGGAATCATTTTTCTTTGTGGGAATGCACCCAGGTCCAAGAAGCACTCTCTTTCATGGTCGTCCAACACAACAATGCTTGTTTTCAATTTATTAAGAAGGCTCTGTTTGTGATCATCGTTAAAAGGTCCTCCGGCTGAAAGCCTTTTCTCAGCTTGTTCCCAATCACAGTCAGATTTACCATAGAGAGAGCTACCGATTACTTTAAGAGCTAGTGGCAGACCATTACACTGTTGTTGCACCTGCACATACAAGTAATGAAGAATTCAGACCCGGTGAAAACAGTTGAAGAGAACAAGTAAACGAAGAACAGGTGAGGTATTGTGAGTAGCAGGCTACATTTTCGACCAGTTCTTTATCACGACCAATTGGAATGGAAGGTTTGTCAAAGGCATAGTGGCAGAAAAGTGACAGAGCATGCTCCTGTTGTAACAACGGTAGCTCATAAATGCGTGTGTTCGGCCCTTTTGTGATGACTTCTCTATCTCTGGTGGTTACTAGAGTCTTATATTGAGTCTCTTCAAATAGCAGGTTTTGCAGGTGGAGCGTCGACCACAAGTCATCCAATACCACCAAAATTGGTTGATTTCTTGACTTTATTTGCGATTGCAATTCTTTATGTGCCTTTGGAACATTTGTAAAATCAGGTGCCGTCCCATCAAGAATATTTTTCCACATGGTCTTCAATATAGTTAGGAGATCTGGGCTTTCCGAAACCTCGATGTATATTACTCTCTCCTGAAAGTACTCTGCAAATCATGGGAAAGCTTAGAAAGATTCCTTTTCCTCTTTGGGAGTTACAAATACAGGGTAAAACTGAAAGGGCTTAAGTCCAATTTTGTGCTGGGTCAACATTTTGTCACTGCTCTGTGCTCAACTGATTGGAGGTCAAGTTAATGACAGAATCCAAGGCAAGTGATCGATCCATGACAAATCCAATGAAAATGAGATAGTTACCAAAATTAAGTGTTCTAATTTTATGTTCTCATGTTAAAAAAAATTGTCATTCACACATTTTATACTATTTTTCAGTTTTATTATGTGTGGTTTTTTAATATTAATGTTCTGAATTCGTCATTCTCTCAATAATAAAAACAATAACAAGATAATTCTGTTATTATTGAAATAATGCTCCTGCATAACAGCCGGTGGCATTTTCCAATTTCAGCTCAGCGCTCCCGTATCCAAATTTAATGTGATGGTTACTTATTGATCTAGCGAAGCACCCGATGCAACTAGAACAAATTGAAGCTAATACAGATTTCTGAAGCATTAAGATAGAGTATGTTTTGGGTACATTTATGCAATTGAAATGGTGTAAACTGTAACGAGAGCTGCTGTTACCTCTGATTTCATTGTCCTTACAGACGGCCGCTGCAAGTGTGGATTTTCCAGCACCAACCATGGCTGTAAAATCCAACCACATTCACTCCATCCTCCAACAAAATCTTCTTCAATTCCATTATGTGTTTATCGAAATCCAGGAACCCGCTTGGTGTATCAGGGGGGCTGCAGAAATCAAGGGTTATGCAGAGGTTTTCATCCTGCCGTGATCTCTGAATTTGTTGCTCCTCAAATTTGGTCATGAAATTCTCTAATTCTTGATGCACAGTTTCCACCAGGGTTTGTGCCCCATTTTCCACCGCTTTGCCCATACTTTGCGCCCCGGTTTCCACCGCTTTGCCCATACTTTGCGCCGCGGTTTCCACCGCTTCACGCAGGGTTACAACTGCTTTATGCACAACTTCCACCCGATCACGCACAGTTCCCATTTCATCACTCACAATTTCCAGTTGGGCGAAGAGATGAACTTGCGCATTGAGCATATCATCTTGAAGGGCACGCACAATTCCCAGTTGGGTGGAGAGATGATCCTGCCCTGGAAGTCATTTTGAATGAATTCGTTAATAGACTTCTCCAGCTTCTTAACTCGTTCGTTGATCTAGATTTTCCAAACGGGATTGCGTCTTGTTTTGTGGTCTACTACCAGCTTATTCACCTCGTCAAGATTGTCGCGGAATTCTTGGAACTTTCGCAGTGATAAATTCGATGACGATTCCGAACTCGATTCACATATCTCTCTGATGATCGGCAACAACCTATTCACAAATTGTTAGAGTCTCTTACAATCAGAACCGCGCAAACCCTTATAAATGAACACACTCCCTTTCAAGCCAAACTTCAAGACCAGTATCCTCCATTGTGAAACTGCTTTCTTACCCACAGTAGGTGATATGATAAATAGCAGAATGAAACAGGGGTAATTGCAGGGAAATGTCAATTCGTTTCAACCATCTCAAAGGCAGAGACTCGGAAGTTATGCACAACTTCGCGCTTGCCATTGGAATAATTCAATGTCTTTGAGAGACGACCCGCAAAGGAAGTCATAAGAATCTTAGATTGGAGAAGAAGTTAATAACCAGAACTTGCACTTCATTGGAATAACTCAAGAAGTGTTCAAAGAGAGAAGAGTAAGATGAGTGTGCTCAGCTGTACTTCCACCTAGTTATATTCATAATATGTACTTCTTCGCAAGTAAACGACTTATTCCATTTTATTTTTTATTCTTCCATTACATCACGCACAAAGTCAATTCCGTTTCCCTGTGAATTTGTCTGACACACGTCAAACAGAATTCTGCGCAGAAGTGAAAACTTCGAAAAGAGTTCATTTTTATTCGCACGCAAACATGAATAATATCTGATGTTGAATGGATTTATGGCTCTCAGATCACCACGTTACATTACAGAAATAGTTGTTTTAGGTTGTTGGTGAGGGTTTTTGGTTATCAGTCTTATATTATATTTACATTAGAGGGTCAGTGTATTCTATCAATCTTAGGGATGATGTCATTAATATCGAGCTTGAAATCTTAGTTTCATAAGGTCATTTTATTTTTTCATGATAATTTGGGAGATAAGAGTATATTTTGTTAGAAAATTTCAATCTCACATATGACCCTACTCAAAAGAACTACATGGGAGCAAAAATAAAATAGAAAACAAAAATGTTAATGGTCCAACTAAGAACTCGCACACGTCAACTATTGATGTGAAACTCAAAGATGGAACATATCTAAAGAAGAATGGATAGATAGAAAATGTTATTGCACCCAAGAAGTAGTGGTGACAAATGACATTACATCATGGAGTGTTCCACTTACAAGGATATTCGAATCAATTACATTGAGACGCTAAATGTTATCACCTTGAATAACATGTTCAAGGAAGAAAAGATAACAAAAGTTGCTAACTTCTTGATCAAGAGATATTAGAAGATCCAAGATACAAAAGGAAAAGGAAATTAAGTAGTCGAGGGTGTGGTTGAGCCCTTCTTTGTGGGGTTTTTGTTCTTATCTACTTTGCTAGGTATCTGTGGGTCCCATAGATTGTTTGGCCTCGTGGACATTATTAAAAAATTTCATTCATTCATTCCTACTATAAAGAAACTGAAACCTTTATATTGATCGCAAAAACTAGCATGTTGATAAATCTTCTAAAACATTTGTCTCATCCTAGAACTTTTTAATTGTCACTTATTCAACCAAAATTGATTAAAAACATGGTCTTTAGGAGAATTGCATGGGACCTGATTCTGCATAGGTCAATACATGCACATGTTATTGGGTAAAATAAAAATCTAGAACAAATATTAATTGAGCAAGGTGAAAATAGAAATTGGGCTCATCAATATTTTGGGAAAGAAATCTTGATTCATAGGAGGTTTGAAGACAATCTATTTAACTAATTAAACATGTATATGAATATTCTTGAATTTATGTGATATGGAGCATTGATAGTGTGTTTAGTAATTTTAGGACTATTGCATGTTATTGTTATACTTTACTAATGTGATTATTTCTTTTGGTGTTATTAGTGGACATGTCATTAGTTGGTTATTAGTTGAATTAGTTTAGGACGTAGTTCGTAGGTTTTTAGGAAGCGGTCTTAAGAAATAAATGAAAGAAGAGTTAGAGTTGGGGATGGAAAAAGTAGAATACATTAAACAAGAGATACAACTCTGAAGGAAGTCAAGTAAAAATGTAGATCAGTGTACCATTTTAGTATTTTTTTAGAATCAATGATATTACAATATTTTTATGAGTAATTTCATATATGGATGGTATGTTGGTTATCTACCTATAATTCTTGATCATCATTTCAGTTATAGCTTTTCTAGAGTTAGATCATAACAATAGGTTTTCCTTTTAAGAACTAATTTGAATATTCAAAACTTTGGTCTACATTGTTATGAATTTTAAGCAAGAAAAAAAAATAGATGGATAAAAGTATTAGAACACAAATATGAAAACCCTAAATTGTGCATGTATGAGTTGGTAACTTGATGGATTATGATAAACTATAAATGCACAATGAAAAATGGGGTTTATGTAATGCTATTAGGATTATGAGAAATAAATTAGAGATATAAACTTGATAGTTTAATTTAGATTTGTCAATTAGAATAACTACCTCTCATTTATTATTATTTTTTCATATTAGCTAAATTATTGTTTTTATTCTTTATCTACTTTATTTAGGATCAAATTGTAGACACCTAAAAAAAAATTAATAAGGGGTAAATGTTTTTTGACCTGGAGCTATGAACTAGTGAGGCCACAAACGGCGGACCTCATCCCCACACTTCACTTGTTCAAATCCGCGAGCACAATGGCCCAGCGAAGGCACAAGGCCTTGCGAGCACAAAGGCCCAACAAGGATTTGAACCATGGTGGCCACTTCACCAACGAAGTGTTTTAACCGCGGCACTACATGTCTGAAGACTATAGACACCTAAAATTAATTTAATTAATTATTTTAATTAATTTAACCCTTCTACATAATTAATATATTTAATTGTGTTAGTCTCTATTCTTCTCAATATTAATTAAATTTAATCTGATTAATATTGTCACTATAGTCCAATCATTGATTTATTTAATAAATCAATCTTCCCCTTATTCCTCTAAAGTACTCAAAAAGTAATTCTTCTTAATCCCCCTTTTAAGTAATTAATTTTTATTAATTACTTTATCTAGGTGATTCCTACAAATCACCTTGTCCTAATCCATCATTAGCCTAATCAATTCTTCTAGAAACTCCCTTAATCTTGCTTAGCATTATTCTTCAATTTTTAATTCCCTCCACATATTCTCTCTCCTAGTCAAATCCTCCTACAAATCCCACTTGCTCCTAATCCTCACCTAATTCTTCTAAATAACCCCCATAATCCCTTGCTAGTACCTAATCCCTATGATTAGGCACAAAAGTCAACTATAGCCATTTATGGCTAAATCATCTTTGTCCCCCTCTCACATTCTCCCATGCTTCTCACCTTCCCAAGGGATTTTAAAATTCATTTTCCCTTTTCCAATCCCCATGCACACAATATCTTAGGAATTTTTAATCCCATGTGCATCCATCAAGGAATTTTTAATTCTTTTTATTCCTCCTAGGTTCATTGGGAACTCTTCCCCATGTACCTTGAGGAGGGTGGAGACAAGAAATGCCTTTGTGGCAAATCTCTTGGTCTCCACCCCCCTTGTCATGTCATTGTCCTCTCAATCCATGTTCTCCCTCTCAAATCGATCTCAACCCTTCATTTCAAAATCAATCTTCGCCCTCCATTTTGGCCTCCTTTAATCTATAAATTGGAGCCTCCTCTCCTCACAAATCACCCACTTTTCATACATTTTTATGTTGTCCATTTCATCCCTTGATCCCCTTCCATCATATTCTCATGTTGTCCATTTGAGGGTCAAAATCCTCCATCATGCCCTCATGATACCAAAATCTCTCCATAGCCAATTCATATCATCCATAATCATCCTTTGAGTCATATTCTATCTTGTTGTGTAGTGGAGAGCATTCCACATCCCCATCAAGAACCAATCCAATCAAGTGAGGAAGGGGTGCATTCTTCACTTCACCAAAGGTCTAATCCGAGGAGCAAGAGATCATCTTCATGAAGGTTTAACAGTTTTTGGTATATTTGATTGTGTTTTATGCTTATTTTGATTCATTCTAACCATTAAGCCTCTTGTGGATTTTCTCTTGGTTCACAAATGTAATCATGATTCAATTGTCATTTATGTTGAAAAATGGGTAAATAAAAAGGTTTTGAAAATTTGGATCTAACACCCCCTTCTACTTCAAAATTGTTAATTAGTGGAACATAAAATTTTAAGGATCGGTTATGTTTCATATTGCTAACAAGTTAAACAATGTTAAAATGAATGTTAGAAGATGGAAAAAAGATTAATTTAGAAATATATTTGCAAAGAAATCTAAAGTTACAACTAGAATAGATTCATTCGAAAGGATATCTAAATTCAAAGAATGAGTTAGAAAATAATAATGAAAAGGAAGCTCTCTTATGCAAACTTCATTCCTTAAAACAAAATCGAAGACTTTGAACATGGAGATTAGATCAATATGAATAAAGAATAGGATAAAAATATTAAGTTTTTTCATCAACCATTATGAAAAAATGCTCTTTAAATAGATTGAAAGAGAATCAGAAGGATATTACTTGAAATATAGATGAGGCCTCTAAAAGAATTAAATCTAGGTTTTTTAGAAATTTCCTCATTGAAAGTAGTATTTTTTATCTTGGAATTGAAAGTAATATCCTAATTCTTTTCTCATTTGTTAGTGATGGGAAAGCTAATATGGATTTTATTAAGTCCATTTCAAGGGAAGAGGTGGAGGTAGTGACTTTCTTTTTTGAAGGAATTAAATCCTTTTAGCTTGGAAAATTTACCCATTCTTTATTTAATTGTATTGGGATATTGTTGTTAATTACTTAGTGGTTATAGTTAGGGAGTTCTTAAGGAGCGGTTATTTTCTTAATGAATTAAACATAGTTCTTTTGTTCTCATGTCATTAAAGGTTAACACGACAACCTTTTCTGTTTTTTTTCCTAATTAGCCTCTATAACTCCAATGTACAAGATTTTTGCAAAAACTATTTCCTTAAGACTGCATCAAATTTATTTTAAGCAAATCTCTTAACAACAAAATGGTTTTATCCATGGAAGGCAAATTATTTATTCCATCATCATTAATGAAGTGATTTACTCTATAGATATCAATAAAAGGTAGGTTTTGTTCTAATGTTGGATTTGAAAAAGACTCATGAACAAGTTTCATGGAAATTTTTCATCATTGAAAATAAGTTCTTAAAAATTATTATGGAATGTGCATCCTTTTGGCTTCATATTTTTTAGAGAAATCCATCATTGAGACCTTTTTTCTCCTCTTTTATATCATTTTAAGATAAGTTGTAGAAAGAATTCTTTAGCAAGTGGTTCTAGAGGTTAGGCTAACAGGCATCCAACCTACATCTACTAGTGATCACATTTCTCACTATAAATTTATGGATGATTGATGCAGGAGCATATGGAAAACAAGGTATGGACATCCATCGAGATTTATAGAGAAATTTGTCAACATATGCACAAAATATATGCAAGTCATTATCCTCTTGTTAGCAACCATTTCTTTTAGGAAGAATATTATGTGCACGATCAATTGAGGATAAAAGACCATTCATCAATAGAAACTTTTGGAGCTGAGTAAGAGTGTAAATAAACTCTTCAATTTATTATGCCACCTGTCCAGCTTAAGAGAGAATGGATGGGGTGGCAAAGATAAGTGGAAGGTTGCATAGAAAAGCTTGAAAGAAAGGGCATCAAGTTCGGGTATCGGCCCAGGATTAATGTGTGGGCATTGACCATAATAAACAAAGGAGGAGGTTGGGGGAAATAAAGGCAACAATGAAGGAAATGTGAGGCGAGTTGCAATACAAGAGAAATTATGGCTGGGTAGACAAATTGGAGAGGAATATGGAACTGGCTAAAGAGATAATTAGAAGAAAGAACATTTGTGTGTGACTAGAGGATGAATTTAAGAATCAACAAATGGAAACAAAGTGTTTATGTGGTTATGTGCAATGAGAAAGGCCATTGGCAAGTGATAACAGTAAAAGTTAATCTTGTAGAATTGATGTGTTAGTCTATGAATTAGATTTGAATAATATTTACTTTTCTTCGTTGCAATCTTTGTGTTGATCTGAAAGAAAAGAGTCTCTACATATTAGCTTGTGTTTTGTGTTAAGCCTTGGAGTTGCAGGTAATTTATTTCCTTGCATTAGCGGTATCAAAGCGAGAGTTCCCGAGTGTACAAGTCAAAGCACCAATTGGAGGCAGTTTTCACCAGGACCTGGGGATGGAGAGTGTGAATTTTTCTTACAAAATGTGCAAGTTGTAAGAAGAAATTTTAAAAGGGTTTGAGGAGTTGAGGTTCTTATGATTGTCAACAGATTGTTGAAGAAGGTAGTTCTAATGGGGTGAAAAAGGGTGATGGAGAGATCAAGAGGATCGCTTTTCTCTCCTCAAGAAAAGGAGTGAAATATTCCCTTCAATCTCTCACACACATTACATTTAAAAGAGGGGGGGAGAATTCAATAGATCCAATCTCAATAGAAAGAGATCGAATGCTAAGTGAATTGACAATGAATTTGGAAAGTGAAAGTAACCCCTCTTTTAGAATGGATAAGTTGAATTATGTGATTTAAGACTAAGTGTAAATGTGACAGAAATTATTATAACTTGACATAGAAATGCAGGACGAAGTTGTACGCCTGGAATTAGCAGTAAAAGGCCGAGACGAAGCTCCCCTGCAAATTTGGGTGAAAGTTGTTGGGACCGTGTTGAAAGTGCACACGGTCCTCCAAAAAATCTGCGCGTCGAAAAGGGTTTTTCTGCCTCTGAAGATGAAATCCAAATATGTAAATACAACTGGACACCTGCAACCTACACATAGAAAAGAGAGAAAATGTTGTTGGGATTGGGGGTTTGCCTTCAGGTCAAACCCCGGTTTTGGAATTAACCAAATGATGAAAATTACTTGCAAGTAATGAAAGTAAATGACTAAAATGGAATTCACCTCAAGAGAGGATGCAATTGAAATGTTGATAGAGTTGTTTGAAAGGATATGTAGAATTGAATGTCAAGAGAGATCTCCTCTTCAATGGTTGAATCCTTGACTTGAATGCAACACCTAGCCTTGAAAGGAGACTTGAGAATGCTCAATTCTTGAATGCTTGAATGCTTGATTTCTCTTAGGATCGCAATTTCCACTTATTGAACTCATATCAACTTATCCAAATAGGAGAGGCGAATGCATCTTATATATTCGTTAATTAAGGTTAACTGATTGATTTTTCGTTATAGGCCGACATACGGAAACTTTTCCTGCTTCAAAGTTGCAAAGCTCAATAAAAGATTTGAGTGGAAGAGGCCCACAATAGGGCAAGGACAGGGGCGCACAGGGGTTCCACGCCCCTATCCTGCCCTAATTTAGGACATGAAGCAATAATAGGGAGTGCAGGGTGCCAGGAAATGCAGGCTTCGGGCAGTGTGAGCATGTCTTGAGTCTCCAATCAGGCTTGGGGATTCATTTCGCCAATGTGAAGACACAAATGTGGTTGAAAATTGCAAGGTCGCAATTTTATGATGCTACATTTAGCCCCAACTTTAGCGAGAGTATAAGCGTATGCCAATACTACCGGTAAAGTACAAGGAAACAAGATTGAAAGACTTTCACAACATCAAGGAGGCAAGATACACCAAGCCCCGAGTGGACTAAGGATCTTATGACTTCGATTGACAAAGTAAAAGGGAAGATCAAGAGGTAGAAACCATGACTACAAATAGCAAAGTTTCCCTCACTGATTCATGAAAAGCAAGGATACCAAAAATTACAAAGCAAAGCCAAGTAACTTTGAGTATCAAGAAGGAAAATATGAGCGGAGTGTATGCCCCCACATTAAAGCGATCGTGCACACCTTATCGAGATGATTTCTTTAAGGTGGGATACACCCAAGAGAGAAAGAGAGAGAGAGCATGCTATCGCAAGGATTTATCCCCCAATTGAGAGATAAACCCAAGGATAATGAACACAAAACACAAAGCATGAGGTAGTTTCTGTTTCCTCGAGGTCAGTATGTTGTATGCTAACTCATGTATATCATATGTATATGTGCATAGAATAATCATCATTCCCCAAAGAAAGGAAACTACCTTGGAAGAAAGGGAACAAAGGTGTCTTTTGAGTCAACATGAAAGAGACCAAAAGAGATCTCAATGCTTTGCATCGTCCTCAAGTAGACATTACTAGATTACATAGAAGAACAGGGATACACATAGAAGAATGATAACAAAAGAGCAAGAAAAGAGAGAGAGGTAGAGGATCTACGATGCTAATGCGGCTATTCTAGCATGTCATCCACCTTTTGATCTTATTGATCACTATTTTGGGAAGGAGAGAAACACGCTAGAGGAGCGACATCGAGCACATCAGATGGAGCTATCACAAGATCCAAACAAGGACTATTCTTGTGTGCTAAGTCACTTTGTTCGATTCTAGGAGCTAGGATTAAGGCTTTTGAAAATTATGCAGATAAATGTTTGTCCACATCAACATATTCATAGTCACTATCAGAAGCACTAGGACTTGTATTGCCATCATGAAACATTTTCACCTATTTCTTCATCAAGATTTATAGAAAGAGGAGCGCGAATACAAATAGGAGTAAAACCATCACATGTTTTTTCTAACTTATGATTTGGAGATGTAGGTTCAACATCTTGTTTAGGAGAAAAGGGGATCATGTCAATTGTTGGAGTTTTGGGAGATTGAATGTTTTGAGGCACAGCTTCATGAGCTCAAGCACGACGCTTTCGTCGGTGTTCTCTCGTGCAAATAAGGAGGAATATTTTCATCTATGGTAGTTGGAGGTTTAGGTTGAGGTCTTTTAGGTTGAACAAGAGGAGAGGCAGGTCTCTTCTCTCTATAAGAGCAAGGAGGTGGAACTGCATCATATAAAGGAGGAATATTTCGTGTAGGAAGGAAACCAAGTCCATCATGAAGAGGAGGTAAAGGTCTAACCTTAGGAGGAATATTGTTGTTCTTCTTAGGAGAAGGCATAGTTTCATCCATAGGAATAGGTTGGTAATCCTCCTTAGGAGGAAGATTAGTTTGATCCATCAAGGGAAGAACCTCATCTTCAAGAAGGATGGGAATATCAATTGTTGGAGTTCTAGGTTGGCTTAAGGATGGGATCATATCTTTCTTTCACTTTTGATAAGATTGAAAGAGAGCATCGCTTCTCAGTGGACGAGATTGAAATTGTTGAGGCCAAAAGAAATCGGTAGGAACACCTGGGCTTCTTTCGCTTGCTCGAAATAAGCTATGATTAATAATTATGATTTATCCCTTGTGGGGAAATTTCAAACACTTATGGATTGGAGAAGCAATAGCCTTCGGGTAAGTGCACCAAGATGGTGAAAAAAAAGAGGGGTATAAGTGGCCACTTTTTTTCTGAAAACAGGTAAACCTGAACTTCAAAGAGATATTTGAAGGTCACGCACTCAAAACTAGGAGTTAAGAAAAGAATAAGAATTGTAGTACTCTAAATCTAGTTTCTAAACTACTAAAGTTTTTTAAAATTGGATAAGATTAAGAGGGACAAACCTCTCTCGCATGAAAAATTGTTCTTGATTTTTTCAGAAAAACATAACATAGCTGTTTTTCGTGCGTTGCACAAAATATATAATTCGATTTAGTATTTTGCAAAACCCTTTGGTAGGATGATAGGTAAGATTGAGATCTAGAAGTTGTGTATTTTTTTGTAATTTTTCGTTGAGTATTTTTTTTTTATGATTTTTTGAAGTGACCGCATCCTGAAAATTTGGTACCTATTCGTGCACTGGGCATAACTTGCATCAAAATAATCGAAAATAAAAACTTTTTTTTTAATTGTATAGACTATAGTGTAGAACAATAATATGTAATTTATTTTGAATTTTGTCAAGTATATCAAAAGTTATTAAAAAAAATGGTAGACATATGTCTGTGAGGACTGTCAAGGCACTGTTAAAGAAAATTAAAGTTTACTATGCTAATAGTGTCTAAAAATAGAAAAAATTATATGGTCAGAAAGATGAGAAGATGTGTGAGATTATGGTGGTAATTTTAAAGATACCCACTTGATTATTTGTAAACCTGATGATGATAAAGTCAAGAAATCACGTTGGAAGATGAAAAAATGTGTAAAGGGACAAAAATGGAGGGAAAATGGGCTTGCAAGCCTTAGGGTCATTTTCCAACCCTCTTACCAAGCCAAAACCCGCACGGGTTCTGATGTGCAAGATAACCTGCTCAAGTTTTGAAAAACAAAAAGTACCATTCATAGTTCTACATAACCCGTACGGGTTATGTAGAACTAAAAACCATCATTTTGAATTTCACAAAACCTGTACGGGTTATGAAAAACCATAATTTTGAGTTTCACAAAACCAGTACGGGTTATGAAAAACATCATTTTGAGTTTCACAAAACCCGTACAGGTTATGAAAAACCATTATTTTGTTTTTCACAAAACCAGTACGGGTTATGAAAAATATCATTTTGAGTTTCACAAAACCCGTACGGGTTATGAAGACATCAAAATGTATGCTTGTAAACTTAGCATATACTACACATATGTATAGACATACATATATAATATGTGTTTATGTATGTATATATGCATATATATAGTTATATATACATATATTTATATAGATATATGTATATATGTTTGTATACATGCATGTCACTCTCTTTTCCTCTCTCTCATCTTCCTTCCCCCATCACCATCTCTGTCTATTTCGAGCCCTAATTATCCTCCTTGAGTTCTATCTCATCTCTCTCCCCCTCACACTTCTCTCTATGTCGAGTGTCTCACCCTCTTCTCCTTCTCGTTCTCTCTCTACCTCATGTCTCTCACCCTCTCCTCCTTCTCCTACTCTCTCCTACTCTCTCCTACTCTCTCTCTCTCTCTCTCTCTCTCTCTCTCTCTCTCTCTCTCTCTCTCTCTCGCTCTCTCATTATCCTATCCTATTATCACCCTCTCCCCCTTATCTCTCTTTCTCTCCCCCCTCCCCCTTCCCCTCCCCCTCCCCCTCTCATTATCTTATCTTATTCTCTCTCCTCCTCTCCCTCTCTTGACCCTATTCTCTCTCTCTCTCTCTCTCTCTCTCTCTCTCTCTCTCTCTCTCTCTCTCTCTCCCCATCTCCACCCTCTCTCCCTCTCCCTCTCTCCCAATCTCCTCTCTTCCCCTCTCTCTCCCTCCCCCTCTCCTTATCATATTCTCTCCCTCTCTTTTTATCCCCTATTCTCTATCTTACCCCCTCTCCCCCTACTCTCTTTCTAACTACCTTTCTCACCCCCTCTCCTTATCCTATTCTCTCCCTCTCTTCCTATCCCCTTCTCTCTCTCTCAATCATATTCTCACCCTCTCCCTTCTCTTTCTTTCCCTATCTCTCTCTCTCTCTCTTCATATCCCTCTCTCTCTCTCTCTCTAACTCTCTCTCCCTCCCCCTCTCCTTATCCTATTATATTGCTCTCTTCCTACCCCCTACTCTCTCTCTCTCTCTCTCTCTCTCTCTCTCTCTCTCTCTCTCTCTCTCTCTCTCTCTCTCTCCCCCCACTTCTTCTTTGGTTCCTATTTCTCCATAACCCGTACGGGTTATGCAGAACTAAGGCCAAAACTTCATTTTTTGCATAACCAGTACGGGTTATGAGAAATTTTGTATGGGTTTTGAGGAACTTTTTGTTTTTTCTTATTATTGAAGAGGGAAAAAGAGTGGAAGGTAGATTGGATTGTTAATATGCAAATCAAAAACATAAAAACATATGAAACCAAAAAGCATAAATCAAATCACATAAAAAAACATGAAGACAAATGCTTATACCTTACAACCTTTACCTTCTCCTTCGGATGGAGCTTGGATGGAGTTGAAGTGCACCCAAATGCCTCCAACGTGATGTCGATTTTGCTCCTAGATTGCTTGATGTGGTTGGCTCTCCAACATTGTGCACAAATGGATAAAATGGATTTTGAGGGATGAGATGGATAATTTTGGCATGGTGAGGATGCAAATGTGATTTTCTAGGCTCAAACTAACAGCATGAACTTGCTAAAATTGGAGATGATAAGTGAGGGGATGGAGTCCTCAATTTATAGGAAGAGGAGATGGAAAATGGAGGGCTAGGATTGACCCAAGATGGAGGGTCAGGATTTCTTGTGAGCTCACACAAGACCCAAGAGGAGGTGTGGAGACCAAGAGATATGCCTTAAAGGCATTTCTTGAGTCCACACTCCTCAAGGTACACTAGGAAGACTTCCCAATGTGCCTTGAGAAGAGCAAGGGATGGGACATTTCTTGAAGAATGGAGAGGAAGAATTAGAAATTCTTCAAAAAGGGATGATCATGGGGATTGGAGGAATAAGAAGGAATTAAAAATTCCTTGGAAGATGAGATGCCTAGAGCACCTAGGAAAAGGGCATTTAAGGAGAGTGGTTGGATGGAAGGGACAAGGAGTTGACTTTGTGGCTAATCACGATGATTAGCCACTAGCAACTCATTATGAGGGAGATTAGAGGAAAGGTTAGGTGGGATTAGGATAGATAAGATTTGTAGGAGGATTTGACTAGGAGACAGAATGAGTGGAGGGAATTAAAAATTAGAAGAATAATACTAAGTGAGCTTAGAGAGTTTCTAGAAGAATTTATTAAGTTAATGATGGATTAGGAAAAGATGATTTGTAGGAATCACTTAGGTTAACTAATTAATTGAAATTAATTAGTTAAGAAGAGGATTTTGAGAGGATTTAATATTGAAGATTTTTAGAAGAATAAAAGGGGGTTGATTTATTAAATAAATCAATCACAGACTATAGTGACAATATTAATTATAATTAATTAATATTGAGGAGAATTAAAATTGGCATAATTAATAAATTAATTATGTCAGAAATTAAAAAATAATTAAAATAATTATTTTTAAGTGTACATTTTGCCCCTCTTTTACGCAGCAGCAAATTTGGCGATGGGTAGAAGATAGAAGAAGAAGAAACGGATGCCCCAGCGTAAAGCGTTGGAGGTCTATGCCCCCTCAAGAATTTTGTAGAAGAAAATTGATGAAAAATTCTCGAAAACAAAGAAAGAAGAATTTAGTGGAGGAGATAAGTGAGGAAGAAATATGAAGTAGATGCAGAAAATCTAGAAGGAAGAATAGAAGATGCGAGACCGCGGAGGGAAGGGGCCCTCGCAGGGGCCCATATAAGCCACAAAGGGCCCAATGAGGAGTCATTATTACACACAAGCCTTGGAGCCACTCAGAGCGTATAAGAAGAGAAGGAGAGATGGAGCGCATTCCCACCCGTGATCATCGCGCCAAGAGGATCCAATGGTTCGACAAACCCACTAGCTATGGACCACCGATATGTAGGACCATCCCATCTTTTGGAATTTTTAGGTTAGGGGTAGAATTAGGGCTAATTTTAGGGCCTGGAATTAGCGAGGCGCATGCGTTGATCGTTGTTTCAGCGTGCACGCCCCTGGGTTAGCGCGAGCGCTAGCGAATAGCGCAGGCGCTCGCTGGGAGGGTCGAGTAGAACAAGATTTTGGGGGGATGGGGGGGATTAGCGCGGTTTCTCGCACTTTGGCATGGGCGCTCGCGCTTTGGTGCAATCGCCCAAGGGTTTACGTGGGCACTCGCACTGGTGCGCGGGCGCTCACGTTGATGGGGTTGGAAGGAGGGCTAGGGAGGTAGGCTTTTATTTGTTAGCGCGAGTGCCACAGTTTTGGCGCAAGCGCTGGATAAATCAACGCGTGCGCTCAGGAGGGGGGAGGTTAGGTTTAAGTTTAGAATTTTTGGGATAGGGTCAGGGTATGGTTGGTTCTGGCAGGTAGAAGGAAGTTTGTGGACATGGAAGTAATGATTTGATTTGCTGGATGCAGGCGAAGATGGGGTCATTGGCTTCGAGGGAGCATTGGCCTGCTACGATGAGCTTATATCGGGAGTTAGGCCATGATGAGCTGGAGGTGCTAGCCGCTTTTGGATTACATTATGTGGGCAGGTGGCCGAGGATACGGGCGCATACTGCGATGATGACAGCGTTAGTGGAGAGGTGGGACAGTAGGTATAACACCTTCCATCTTCCTACTGGGGAGGCGACAGTGACTCTTTTGGATGTATGGAGGATCTTGAAGATCCCCATTCGTGGTCTCATCCCAGAGTATCAGTTGGATGCAGCGGATTTCTACCTTCGGGAGATTTGTGAGTATGAGACCCCACCGATGCTAGACAGGAGCAAGATGCATTTGGGTAGGGCGATGGGTATTCGACGGATTCCTCAGGTGGTATTGGTCATTTATGGATTTTTGAGCGGGTGGATTATTCATGATTTGAGCATGCATGGATTTCCTACGGGATGGAGCAGGTGCCTATATTTCATGGTCCATGATGGTGTGCAATATACGTGGGGAGCAGCGATGCTAGCTCAGTTATATCATGATATGCATCTGGTAGTGTATAGGGAGTATGCCAGTTTGTCTGAAGGAGTGACACTTCTTCACATTTGGGCTTGGGAGCACATTGCAGTTACTCGACCAGTGGGGGTACAGGACAAGCAGGGTTGACAACCATATGTGGATAGATACAGGGCATTGTTGCATTATACGCAGATAGGGTTTGTATGGTTTTGCCGGAGGATTCTAGATGAGCTTATGAAGTTTACATGGCGGCCATTTTTGGGTTGTGAGAGATGGAGGGATGACTGGCAGCTGCACTAGGATGGGGTAGAGATGTGGATGTTTGGTAGGTCCGTGTATATTATGGAGTATTATGTACCATTCAGAGTGGCCAGACAGCTCGGGAAGGTACAGGATATAGTGGGGGACATCCCAGTGTATCCTCGGATTACACAGGAGGAGAGATATTGGGGCCTGACGATGAGTCCCTTGGAGGGCAGGACCAGTTTCCAGACAGCATTTCATTTGGTCTAGGATGAGCGGATGGGAGAAGGTGAGGATCCAGGTACTACAAGTGGATACAGGAGCTGGTGGGAGGGGCACTTGTCAGAACACCTTACCATTCCTGAGGTTTTGGAGGAGGAGGAGTTGCAGTCAGGGGTAGATCAGGTGGTCGGTGGTGAGGATGATGGCCCAGGGGAGAGAGTTGTGATTGGTGTAGGGCGTGGTGCGAGCAGACAACAGAGGAGAGTCTGGGTAGTATGGAGGAGGGATCCAAAGGAGGGAGAGGGAGAGGATGCCCCCATAGGAGAGGCCGCAGAGGCCGTGGTTGGTAAGGGAGAGGAGGTTGTAGCTATGGATGCTCCTGAGGCACAGGTGGAGGAGAGGGGAGGGGTGTCATAGGATGACTTTGACAGAGTATGGTGCGGGATACTACTCAGGTGAGGCTCCATTCTCTTGAGGATGAGCTACAGATAGAGAGGGCTGGGAGGGAGAGTATGGGGGCAGAGGTGGAGCGGCTGATGCGGGAGATATCTGATTTGACGGAGAGCCTCCATACTGTGAGAACAGAGGTAGATGCCTTGAGGCAAGAGAGGGAGGAGTCAGAGAGGATGATAGAGGAGGCTCGGACAGAGACAACTATAGCGGGTCTTCAGGATGTTATACGTCGACAGGGTGCCGAGCTAGAGGGGCTCCAAGCCAGAGTACAGAGGGAAAAGGCAGATGTCACACAGCTGTGGGGGAGAGGGATGCAGCCCGCGAGGTGTTGGTTCCTGTAAGGATTGGGCAGATTTGTGCTGATATTATGCAATAGCGGGATAGGGCGGAGAGGGCAGCTCGAGAGGCAGAGTATTATAGGGGTCTATATCACGGAGCAGTACCTGCAGCACAACGAGCGGCCTCGTACATTGAGAGTGTGCGATCTCACCGGACCTAGAGTCAGCAGACAGGTGGATCGATGGGTTTTTGGCCACCGAGAGGAGGGGAGGCAGGAGGATCAGGTGGAGGAGGTACAATAGAGGGGGGTGGAGAGACAGGAGGGGAGGGTTAGCTGCATTTTTGGCTTGTGTACCATATTTTGACCCTTCGGGGCAATCATTGTATTATGACAGACATCTTCATCTCTTTAGATATATATATGATTTTGTGATGATGGATGATGTGTGTACCTTTTATCATGATGAATTCTCTTTATTTTTCTTGTGATGTAATGTATGGATGCAATAATGGATATGTTGTGTTGACCTATTTGTGATGCAGTGTGGATGCTTATATATGTATGCCTATGATATGTTGCTGACACGTTTTTGGATGCAAGATGAGTGATTATGCTTTTTGATGTGTATATATGCAGATGTATGATGGATATGTAGATGTAAAATGATTTGTGATGCAATCTAAATGAATGTAATGTTACATGGATGAATTAATGTCGTTTATTTATGTGATGAAATCTAAGTACAACCTATGTGATGTGAGTAGTGTAATGAAATGAATAAGTAATGCAATCTATATGAATAATATGACCTAAATGAATAATACAAAGAGGGAATATGTCAATAATAACACAATGATCTTAGATAGAAAATAGAAGAATATGGAATAGATGGGGAATGGAGGAAATTGAGAACTCCATGGGGTTATTAGAATTAGGATTTTATGGAATGGTGGTGAAAATTGTGCACAAAAAAATGTGGAGAGCCAACCTAGTTTGATATTGCCTTGGGTGACTTGCACCACTTATTATAGGAATCAAGATGCCATGAGAAACCGAAGGCGTGGACTGACTCATAGACAAATGGGAATTCCTTACACACAGCTATGCAAGTGTTGAGAAACACTAATACAAAGTTGTGGGTACGTGCAAGGAAACCCTCAAACACATCGATACCTTTTGTACACGAGAGGGTAAGTGTTGATAAACACTAGTACCAGGTCGCCAGTTTATACAAGAGAGATCCAAAACATGCCATGCTATGAAAATATGCCCCAGTATGCACCTATTGTAAACATACCTAGATATGGAAAATCCAGGAAGTCGTAGATAGATGCAGTCGTAGGGCAAAAGATGCAAGTCTAAATGAAAAATCCAAGAAGTCAAACAAGTTATTCATTCATGACCAACTGACACCTCTTGCCAAGAGTAGGATTAGGGTGGAGGATCAAGTTGCCAGGTGAGGGAAGGAGTCATCCCTAGGGCAAAGTGGACTTTTGGATTAGGCAAGTGATCATATGGCTTTGAAGATTAACTTGTGGACTTAGGACTATTCTCAAGACTTCATGAAGCTCACACAGAGGCACACAAGCTCATTTTGATGGGACATTCCTTATTCATGATTTAGGCGAAGACTCATCATCATATGCGCGATTTTTTGGAAGGTGGAAGGGAAGGAATGTTGTGATGGGTGGACTGGATGGGTGGGTGTTTGCAGTATCGACCTGATAGACAATGGATCCAGTTTTTATTTACCTTGGCGCCTGGATAGAGGTTTTCACCAAGGTACTTGTCCATAGCACCACAAAGTGGTTTTCGCTAATCGACGAATTTTTTTATTTTTTTTTTATTTTTTTTTTGTGTCACAGTGTGCCTGTTTACCAATTTTTCACCAAAGTGACGATTTTTTTAGGATCTTTTCTCATTTTTTTATGTATTTTTCTTGATTTTTTTTTTTTTTTTGACAATTTAAGACTTCTTGAGGACTAGGCATAAAATCTTTTGAGGTGCATGATATTCATTGGATCATCCAAAGGATCGCCTTCAAGAGTAGTCAACTGATTAGCTCCTAATCCATATTTTGTTGTGATTACATATGGTCCAAGCCAATTAGGCTCGAACTTGCCTTTCTTTTCTCTTTCTTGAAGGTTTTTCTGATTCTCCATGAGGACAAGATCACCAATTTGGAATTCCCGGGTTCTGACTTTCTTGTGATAACTCATGCGTAGATGGTTCTGATATACCGGGATATGGTTCAAGGCCTTGAGGCACTTTTCATCTAACAATTCTAGCTCTTGTAAGCGAGCAATTTTGTATTCTTCATCTGGTAGGATATTTTGTAGCGATACCCTTAGAGAGGGGATCTCGATCTCAAGGGGAAGGATGGCGTCGGAGCCAAAGACCAGGGAATAAGGGGTGGCGCCTGTGGGGGTGCGGATGGAGGTGCGGTAGGCCCACAAAGCAAGATGGAGTTGGAAGTGCCAATCACGACTAGCTTCATTGACTGTCTTTTTTAGGATTTTGATTAGGGTTTTATTAGAAGCCTCAGCTTGACCATTGCCTTGGGAGTAATATGGGGTGCAGAAGCGATGTTGGATGTTGAATTTTTGGCAGAGTTCTTTGACATCCTCGTTTTTAAATTGTTTGCCATTATCTGTAATGATAACTCTTGGAATGTCATATCGACAAATCAGGTAGTTGAGGATGAATTTGGATATCTGCTTACTAGTGGTAAAAGTAAGAGGGATAGCCTCTACACACTTAGTGAAATACTCGGTGGTGGTGATAATGAATTTATGTCCGTTGGAGGAAGAAGGGTGGATTTTCCCAATGAGATCGAGCCCCCACTATGATAAGGGCTAGGGTGTAATGAATGGCTGCAATTATTGTGATGGTGCATGAATCTTGTCGCCATGTTGCTATCAAGGGATGCATTTATTCACATAATTATATGCATCTACTTCCATTTTAGGCCAATAATATCTTGTTCTCAAAAGATTTTTAGCCAAGGTGAGCCCACTTGGTGTGCCCCACAGATGCCCTCGTGTACTTCGCGTAATACCTATTCCACCTCTTGTTTATCTAAACACCTTAGGAGGGAACCATCAAAATGCCTTCTGAATAGGGTGTCTCCAAGGATGGTGTAATGAGCACATTGGCGAATGAAGGTTTGTTGTTGGGTTTTGGTGAGGTGTGGGGGAATGGTGTTGTCTTTTAGGAAAGCGAAGGTTTCTTGGTACTAAGGAGACTTGGGACCAACGAGTACACACACTATTTCAGACTCTGGTAGGTTATATGCCGGTATAAATAGTTTCTCAACCAAGAACTCACACTTCTTACTGTGTGTTGGCATCTGAAGGAGGGAGCCGATGGTGACCATTGCATCTGCAGCCCTATTGTTTGTTCATGGGACTTGATCAAACTTGATTGTCGTGAAGTGTTTCTTAAGATCTTCAACCATGGTACGGTAGGGAAGGAGTTTGTCATCTTTTGTTTGGTATTCATCATTGACTTGTTTTATGACAAGTTGGGAATCACCATAGACTTGTAATTCCCTTATTTTCCAGTGGATAGCCAAGCGCAATCCTGTAATGAGTGCCTCATATTCTGCGATGTTGTTGGTACATGTAAAAGCTATCTTTTACAATTTTGGGATGCCATCTCCTTGAGGTGTGATCAGTAATATTCCTACCCCCAATCCATTTTGGGTGCAAGAGCCATCAAAGTATAATTGCCATGTGGAGGATGTGGTAACAGTCATAATGAATTCATCCCGTAATTCTGTGATAATAGGATGGTCACCTGGAAGTGGAGCGTCCGCCAACTGGTCTGCGATGACTTGTCCCTTGATTGCCTTTTTGTCTACATATTCAATGTCAAAATTGCTTAAGAGCATGACCCATTTAGCGGTTCTGCCAGTGAGGGCGGCTTTTGACAAGAGATATTTAAGCGGGTCAATCTTAGCAATTAGTTTTGTTTTGTTGTTCAGCATATAGTGTCGGAGTTTCTGTGTGCTAAACACCAATGCCAAACATGCTCTTTCAATGGGGGTATAATTGAGTTCATACCCTACTAGTGTCCGACTGATGTAGTAAATGGCATGTTCCTTCCCTTGATCATCTGTTTGTGCCAGCAATGCCCCCAATACCACCGCAGTAGCACATATGTACAAAATAAGAGGTTTTCCAGGAGTAGGAGGCATCAGCACTGGAGGTGATGCCAGATATTCTTTTAGTTTTTCAAAGTACTTTTGACACAAGCAGTCCCATTTGAATTTTGTGTCTTTGCGCAACAGGTGTGCAAATGGATGGCACTTATCTGCCAGTTGTGAAATAAAACGTCTAACAGATTGGAGTTTCCCCTAGAGACTGCATAGCTATCTGAGAGTTTTTGGTGGAGGCATTTCCATGATGGCTTTTACCTTTGCAGGATCAACCTCGATGCCTCTGTGGGAAACAATGAAACCTAATAGTTTTCCCGATGTGACCCCAAAAACACACTTCTTGGGATTTAGGCGCAATTTGTATTTTTCCAATCTTTCAAAGATTTGTCTTAGGATAGGGATGTGTTCATGTCTTGTCTTGGATTTGCCTAGCAAATCATCCACATAGTCCTCCAAAATTTTATGCAAGAGGTCATGAAAAATTATTGTCATGGCACGCTGATATGTAGCTCCAGCATTTTTGAGGCCAAAAGGCATGACCCGGTAACAGAAAGTCCCCCATGGTGTCATGAATGCACTTTTATGTTGATCTTCGTCTGCAATCCTGATTTGGTTATATCCAGAAAATCCATCCATAAGTGACAGCAGCTCATGTCCTACTATAAGATCCACAATCATATCTATGTTGGGGAGTGGGAAATCATCTTTAGGACAAGCCCTATTTAGATCTCGGAAATCAGTGCAGATGCAGATTCTCTCGATGGGTTTGCCGACAGGTAAAATGTTAGAGACCCATTCAACGTAGTCTATTGGTTTGATGAATTTTGCATCCAACATCTTTTGGAGTTCTGCCTTGACCAGGAGTGCAATATGCGGGTGCATTTTGCGCAATTTCTATTTTACAGGTTTTGCATCTGGGCAGACAGCGAGATTGTGAACCACCAAGGCAGGATCCAAACCTGGCATATCGGCATAGGACCATGCGAAATTGATTTTTACCTCTTTAAGGAAGTTAATGAAGTCTTGTTTCTCTTTTTTTGTGAGGGACTTGGCAATGGGCACATTTTTCGGAATGACTTTGATTCCCATGTTGATACTGTTTGTTTCTTCTATAAGCAAATTTGATTTGTCTTGTGGAACGTAACCAATGGTAGGGAGGTCAAGTCCCTCATCGTCAAGTGCCTTTTTTAGGTTTTCACTTTTGGATACACCCTTTGTTTCTATTTTTTCTCATCCAAAGGTGCCTCGGAGAGGTTTTCACCTAGGGAATCATGTTTTTTGCTTTGATTATCCTTTTTGCAACTAAGGGCATTGACCTGTCTACCAAAGTATCTATTTTTCATGTAGTTGAATACCATCTACTCTGTTACAATCTTCCAAATTTTGCACAATGAGGAGAGTAATGACAGCATTATCATCGACGCAAATATCTAAAGTGGGTTTGTCTCGTTGGCCCCAGTCTATGAGTTCAGGATGGACAAGATGTAGCTCGTGTGAAGAGGGAGTGGTTATGGGGGTGATGGCATTGACGTGAGTGTCAAAGAAGATATCATTTTCATATTCATAAGGCATTTCGTGGAACTCCTCTTCGTCAGTGCTTTCGATATCCAAAGAAGGACTTGAAGGGCACTAGCGATAGTAATCTTAGGCACTGGGGTGTACCCCAAGCCTCTATTGTATTTGTAGGAGATAGTATTTATGGGTGTTTTTCTTCCTTTTTCCTCTGGTCCCAAGCTGTGTCCTTTGTAACCCATTTTTTCGACTATAAATGATGCTTTTGGGTACATCTTTTTGGATATTTTTGTTGGGTCTTCATCTTCTTCCCAGTACAACCATGAAGAGACATCTATGTCGAGGCTTTCCTCATCAAGTGGGCCCCATTGCTGGAAGGTGGTCTGGTTTTTTTTTAGCTCTTTTGGTTTGCCAAATGATTTAGGAGACAGGGGGAGGTTGCATATTAATAAGACATCCTCCAATTTGTATTCTCCATAGCCATTATCCAAGATCTTGATTTGTGTGTCTGGTTGGGACGAGGTGGAGGCAAAATTTGATGTGTCAGATGGAGGCGTTGGCAAGGGTCTATTTAGTGGGCAATGATATGGATGTTTCTCCTCTAAGAGTTTGCAATATTGAAAAGGTTGTGGATCACCTTTGATAGTGATCTCTCTTCCATTGAAGGGGAATTTGATGCATTGGTGATAAGTGGAGGGTACAGCTTGCAAGGAGTGAATCCATGGCCGACCGAGGAGAATGTTGTAGGGGAGATCAAGATCTAGTACTTGGTAAGGGGTTTCAATTGTAATAGGGCCCACTTGAAGAGGTAAGGTGATCATGCCCTTCGAAACTCTTTTCGCATCATCATATGCTTTTATTGTGATCCTTCCTGATGTGTCTATCAGGTCCTCAAAAAGTCCCAATTGTTTTATTAACTTGTATGTACACAGATTGAGTCCGGATCCACCGTTTATCAAAATATGTTTGACCTTGTGCTTCTAGATAAGGGCTTCGATGTGCAAAGGTTTATTGTGGTCTTCATCTGTAGGAGCATCATTGGAGGTGAATACAAGGTGTTGCTGAGCAGCAAGGTTTCCAATGAGAGCTTGGAATTTGGTAGCATTGATATTATCAGGAACACGAGACTCAAGGAGGGCTTGTTCCAAAATTTCTCTATGGACAGGGGAAGTCTTGAGAAGTTCTAGAATGGAGATCTGTGCAGGGGTCTTCCCAAGTTGGTCAAGGAGGTCATATCGGTGGGTGGAAGACATGGGTGGGGGGTTTGGTGGGGGAGGAGCTCCTTGGATGGTAACTTTACCTCAGCGCATGGTTACATTGCAGTCATTCTGGGAGTAGGGGGTGGAAGGTGTAGCACCTTGAATGACTATCCTAGCAGGATTAGGTCTACTTTGGGAAGGGGGAGGATTAACCCCTTGGATAGTTATGACATTAACATGATTGTCTGCGAGCTCAATGCGACCTACTAAAGAGTCAAAGTCGGTTATCTGATTAGTGTAGTCATATTTCACTATGTTAGATGATGAGCCTTTTCCTTTATCATGTTTCGGGAAGGGTTCTTGGTACATTTTGAGTTTGTCATTGTTATTACCAGGTTTTGCATTCGCTACTTCAATTTCACCCCTATCAATGAGATCTTGTATGTAGATTTTAAACTTCATGTATTTTCATGTATCATGTCCCTTGATACAATGATACTCACAATATTCATTCTCATTATACCACCTAGGTTTAGGTTGATTGGGATCAAACGGGTGAGTGACCGGAAAAACCACTACGTCTACTTGGATCATTTTTTGAAACACCACTTCAATAGGCTCAGCAAGAGGAGTGAAGTCTCTTGGAGTCCTGTTATTGGATCGGGGTGGTCATCCCTGGACTGAGACATTGTTGTGAGGCTTTTGGCATTGATTTTGATTGTTTTGATTGTTGAATTGATGATTAGTGGTGATGGGTTTTGGGGGAGTGGCCAAGGTCTGGACCCGTTTTGCATCAGTTACACCGTCATTGACTACGTTTTTGTTTTTAGACCTTAATTTTGGTTTATCATTATGATAAGAGGAAGAAATGTGAGTCAGTCTTTGGTAATGTTTCAAGGTTCCTTCCTCCAGCAAGACACATTCGAGGGCGAGGCCCTTATCAGTCAATTTTTGGAAGGATTTAATACATTGAGATGTAAGAGGTTTTGAAAGTTCAGGCACCAAGTTCTTTTGAAATAATTCAATTTGATGTTGTTCTGGCATGTCCCATTGGAATTTCTTGATAAGATGTCACCATGTTTGCAAGATGTTGGCGAAAGTCTCTCCAGGCCTTTTCTTTGTTTTACACAGGTCCATCATGGAAACATCATTAGCCATGTTGTAGGCATAGTGAGCTACAAACTTCTCTGCCAAGTCTGGAAAGGAGACAATGGAACCTCATGGTAGAGATGAGAACCATGTCAAGCATCTCCTGTGAGACTCTTGGGGAAGATTCTTCGAAGGTATAGGTCACTATAGGAGACTTCTTGGCATAAGATGTGAAATTCCCGGACATGGTCGCGGGGGTCTCCTTTGCCTTCATACTTGGTGAATTTAGGGATCTCAAATCCTGGGGGGTAGGGTGCAACTGATATAGACGGGTCGTAAGGACAAGGACAAAATTCCTCAAACGAGTAAGGTTTCCTCTTATTAGTCCCTTCTTTCATGTCCTTGATGATATTTTTCATGTCTTGTATTTCCTTAATGAGGTCTTGTTATGGATTCTGGTAATGATGGATTGTATTTGCCCCTAGAATCAGATGAGTCAAGGAAGGTGCACCACCACTAATGTATTGACATAATGAGGAGGCGGGAATGTGAGATGTGATGACCGATGTTGCAGGGATTTGAGTGATAGTTGGTTGCGGCCCACAAACTGTTGTGACGGGATTGAGTGTGCCCCGGATAAGATTTGCAACATTGTTGACAGGAAGTGAAGTTTGTGGAATAGAAATATGAGGTTGAATGGAAGAAGATGGTATAGAGGCATGTTGGAGAATAGATGAGATTGGATTTGATAGTGGTATAGATGGTAATGAGGAAGAAGGTGGGATGGAGACCACGGGGGGAGGTGTCGCGGGTGGCATTGATTGAGTTTGGATGATTGGTGGGGCTGTAATTGATTGAGTTTGAATAACAGGTGCAACATTCTACGTGGGAGAGAGGTCTCCTTGTGGTTGTTGGCCAAGAGTGGATTTATCAAAATTAAGTGGAAGTTGAGCTCCATTTTCAAGGAGGGTCTTTAGAAGTGTAGTAGGATTGTGCTGGATAAATTTTTCAATCATCTCTTGGTTACAAGAATCTGCTAGGAAAGTTTGCACTTCCGGAGAGAGTTCATCTTCGTTAACCATATTAGGATTTTGGGTTTGATCTTGATTGCTAGGTTTCACACTTTGTGTAGGATCTTGCGTAGGATCTTCATATAGGAAACTAATGTCTGGCATGCCATATTGTTGGTCAGCCATCTTTTTCTTTTGAGATCAAGTTGTGACCATACAAGAATAACCTTAGAAAAGCTTGGAGGAAGAAATTTTTTATGAGGGGACTTAGCAAGACTTTTAAATTCTTTGGATTTTGTCTTTGATGACAACGGATTTTGCTGATTGGCAGGGTCCTTGGATTAGAACCCGGATTTGATTAGGATTTGACACCTTAGTCCTTGGATGAGGATCTTAGGTGGTATACGAAACCGCAAGCAAGGTAATGACCAAGTTGGGTAGAATTTATACCTTGGAATGATGATTAAGGAGCCTCTTTTCCACCAAGGGTTGACTAATGACCCTAAGCAAAGCAAAGGCACAAATCAAGAGTCTTGATCGACTCAAAGGATGAGGCAAAAGGTACTTGGAGAGGATTCTTCTTCAAGCACAAAAGCCAAGTGATTAATGATGAGGTCTAAATGGAACTTCACAAGGCATGCAATGTTAATGTGAGGTTAAATTATATTAAAGGATGGTTGGATTTGGATTTTGAGAATTGACTTGATAATGGAGGGAGATTGATTTTGTGATTGATTGATGTGCTAATTCTTTCGGAAATTGAGGATGATTGATTGAGGAGGGATGATAGTGATGATTAGAAGAAATTTGGTGACTAGGTTATTCTTGGCATGAACATGACTCAATAGATGATTGGTTCGGATGGCAAGTTGTATGAAGGGACACGACCACCCCAATTTTGACGATAGTTGGTGTTAAAAGACAAACCTAAACCTTGATGGAGGGCACAGACTCTTAGTTCATCACTAGAATCAAACTCATTGCTATGACCATGGACGTAATCGTGGTAATGGTGCAAGAATGTCCTATGTTTGAGCAAGAATTTATGGTTGGTATACCAAAACTTTCAACGCCTAATGAGTTGTGCTTGTGTGAGCTTCTTCTTCTTGGTAGGTCGGTGAATTGACTTCTTAGGATGTTTATACAACTTAGGCTTATGAAACATGAGACGGATGGAGTTTTGACGCAATTTGGAGTTTGTGTGGGTAATGACTTGGATGATTGTTTGCTTTTGGACAAATGTTTTTTGCAAAAGTGTTTGAGAATAATGATGTGTTTTTAGTCTACTCTTGGCAAGCAAGTATCAAGCAAAGAAAACACAATGATCAAATGAATTTTAACTCAAAGACACTCATGCTCTTGTACAACATTCTTAAGGTTGGCAAGGACAATATTCATTGGATCCCAATTGGTTTCCTAGCTACGCTTACCCAAAGTGGACACTTACATGCTTGACCCCACTAGCTCCCATCCACGACACTCACATCTCTGGGGCAGCCAAGTATCAATTCCCATGAAAACTCCTCATGGCGAACTTTGTGTCTCTACTAAGGGTCATAAAAATATGGGCGGCTTCGGAGGTCCGACCTCCTGCACCAATGACTAGAAGGTTTTTGGCCACTATGCACAAGGTGTTTAATATGGCTTCCTATTAGGAGCTACTCTTCGCAGTTACGCAAGCGCAATTGAGGCCTATAGCCCAATGAAGCACCAAGAACTTAGTAGTCACGCAAGCGTGATTGAGATCTCTAGGATCCTACCAAGCACCCAATGTGAGAGTGAACTCTCATATAGCCCCAACCATTGACCCTTTCATCATCAATGGCCTATTTATTATAGTGAGTTGGGAACCCCAGGTCCGAGTGTACTCACTTGGGTCATTCCCCTCTTACCTTCTCAAAGAGCAAATTGGGAGGGCAGGCCCGCTAAGGGTAAGCATGCAGCAAACATGAAAAACTTGGAGGGTCTGGATTTCTGATCGTCTAGCTAGACGAGAGTATACTCTCCTACCTTTACGCTTTTCACAAAACCCACAAGACAATAGTTCATTTACCCTTTAATTAAATCTAAGTGCCTAGTTAAAAAAAACAAGACACAATATTTGGTTGGAACTCCTAGGCAACCTGAAAAATAGTTCACATTAGTAGTTTTTTCTGTTTTCTAGGTCTTGGACGATCGAGAAAAGCTGCAACACTAAAAAAAGAAATTAGTACTCACTGGTCTGCACATACAGCGCACACGTTGAAGAGCCTGCGCAAGAGCCAAAACGCCTGCGTACGCGCTGCAGATAATAGAAACAACAACAAAAAAAATAACTTAACGTAGACCAAACTGGGATTTTATACCTCTCTGTCACGCTGCTCTAGATCGGTCGTGCTGAAACACTTGCGCTCGCGCTGAAACGCCTGCGCCCGCACTAAAATCCTGAAAAACAAAGACATAACAAGTTAGTGAGTTAAATTTTGAAATTTAAATTTAAAAACCAAATTTTTGTTGAGGGCAAGAGTTTTTGAAAAATGGTTGCGCTGGTTAGAGTTCGCTCCCGTCGAAACGCGTCCGCCCGCACTGATGCACCTGTGCATGCGTCAAACAGACAGACAAAGAGTAAAAATTTTAAATTAAAATAGAAGGAATTTTTTTAAAAAAATTTTAAACAGTCATGCTGATGTGTTTGTGCTTGCGTTGATGCGCCTGCGCATGCGCCGAAGGAGTCTATCTGTCGCGTAGAACCCGAATCACTCGCGTTGATTTGCAGTCTCTTGCGTTGTTCCGATACCTGCATCTTACAAATTCACAAAAACAAAAAAAAACATTAATTTTTAGGGACGTGGATCCCACCGGGCATGCCAGAATGAAGAGGGGAAAAGAGTGGAAGGTAGATTGGATTGTTAATTTGCAAATCAAAAACATAAAAACATATGAAACCAAAAAGCATAAATCAAATCACATAAAAAACATGAAGACAAATGCTTATACCTTAAAACCTTTACCTTCTCCTTCAGATGGAGTTTGGATGGAGTTGAAGTGCGCCCAAATGCCTCCAACGGATGTCGATTTTGCTCCTAGATTGCTTGATGTGGTTGGCTCTCCAACATTGTGCACAAATGGATAAAATGGATTTTGAGGGATGAGATGGATAATATGACTAAGTATGGATGAAGGATAATTTTGGCATGGTGAGGATGCAAATGTGATTTTCTAGGCTCAAACTAACAACATGAACTTGCTAAAATTGGAGATGATAAGTGAGGGGATGGAGTCTTCAATTTATAGGAAGAGGAGAGGAAAAATGGAGGGCTAGGATTGACCCAAGATGGAGGGTTAGGATTTCTTGTGAACTCACACAAGACCCAAGAGGAGGTGTGGAGACCAAGAGATATGCCTTAAAGGCATTTCTTATCTCCACACTCCTCAAGGTACATTGGGAATACTTCCCAATGTGCCTTGAGAAGAGCAAGGGATGGAACATTTCTTGAAGAATGGAGAGGAAGAATTAAAAATTCTTCAAAAAGGGATGATCGTGGGGATTGGAGAAATAAGAAGGAATTAAAAATTCCTTGGAAGATGAGATGCCTAGAGGAATGTGAGATTTTGAAAATCTCACATTCACCTAGGAAAAGGGTATTTAAGGAGAGTGGTTGGATGGAAGGGACAAGGAGTTGACATTGTGGCTAATCATGATGATTAGCCACTAGCAACTCATTAGGAGATGGATTAGAGAAAAGGTTAGGTGGGATTAGGATAGATAATATTTGTAGGAGGATTTGACTAGGAGAGAAAATGAGTGAAGGGAATTAAAAATTAGAACAATAATACTAAGTGAGCTTAGGGAGTTTCTAGAAGAATTTATTAGGTTAATGATGGATTAGGAAAAGATGATTTGTAGGAATCACTTAGGTTAACTAATTGTATATGGTGAAAATGGATACAATAATAACAATATTGAAAGGCTAAATGAATCCAACCACAAAACCCTAGCCTAACAACAACAAAGATCCACCATAACATATGAAGATTACCTAAGACAATGCAAATCAAATGAAATCACAAAGATTATACCATCACATGTCCAATAGGGTTTTGATCTCCATTCTTCCTATCTCCATTGATCTTGCTTGATATATTTGCTCTCAGATTTTATGTGCACAAGAGCTCAACAAATAATGGAATGTGGTTGCAAGTAGGATCGTAGTGTAGTCAATTGCATGAGTTGATTAGAATGCATAGAACGATTAGGGTTGATAATGAAGGAAGCATCTCCTTATATAAGAGACACTATATGAAATGGAGGGATAAGATTGAGAGGTGTAAAAGGAGGTCGGCTATGATTAGAGGGTAGGTAAAAGAATTAATAAAATAATGAAAGGGGTAGGTAGTGTATGAATTAAGAGATGAATGACATGTGTCATAGGTAGAAAAGGTTAATGAATTAATTAAATAAATAAATATTTATTTAATTAATAGAAGAAGTGGGATCAATTAAATAAATAAGATATTTATTTAATTTAGGAAAAGGATAATTTAAATAAATAAATGAATAATTTAAATGAGAAATAAGGCTAGAAGAGGATAAATGAATTAATTAAATAAATAAAGATTTATTTAATTAATAGAAGAATTAAGCCTAGATAATTAAATAAATAAAGTATTTATTTAATTAGACATGACAATTTTGGGTGTCTACATTTTGCCCCTCTTTGAGACAATGTGGCTTGTCGCGTTGTTTCAAAGAAGATAAGATGAACTGATACAGAGTTGCCCTAGGATGGGAATGATATGCCCCTTTGAGAGATTGGATGAAAATGTCTGAAAAGATCGCAGACAATCTCTCGATAAGAAAGAAAGGCTAGAATGGACTGACCGGATAAAGTGACAAAGTCACAGGATAAAGAAGACTGACTCGGGAAACGAAGGCGAGGGCTAGGAGTAGTCTATAAGATAGACCGCGGGGGAAAATACATCCTCATTGTCATCTACACATCCACGAGAGCAGATTGCAGAGCGAAAATAGAGCAGCAACAGTCAGCAGTGATGGCCTTCACTCATAGATTCGACCGCGTTCGCCGATTCCAGAGGCCAGTAGAGGCAGGAGAGCCGATAAGTACCACCAAACCTCCTCGTACTTTGACGCATTTAATTTTGTCATTAATGCATGCTAGATACGGTCATAAATGCACTTAGACTAGGGTCCAAAAAGTGTCAAAAACGTCCAGGCGCGTCTGCGTTGGTGCCAGGTGCGTCTGTGCTCGCGAGGCGCGTCTATGTTTGTGCCACGCGCGTCTACGTTGGAACCCGCGTCTGTGTCAAATGTGACTGCGTCTGTGAAGTGCAAGCGCGTTTGTGCCAAGAAGGCACGTCTGTGTCACCCAGGCATGTCTGTGTAGAGCATAGGCACGTCTGTGTCAATCAGGCGCGTCTGTGTTGTTCAAGCGCGTCTGTGCAGTCTGAAAGCTCGTTTATGTCAGGTAAGCGCGTTTGCGTTTGAAAAGTATGAATTTGCATCTTCTAGGTCAAATCGACAGTTCTGTGATGAACATACGCTGTCGATTGGATAAGCTGCTGAGAGGATACACTCAAGCAGGTCCTCTAGGAAGATTAGGATAGATCAAGGCACTTTGTGATGAACAGTGAGTACCAAGATAGAGTACTTTGTGATGAACAGGGAGTACTAGAGTATAAGCAGCACTTTGTGATGAACAGGGAGTGCAAATGTGAGTAACACTTTGCGATGAACAGTGAGTGTCACACACGTAGTACTTTGTGATGAACAGGGAGTACCACTAGGATAGAAGCAACACTTTGTGATGAATAGTGAGTGTCACTAGGATAAATAGCCATATGCATTTAGATAAAAAGTAGCATTTTGTGATAAACAGGGAATGCCACTATGACTGACATGAGTTATTTGCTTGACTGCAGGAGTATTTGCCAATGCTAGAGTCACGGGAGAGATTCCTGTCTACTCAGAGGTTGCGACCTGAGTTGATAGCCGAGGAGTGAGCTGCTATTGAGAAGATGGGACTGAGACATGTTCTGTATGTGCCTGAGTTTCGGGCGAACATGGGACTGCTGACTGCATTAGCTGAGAGATGGCACTCTGAGACGTGCACATTCCATTTGTCGATGGGTGAGATGACAGTCACCCTAGAGGATGTATACAGGATATTGAGGATACCGATCGATGGGGAGCTAATCCCATACGATCGAGATGGAGACAGGGAAGCCCTGAGATGGGTATTCCAGGACCCAGGACTGGAGATGAGGGTAGGACACGTGGCATGGGACACCATGATAGCCACAGGATTAGCATTGCCGGCAGTGGTAGGAGGAGCTATCAGTGGGTTCCTGTGTCCGGATAGGGCGACACGGGGTTTGGCTATGGGCTGGGGAGGAGCACTGGAGACGCTGATGACGCAGCACACCAGATATGCCTGGGGACCATGTGTGCTGGCCCATTTGTATTATGAGCTTCATCAGTTTGTTTATCATGGATCAGTGGGATTGGGCTGCGGAGTTACATTGCTGCAGGTATGGGCCTATGAGCATCTGTCGGTGACCCGACCGATACACTTCAGGGGCAGAGGACATGGATGCAGCTTTGTTCATCTGTATGATATGATCACATCGCAGCCACGGATTGGTAGGCTGGAGTATTGGCGGCGAGTGATAGACGATATTGATGAGGTCATATGGAGACCATATCTGGGCTGCGAGCAGTGGGAGGATGACGCAGTTGAGTTGTCGTACACCTTCCGAAGCAGGTACCTGATTGGGCGGACGCCCTATGTGCTAGAGAGGCAGCTAGTAGACAGGATTGGCCGACAATTTGGCCGGATTCAGAGGATGCCCCGAGGCTCAGGCATGTATGCCCGTATAGTTAGAGATCAGGCACAGTTTGGGCCCTTGCTGTCGTATGATCAGGCAGTGACACAGCTGATAGAGATGATACCTCTATCCTGGGACATGTGGCTAGAGATCGAGGACGTCGGCATGGATGCCGAGTACACAGCTTATTGGGCAGAGCATCCGTTCCCATGGTTGACAGATCTAGGAGAGGCATTGGAGGGAGATGGGGGGGAGATGATGAGGAGGGTGGAGGTGATGGGGGCAGAGGCCGACAGAGGAGGAGGGGAGTAGTTGGAGAGAGGCGGGTTGCACCTCAGAGGGAGGGTGGAGAGGAGAGGCAGGCTCGGGTGGTGAGAGGTCGCGGTGGATTGCCGCTACAGGTGCCAGCAGCACAGGGTCCCAGACAGATACAGATACAAGGACAGGGACAGAGACAGGTACCTGTACAGGCACCAGTACAGGTATAGGTACAGGCACAGGGGCAGGCACCCATACAGGGGGAGCCACAGGTAGAGGCAGAGGGGGTTGACCCAGTGGAGGATGAGCTGCTAGATCTGAGGGAGATCTGCCAGGGCCAGGCAGATGAGATCCAGGAGCTAGAGAGGGAGAGGGATCGGCTCAGGACGAGGCTCAGAGATACTGAGCGGGAGCGGGATCAGGCTATCCAGTGCTATACAAAGGCTGAGACAGCGCTGAGGGCAGGGAGACAGGCAGCGGAGGACACAGGGGCAGGGTATGCTTATGTCCTGCGGGTAGGGGAGGAGATAGCCTACTGGAGAGACCTCTACTATGGTGCAGTGCCAGCAGATTAGCGGGCGAGGAGCTTCCATAGACCGTCGCGTACAGCGACAGCTACGGGAGGGAGCCGAAGGAGACAGGCATCGAGTGGTGGGGTTATGGGTCCTCCACCACCACCAGATAGAGGGGATAGGAGGGATGATCCTGGGGTGAGTCCTTCAGGGGCTCAGATTCCATTGAGGCTAGAAGGCTCCGAGGGAGGGAGTTCATCATAGCCATAGAGGGCTCCCTTTGTATCATTTTTGTATCATTTTTGTATTGTAGACACCTGCGGGTGCTTTGTAGCCATATGATTTTGACATCATTGTATCATGACACTTTTATGATTATATATATGAGATGATTCATCTTTGCGGCAGCTATATGCATGTGTACCTATGTGATGAGATGCTCTTATGTGATGTTTGTTTATGAAATGGATGCAAATATGTATATGATGCAATGCAGTATTTTTGTTCTTTTATGTTTTATCTATGTATGCATGATGCAAATGTGAATGTATGTAATGCAGATGAATATGATAATGCAAATGTAAATTGTACTAACAGGTATTGTGTGCAGGATGTGATGCAATTGTGATATATATATGTATGTATGAAATGCGTATATGTGGTAATGCAGGTGCAACTACGTGAAATGCAAATATTTTTGGTGTGTCATTATACTCAGTCATGTGATAGCAGGCTACGTGAACTCGAGAAGGACGATGGAAGTCAATCAAGAAAGGGGGATGAAAGACAGAAGATATGAAACTGAAAGAGCTTCTTGTGCGTTATCATCATTGAGCTTTATTATGGCAAGTAGGTTATGACAATCGAGGCATATGTTCGACCCAGAAAGTCATTGTACCTATTTGCATGGAGATAAGACAGTCACAAACAAGGAATTCCCCAGTTCACACTAGACTCACAATGTCCTCATATCCTTGGACAAGTCATAGCATTACTAAGAGACAATCCACAGACAGCAAAGAAAGATAGGTGATGATACCCCATCCTCGCCTTTCTAGTCAAAGACATCCTGGAGATATAATCTCTAGTCAAAGACATCCCGGAAAAGCTAAAAGACATGTCACCAAAAGATAAAATCAAAAGATAACCAAGACTCGACACCAACATCCACTGTAGTCCTCAAGTTTAGTGTCTCTTGTCACTTGTATAAGTCTTATTTGATTGTGGTCACAATGTTTACTTTCACAGAAAGGATAGATAGCACTGAACCATATGTTGTCTGAGTCTGTTGAAAGATTTGATTTGTTGAAGCCCCTTGTTGCTACTGTGTCTCATCTGAAACTGACTGACTCCATGAAACTGATACTTTATTGTGGAGAAGATGAAACTTTATTGTGAATCTGTGATGCAAATGTTGCTTTATTGCGGATTGTGCGCGGATAGACTGAAGGAAGCTGGAAGAAACTGTACTCCTCGAAACATGTGATGTTCTCAGTTCCACACCCGTTACTAGATGTAGGATTTGCCTTAGCCACAGATAGGATCTGATTTATTATGGATGGAAAGGGAGGTGTATTATGAATGGCTAACCAATCTTAGGTAGATCAATAACAAGCCATGATGGGAATGGGTAAGTTTATTATGAACGAATAGGTTGTGAGTGTGTGCAAAGTGAAAGGATGAAAGTGAATCTCGATGGAGGGAGGAGCAATGTCTCTACGCATGGCGCTAGTGACCCAGTTTTCACCATGGTACTTGCCCAGGGCGCCACCGAAGTGGTTTTCACCGTTGGACGAAATTATTTCTCTTTACTTTTTTGATTTTTCAATGTTTTTGTTTTTTTGTGTCACAAGGCGCCTGTTTGCCAGGTTTTCACCAAGTAACGATTTTTTTGTTTTATAATTTTTTTTTATTTTTGAAATTTTTTAATTTTTTTTTTGTATTTTTGAATTAGGATATTCCAAAGAGCTATGTGTAAAACCTGCGAAGGTGCATGCTGTTGATAGGATCCTCCAAAGGTTCACCTTCTGTAGTTGAGAGCTGATATGCACCAGATCCATATGCTGCTGTAATGATGTAAGGACCAAGCCAATCTGGTTCGAACTTGCCCTTCTTCTCTCTGTCTTGTTGATTTTTAGGATTTTCTCTGAGAACTAAGTCACCTACCTCAAATGTGCGAGGCTTGACCTTGTGATTGTAGCTGCGACTCATTCGTTGTTGGTAAGCCTTGAGATGATTAAAAGTAGTTTGTCTTCGTTCATCCAGTAGTTCCAGCTCTTGTAAGCGAGAGACCCTATAGTCTTCATCACTGATGATGTTTTGCAAAGAGACCCGTAAAGAGGGTAGCTCGACCTCAATAGGTAAGATAGCTTCAGCGCCATAGACAAGTGAATAGGGTGTAGCTCCTGTAGGTGTGCGGACACTTGTGCGGTAGGCCCAAAGTGCAAGATTAAGTTGGATATGCCAATTACGACCAGCATCGTCGACTGTCTTCTTTAGGATTTTAAGGATTGTTTTGTTAGACGCCTCAGCTTGGCCATTACCTTGGGGGTAATATGGTGTGGAGAAACGATGGGAAATATGGAAGCGGTCACAGAGTTCACGAACATCCTGATTTTTGAAGGGATGCCCATTATCAGTGATAATGGTAACAGGAATACCGTATCGGCAAATGATATAGTTGAGGATGAATGTAGCAATCTGTTTTCCAGTGACTTGTGTGAGAGGCACGGCTTCAATCCATTTTGTAAAATACTCTGTGGCAGTGATAATGAATTTGTGACCATTGGAAGAAGGAGGGTGAATCTTGCCTATGAGATCGAGTCCCCACTGACAAAAGGGCCAAGGAGACGCAAGTGGTTGAAGTTCTTGTGCTGGCCCATGTATGAGGTCTTCATGAATTTGACATTGCTTACATTTCTTGACAAACTGATATGAGTCTTTCTCCATATTGGGCCAATAATATCCAGTCCTAATGAGTTTCTTGGCCAAGGTAGGACCACTAGCATGTGGACCACATATCCCTTCATGTACTTCCCGTAATGCAATCTGAGCTTCGTCGCTTTCTAAACATCTAAGAAGAGTGCCATCTAGACCTCGTCGGTATAGGATATCAGCTAAAATGACATATCGAGAGGATTGGCGAATGAAAGTGCGACATTGGTTATTTGATAGATCAGGAGGTAAAGTATTGTCACGTAGGTATGTGAAAATGGAACCACATAACTAGGATTCGGGACCAACAACACATAGCGTCTCAGTAGGCATGATCTCATATGAAGGGACCAAAAGGTTATCCACCAAGAACTCATAGCGGGTCTCGTGTAGAGGTAGATCGATCAGTGAAGCAATTGTAGCCATGGCATCTGCGGCGCAATTCTGCTCCCTTGGTATCTGCTCAAAGTCTATCTTTGTGAAGTGTTGTTTCAGATCATCCACCAGTTGTTTATAAGGCATTAACTTTTCATCTTTTGTTTGGTAATCATCAGTTGCTTGATGGATGACAAGTTGGGAGTCCCCAAAAACATGAAGTTCCTAGATCTTCCATTGAACTGCAATTCGTAATCCTGTTGTTAATGCCTCATATTTCGCTATATTGTTAGTGCAAGGAAATGATAAGCGGTATGATTTTGGTATAGAATCCCCTTGAGGAGTTATGAAGAGGATGCCCGCTCCTGCCCCATGCTGTGTGTATGAGCCATCGAAGTACAGTTGCCATGGCTTTGCATGTGACATTGTCAAAATGGATTCATCTGGAAATTCTGAACTTAGAGGAACATCATCTATCATGGGAGCATCTGCTAATTGATCTACAATGGCTTGTCTTTTTATTGCTTTTCTGTCCACATACTCGATGTCAAATTCGCTCAGGATCATTACCCATTTGGCCAGTCGCCCAGTAAGTGTTGCTTTATTGAGAAGGTTTTTCAATGGGTCTATCCGTGCAACTAACTTAGTCTTATGAGTGAGCATGTAATGTCGTAATTTCTGCGAAGCAAAGACCATGGCGAGACATGCACGCTCAATTGGTGTGTAGTTTAGCTCGTATCCCACCAGTGTGCGACTGATATAATATACTTCTTTTTCCTTGCCTTCAGCAATTTGTTGTGCTAAGAGTGCCCCCAGTGCTGTTGGAGTAGCTGATATGTATAGTAACAGAGGCTGATCTGGAACTGGTGGCATCAGAACTGGCGGATTTAGAAGATAATCTTTGAGCGTCTGAAAAGCCTATTGACAGTTGTCATCCCATTTGAATTTGATGTTTTTATATAGCAGGTGCTGAAAAGGATTACACTTATCTGCCAGTTGTGCTATAAATCTTCGGATGGACTGGAGTCTGCCTTGTAAGGATCGAAGTTGACTGATATTTATTGGTGGTTGCATCTCCAAGATGGCCTTGACTTTTGCTGGATCAACTTCAATTCCCCTTTTGGATACAATGAATCCTAGGAGCTTCCCGGAGGTTACTCCAAAGACACATTTCTTGGGGTTTAATCTTACTTTGTATTTTTCCAACCAATCAAAGCCGACTGAAAGTATGTCTAAATGTGTATTTTTGTCTATTGATTTGACCAAGAGGTCATCGACATAGTCTTCTACAGTTACGTGCATGAGATCATGAAAGATAGTAGTCATGGCTCTTTGATATGTAGCACCTGCATTCTTTAGCCCAAAAGGCATGACATTCCAGCAGAAAGTTCCCCATGGACAAGTAAAGGATGTTTTGTGTTGATCCTCGGGTGCGATCCTTATTTGATTATAACCAGAGAATCCATCCATCAATGATAACATTTCATGACCTGTTGTGAGATCAACAATCAAGTCAATATTTGGTAATGGGAAGTCATCCTTTGGACAAGCTTTGTTGATGTCTCTGAAATCTGTGCAAATTCTGAGACTGCGATCTGGTTTACTAACAGGTACCAAGTTGGAAATCCATTCAGGATAATCAATTGGGTGTATGAATCTGACATCGAGTAATTTCTCAAGTTCTGCCTTGACTAGTAATGCCACTTGTGGATGCATTTTTCTTAGTTTCTGTTTTACTGGTTTTGCCCCCGGTTTGACTGTCAAATGATGCATTACCAAATCCGGATCCAATCCAGGCATATCAGCGTATGACCAGGCAAACTTGATTTGTCGTTCTTTGAAGAAATTTATGAATTTTCACCTTTCAGACTCTGTCAGTGATTGAGCTAGGAATATGTTGTGTGGAACCTCTTCTGTACCAATGTTTGTTTTGATAGTCTCCTCTACCAACATGGATGACTTTTCCTCATATGATGCTGGGAGAATGTCGAACCTTCCATCTTCAGGTGCCTCAGAGAGGTTTTCGCCCTCAGATACGTCCTTTCTTTTTACTTTTTTGGGGTCAGATAGCGCCACAATGTGGTTTTCGCCATAAGACCCTTGATTTGTTCTTATTTTCATATTTTTGCGACTGGAAGGTCCGACACCCTCACCAAAATATGCCACGCTATTGAGTTCTATAGTATATCCCGCTTTATGGTCTCCAAGGGTAAGATCATCTCTTATGCCCAGATAGTTCTATAAAAGCTTTATCATTTTGGAATGTATCAAACTGTGCAGGTCCTTCATGATCCCAGTCAATGAGTTGGTGGTGAACAAGGGGAAGGTCGTTAATGTCTTCGAAGTTAGCGGGGCTAAGAGTGAAGATGTGGTTATATTCGGATATGTCAAGGTAATTATTGAGGTCATCGATGGCACTCTCCTCATCAGTCTCGATCACGAGCGAATCCAAATTATCATCACTAGTAGCGCACTCTGGGATAGGTGTTCTCATCCTATGTGATTTCAACCTAGAACCTTGAGACAAGGACTGTGTAGACTCCTCATGGGTTGTTTCTTGACCAACTCTGAACTTGTTATAAAATTCCTCTTCTTCTGTGGGTTCATCTGGCTCTCTGAATGTCTCAGTGAGTTCGTAGTCACTAGAAGACTTGTCGGAACCCCATTCCCATTCGTTGGAATCTGTGGAGTAGCGATCCTCTTGTTGCATTTTGGCAACTTTGATTTGTAAGGCTTCTTCTGTCCTTTTGGTGTGGACCTTGGAAGTTGAGAAACCAAGTCCTTTCGAGCGTTCCTTCTTGAAAGTCAATTCAGGTTGTAAAGGTTCAATGATGCCTTCCTTTCGTAACCCCAGAGGGCTTTTTCCATCATACCCAAATTTTTGTAGAATTTTGAAGCCATATTTCTCACATGGTAGATTGATGTGATTTTGTGTTTCCCCTTCATTGTCTCTGAAGAGCATTTGGTATAAATCTTCCTCTTCTAGTTCACCCCATCTTTGAAAGGTAGTAGGGTCCCATTTAAGCATCATGATGGAGATTTGTTTGTTAGGATGTGGTCTTCCATATTCTTTTGGGGAACTCATGACTTGTCGTAAGTACATGGTCTGATTGAAAGTATATTCCCCCATGCCTTTGTCCTGAAACTTGCCTTTAAGCTCACCTTGTTTTGATGTCGAAGGTTTTAATGACTCAGGATCAATGTATGCCGAGGAAGGAACAGCCTCACGATTACTGGGAATGATGGTCTCAGTCTTTGATTTCAGGTTATTGCAATATATGAATGGATTAGGGTCCCCGTTAACTGTTACTTCCACTCCATTATGAGGAAATTTAATGCATTGGTGATATGTGGATGGGACTGCCCTCATTTCATGAATCCAAGGACGTCCTAGCAATATGTTATAAGCAAGATTTAAATCCAGGACTTGACAAACCACATCCTTTGTAACTGGCCCAACTCTGAGAGGTAAGATGACTGTGCCCTTGGATGAACGCTCTTCATCATCATATGCTTTAATGGTGATTTTGTTTGTAGAATTCACAGCTTTATCAAAATATCCCAATTGTGTAATAGTGCTTAATGTGCAAATGTTTAGACCTGCTCCTCCATCTATCAGGACTCTTTTTATTCGATGTTTGGGTATGAAGGCTTCAATATGTAGTGGTGCATTATGTGGCTGACTTACGGAGGTGTCATCGGCTTTTGTGAAAGTAAGTGAATGTGGAATGGAAAGGTATCCCACCATGGCTTGAAACTGGTCCACGTTTAGATCAGTAGGAACAGCAGTATCTCTCAAGATTTTATCAAGAATGGCTTTATGTGCGGGAGATATGCGTAGGAGCTCAAGGATTGAAATGAGCACGGGTGTCTTCCCTAGCTATTCTACAAGGTCATACTCAGGTTTGGTTGATGAGGAAGCGATGTTTTTAGTTGGAGCACCTTGCAAAGTGATTTTACCTTGACGGGTTGTAACATGACATTCAGAGGTAGGTTCAGAAGAAGATCCAACACCTTTTAGGACAATCCTGGGTCTCTGGGTAGAATTCTCAGACGCTTTGTCCTTGATGATAATGGTAGAGACATAATTGTCCATTGAAATGTGATTGATGGTTGAATCATAATTGTAAGATGCTCTGGTATAGTTGGTTTGATCCTCTGTGGCTTTAGCTTTTCCCTTGTCATGTTTTGGGAATGGTTCCTTAAACATCTCATGTTCTTGATTAGACGAATGTCCCTCAATCTCAATGTCACCTCTATCAATGAGATCTTGTATGATGTTCTTCAGTCGATGACAATTTCCTGTCTTATGACCTTTGCTCTTATGAAATTCACAATATTCATCATCATTCCACCAATTTGGTTTAACCTTTGGTTCATATGGAGGAAAATCTAGAACTGTGATTACCTTGTTTGCCACCAGCTTCTTGAAAACTGACTCAAGTGGTTCTCCCAATGGAGTGTACTTCCTTCGTGATCTAGAAGTTGTTTGAGTATTCACTTGATTGTTTGTAGAACTTGATCCTGAAAAGATGACTTTGGGTCGCACTGTGTTGGCATCCACAACACCATCATTGACTGTGTTCTTGTTTTTATTCCAAAATCTTGGCTTGTCTTTTCCTTTAAAGTCATCTTTGTTTTCCTTGAATATCTTAATGACTCCTTGTTCAATTAGGACCTTTTCTGTCGCTAAGCCTTTTTCAATAACGTCCTTGAAGGTGGACAAACAAGCTTTTCTTAGATCATAGCCAATGTCTTTGTTAACATTTTGGGTGAACATTTCTACCATTTGTTTTTGTGGAATTTCACAAGAGCATCTGCTGGCTAGATTTCTCCATCTTTGTAAGAATGATGCAAAAGACTCTCCCTCTTTTTGCTTGGTGTTGCACAAAGTAGTGACTGATATGTCTGTCTCTATGTTGTAGGAGAAATGTTGAATAAATGCCTCTGCTAAGTCACCCCATGACTTAATTCCAGGTGGAAGTTGGGAGAACCATTCCATAGCTTGATCACCTAAGCTTTGTGGGAATAATCTCATCAAATATGTCTCTTCTGCTGCTACCTCAATGCAAGCTGTGAAAAACTGTCTTATGTGTGCCTTAGGATCCCCTTTTCCTCTATACTTATCAAATTTAGGCGTCACAAAGTGTGTAGGAAAAGGAGGCATTGGAATGCTCTTGTCAAATGGATAAGGACATATGTCTCTCATTGTGTATGTTGGCTTTGGTGCATTTATGTCCTCCATTTTCTTTTGTAATTCCCTGATTTGTTGTTCCAAATTGCTCTTAGGTGGAGATCGACTTCTTGGACCATACCCCATGCTTGAGGCACCAATTGGAGGAGGAACATGTTGCATATATGGATGACATTGATCGTACACATGTTCATATGGAGGAGGTCTGTAATGATGTTGCGTATATGGACCACTTGGTATAGACTCATGTTGAGGAACACCATATCTATTTTGCGCATGTATACCATACTCTACAAGCATGTCATGTTCTATTGTATTGCCCCCAAATTTGACACGAGGTTTCCTTGTGTCCAAATTTTGAGCATGCCTTTGAATATCCCATTGCTTTAGTGGTTGATCCTTAGCATTGACATGTGATTCAACATATTTCTCTCCATAAGACTTCCATAATGGTCTGCGAAGGTGAGTATCATATGTTTGACCATGTGTATGTGGGACTTCTGGTTTTTGAAGCAAAGCTGATGGTGATTCGGGTACCATATGTGGTCCTCTATTTCCTCCACTATTAGGTCTCCTTTGATCCATGTTGGAGTGAGGTTGTTGTAAAGGTTGATTTTCCATTATTTGAGACATGTCGAAATCATGAGGTATCTTGGCTCCACTTTGTGCCATCATTTGTAAAAAGTATTGTCTATCCCTTCTCATTATTTCCTCAACCAATCGATTGAAATGGGGATTCATAATGGATTCTTCCACATCTGCTGAATGTACTGAAAAGTTGTCCATATTGTCATTATGTGTAGCATTGTTGTTTGTAATGTCCATGTTCTCAACATTTGGAATGTTTCTATAGGCATCCATGTTAGGTAATGTAGTATGATCAAAATTGAAAAATATCTCATTGTCATACTCATAAGAACTCATGTTTGCGGACTCTTGAGCCTCTTTAGTTTCTCTCCTAGATTTTTGAAGATGGGTTTCAACCATGAACTAGGTATTGACCAAGATGTGTGAGACTAGATGAAAAATGGAAAGAGTATGGAAGACCAAGAGTTGGATGAAATGTAAATGAATTTGAGGTGTACTTGCAATGTCCAAAGTGTAAGACCAAGTATGTATGTAGTAGAGTAGGTGTGACTTCCAAAGAGAGGATAGTTTCTCTTGATGAGGTAAGTTGACCTTGACTCTAAGTAAGACCAAATGAGACCCAAAGGTAAGAAACCTTGATGAGGGACCACTTAGCAAAGTGTTGTTGTATGTAGTAGGTTGACAAAGTATGATGAGGACAAGCAAGTGACCTTTTGACTCAAGTTTAGACAATTGTGAATGTAAAATGAGATGTGAAGCAATGATGGATTTTGTGAGACCCAAGGACAGGTTGAATGCTAGATGAAACCCTGGAGAAATGACCTAGGAAGCTCAAGAATTCCGAAATTGACTGTGTTTGTTTGCTGGACTGTAACAGTTTTTCAATTTTGGACACAGACGCGCCTTTATACTTCACAGACGTGGTTTCCTGACGCAGACACGGCTCTGTTTAACACAGACGCGTTTCTGAGATTTTTTGCAAAGTGTAATGTTGACTGTTGGAACACAGACGTGATTCTGCCCTTCACAGAAGCGGTTTCCTGATGCAGACGCTATTATGACCGACACAGATGCGGTTTCCTGACACAGACGCTATTATGTCCAACACAGACGCGTTTCTGTAAAATTTGTGCAATTTTTTCCAATCTGTGAAGTCGTTTTGTTGTGACCAAATCTGACTGTTTGACTATTTTTCGTGACAAGAGGACACAGTGTTGATGAAGACCCAATGTTTGCAAGTGTCTAGACTCAAGATGACTCCAAGAAAAGTGTGTTGTTTGATTGAAAAAAAATGTTTTGCATACACTTGAAGACACAAAAGACACAATGTTTTGTTGTTTGGTCTTGAATGTTTTGAATGTTTAACATAAGTCAAGCACAATTCTTATGGCTGGCCAAGACAATAGTTGTTGATCCCACATGGGGTTTTACCCCCGAGGCTACGTTATTCAGAGCGGATACTTAGATGCTTGACCTCACTGGCTCCACCCTCGGCACTCACTTCTCGGGTCAGCCAAGCATCAGTCCCCACGAAAACTCCCCGTGGTGAACTTTGTATCTCTACTAAGAACCGTATGTGTGTGGGCTGCTACCAGAGGTCCGACCTCCTGCCCCAACAACTAGAAGGATTTGGGCCTCTAAAACAAAATGGTGCTAGTAAGGGCATCCGCTCGTGTGGCTATACATGCGGCACTTTCAGCTCTGTAAATACAGAAGGCTCCTAGCCGGTAGGGGTTACACCCTACAACTGATCAAATAAATTTGATCAAACAGGTTTATGGGGAGACATAGTGTCGGTATGAACTAATCGGCACACGTTATTCATAGTTTTCACCATGAATACATTTGTTTATAGTGGTTCGGATGAGGTGGGTTTTCCTCGCTACCACTTGGGTCGTTCTCTTCTCACTAGTAGTCCTAATGACCACACGGGAAGACAGACCCTCTAAAGATTAAACAAAAAGAGCCTATTGCTCAAGACACAAAAGACAATGATTCAATTTTAGTGCACCAATTGAAGTGTTAGCTAGTCTATGAAAACAAGGCACACAATAAAAATCCAAAAACCCTTGCCAAGGACCTGCAACAAAGATTTGTTAGTAGTTTGGGTTGTTTCAAATAATCACCCCTTCCTGCAAGCACACAAGTTAGGTAAATTTTAAACCCAAAAGACTTTGTGAAAATAGGGGCCTTCAACCAAACGATTTAGCCTTCAAGACAAGCTGCACCAATTTTGTTAGCTAGATTTGAAAATGTTAGCTCAAAATAAACCAGATCTGAAACCCTAAATGCCAAATCCAAAAAACTGAATCAATGAAAATCCAAAATTTGAAATGGGCGAGCACAAACGCGGTTACCCTCAACGCAGACGCGACTGTATAACACAGACGTTGTTCTGTGAGACATAGACGCGGTTCTATGAGACACAGACGCGGCTACATATCACAGACGCGCTTCCGTGACACAGACGCGGGTTAAAACGACACAGACGCGACTTCACAACACAGACGCGCCTTCCTGAAACCTGCAAAATAAAATATTGCCAAAACACAGACGTGGATCCAGATGTTGCAGACGCGCCAGAAAATCAAAAACGCGATCCGAAAGTATGCAGACGCGGAAATAATAAAATGCTGCCGAAAACGTCGGATCTGCAACTTCACATTACAAAATCTGCAACAAGGATGTTAAATGCAAAAGGGACAAGAGTCCCACAAGGCGTGCCAAAATGTATATGGTGAAAATGGATACAATAATAACAATATTGAAAGACTAAATGAATCCAACCACAAAACCCTAGCCTAACAACAACAAAGATCCACCATAACATATGAAGATTACCTAAGACAATGCAAATCAAATGAAATCACAAAAATTATACCATCACATGTCCAATAGGGTTTTGATCTCCATTCTTCCTATCTCCATTGATCTTGCTTGATATATTTGCTCTCAGATTTTATGTGCACAAGAGCTCAACAAAGAACGGAATGTGGTTGCAAGTAGGATCGTAGTGTAGTCAATTGCATGAGTTGATTAGAATGCATAGAACGATTAGGGTTGATAATGAAGGAAGCATCTCCTTATATAAGAGACACTATATGAAATGGAGGGATAAGATTGAGAGGTGTAAAAGGAGGTCGGCTATGATTAGAGGGTAGGTAAAAGAAATAATAAAATAATGAAAGGGGTAGGTAGTGTATGAATTAAGAGATGAATGACATGTGTCATGGGTAGAAAAGGTTAATGAATTAATTAAATAAATAAAGATTTATTTAGTTAATAGAAGAAGTGGGATCAATTAAATAAATAAGATATTTATTTAATTTAGGAAAAGGATAATTTAAATAAATAAATGAATTTATTTAAATGAGAAATAAGGCTAGAAGAGGATAAATGAATTAATTAAATAAATAAAGATTTATTTAATTAATAGAAGAATTAAGCCTAGATAATTAAATAAATAAAGTATTTATTTAATTAGACATGACAATTTTGGGTGTCTACACTAATTAATTGAAATTAATCAATTAAGAAGAGGATTTTGAGAGGATTTAATATTGAAGATTTTTAGAAGAATAAAAGGGGGTTGATTTATTAAATAAATCAATCACAGACTATAGTGACAATATTAATTATAATTAATTAATATTGAGGAGAATTAAAATTGGCATAATTAATAAATTAATTTTGTCAGGAATTAAAAATAATTAAAATAATTATTTTTAAGTGTCTACAATTATTTTTGGCTAGACACCAAGCCTAGCACATTTTTGAATTTCATAGAACACGCACGGGTTATGAGAAATTTCATTTTTTTTTGCATGTGGCCACTTTTTTGTTCACCATCTTGGTGCACTTACCCCTTCATGGAATATAGCCAAGGGTAGCCCAACTTCACACGGAATTGCTCAGAGGAAGGAATGATAACAAAGTTGACATCCATAGATTTAGTGTGAACCTCAATAGGAAGTGTGATAGAACCAATGGTAGGACAAGAGAATCCATGAAATAACTTAACAACCATATTAGTGCTATCATACATTGGTTTATGCAAACGTAATGTGAAAAGATACTCCTCAATGATGACATTAACCATGCAAGAGGGATCGATAAGCACACCACGACAAGGTATTTCCTAAATCTTCACAACTATGTATAGAGGTCCATCAGGTGCTCTAATGATCTCACTAGGGTCAAATGTGATACATAGATCCTTAGGTTTTCTTTGTTTCTCTACCATATTCACCAAATTTTGAACCGTGGTAGTCACATCAATAGGAGAGAAAGAGGTATGAGAAGGGAAAGGATCAGTAAAAATCTTAAGATTTTGATTAGGAGGAGTTGTTGATTTGTTTCCCTTATCATTCACACCTGCCACAGATATAGTATTATTATCAATCAAATCTTGAATATTACTTTTTAATGCAAAACATTTCTCAGTATCATGACCAGGTTGATGATGAAATTGACAAAAAGAATTATTATCAAAGTAAGGTGAGGTTGCCTTAGAAGGGTCAACTAGTTTTATTGGAGGAAGTTTGATAACATTCATTTGTAACAACTAAGACATAATGCTATGTAAAGATTCATTCAAAGGAGTAAATTGTCTTTCTCTTTTGAAAAATTTAGAAATAGGAGGCACACCTGTTGTAGCATTCACATTGTTGTTGTTGATGGTGTCATTGAATTTGATGAATCCTTTGCTTGGTTTGAACTTCACCAACTGTTGTTGATCACTGTCACCCTTATCACTCGGAGCTATAGGAGTGGATTGCTCTAGTTGACTCACAGTCAGTTGATAATTGTGAAGTGTTGCGCACAACTGCGAAAAGGAAGTAAACTCAGAAAGGAGAATTTTTTCTCTAATATCTTTTTGCAAATTAGAAATGAAAATTATTTGAATATCATTATCAGGCACTTGAAAAGAGATTTGAGAACACAAATGCTTATATCTACCAATGAAATCAGTCACTTTTTTTTTAACGCCTTGTTTACAATGCATTAAATTAGTCAAAGTGATTTTAGGACCTATGTTGTTTTGAAATTGTTGAATAAAAGAATTTTCTAATTGTTGAAAAGAAGTAAAAGAATAAGAAGGCAAAGAGAAATACCATTGTAAAGCCTTATCTCTCAATGTTCTAGTAAATAATTTGGCAAGCAATCTCTAATCATAAGCAAAGTCAGTACACAAAGTTTGAAATGTCTTGACATGTGTTAAAGGATCACCTTTTCCATTATAGAATTCCAATTGAGGGACTTCAACGTGTTTAGGAGGGACAACTCTAACAATATCAAGAGAAAATGGGCTCACAACATCAAACGTGGGCACACTAAACTTGGATTGACTCATAGAAGTGATTTGTTGTTGCAATGATGACATAGTTTGAGAAAGATTATTAATGGTTTCTTCGGTTGAAGATTTTATGTTAGACATGTTTGATTGAGAAGGTGGTGTGATGTTTTTGAAAGAAGGCATTGATTGAGAATAAGGTGGAGGAACACTATGGTAAGTAGGCATAGCAGATGATTGAGTAGGAAATGGTATACTAAAAGGAGGAATAGAATGATTGGATGAATTGCCCCCTTGTGTTACATTGATTGGGTGAGAGACAAGGGGAATATTTATTGAAGGCATAGGTAAGGATAAAGGGTTTATTGACGAAGAGGGATTTCCCCCATGACTAATGGTTGTAGGTATGATAAGTTGAGTTGATGTAGCCATAATATTTGAAGTGAAAGTAGGGATACTATCCATCGGAGTTATCAGAGGAATAGAATGATTGATTTGTGTAGAAGTTTGTTAATAACCTAAGTTCTCAGCACAACTCTTTATAGGCATGACATTAGAATCGACAATATGAGCAATGCCACACAATATATAAATTCCATTCTTATCACTTTGAATAATGCGCTTTAGGCCTTCAATTAATGGAAGAGATTCACTATTAGGGCATTCTTGGGACATCCATTGTTGAAAGTTGTCAAATTGATTATCCAATTTTGAAAGTTGATCTATGGAAACTCTAGTCAAAGCTTCTTCTTCATCATTAGAATCATCAATTGGGTAAATAGAGATGTTATTAGGATGGGAAGAATTAGCATTATCCTCATTGAAAAAGTCACCCAAATTAGGCTCCATCTCCTCAACAATTAAACCTTGGGAAGCCTTAATTCTATTGCTTCGTCTAACGGGGATAGTGTAGGTAGGGCTAACAGTGGTAAAACTCATGCACTAGAGGGAAAATTTGAATTTTGAAATTTAGGAACAAAGTTTGCAAAATTGATTAATGCAAAATTCACACAATTTGAAATTTGTTGAAAGGAGAATTGACACAATTTCCAAAATAATTTAAGAAATTGAGATTTTAAAATTAGGGCTAATGGAATACCACTTAATTTCAAAATTAAATTTGCCAAAATTTGAATTTTTAAAATCGGGGCAAAATATAATGAACCACTTAATTTCAAATTTTTCTTTGAAAGTTGTGAGACTAAAATTGGGAAGTATTTTTTATTTTACAGAGAGCACAATTTGAGAAAATCAGCCAATTTTTTGGATTTAAGCAATTAAATACAGTCATAACAGTCTCCCGAAATTTTGATAAAAAAGCCAAGGACCGTGTTGAAAGTGCACATGGTCCTCCCAACTTTTTCAGAAATTTTCAAGGATGAAAGTTACGATGATTTTAAAGCTAACCCCAAAAAATTTGTTGATTTTACGAAGTTTAGATAGGCAAAATTGAGGTTTGAATGTGAAAATAGAACCCTATTAAGGTTTTGAAAAAGACAAGAAATTGAATTGCAAATTTGAAAAAGGTCAAACCTAATGGATAAAGCCACCTTAAATAATGTTAAGAAAACTGAAATTGATTGAAATTTGCACAAAATCCAATTAAATTTGAAAATTAGGGTTTTAGGACCTAACCACTTAATTTTAAAATTTTGAATTTTGGAAAAGGGAGAGAAATTGAAAATTTGAATTGTAGGCAAGAAGACAAATCTGAAAATAGTTCCAAATCTGAAAATTAAATGTGAATTCAAGTTTTGCACAATTTCAAATTGGTTTTTAAAAATTAGGGTTTAGACAATTAACCACTTAATTTTGTAAATTTGATTTGCAATTTCAACAAGACAGTGATGAAATTGAATTTGACAAGCAATGCAATTTTCAGATCTAAAACAATAGATAACAATTTTTACAAGACACGAGTTCAATTCCATTTTTTGAAAACTAGGGTTTTGATTGAATTAACCACTAAGTTTTGTAAATTTGCAAGAAAATTAAACTTGTAAATGAAAAATATGCAATGATTTGAAATGTCAAGCATGCAAGACATTGGGTTCACCAAAATGTAATGGGGTGAAAAAGGGTGATGGCGAGATCAAGAGGAAAGGTTTTCTCTCCTCAAGAAAAGGAGTGAAAGTTTCACAAGAGATTCCCTTCAGCCTCTCATGCACATTACATTTAAAAGAGGGGGCAAGAATTCACTAGATCCAATCTCAATAGAAAGAGATTGAATGCTAAGTGAATTGACAATGAATTTGGAAACTGAAAATAACCCCTCTTTTAGAATGGATAAGTTGAATTATGCGATTTAAGACTAAGTGTAAATGTGACAAAGAAATGATTATAACTTGAGATAGAAATGTGGGATGAATTTGTGCACCTAGAATTAGTAGTAAAAGGCCGAGATGAAGCTCCCTTGCAAATTTGGGAGAAAGTTGTTGGAACCGTGTTGAAAGTGCACACGGTCCTTCAAAAAATCCATGCCCCGAAAAGGGTTTTTTTGCCTCTAAAAATGAAGTCCAAATCTATAAATATAGTTGTGCACCTGCAACCTACACACAGAAAAGAGAGAAAATGTTGTTGGGATTGGGGGTTTGCCTTCAGGTCAAACCTCGGTTATGGAATTAACCAAGTGATGAAAAGTACTTGCAAGTAATGAAAGTAAATGACTAAAATGGAATTCACCTCAAGAGAGGATGCAATTGAAATGTTGATAGAGTTGTTTGAAAGGATATGTAGAATTGAATGTCAAGAGAGATATCCTCTTCAATGGTTGAATCCTTCACTTGAATGCAACACCTAGCCTTGAAAGGAGACTTGAGAATGCTCAATTATTGAATGTTTGATTTCGCTTAGGATCGCAATTTCCACTTATTGAACTCATATCAACTTATCCAAATAGGAGAGAGGAATGCATCTTATATATTCGTCAATTAGGATTAATTGACTGATTTTTTGTTATAGGCCGACATAGGGAAACTTTTCCCGCTTCAAAGTTGCAAAGCTCAATGCAAGATTTGAGTGGAAGGGGCCAAAAATAGGACAAGGACAGGGGTACATTAGAGCACCTAATGGCCCTTTATACATAGTTGCGAAGGTTAAGGATATCCCTTGCCGTGGTGCCCTTATTGATCCCTCTTGCATGATTAATGTCATAACTGAAGAGTATCTTTTCACTTTACAATTGCATAAACCAATATATGATGCTTCTAATGTGGTGGTGAAGTTATTTGATGGCTTCTCTTGTCCTACCATTGGTTATATCACCCTTCTTGTTGAAGTTCATACTAAATCCATCAATGTTGACTTTGTTATCATACCATCTTCTGAGCAATTCCGTGTGAAGTTGGGTTATCCTTGGCTATCTTCCATGAAGGCTATTGCTTCTCCAATCCACAAGTGTATGAAATTTCCTCACAATGGAGAAATCATAACCCTGAACCATAGCTTATTTCATCCATCTGAAAGAAGCCCCGGTGTTCCTATTGATCTCTCTTGGCCTAAACAATTTCAATCTCTTCCATCAAGGAACGATGCTCTTTTTCAATCTTATCAAAAATGGAAGAACGATATGATCTTATCCTTAAGTCAACCTAGATCTCCAACACTAGAAATTCATATTATTCTTCAAGATGAGGTTCTTCCCCTAACAGATAGAACTAATCTCCCGCCTAAGGACGATCGTCAACCTATACCTATGGATGTGACTTTACCTTCTCTTAAGGAGAACAACAATATTCTTCCTAAGGTTAGACCTATACCTCCTCCTCATGATGGACCTGGTCTCCTTCCTACACCTAATATTCCTCTTTCTATGGTGCAATTCCACCTCCTTCCTCTTATCGAGATAAGAGGCTTGCTTCTCCTATTGTTCAACCAAAAAGAGCTCAACCTAAACCTTCCACTATCAAGGAGAGAAATATTCCTACTTTTTCAAGTGTTCCTCCTTCTCAGCCTTCCACTAAGACTCGACGGAATCGTTGTGCGAGAGAATGCTAACGATGACGTCTTGTTTGAGCTCGTGAAGCTATCCCTCAAAATACTGAATCTCCTCAGACTCTGATAGTTGACATGATTCTCTTTTCTCCCAAGCAAGATGTTAAACCTACATCTCCAAATCATAAGTTGCACAAAACATGTGATGGTTTTACTCCTATTCGTTTTCTTGCTCCTCTTTCTCTAAACTTTGATGAAGAAATGGGTGAAATGTTATTCATAATGGCAATACAACTCCTAATGCTTCTGCTAGTGAGTATGAGTATGTTGATGTGGACAAGCATTTATTAGCTGAGTTTTCACAAACCCTAATCCTAGCTCCTAGAATCAAACGAAGTGACTTACAACATGAGCATAGTCATTGTTTGGATCTTGTGATAGCTCCATCTACAATGCTCGATGTCGCTCCTCTGGCATGTTGTTCGCCTTCCGGAAATAGTGATCAGCAAGATCGGGAGGTGGATGTCATGCTAGATTACCAATATTAGCACTCCAGATCTTTCTCCCTCTCCTTTCTTTCTCTTTTGTGACTATTCTTCTATATGTATCCATGTTCTTCTATTGTTCCCTTAATGTCTACTTGGGGATGATGCAAGGCATTGAGATCTTTTCTTGGTCTCTTTCATGTTGACTCAAAAGACATCCTCTCTTCCCTTTCTTCTAAGGTAGTGTCCTTCTTTGGGGAATGAAGATGATTATATGCATATACATACATGATATACATGAGTTATCATACAACATACTAACCCTAAGGAAAGTGACACTACCTCGTGTTTTGTGTTCATTATCCTTGGGTTTATTCCTCGATTGGGGGCTAAATCCTTGCGATAGCGTACTCCCTCCTTCTCTTTCTCTTGGGTGTATCCTACCTTAAATCAATCGCTCTCGATAAGGTGCATGCGATCACTGTAACGTGGGGGCATACACTCCACTCATATTTTCCTTCTTTGATACTTAGAATTACTTAGTGAACTTTGTTTTTCTTTGTAATATTTGGTATCCTTACTTTCATGACTCATAGTGAAGGGAACTTTGCTACTTGCAGTCATGGTTCTCCCCTTCTCGATCTTCCCTTTTACTTTTTCAATCGAAGTCATAAGATCCTAAGTCCACTGGAGGCTTGGCACATATTGCCTCCTTGACGTGGTAAAAGTATTTCAATCTTATTTCCTTGAACTTTACGCTTATACTCCCGCTAAAGTGGGGGATAAATGTAGTGTCATAAAATTGTGACCCTAGCAATTTTTGACTGCATTAGGGTCCTCATGCACGCCTTAGAAATAGCTTTTTTCTTGGCCTCTGCATCACCTCGTCTACACTTTGCCCTGGAGAAAGGGGTAGGACAGGGGTGCGGCGCCACTATCCCCCCTTTGATAGGGGCATGGAACCCTTGTCCTCCTAGGATAGGGGCGTGGCGCCCCTGTCCCTGCCCTATTTTGGGGCAGGACCCTTCCTAGGGTTGCATTGTTGGTTGTGCATTGGGCGGAAAACTCCCCTGATGTCGACCTGTGACGAAAATCAAATCCACTAACATGTATTTAAGGGGAACTCATCCTCTCAATTGCATAAGTTGAAGTTCAATAAGTTGGATAAGTTCAAGTTGCATGAGAGATCGAGCATTCAATAGCATTCAAGCATTCTTTTCCAGCATTGAACATTCTCAATTCTCCCTTCAAGGCTAGGTGTTGCATTCAAGTCAAGGATTCAACCATTGAAGAGGATATTGATTCCAACATTCAATTCCACACAAGCATTTCTATAAACATTGCTATCACAACCTCCCTTGAGGTAATTTACAATTCAATCTTTCATTTACAGCTACTTGCAAGTACTTTCTTTCATTACTTGGTTAATTCCAAAACTGGGGTTTGACCTAAAGGAAAACCCCCAATTCCAACCCATTTTCCTCTCTTTTCTGTTTGTAGGCTGCAGGTGCACAGCTGTACTTTTGTATTTGGGCTCTATTTATGAAGGCGGAAAAACCATTTTTGTTTCACAGATTTTTCAGAGGACCGTGTACATTCCCGCCACGGTCCAAGCAACTTTTCCTCAAATTCACAGGACAACTTTGTCTTGACATATTACTGCCAAATCCAGGTGCACAACTTCATCCCATATTGCGATCTCAAGTTATAATCAGTTCTTTGTCACTTTTGCACTACATAATTCAATCAATTCCTTTCCATTTCAAATAAGGAAGAGGGGATCAACTTATCATTCCCATTTCATTCAAAATTCAATCTTCATCTTTGAAGGTTGAATCTAGTGAATTCTCCTCTCCTCTTCCAAATGTAAATTGGTGAAAAGTGTTTGAAGGGTAATCAATAGTGAAACTCTCATCTCTCCTTGGAGGGAAATGGTATTTTTCCTCTTAATCTCATCATTCACCATTTTTCCACATTACAGCTAGAGGATGTGGAAATGGAAAGAGAAGGAGATGATTTGTTAATGAGGATTGCAGTAGTGGAGGTAGAGTGGAATGCATTGGTTGCAAGTCAAAGAGATGGTGTGGTTGCATGTCTTGTTGAAGGCGTGAAAGAAAAGAACAAAGTTGAATTTATAGCAGAGGTTGATCAAGGACCTAATGAAGATGACTTGTTGTGTGGAGAAGAGATCGCTTCAAATGAAGAGAATGAGAAAGAAAATGACTTACCTGACAAATTTGTAGTCACATTAAGAGGTGATGAAGAAGAAGTTGCAGTAGAAGAGGTAAATCTTTAAGAATTTCATAATAAATAATTTGAGAGGGATTTGTGTGTTGAAGTGACTGAGAAAAAGGATGGTCTAGTGACAAGGTAGAATACAAAAGTTGATTTTTTGTATGTGGAAGTTGTGAAAGGTTGTTCAAGTGAAACTTGGTGGAGGTGGTTGATTCATGGTGGATTGAAATCCACAAAGGAGAAGAAGAGAGGAGAGAGAAATTGGTGGAAGAGGATGGTACATGGTGGATGCTAATCCACAAGAGGAGCGAAGATTGGTAAGCAATTTTTTGAGACAAGGGTGATAGTTGTTCCAATGATATGCTTGAAGAAGAGGAAAAAGAAATAGTTTCACGTGCAATTGTCACAGCAATGGACTTTTTGTAGATTATTTGCAATATCGAAGGGTGATTCTATCACTCAACTCCACCTTGTGAGCCTATGATCTCAAAATTTCTACCAAGTGTGTCTGGTGCAAGAGCATCTAGCAAACAAGGTATGGTCATCCATCGATTTATAGAGAATTTTGTCAGAATATGTGCAAAATGGATGCAAATCATTATCCTCCTATTGGTAACTATTTCTTTTAGGAAGAATATTATGTCCACAATCAATGAAGGATAAAATACCATTCATCAATAACCACAAGGAAATTGTCTCCAACCGAGTAAGAGAGTAAAAAATCTCTTCAGTTATTATGCCACCTATTGAGCTTAAGAGAGAATGGGTGGAACATGGACTATTTGATGAGATGCCTCAAAGAAAATTAGCATCATGGAATGCAATCTTGGCTCCATTAGAAAGGCATTGGAAAATTTTAGACAAATGCATTTGACAAGTGCTACCTTCTTAAACACCATCGTTCAACTATGAATAGGATCGATAGTGAATGGGAATGAAATGCCTTTCATTGATTAAGAATTTAAAAATACGTAGAGGAAGAATGTGAATTTATGCAAAGTGTGTGATCCACCCATTATATAGAGGGGGGCATTAATCATGATGTGGTATAGGTACCAAGGAAGAAGCAACCCAAGAAAGTGTTCACAAAAGTTGGTAAGGATGGTGCAAGGCAAATGCAATGGTTTTTGGGTTGCACGTAAGGGGGAGAGGGGTCCAAGATAAGTGGAAGGTTTCATAGAAAATCTTGGAAAAGATGACATCGATTTTGGGTATTGTCTGAAGAGTAATGTGTGGGCATTGACCAAAAGAAACAAAGGAGGACGTTATAGGAAATAAAAGTTGCAGTGAAGGAAATGTGAGGTGGGTTGCAATACAAGAGAAATAAGGGTTGCATAGATATAGAGGAGAGGAATATGGATTTGGGTAAGGAGATTAGAAGAAAGAACATGTGTGTATTAATAGAGGATGAATTGCAAAACCAAAAGATGGAAACTGAGTATTTTTGTGGTAATGTATAGCAAGAAAGGTCATTGATAGGCCATAACAATTAAAGTTAATCTTGCAGAACTGATGTGTTAGTCTATGAATTTTATTTGAATAATATTTAATTTTCTTTGTTGCAATATTTGTGTTGATCTAAAATCAAAGAATCTCTACATATCTACTTATGTTGGGTTAAGTTTTGGAGTTGCAAGTAATTTATTTCCCTACATCAATGATACTTATACCCTATACCCTAAACTCCATCCCTTGACCCTCAGCCCTAAAGCATGTACGATAACCCCCAATAGTGTACACTTAATTCCATACCCACAACTAATATATACCTTATACCCTCAACCCTAAACCATTTGTTGTACAATGGCAACCCTAAAACATATACCCTATATTGTCAACCCTATACCTTGTGCATTAAACCCTAAAACCAAATGTTAATAATTTAACAAGATAAAACCTAAATAATTACATTTATACCTTAAACCCTCAATTCCCAATCCTCCACCATAAACTAACAACTGTAAACCATAATCCACGTGCCTTACATGCAATATTGTGAACAATTAATAGATAAAGGGAGAGATGGAAGAGAGATAGAGAGAGGTGAGATAAAGAGAAGAGAGATGGAGAAAGAGAGAGATATATGAGATAGAAAGAACAAGAGAGAGGGGTAAGGAGGGAAGGAGAGGCAAACAAGGAAGGATGAAGGGAGAGGTAGAAAAGAAAGAGAGAGATAGAAATTTGACATAAAGAGAGAGAGAGGTAGATAAAGGATGTGGAGAGGTAATATAGAGTAAGGTAAATTGTAGGCAAGACATGTATGTGAGATAGAGAATAGTGGAGAGAGAGAGATAGGGAGAAAGAGGTAGGAAGGGGAGATATATGATATGAGAGATAAATATGATAGGTAAACCCTCAACCTTCCATCATCAACTATAACTCCTATAGCCTAAAAATTAGGAGATGCACCTTGAACCCTATACACTAACCCTAAACCTAATATTAATAATTTAACATTAAAGCCTATACGCTCAACCCTAAACGATATACTCTCAACCCTTAATCCTAAACCTTAAACCCTCAACTTTAAACCTCGTATCATCAACCCTTGACCCTAGACCCTATAGCATCAACCCTAACCTGTGTATAGGCTCAACCTAAAGGCTATACTCTCAAACCTTAACCCTAAATATTTTACTCTTAACCCTCAACCCTAAATGCCAACTACTCTCAAAACTTATCACTAAATGCTATACTCTTAACCATCAACCCTAAACTCCAAATTCTCAATTCTTAACCCTAAATACTATACTCTCAAATCTCAACCCTAAATAATATATACTATTAAACCTTAACCCTAAATGTTATACCATCAACCCTAAACCCTTGGTACTAGAGAGAGATAGATATCTAAAGAGGAATTAAGATAGAGAGGGGGGGGGATAGAGAGAGATAGAGGGAAAGAGAGAGGAGGAAGGGAGGGAAATTAGGGATAGAGAGAGGATGAAGGGAATGAAATATAGAAAGGGTATATGCAACAAGTTGTGGTACCAAAAGGGGGTCTTAAGATGCCACTTTATTTTTTCTAAAATTAGCAAAATTTGTACTTTGATGAGAAACAGAAGATAATTACACTCAAAATTTTAAGATGTGTTCAAGAACAATAACTACAGTGCTCTAAAAATGGTGGAGATTAAGGGTCACACAAAGTGGTCCTATTTTTATTAAAAATACATAACCTAATATTTGTTGTGGTCCCCCTAAAAAAAAATTTTTTTAGAATTTCAAAAATTGCTCTAATGAGAAATTAGCTAACAAAAGTATATTGACCATGTGGGATTTGTTAATGTACTTCTACAGTTGTTTAATGTATTTTTGGACCTGAATTGCCAAAGAAATTGTGACTTCTTTAGCATTCGCCTACCAGTTGATTGCCCTCGATGATATTATCATGGAATTCTTTCAATTTTTATTGTGATGACTTTGATAACAATGCCAAAATCAAATCACATATATCTTGGATGGTTAGCAAAAAAATCTTCATAATTTCTTCAATTTTTTATAAGTAGACAATTGAAAACATGATATAGATACACACACATTTTGTGAGCCCCTGGTAAGGCAACTTCCAAAACAACTCCCCTAACCATCTCCATCATTGTGAAATTGATTTACAACCAACAAAAGATGAGATGACAGGTTAATAGCAAGTGCAGGTAAATGTCATAGAAATGAGGGAAAGTAAACTTATAAGTTACGCCAAACTTGCTTATTTCATTACAATAACTTATTAATCGAGGTGTGAAAGTACAGAGAACTTATAATGAAAGTAACAATAATATTGGGTATCGTGTCTCTTTACTCTAGTATAAATCTATCCTCTACCTTTTTTAGCATTAGGAAAATCATATCATTGATACTTTTTACATAATATTATGAGAGAAAAGCATATATTCAAGTCTGCAAAATAATCATATATAAATATCAACGATGTACTATAATATAACACAAGATATATCTTGTTGGCTGAAAATTTTGTAAACTACAAAGGTTTACAAAATGTGGGTTTCAATCACAGTGTGTGAGATTAAATCTCTCCTCACAAAGGGGAGGTTGCCTTCTTATTGGCTCTCCACTGAGGAACTAGTATCTATTTTAAAATCAACTATCTATTATATCCAAGGGTGTTACAATCATTCAATTATCTATTTTAGAATGAATATTTTCTTATTCTCTTTTTTAAGAATAAGGGGGATCTATTTCTCTAAATACTCGGAACCTTCAAGACACTATTATGAGAAATAATAACCGATAAGAGTTAAGCTGAATGAAAGAACAACCTAACAATGTACCAATACAATTTACACAATTTAGAAACTTGTGTAGCACAAAGACTTCCACAATTTCTTATCTAACTTCAACAACAAAGATAACAATATATTGAAGCACAAAGACTTTCAGATATAATATTACCTAAAACATACGAGAGAAAATTTGTAGCTCAAAGACTTATCAGAATTTTCTATCTCTTGACTTTGACTTCTAACTTTCAAACTTGATATTGCAGCTCAAAGACTTGTAAATATAAAATTCAAACTTCTTTTAAAACTCACAACAATAATACTTCAAATAAATTCAAGGTCATATAATTGCATTGACATAAGAACACTACACTCATATGAAATAATGCTTCAACACAAAGTTTGAAGGCACAACTACTCCTTTATTCACTAGAAAAATTTGTATGTGTGTGTGTGTGTGTGTGTGTGTGTGTGTGTGTGTGTGTGTGTGTGTGTGTGTGTGTGTGTGTGTGTGTGTGTGTACATGTACATGTATATGTATATGTATATGTATATGTATATGTATATGTATATGTATATGTATATGTATATTTGTATATGTATATATATACATATACAAATATAAAAATATACATATATACATATATACATATACAAATATACATATATACATACATATATGTATACATATACATATATATACATACATACATACATACATACATACATACATACATATATGTATATATATGTACATATATATACATATATATATATACATATATATACATACATATATATATGTATACATATACATATATACATACATATTTACATATATATATATATATATATATACATATATATATATATATATGTGTATATACATATACATATACATATATATATATATATGTGTATATACATATACATACACATATATACATATATATATGTACATACATGTATGTACATACATATATATGTATATATGTATATATGTATGTATATACATGTATGTATATATACATATATACATATATACGTATATATATGTATATATGTATATATGTATATATATATACGTATATACATATAGGTATATATGTATATACATATATGTATATACGTATATATATACATGTATGTATGTATGTATGTATGTCTGTATGTGTGTATGTATTTGTGTGTGTGTGTGTGTGTATGTGATGGGATATGAGAAAAATTAGGAAAAAGTACAACTAACTATGACTAAGTCAAAAGCAAAGTCCTATTTGACTTAGGAGTTGTATAATCACACATGCAAAAATATAAGTGTTGATTACCATCTACAAATTTGCACCTACAGCTACAAAGTATGAGAAATGACTAAGTGTCATCAGACACTACATTTTGATCTTGTTTTGAGAACTCTGCAAATTTCTGCAGAGCAATCTTCATTTGGGACTTATTGAGACCTTGAGTATTACCGATGATGACCTTGACCCGAGTAATAGAATCTCCCAAACCAATATAACATTTAGTATGTTTCTTCAGGAGAGATCCTAAATTATCTAGAATGACTTGAAGGTCTACTAGTTTGTCAATTGAGGATATGGAAAAATATTCTTTATCAACATCTACACTGACTAGAAAATGGAATTCCTTGATGATTTCATCCACATGAATAATCTCTTGGTTTTCATCTAGGAATGTGCATAGAAATTATGTTATCTTCTTTACAATTTATTTTCCCTTGTCTTCACATTCCTTCTATGTTTTATGCATATCTTTGATGAGTCGTTCTAGGGTGTTCATCTGATGTTCCAGCACTTCCCATTGTTCGGTGTACATGTCCCAAGTGGGGAGCACTCTGTTGTCAACCAATATTTGCAAATCAAAGTCTTATAGATTTAACCAAGCATCGAAGTCCTTTTCCTGTGTTTCCAACTCATGTGAGCTAAGAAGATCGAGTGTTTTGTCCACTTCAGACTTTACACTTTCTAGATTGTTAATTAATGTAACTACAAAGCTCAAAAGATGTATTCCTTCACTTATCATTATATCCATACATTCACTTACATCCCTACCTCATGAAGTGATCCACTCAGCTTGCTTTATCACATGCTCATCAACTAATGAAGTTATTGGATTAATTATTTCTAAAGATTTTGTTATCTTTATCGGCACAGTGGTGAGTCATTCCACTTCTGCCTTAATCTTATCCTTCTTGATCTTATCTTCATCATATCTTGTCACAAGGGTATCAAAATCCTCCTGGGATTCTTCTATAGTACCATCATGAGTTTGTTTTCCTAGTTTAATTATGTTGATGACAATCTGCAGGTTGAATTTTATTAATGTTTGTGTCTGGAGGAGGTACAACAATCTCAACATGCTTGTTCTTGGACTTGTCCACCTTGACTCAAGAAAGAGTCTTGTCCCTCTTTGGAGTCTTAGGCTTAACAAGAACTAAATGGCTAAAGTTGAATTCATCTGGGGAGATGGCTTGTTTCTTCCTCTTAGGAGTATTTGAGAGTAACCAAGGAGGTAGGGAAGAATCATCTTCAACCCCTACAACCAATGTTTGTGGAAGAGTTTCCTATCCTTGCATGGCAGTGGTTATAGTAGGATTGGGTGGGATTTCTATGATGGAAACGTTTAGATTGTGTGGCATCTCTAACATGAATTTATCAAAGTCAACAAGCATGTAGTAGATACTTCAAACAAGTTTGGGAGGGAAGAAAATACAGTTTTGATGTTTTCCTGAGGAGTATCTAAGGTTGACTCACTGGTGGTAGAAGGAATAGTATGGACAATCACACTAGTAGCTATCGGGGTATATGAGATGGTGGACCTAAAAGGCATAGACTCAGAAGTAGAAAAATATGGAGGAGTTGTAGCTAGAACAAGATTTGTTACCTGAGGAATAGACTCCTGGTTATCTTCATGTTGAGGAACTTCAAGAGTTCGTGGGAATGTTTCCTCGTCATATTCTTCTTCTTGTTCCTAAGACCTAGTAGTCTTTCTTCCTCAGATTGCTTCATCAACAGGTTCATATTCTAATTAGCTTTCTTCTAGCTCCCTTTCTTATTGAACAACTTAAGTAGAAGGCTCACCTTGATCTTTGCCTTTAATCTTTCCCATAGTAAATTTTTATTTTGGAGCCTTTTATGGAGTTGTAGGATCTTGCCTATTCTTAGATCTAGGATTTTTTTCTTGCAAATAGGTCTAGAACAATATCATCTCCTGACCTCGTCTTGAATGTCAATTGAATCCCATTTTGTAATAGCCAAACATTGGTGTTTGTGAGGATGTTATGGAATATGGCTCTTATGGAAGACTCTTCCTTCTAGGACCATTGAATGAGTGGAAATGGTGTTTCTACAATATTTTTGTCCACATACACTACATTTAGGACATTTCCATCATCCTTCAGCCCTTCAAGGATGTCTACAAGATTAAGATTTTCAATCTGCTCCAGAATAAGATGACAGAAGTGTCAAGGATCTTGATATCTTCTTTAGTTCTACAATCTACCTAGATATGCTCTATGCAGTGCACATGAGTGTAGCTCTTTCTCAGTTTGTTCTTCATTCCCCTATAATCAAAATCTCTCTTGGCTTTGAAAATTTTCATTGTGACTCTTCTCACTTATTCATCCTTTGCCTTGTCTTTGTAGATGGAAGAAATAGAATACCTCCAAATGGTCAAGGTGAATTTGAAACTAGCTTTATGGGAACTTGATTGATGTTCATGAACTACAACCATCTATCAAGCCAACTCCATGAGAACAATTTTATTGGAAGGATATGTCGGAAGCATGAAGAGTTGATCATCAAAACATCCTACCCTGAGGTAGGTGAAAGTAGGAAACTATAGATACATACACCCATATTGGTTGGCCACATCCCAGGCCTCATCTAATACTCTCTTCTTTTGAATGTCTTTTTCAAACATACATATGTAATGATAGAATAAATCATCATTGACTGTCCTAAAATGATTCAAGTTGTTCTTTAAAAGAAGTTGGGAGTAGTACTCATGAACTGGAACCTATCTTCTATCTCCCTTTGTGGACAAACATGGAAAGTGTCTCATTGATGTTACAGCATACACCAAGTAAGAAATCATATAAAACTTCAAAGTGGTCGGTACCTTGACTGTAAGCTAGTCACATAGTGCATCACTTATCTATTTTCCCTAGTATATCTTTCCCTTGTTCTGCCCAATGACATGTATGTATTGATACATCCACTCATGGTATGTGTCTGAAATAGGAAGTCATTTTACTCTACTGAGAAGAGTAACCAAATAATTTACCTCCTCAATGAAGTCACTATGATGAAAGGTCTTAGGCCATCTAGCAATGGTGAGTCTTCAAGCCTTCAACCAATTATCATTCATATTTGTTTGGTACTTATCCAAGTGTTTCTCATAATAATATTGGGGATTTTGTATGTCTATATTAGCATATCTATCAATGTTAAGACATTTGAAGATAGTGCCAAAGAAGTCTTCATCCAGCCTAATGATCTTTTTACCATTTGTATCTCTAACACTTTTTTCAGGAACAAAATGGTTGGCCATTGCGAGCACAAATTTTGGATTTTATGTAGACATAGGAAAGGATTAAACCAAGTGGATATTGTTGTTAATGGTTGACTCCATTTTATAGTACTGAGGTAGCTCCTTGACTCTTTTGAGATATTCCTCCAAGTCCACATGACCTATTTCAGTGTCTCTTATATTATCAATATTAGACGACACTGAAGAACAATGAGGATCTTGCTTTTTGAATTTCATGTTTCTCTTTCTACGAGATGGCTCTATCATTTGTTAGGAAGATGAAACTACAACATTTGGTAGAACAAGTCTTCTAGAGTTAGATAGAAACCACCATCATGCCTTGAAAAGAAGCTCATAAGAAACATTCTTCATTTGGAACAACTGGCTTGAAGAAGATCATTCATGAAAAAATTGAGTTCAAAAACCCCAATTTCACTTTGGAAATACAGTGGTGGAAATAAGGTTTACAACCCTGATTTACACTTAAGAAAAATTAGAATTACAAAATGTATTGGTGTAGGTCGGGGTTATAAACCTGAGCTACACTGGATTATGAATAACAAGTTTTGGTTTATTTTGGATTTATAAACTTGAACTACACTTGACTACAAGTGAAAATGGTTAGTGTAGTTCTTAAGTGTGGTTCGAGATTATAACCCCAAACTACACCTCTATGATATTTCGGGAGTTTGGTGTAGTTCGGGGTTGTAATCCCGAACCACGCCAATTTAAAACAATGCAATATGTTCAGTATAAGTCGGGGTTACAACCCCAAACTACACCCAAAGGGAAGGACCCCGGTGTAATTCAGGGTTGTAACCCCAAAGTACATTGTTTGATACAACTTCGACAAACATGAAGGTCAGTGTAGTTCGGGGTTATAACCTCAAACTACACTAAAAGGCATTAATTAAAACAAGAAACAAACATAATATGCAATTCGACGTTTGCAAGTCCAAACTACATGTTATGTATTGTGTAGTTTGGGCTTACAAACACTGAACTACACTTGGTATTTGGAGTGCATGAAACAAGTGTTGTTCGGGCTTGTAAGCCCAAACTTCATCTAAACTATAATAAAACATCACTTGGATGTGGTTCGGACTTATGGGCTCAAACAAAATCTCTTGAGGGGTCATCCAAGAAAAAGAAAATGACAATCAACACAAATTTACATGAACATAGAAAACCCTAGAAACAAAACTAGGGCATGACATGCGACCATTATCAATATGAATGAAAAACAAAAGAAAGGAAACCATGACTTACTCGATAAACAAGATGCAGAGAAATTTGTTTGAAAGAGTATTTGATCTTTCTCCAAATCACACAGGGCTAGTGTATGCTTAGACAAGAAGGCACGAATGAAGAAGAATGTAAAAAAAGGAAAGGAAAAAGATAAAATTGAAAGAGAGAAACTAATTATAATACAAAAACTTAACATTTAATGCAATTTGTACCACATAAAGGTGCATTTCGAGGTTATAAACCCAAAATGCACTAAGATGTGTATTTCAAGTTTATAACCCTGAAATGTACCTTAGACACATAAACAGGTGTAAAATCGAAGTTACTCTGAAAATACAATTAAAAATAAAAACTAACTCTTTTAAAGAGCACTTTGTCAATTTTTTGAATTGACAACTTAGACTCAAATTGAGGAATTTTTACGAGGATTGAAATGTTGACAAGGGGAGTGAAAGTTCACCTTGATTTTCGTGCTTAGAGCACATGGGCTACAAATTTCAAAAAAAAATTGTAGGGGTTATCCCATGTTTGCGCAATAGCTGAAAATGGGGATAACATATCTCAAGAAAAAATTTAGGAGAAAAAAATTCAGCCTTTAAAAACATCCATCCTAATATATTATCTCATCAACAAGGATTGTAATACATCTTTGTAGTCTCAATGAATTCTCTAGAGCATCTAGCTATCCACATGCACACCATGTGAACAAGCAAATAAGAATGATGTAACCACACGTCCCAATCCATGCTTTCTCTTTTCACATGTGAAACCTACAAGAAATGCTCAAACAAACCAACAAACCCAAATAGATAACCTCAACCACTATACATGTGCTTGCATTTATAGAATCAAGCTCACACAAATACAACTAAGTGGTAAGGTAAAACCATGTGCCTCAAAACCATAAGTACACAAAACTATTGATTCCGCTTTTTTGTACTATGTTTTTCAAATATTAAATTTTTTCTCATGTGTAACTCACACATAAAATATGTAATCAATGTTACAAACAACTTTACAAGTGGATGCAAATAAATATTTAATGTGTCTATACACATCTAATGATGCACCGCAAACAATAACTAAAATAATTTATTCTGAGGTCAAGTGTATAACACCATTTTTTCTAATGATTTTCCACTTTTATGCATTGCATAAGAGTCCATCAATGAAATATATCATCATAGCCATCAACAAAACCACATGAATCTACAACATGCTCTATCAAGGAAACTACATTAACATTCAAGATCTCCACCATATCAAGAACTCATCTCATTCTCCAAAGTGTCACCTATGGAAAAAAAAGAGCAAGCCAAGGTTTAGATGCATTAATCCAAAGAACATCAAGAATCAAATTTAAGTGATAATAAAATATCCAAGCTATTGTGAAATGATGAAAACATTCACATGTTTGAAAATAACAACCATACCAAATGCTAATCCATCCAATCATTCATGGCTTATTTAGGTATATAAACATCGGTAGAACTCATGCCAACAACATATTCATCTTAAAAACCATAATCATGAGCTCCCTATATAAAATATGTTCATACACATTCAAAAACTCCCAATGCATCTGTGATGTCAAATCTGAAAATCTATCGTTCTACATACCAAGTGTACCAATCAACACTCATATCATAGTGTGTCTTATATTCAAAACTATGCAGTACCGAGAACAATGACATTTTTTTATCCACACGTGTAACCAAAACCATCATATAATCTCCCTCAACATGTCACTGTAACTATTTCAAATCATATTAAAATTGAACCCCCAAAAAGTAGCTCTAGAATAAAGAGAGAAAGGTTATAAATCATATCCCATAACATGTCCTACCAATGCCTCAAATTGCTAAGTTGTTTAAAGTAAGATCTCTTTCACAAATTGAAATTAAAGGCCTAAACAACACCCAATTGTTCAATCTCCAATATCAAACAAACTATATATGTATATCATAATACCAACATGGATGCAAATCTCTCTAACCAAGAAAGATCAAACTCAAATTCATTCTCTAATAAGGAATAATCTGAGTAACATCTCCTAAACTCATCATAAATGGATAACATCATAGACAAAATCATATGTATAATGAGATAATCATGCCACACATACCTCAAATGAACCCTCCTAAACTAGCAAGTACAGCTCAAGATACATATCCTTGAGATGGGGCAAAGGGGAGAGAGATATATACCTACATAGTTTCAAAGACAACCAAAAGTATCACTACTTGTGGCTTAACATGGGTAACTTTTGCATCATATTTGGAGCTCCTTGGTATCATCAATTTTATTTTATTTCCCCCCAAATGTATGATGTAGGATCCTTGACTCAAAGTAGTCTATGCAAAATCACTATCTACTTTGCCAAAGATGTAGCTTATTTTTGGGAATGTTTGGGAAACATACTCATAAGGTTATCTATTTATTTTTACGAGCTCATCATGCCTTTTCAAAGAGTGGCCTAAATAGCCCAATGAACTTTTTTTGCTTGCATCTTAAGGCTCACAAATGTTGGAGTTATTAGAGCCAAATGGGTGGGGTCTTGCGATTTTTATCTAAGCATGTTATGGAACGATATTGGCCAAAGAGGGTGGTTGGAGAATTGCTTAAAAAAAGTTCAATCAAACCACTACTATTTTCAATTCCTTGTGACATTTGTGATTCTTCTTATTCTTCTTTGACCATGTTCGTAATTACAATGAAAACTCATCTCGGAATGTTGCTTGTTTTGTAACTAGATTTCACAAAGTTGTGCTCTTCATCCCAAAGTTTTTCTTAAGTTCCATTAGTATGAACTTTTTGTAGCTATGTTCTAGTTGAAATTTCTCTTGCCTATATTTTCAATAGGTTGTAATCTCATCTTCACTTTAATCCATGTTTCTTATGTCTTTTAGATGTCTTGTTTCATGATTTTTATAGGGTTAAAGATGTAAAGAGGTGTGTAAAAATCTTCCTGAGGAGGAAGCTATTGGAAACTTGGAGAATGTTGCCTATGATCCGTTGTGTTGTAATTCATGTCAAACTTGTATGGTTGTTTGTCACAGTTAGTTGTAAGTGGAAATGAAGTTGTTTTAGATGTTCAATAGTGTACATAGTGTTGGAAACTTGGAGTTGTTGGCAATATATGTTGGACATCATTGATGTCAACCTAATGTCTGACAATGTTTGTTGTCTATGATTAATGTTGTTGATGAGCTTGTATTGGTATTGCATTGTCATTATTAGTAGCATGTAGTAGTGCAAAAGTTGTAGTAGATTGTTGTAGATGTTCGGGTGAAGTATAGTATTCGGATTAGTGTGATCAGATGGTATCATGTTTGATGTTTTCTTATTGGTATCTCAATTAGAAGTAATGCTAAAATGTTGAGGTAAAGAATTGACAATAGTAGTTGTTGTTGTCCAATAATGTGCAGAAGGGAAGACGGAGTGAAGAGACTATTGATTAGTTGTATGGATGAGATATATTGTCAAGCAATGTGTAGTCAAATGTTGTGCATACATGTGGTGTTTCTAGAAGGTTAGCATAACAGAAGTCTCAATATGCAAGAAAGAGTATTTAATGTCTCAATGGAAGAATGTTTTATATTCCTCCAAATTGTGAAGAGTATGTTATGCGGATTTGGATACAATGTTAATGTTTTGTCAGTGGTGTACTATTATATTGTAGGTCCTCTAATTTCTCAAATGATGAGATTAGTTATTGTTCCTTTCTGACAATAAGACTACCTGTCAGACTAATCCAAAATATTCTTGGTGGCTTTCGAATATGTGAATTCAAGTGTTGCAGTTTTGACAACATGTTTATTTGTTTTTTGTAGTATTCCAGTTCAATTCTCTAGTGGTGTTTCTATTATGTAAGTGAGTTATGTCAGTTTGTGCTTGGTATGTTTCAATTGTGTTATGTTTTCAGCATGCCCGATTGGATTATCTTGTTTGGATCTTGCTTTTTGGTTCAGATATGCATTGGAGGTTGAGTTAGAATATTGTCATGGGTCTCACCATGGTGTGTTGAGATCCACATTAAGTAATTTGTATTGGAAGATATTTTGGGTTGACTGGTTACAGAGTTTTATTGTTTATCTACACATTATGTTTAGTGTCGACTTTGGAGGATGTGTCAGTGTGTGTGATTCATTGGATTCAACTTGGAAGAATGTGTTGTGATTGATTTGGGTCCCCTCTATCTCTTGGAGTGGACTTCATTGGGTGGACTTCATTGGGTGTTTTTGGTCTAGGTGGCCTATTTTATGTGATATTGTATACTTTGTTTGTGGCTTACCCTCAATTAGGTTTTTGATTATCTAACTTGTATTTAAGGAGTGTGGATGTATGAGTTGAGTATGAAAGGAGACTGAATTGATGTGATGTGAATTCAAATTATGTGCAAGCAAATTTGGTACCACAGATGTGTGAAAGTCTGTTTGTGAAGAGCTTTGATCATGATATATTCAGTGTGATAGTGTTTTAAGACAATGGTTGGTGTTAGATGTGTTTTCCATGATATCGATCACTCGACACAATGGTTCAAGGATAATTTTATGATCGGGATATTCTTTTCATTTCAATTCTACTATTCTTTATGTCATCAGAAGATAGTGAGTCTCTTGGAATCTCTTTGTATCTTGCCCTGAAGTAGTGAGTTTCAGTTGTGCAAGTCAATGTATCTTGCCCTAATGTTGTGCACCTTAGCCTTGAAAGTTCATCAGGTGCATTTTGCTCCTTTGCAATGAGCCTAAAACATTGTAATCAATTTTATTCATATTGTGAGTGCGATTCTCACCGTGGTTTTTACTAGTTGGATTTTTCATGTATATCTAGTGTTCATGTGTTAATGGTTGATGTTTTCACTATTGTTGTAAAATAGTTAAATGTTGGTTAAATTTTGATAGATTAGTAATTTAAAAGATCCAGAATGATTCACCCCCCTCTTAGTTGTCATGGGTTCAACAGAAGCAACTTAGTTGAGAGCTCATATATCTCCACATATGAATTAAGAAATTATTTTGCCAATTTTTTCATCATTTCTATACCTAGCCTACCTAGATGGATGAATCTATATTTATATTAAGATTATTTAAGTAATGAGCCATAAATCTATTTGTCTCATAACTCCAAAAATCATCAATAAACTCCATTCCAAGATCTGATTATTTGAACTCCTTGATTTTATAAGAAACTCTTATATGTATTGTCACTCTTTCAAAGGAGAATAAGATGTCATAGAAGGCTCTCTCTTTTTCTCCTTATGCGCCATTCAAATTTGATGACATCTAGCTTGAAAATATCCAATACCAATATTCTATTAGCAATAATTATTGGGAGTTTGAATACCTCCCTTTTAAAGCCATATAGCCTAAGGGTATGTGCACCAACATTGGGAACCAAAAAAGGGTCTTAAGATGCCACTTTTTTTCTCTAAAATCAGCAAAGTCTAAACTTCAACGAGAAATTGAAGATAAGTACACTCAAAATTTGAAGATGCAACAAGAACAACAGTTGAAGTGCTTTGAATCTACTTTCTAAACTACTAATTTGTTTTGAAAATGGTGGAGATTAAGGGTTTCAAAAAGGGGCACCACAATTATTGGTTCTATTTTTTTCAGAAAAACTTAACATAGCACGAAATGTGGTGCCCCTAAAATGTCAACCTTTTTTAGAATTTTACAAATCACTCTGCTGAGAAAGTAGCTAAGACATTGAAGTTTATGCCGAATTTTTCGGCTAATTGTTTTATGAATATTTGATTTTTTACGAATTTTCGAAGTGGACAGATCCTGGAAAACAAAAATTCAAGCTTGCTCCCCCAAAAAATTTGTGAAAACTAATCAAAAATCAGATTTTTTTTTTAAATTGTGTAGAATGGAGTCTAGTTTCTAAAAAAGTATTTTTTTTCGAAATTCAATAAACGGGTAAAAAATCTATGGCTGAAATATGACATGTTGGTTTTTGACAAAAAGCGGACACACTAACAAAATAAATTATCAATGAAGACCTTAACATTATCAAAATTTGAAAAGAATTATGTGGCTAGATAGCTAAGAGAGAGCTTGATGATTGTATGGTGTATTTTTTTGTTTGCATAGAAACACGTGCAAACATGACAAAGAGAACGAACAAAAAAGTTAGAACATTTTCAATGTTTTTTGGAAAACACGTCTTAGGCCTAAGAAGGGCGTCCAAGCCTTTGGGTTGGATGCCCAAGGAAAATCCAACCCTTTGGCTTGGTTTTTTCCAAGGCAACAAGTTTGGTGCATGCCTAGTGCCAAATGAAAAAAAATTCAAAAACCCATTTGGCATGCGGCTTATTTGGTGTGCGCCAAATGTATTCCATAGCAATTTTTCATCTTTGAAAGCACAAAGTGTTCTATCTCTTAGAATATATACATAAAATATAACATTTATGTATAAGTTCTTATACTTTAAGTTATATTTTATGTATATATTGTCAGGATGTTTGAGAGTGGTTCCATATCTCTAGGAGTTATAATGTAGATTCTAATTTTTAGATTATTCATATAAATTTCAAACTTAGTCAAATTTCAATAATCAGTATGCTCATATTAGCATATCTCTCTGGTCTCTTTCTTGTATTCCACTACTTCTCTCTCTTACGTCTCTCCCTCTCTACTTTCCCTCTCTTAGGTATCCCCCATCTCTTTCCCATCTCCCTCATCCACTCTCTCTCTCTTTGGTATATTCCTCTCTTTCCCTCTTGCACTTGGGCTTTCTCTCCCTCTCTGAAGTATCTCTCTCTCACTCTCTCCCCCTCTCTTAGGTCTCTCTCTATCCTCTATCTCTCTCTCTCTCCCTCCCACTCCCTTTCTCTTTCTCTCAAGTCTCTCTCCCTCTCTCTCTCCCTCTCACCCTTAATCTCTCTATCTCTCTCTCCTCTCTCAGGTGTCTCTCTCTCCCATTCTTTCTCTCTCTTTCCTTTGTTTCCCTCTCCCCATCCCATTCCCTCTCACCCTCTCTCTCTCTCTAACTCTATTTCCCTCTCTTTCTCTCCCATTCTTTCTTGAAGAACACAAATGGACACTGAGAGAGGGGGTGAATCAATGTATTTCAAAAACTTTTTAACTTTAAGTGCTAATACTACTACTACAAATTAATTGAGAACGCACACACAAGAGCATATCACATAACACCAGATGTACGAGGAAAATCCAATGTGGTAAAAAAACTCGAACCTCACAATGGATAACACATTACAATGTTTAGGGCACCAACCCAAGGAGCACCAACCCCTAGTTTTATGAGCACCTACTTAAAGGAGCACCTACCCCAACTCTGAGCACCCACTCAGAGATTTACAATGATTGATCAAGTTTACAATACAATGACAAAGCCTTGTTACAAATGGATTTTGTAACACTTACAAGTTTCTCATATCATGAGAATGACTTTCTTTGCCTGCTGAAGGTTTTCCTCTGTTTCTCCTTCTTCCTCTGTCTAGTTAACTTCTTCTCTTTGCTACAACATTACTTTCCAGAATCCTCTGTTCTTGCTTTGTTTTCTCTTGGCAGCAACACACACTCTCTCTCTTTCAATACTCACTCCACTCTTGGCAGCCACACATTCTGTCCTTCATCACTCTGTTTCTGCAACTGCACTCTATCTAACTCTCTCTATCTATCTTATTCAGCAGTGCACTTTTCTTCAGCACGTAACATCTCTCTACATCAAGAGATGTCTTTAGTTTCACTAATATCTCTTTCTCATCTACTCCCATCGAATCATAGCATATTGCTATGCCTACTGTCAGCTCTCTTTTTCAACAAGATCTTATTCTCTATCTACATAATGATTTGAGACTGGTTGCATACAATAAATGTGTTTCATTTATCTTCAAGTCGATGAGTACATAGATTACTAAACTTAGTAATCTTAATCTTCTCTTCAAGGAAACGGTCTGCAGTAGATTGGATTTCCTTCTTAGAATCGATCACATGCATTGAATGACCCTGCTATGTTTTCTTCTTTTTGGTCTCTATATTGTTCACCTTCTGCACTAGGTTGCTATTTTTAGCAAACTTGATCTGCCCAGCAGATCTGATCCAACCATTGTTGATCATCTTGAGCCCATCAATAGACAATAATAGGTTCGCCATTAATGCGTCCTTCATCCTCTAGCAACCTACTCTAAAAAGATCAACACCAACTTCTATCATCACCGACTTCTGCATATCGGATTTCATTATCAACCACTTGGGGATCACTTGTCTTCATTTTCTGCATCCACATCACTTGGTCAATGTCGATCAGCTGCCACATAAGCCTCTACATCTATCGACATGCATCTGTGGCATCAAATTTGTCGTTCAACATTTCTGGTCACACTTGGTTGACTACCATGTGGATAATCGAGCTCTTCATACTGTGGCCGATCTTCGTGTTATACACCTCAAGTGATAAGATTTGTCTTTTGCCTCGACAAGCAATTCGTTATCCCGTAGCCCTTTCCTTATCCCCACAGAGATGCTCGGCATAAGGAAGCCTTTCTTTTTCCCTTATACTCTTATCCCGCAAGCATTTTCTTACTGTTGTGAACCCTCATGGGATAAGGGTTTTCTTAGTATTCTACGCTTTTTCTTGTCCCATGGGAACATCGCCTTGTCCTACTTAACGTCGCGGGATAGCGGGATAATGTCTTCTTCGTGGCATGCTTCGCTTGTTAGCTCGCGCAATAATTTGTGTGCATCTTAGCCCATGCGAGATAAGGGAAACAACAATCTTCCCTTAAGTTCCTTATCCTACGTGACTTTTGTTAGTCACTCTTGACATCACGGGATAAGAGAGAGCATCTCTCTGCTTTGACCTCCTTTGACTATCATTATCCCACAAGGCCATAAGTCCTTGTTCATTACGCCACGGGATAGTGAGAGGTCTTTGACCTCCATGAAACTCTTGTGACTTGTCCCGCACGACTTTCAACACTCAACCAACATGTTGCAGGATAAGGGAAACACCATCTCCTTTACATAGGAGTTATCACGCACGATCACTCCCCTACTCATGAACACACTGCGGGACCCACACAAACATACTCTCAGCATGAGTAAGCCACTGAGTTGCCAACACATGCACATATGTGTACACCTAGATGGATGGGGACCACACGAATCCAACTCTGCCATACCAGTCAAATGCAATACTTTGAAGAGTGACATAGGCTGTCGAATCGAACCGCCATACTGATCGAACTGCCATGAATCAACATATTTGAATCTGTAATCCCCATGAATCAAACCCGATTGGTCCAACGCACAATATGGTATATATAGATCAGCACCAACGCTGACTTGTACTCTGTAACCCATGTTCGTCTGCAATCTACAACATTTGTGTAGTTGTATAGCATAACCTGCGTGTTATGCACATTACTTTCTACCTGCTTCTTTGCAACCTCTTGACATCCCTGTAACACTGATTAACATCAATGACAATAATACTAACATTTCTCTCATAAGTTTCTCTCCCTCACAGCCTCTATCTCTCTATCTCACTCTCCTCCTCTCTCAAGTGTATCTCTCTCGCATTTTCTCCCTCTCTCCCTTTCTCATTATCTCTCTTTCTCACTCTCTCTCTCTCTCTCTCTCTCTCTCTCTCTCTCTCACTCTCACACACACACACATTATGTCCATCTCCCTCCCCATCACTTTCTCTTTCTCTCTCAAGTCTCTCTCTCTCAAGTCTCTCTCTCTCTCTCTTTCCCTCTCTCCCTCTCAATCCCCTTCTCCCTCTCATATAACCATTTATCATTAAGATGTGATGAGACAAATAGATGTTTAGTTGGTGGTGTAACATCTAAGGAAATAAAAATGTGTTTTAGGATTAATCTATTAGAAGTTAATATTTCTTATAAACTTATGTTTGAAATTAAAATTAAAATTCCTTTGAGGAATTTTAAAATCAACAAAAATGGTTGAGATTTCAAAAGAAGAAAAAAAAGCCTTTAGAAAAGGTGAAGTGAAAACATGCAAAATAGGTAGAAAAATATAGTACACATATACAATGGAGATGGAACTTCCACCTTACTCATAGTGCTTGAAATATATCCCATTGACCAAGACATTAGGGATCACACCACCACTATTAATGAGGTCAAAATAATTATACTCTTTCCATGCTGCAATGGTGTAGGGACTGTTCCAAAGAGAGTCAAGCTTAGAACGGCAACCGAATTCGGCCACTCTTTCATCCTATTTAAGGTCTAAAATGTTTAAAATTGGGTTTCAAGGAGAGCTTGTTAATGCTGGTCAATCAAGTCCGTAGCAATTTTCCTTTCCTCTTCCAGTTCAAATAACTCTGTTGTCCTTAATTTCATAGCTCTATCTTCCTCTATTATCATTTGTTTGATCATCTGAAATGCTAAGAAATCTAGTGAAATTAGGAGGATCACTTCCTTGACAAAAAAACAAAGTGCATGAGGATGTCCTAATTATTTTCTTAGGAGTGATCTGATCATCCCACAAGGATAATTTCAAGTCTTGACGCTGTTCTTTCTGCTGACTACTTCCATATTATAAAATTCAAGCCATCTAGAACTCCAGAGGAAAATGCATTGACTACTAGTGATATTAGAAATCAACTTCAATCACTGACAAATGGTGAACATGGCAATAACTATAAAAGCCAACTAAAGGAATCTATATTGCAACACCCTAACCTTTTGCAAAATAGATGCAATGTACATTTGGAATGATTTATCTATGGTGTACATATCAAAACTCTAATTTCCTCCCTTCCCAATCCAGCCAATCCAAATTGGGTTCTTTCTCCTCAACAGCTTGAACTTTAAGATCGGTCCTGGAGCTTCTTTTGAACAGCCACTCATTCTTCTTATCACAAATCACCCGTTTAAGGGATGGCAGTTTGGCTACTTTTTGAAGAATCTCCCTCAATTCGCACCCCTTGTTCACCTTCAAATGTATGCACGATGAGATGTCAAGGAGTTTTAGCTTTTTAAGACTGCAGATGGAGGATGGCAGTGCTTCCAAGCCTAGAGATTCACACAATCTTATTTCCTTAACTGATTCAAGCTTATCCAGCTCATCAGGTAGCTTTTCAAGGCGATGACAATGAGTAACTGACAATGTTTTCAGGGAAGTTGAAGAACAAAGTCCTGCTGGCAACTCCTCAAGATCAATGCAGTAGTTCACATTAAATTCCAAAAGCCCAGGAAAGTTGAACGTTTTATCCCTACCAAGGCCCTCACACAAACTCATGTATATTTTCTCCGAACTCTTCAAGAACTTGCATTCCTCAGGAACTATCAGCTTTTCAAGATGCAGAGCTTTAAGTTGAGAAATTTCTTTAAAACCAACCACTCCACTGAGCTTACTTCGTTTCGCTCCGTCATTATTGTGAATTATCAGAACCTTGAGATTTTTCATTGTGTGCAAAAATGTTGGAATGCAATATTCACTTGCAGTGAAATATAAAACCAAAGCTACCACCTCAGGGAACTCCATTTCGGGCCAGTCTGTGTCCTTCATTGCCCCTAAATATTCCCAACAAACATGGAAGTCAAAGCTATGCTATGAATAATTTTATTTTAAATAAATCTATTTGTTATAAATTTTCAATATTTTGGTGTAGGAAGCAAAATAACAGGCAAACTTGAATTACAATCTAAAAGACCAGCTGTAGCAGCTACCCGTGTAAATGGAAACAATCTGGGCTTTAGATGAAAGAACTCTATTTGCTTCCCACTCGAGAGGAAAGCAACTTTCCATTTTAGGCATAAATAGCCTCCTACACTGAGTGCTATTGTCCTGGTTCGCCAAATACAGGGCCAAATCTCTCATTACATCATGTTGGGAAAAGGAATATACATCCATGCAGTCATCTGTATCCTCTGCGGTCCTGGCATGACATGCCAGGGAAACGTTTTATTAAGAAATTCTGCTATCAGAAACGAAAAAAATTGATTATCACAACATGTTTCAGCTAGTAACAAGGTTTAAATAAAAAATAATCTGGCGAAGGTTACAAAGGACTCTAGTTGATTTCCTCCAAATGAAGATATGTTCTTCCACTCAAATTGAAGTCCCAATTTCTGTGCAATTCAATAATCCTAAACTCCCAGATCTTAAAATAAATTTATACCTAAACCATTCAAGAAGTTTCGAGCTTGTCTATGGTGAGGCCAAACTTCTCATTTCGAAGTTGGTCTGAGAACCCCTTCCTCTAAGCACAAAGAGACATAATGAAGATAGAATACAGTTTTTTATAAGTAGAATGCTTCTTACCCCGGATTCTTCTTCAAATCTAATAGATGGCGTTCTGCAAACTTCCATAAGAGCATATCGGCTTTGTCCGAATTCATTTTACGAACATAAACCCAAATATCTAGCAATGCCTTTGCAGGAATGGCTTTTCTTTGTGGGAATGCACCCAGATCTAAGAAGCACCGCTTTTCATTTTCATCGAGCACATCGATGCTTGTTTTCAATGTATTAAGAACGAAATCCTTGTGATCATCCTTAAAAGGTTCTCCAGCTGAAAGCCTTTCCTCAGCTCGTTCCCAAACAGAGTCGGACTCACCATACAGAGAGCTACCAATTACTTTAAGAGCCAATGGCAGACCATTACATTCTTGTTGCACCTGCGCGTGAATACAAGTAAATAAAGAATTCAGACCTGGCGAAAACAGTTGAAGAGAGCAAGTAAATGAAGAGCGGATGAGGTATTGTAAGTAGGAGGCCACCTTTATAACCAGTTCTTTATCACGATCAATTGGAATGAAAGGTTTGCCAAAGGCACAGTGACAGAAGAGCGACAGAGCATACTCCGGTTGCAGCGACGGTAGGTCATAAATCTGTGTCTTCGGCCCCTTTGGGATCACGTATTTATCTCTTGTGGTTACCAAAGTCTTGTAATGCTTCTCTTCAAACAGCAGTTCCTTCAGGTGGAGCTTCGACCAAATGTCATCCAAGACCACCAGAGTTCGTTTCTTTAGCGACTTTATTTGCAATTCCAATTTGTTATGTGCATCCTCAACATTTGTAAAATGAGGTTCTGAGCCACCAACAATATTTCTCCACATTTCTTTCAGGATACTTAGTAGATCTGGTCTTTCTGAAGCGACAATGTATATTACTCTCTGCTTGAAGTACTCTGCAAATCATGGGAAAGCTTAGAAAGATTCCTTTTCCTCTTTGGGAGTTACAACTTTAGGGTAAAACTGAAAGGGCTTAAATCCAATTTGTGCTGGGTCAACAGAGTCACATTTTGTCACTGCTAAGTGCTCAACTGATTGGGTGTCAAATTAATAAAAGCTTTACTTTTAAGCACAAATCTGATACAAATGATCGATCTATGACAAATGTAATGAGAATGAGATACTCACCAAGATTGACTATGATGATTTCATGTTCTCCAAATAAGCATTCATCAAACTAGTTATATACCAATTCAGTAATGGAAAAATGCCATTCAAACATTTTATCAAACAGTTGGATTATGTAAAAAAATTGTGCAAATTGTAAAGAGCGCAAAAGCTGCCGTTACCTTTGATATCATTGTCTTTACAAACGGCCTTTGCAAGTGTTGATTTGCCCGCACCACCCATGGCTGTAACTCCAACCACATTCATTCCATCCTCCACAAAATACTTCTTCAATGCCATTATGTGTTTCTCAAAACCTAGGAATTCGCTCGGCGTGTCTGGGGTACCACAAAGGCTCTCATCCTGCTGTGATTTCTCAATATGTTGTTCCTCAATTTTACACATTAAATTCTTTACCTCCTGATGCACAGATTCCACCGCTTGATGCAGAGTTCGCACCCCCGTTTGCACCCCATCACGCACAGTTTCCACCGCTTCACCCACACTTTCCACCGCTTTACACATAGTTTCCACTTTTCCGCGGACAACTTCCACTCCCTTACGGACAGCTTCTACTCCTTCATTCACAGATTCCACTTCGGCGGAGAGAGAAACCTGCGCATTCAGCATGACGTCCTGAAGGTAGCGCACAGTTTCCAGTCGGCTCGAGAGATAAGCCTGCGCATGCACCATGACGACCTGAAGGTCATTTTGAATGAATTTGTTAATAGACTTATCCAGCTTCTTAACGCGTTCATTGATCTGGATTTTCCGGAAGGGATTGCGACTTTTTCTGTGCTCGTCTACCAGCTGATTGCCCTCGGCAAGTTTGTCGCGAAATTTTGGGAATTTTTGCAGCGATGAATTCGGTAACGATTCCGATTTCGAATTGCATATCTCTATGACAATCGGGGATAAACTATTCACAATTTGTTCGAGTTTCTTACAATCCGAACCGTTCAAACCCTTATAAATGAATACACCTGCTTTCCAAATCCCTTTCAAGCCAAACTCCATGCCAAGCTGCATGGCAGCTCCCACGGCAGCCATCTCGGCCATTGTTGTTAATTTACCTCTTTACCACCAATTGTAGGTTATAGGATATATAGCAGCTGAAGCAGGGCAAGTACAGGGAGATATCAATCCCTTGGAACCATCTCACAATGGCAAGGAAGATTCTCAGAAATTATGCACGACTTTTCGCTTTCTCATTACAATAATTTAAAGTCTTTTGAGAGTGAACCTGCAAAGAAAGTCATAGGAATAGGAAGAAACATACAAGTTACGCAGAATTTGCACTGCATCATAATAAATTCAAAGTCTTCGAGAGAGGACCCACAGAAATCATAAGTCAATTCTGGGGAGATTGGAGATGAAGGAACGTAGAAGTTGCGCAGAACTTACGATTGATTGGAACAACCGAGAGTGTTGTCAGCTGTGTTTCTTCCGCGAAATCTTTGGAACGACGGAATCGCCACGTACTTAAATTCATAATATCCATTTCTTCCTATTTTCTTTACAAAATAGCATGTCCATCACGATACAAGTTTCACCATTCTAAACAGTATGTGACAGACAAAAAGTGGGATCCAGCAGACGATGACGGAGAAAATGCAAGACACGGCAATGTTGACATTTAACCGTGAACATTTTTTTAATTTGCTACGTACAATTTTCTTTAAATCGTTGTCCCTCCCCTCCAACATTTTAGTCTTTTTAAATCCGGCCCAACACTTTCAAAAGGCTTTCCATTCCAAGTGGTTGGACGACTTTGATTGATGCAAGGTTGTGGGATCAGCCACGGTTGGAAAAAAATTCAATCCACCTTCTCCTCACAACAATGCTTCTCAAACCCCCCTTTTGTTCTTCGCTATTCGACAACTACCCTAGAGATTTGTCTTTGACAATTTTTCTTTCTTGTGATAGAGAGGAGTATTTATAGGATCATGCCCTTATATGCATATTTATGAAGGTATGGCCAAAATTATGTGATCTCCATTCTTGGATAAGTTTGAATTGGGAAGAATATTTGAAGGAAGAAATCAATATTTATCCTTGTGTAAAGGGGTTTTTCATCTTAGAATTTGAATCTATGGAAGACAAAGAATTAATGCTCAATATTGGGTTGTGGTTCTTCTAGGAAGATTTCTTATGCATGAAAACTTTGTTACCTTCATTTGACAAGAAAAAAATTTAGTGGTGAATAATCGTCAATTGGCGAATATTTGGTATCAAAACATTTCAAAAATGGTGAAGAAGTTGGACCAATTGAGGTGGCCGGATTGCCCCGACTGTATAAATTTTTGGTCAAAGGCATTTCAATTCGCCTTCATTTTCCTTAATTATTTGTGACGATTTAAAGATTTCGCCAATAAAGTCTACGTTTTCACAACGGTCTATTTAATATTTTCACCTACATTTTCGGAAATGTGCCTTAATGTACCGGCCTAATTCACCAATAGCCATCAATAGTTCAATTTACATGAGGACCCAATTCGCCCAACATTTTCAAAAGAGTGTCTTAATTCTCTCCAATATTCGCCAATACCATTAGTCGTTCAATATTGTGGGAGGATTGATTTCGCCAATTCTGTTATAAGTCCATCCCAATGGATGGTCCATAATCGCCTAGTAAATTACAACGTATATGTTTTGTCAATGTTTCATTCGCCCTATGTTTCCATAAGACATGTTAGAATTAAGTCGGATTCACCAAATTTTTTGTATACCATTTAAAATTCCTGCAATATTTGCCAAATATGGATTGGTATAAGATTGTATGAAAGATCAAATTTATTTTTACACAATTTGGTCGGTACTCGGTTTAGAGCTCTCAAATCGGATCAATAGCCTAGTTACAGACAGGAACAACCATTGTTGCATTGTTGTGTACTAGTGCTCTGTGAAACTTTCTGAGAATCTAAAGGTAAGTGATCATTTCTTTGAAGTGTTATAATATTATTCATCTTGATCTGTTAGCAATTTTTAGATCATTCTTATTGAGCAGGGAGACCTTAGACATCTAGATTCTAGGCCCTAGGGACAATGAATCTTATAGTCTATTATTGCTTCTTAAACAAGTAGATAATTTTTTTGCAACCTTTATTTCATCTGAGATGTCGAACAGGAAGAAGGGTAAGACTCTTGAATGTGGTGAAGGGCAAGAGAGGGCAGCAAAACGTAGAACCTTCAATTCATAATTTAGCAATGTTTGTGGTCAAATAGATGATCATGAAGGTACATCATCACAACTACCACAACCACATTCACAACTTACACTGAATATTGAAGAAGGTGGCAAATGCGATATCTCAGATGACAATGAAGAAAAAGATCCAGTAGATACCCAAGGTAGCGGGAATATGATAATCGACTTGGTTGACAATGTCATAGGTAATGATGATGCAGGAGAGGGGAAAAAAAATCCAAATAAAAAATGGGTCAAGAGTGGGATATGGCGAGGCATTTTCAAATTGAGTGGGTGTCAAAGTATCCATTCATTGAACCAGTGGAGAATCTAAACAAAGGTGACCCTCTAATAGAATGCAGGTGTAATATTTGTAGTTGGAAATATAAAAAGGAGAAGAGGTTGCAGTTGAAACTTGACATCATTGAAAAGCATATCAGCAAAGTTTACGAAAAGAAAATCATAGATGGAATTGAAAAATCAATGATAAGATGGAAAACAAAGGAGCAATGTCAGCATGTTAGTGTGCCTTAGAATATGATGTGCATTTGAAAAGACGGGAAAAGCTTGATGAATCTGGAGGTTCTCTTGAAACTATTTTTGGAAAGGCAATGGTAGTAGCACAACTGGGAAAAATTGTTCAGTTAAGTGTTGTTTTTCATATTTTGACCACAGGGCATCATATGACTGACTATCCATAAATTAGTACTTTATTATACTTTTTGGGCGTTCCTAACTTTCCTAATAGTCATTGGTCAGTAAACAGTGGTTGGGAATGGGCAAGTTGTTTTGTTGAGGTTGAAAAACAAGATATAAAGGAAATAATTAGAGAGTCAAACTTTATTGCACTGTCTTTGGATGAAGTTACAACAATAGATAATATGTCTTGGGTATGTATGCATGTTTATACCATAAAGAATCATGTCTGCCAACCTCATCTACTATGTGTTTCTAAACTGAAGGAGAGTGTGACAACGGAAACTCTCTTTCAACTAGTGAAGAATTCATTAATTGAATATAGAGGTATGGATGACTTGATAATTGCAAAAAAGTTGGTATGTGTAGGAGCGGATGGAGCTTCAGTAATGCAAGATCATAAGAACGGTCTTTGCAAAAAGCTACAAATTTCTTATTTGTCCTACATGACTTCCATTCACTACATGGCCCACAGAATGAATCTGGCTTTTAAATTTGTGAGAAATTCTCCTGTAGTAACAAATGTTGAAGATTTAATCAAAGAGCTCTACTCATACTTTTGTTCAAGTCTCAAACGGTTTTTGGAATTTCAAAATTTTGTTGATGGAATAACCAATGGGAATAAGCTTCTTAAGAAAGTCGATACCAAATGGATCTCCTTGCATGGTCCAGTTCATCGAGTTTATTCAGAATATCGATCCTTGATTAGAGTAATGTACAAACATCACCACACAGTAGACAAAGCTCCTGATCTACTTTGTAGGTTATGTGATATAGACACAATCCTAACTTTAGTAGGTCTTCTCCCCATGCTAGAGGAAATGAACCATCTTGTGAAAAAATCCCAAGAAAGAGCTGTGTATTGCAAAATATGCTAAGCTACGTAAAATGACATGCATGACTCTTGATAATCTTTATCAATAATAAGAAACATTTGTAGATGTAAAATTTGCTAGCTAGAAGACATTGACAGATTTCAACAATGCTAACAATTTATTTTTCGTTTAATGCAAATAGGGAGTTATGTGTCAGTGTACGCGGATTTGAGATACCAATGCACCACCTTGCCATGATCACGGAACCAGGAAAGCGCTCTACGAAGTAAGAAGTAAGTGTCATGAGGGAAGATTTTAGCAAGATTGTTGATTCTGTGACTACTAGTCTGAAGAAAATCGCTTTTGTTTCCTCGAAAATTAGAAAACGATTTCCTCGTGATGAGTTGCTTGAAGTCATGTCTATTATGTTTCCTCAATATTGGAAACTCAACAATCCAGCTAATTTTTTGTCATAGGATAATAACTTTGATAAACAATCTTTACAAATCTGTAGAAATCAATGGACAAACAATAGAAGGAATTTTAAATGAAACAATTCTTAGAGAGCAAACAGCTCATTTTGCATTAACTATGAGGCAACAATTTGAAGAATCGAAAAAAGTGGAGAACCCCTTGGAAGAGAGATCAATAACAAAGGTTTGGACAAAGATAGGTCAGAGCGCACAATTGGTTGATTCATTATCAAAGTTTCTCAAACTTGTTGATTTATGTCAAAACATGATATTGGGTTCGGTGGACGATGAGAGAGTTTTCAGTGCCTTGGGGTTCTTAAAATCAAAGATAAGGAACAAACTAGACATGAATTTGGAGAATTGCTTATGGTTGTATACATTGAGGTATGATGTCTAAAGTTTTCCTTATGGAAGGGAACTAGGAATCTAGAAGTCCAAAACTGAAAGAAGAGGGTTGAGCAACACTACAGACCAAAGTGGGATAATTGACAGTGAAAGAATTGTTGAACACAAGATGCCACTGAGAGGGGGGGTGAATCAGTGGTTTCCAAACTTTAACCTTTTAATCCTAAGGGTGTGGGTACCAGTTAGCAGATCTAACATAAGGCAAACATATCGGTGAGATAAGAAGATGACACAAATGCAACCACACACAAAAGAGATATCACATAACACCAGATGTGCGAGGAAACCCCAACATGGGGAAAACCTCCGTGAGAAATGTTGTTGGAGTCTACTGCTCCAATTCAGTCTCACAATAAACACATTGGTTACAACATTTAGGACACCAACCCAAGGAACACCACCCCTGCTTTTAGCGCACCAACCCAAGGAGCACCAACCCCTGATTTAGGGAACCAACCCAAGGAGAACCAACCCCTGCACCGAGCTCCAACTCAGTAATCTATAATGAACATTATCAAATACAAAATTAATAATCTAATTACAAGTGAATCTTGTACTAACCACTGCATACGCTTCACCCTGTCGGTTTCACTTCTCCTCTGCCTTACCGGTTGACTCCTCCTCTTCCCTTTGTCACTCTACCTTTGTTGTGTTCTCAGCCAGTTTTATGTCCTCTCCTTTCTTCTTCTCACTTTCTCTTTCTACTTACATTCACCTACTGTCGTGAATACACCGGTTCAAACTCTACCGATTGTTTGTCTCTGCAACTGGTTACTGGTTCCTTGTTCTCTCTGTCTCTTCTCCTTCTGCTCTGCTTATGGTATGTCGGCTCTCTTCCGACACTCACTCTTCACCGCTTCACTCTCAGCAACCTTCTTGTTGGTTCTACCGCCACTGGTTGTCTTCACTGATGCACACTTGCAATTTTACCGGTTACTGAAACCTTACCAATTGAACCCCTGTTAAACCTTCTCACTAGCTGTGTCTCTTCTACACTCTCGCTTCAGTGTTTAATAGTCAGATAATCTAACTGGTCAATCCTTTTCTTGCACACCCCTCTCACTTGACCAGCATCATCTATTTTCCTCAGTCTTTGATCAACATATGTAAAACAGAGCTTTCCCACCAAAGCGTGAGTTTGAACTTTGGCGCACTAAGGTTTCCACCATGCACTGAATCCGCATCAAATCTGATCGGATCTCATCTCCTTGAATGAAGATCTGCATAACATCAATCAACACCACCGTCTCCTCGCCTTCCAATGTCTGTTTTCTATTTTTGGATGTCTACAACATGTTTTTTGGTGTTGCTCTGTCAATCACCATTAATGGCTTAGTTGTTTCCTTTAGCCAACAAGCACAAGGATCAGATCGTCCTACAAAATCAAAATCACCTTGCCACTTTGTCACCCTCGAGCCACAACATTATGGGTTCTTCATTAATGATGACCTACTCATCAACTACCACGTCGATGAACACTTCATCGACCTTTGCGTTCTTGCCACCTGGTGTCCACCAGTCATCCTTGTCAACATCCACCTCTGCTCAGACAACAAAGTTGGTTTGGCATAATCTTCAAACTGCTATATTGGTTTGACATCCTTCACTAACCAAGACTCACTACCGGTTAAACTTTCCTTATTGGTATAGCCTAACCTCATCGGTGGACCTTCATACTTGCTAACATAGATCCTCTATCGGTGGATCCACTTGACCTGCCATCAAACATAGTCAAACACATTGGTCCATCAACTAAGATTATTTATCGGTCATCACATTGTTTACTGGTTGACATGTTTTTGTCTTCATACCGGTAATGTGCATAATGTCTTTGTTGGTATTTTGGATATGTTGGTATGGTTATGTCATTGATGTCAACACTTGTCAACACTTATAAGCACTTGGATATTGTTGGTTATGTTCACTGACATATTTAGTAACTTATACACACTCACAAGCATTTGGTTCACCGGCAGGTTATATTGTTCACCGGCACTTGGAACGACTTGGAAATTACTTTGGTTGTGTCAAAGAAATTGTTTGGATACTTTGTTATGATGATTTGTTCATTGGTTTAATCAGGTTTGCATATTTGTTGTTGCCAACAAATAGGTCCAGGTTATGCACCGACAAGCATATCTATTCTAGATTAGCAGGACACATCATGAAGATGATTTATTATTATTGTAAATGCATTGAGCCGACATGATGCATCAGATATAGATTCATTTGTAATTGATTTTATTGTAATATCTTTTAGTGAGCCGACCTACTCAATTGGTCTTAGGTTATGGTATAAATGTAAGATCTCATTTGTGAGATTGATATAGAATTGGGAAAAGAATTGTAATAAGGTATATGTGAATATAAGCAGAGCTATTCATGCAGACATCATTCAAGATTGAAGGAAGGTTTCAAGAAGGCATATTAGAGCTAAACTGGTACTGAATCCAGCATATGAAGATGCTATTTTGAGCAGTACATTATCTTTGGATTTAACCATCCAATTGTAGTCAGTGTGACTCCCATTTTTGTGATTGACCAGTGAGCTCTAGGCAGTTGACCTTTCTGCATGTGTAGACTCCATATTGTACGCACATACTATCTGTAGTAGTATCATCTGATTGTGGGTAAGGTTTCCCACCGTGGTTTTTCCCCTTACAGGGTTTCCACATACAAATATTTGTGTTATGTGTTGTGCATGTTATTGTCTTTCTATTTCATGCATTAATCTTTACTGGTACTGCAATTAACTGATAAAATTGTCTACCGACATAAAGTTTGGTTTATCGGCATTAAGCATTAAGTTTGGTTAAGTTTGTTTTGGTTTGAATTTATTGGACAAACGATTCACCCCCCCCCCCCTCCGCTCTTAGTTGTCTTTGGGACCTAACAATTGGTATCAAAGCCTAGTCCTCTTTTTGCAGAATTTTAATAGCTTGAGGAAATTCAAATGTCTTCTAACTATTTCAGGAAGGACAGTCTGAAACTTGATGGAACTAACTACGACATATGGAAGATCGGGACGGAGACACGTTTGAATTGCATTGGAAAGGACATATGGGATGTTACAAAGAATGGTTATGTTTCTCCTACTCAAGGTCAACCTAATCCACCATCCTTGGCTAAAGATGAGGAAAATGATTGCAAAGCTAGAGAAGCACTTTTGAGCGCATTGTCAGATCAACAAATCATGGGATTATCAAATAGATTTACTACTAAAGCTATTTGGGACAAATTGGAAACATTGAATGAAGGAGATTCCACAGTCAAAATTGCAAAACTTGAATGCTTCTGGGTCAGGTATGAAAATCTGAAAATGGAAGATGAAAGGATTTCTGCTTTTATGGAAAGAGTAAATGAAATTGTTTTGGGTATACAATGTTGTGGAGGAACCTTAAGTGAAAATGAGATTGTTTCTAAAGTTTTAAGAGCATTGACACTGGCATATAAAATGAAAGTAACTACTATAAATGAATTGAGAACAATGCCTAATACATCAGTATCTAGAGACACTTTGGTTGGAAAACTTTCAGCTTATGAACTTGAGGAATTTGGTCTTGTTGCTACTATAAAGACAAATTTCGCTTTCAAGGCATCAACATCATCTGTAGCATCATCATCATCATCAGATAAATCTGATTGAAAAGCTTTTTATGCAAGAGAACTTGAAGAAATCAGGAAGGAGAATGAAGAACTTGAAGCACTATTTGCAAGAAAAATGCCTAAAGGTCCAGTTGGAAGTAAGTATGAAGGTAAAGCACCATTTAAATGTTTTAACTGCAATAAAGTTGGTCACATGGCATCTAGGTGTCCTGATAGACATGCAAGATTGAAAGAAGAAGCTAAAAGAACATATAAGCCTAACCCTGAATATCAAAGATACAGATTTAAGAAGAATAGAGACAAATCTTGTTACTATGTTGATGAAGGAGTTACTGATGATTCTGATGAGGAACCGGTAGACAATGGATGGGCTTTTGTTGCTATAATAGAAGATCAACCGGAACCTACTGTTCAACCAGTAAAGCAGGTACTGGCAGCTAAAATTGAAGATAAGGATGAATGGATCATTGATTCAAGATGTTCACATCATATGACTGGTGATAAAAGTAAATTCTTAACCTTTCAGGAATACAATGGAGGTCTAGTAAGATTTGGAGATGATAAAGCTTGTTTGATCAAAGGAAAAGGCACCATATCTTTTGATAGTAAGCACAATACTGATAATGTTTACTATGTTGAAGGTTTGAAGCATAATCTTTTGAGTGTTGGGCAATTAGTTGAAAAAGGTTTCTAGTTACAATTCTAGAATGGTAAATGCAAAATCATGAACAAAACTGGTTTGGAAATTGCAACCGGTAATCAGACTAGAGGTAATATCTTTCATTTGAATAACTATGAGAAGGCATGCTTGATTGCACATATTGATGAAAGTTGGTTATGGCATAAGAGACTTTGCCATGTAAATTTTGATTGCATTGTGAAAATCAGTACAAGTAGGGCAGTAAGGGATTTACCTAAGATTGTTAAACCTCACAATTCAGTATGTAAGGAATGTCAATTTGGAAAGCAACTTAGAGCATCTTTTAAGAGTATTCTAGAAAAATCCAATAATGTTCTTGACTTAATTCACACTAATTTATGTGGTCCAGCAAGAACTAGAAGTTTATAAGGAGATAGATATTTTATGCTAATCATTGATGACTATTCTAGAATGTGTTGGTTACTTTTCTCAGGGAGAAATCAGAAGCTTTTGGGAAATTCAAAGTATTCAAGGTAATGGTAGAGAATGAAATCGATAAGAAAATCAAATGTTTGAGATCAAATCAAGGAGGTGAATTCACATCTAAGGAATTTAATACATTTTGTGAAGTGAATGGGATCAAAAGACAATTATCAGCACCCCAGACACCTCAGCAGAATGGAGTTGTGGAAAGAAAGAACAGAACTATTTTGGATGCAGCTAGAAGCATGATATCAGAAGAAAACCTACCACATATATATTGGAGAGAAGCAGTGAATACAACAATTTATACATTCAACAGAGTTCACATCAAAGGTGAAACCGATAAGACCCCTCATGAACTATGGTTTGGTAATACTCCTACTCTTAAATATTTTAGAATATTTGGAAGTAAATGCTATATTAGAAGAGATGAGTATATTGGCAAATTTGATCCTAGAAGTGATGAAGGAATATTTCTTGGTTATTCATCTAAGAGCAAGGCATATAGATGTTTTAACAAGAGATTGCAGAAAATTGTTGAAAGTGCAAATGTGAAGATTGATGAACAGTTTAGAGGAAATTCAAGGTACATGGACTCTGAACTGGAAATAGAGATAATAACAAATGAACCTACAATGAGTACATTGGTACATAATGTTGATCCAGTCACATCGGCATCATTTGAGGATTCAACAGTGACTGAGGCACAACAGCAAGTAAAAACACCCTGGTATGTAAGATTGAACCACTCTGAATATCAGATAATTGGAAACAACTATCAAGGTGTTATGACTAGAGGAAGACTGGCAAATGAAGAGGTATGTCTTATTTCTCAAATTGAACCAGCATCAATTAATGAGGCATGTGAAGATAAACATTGGATTAAAGCTATGGAAGATGAATTGGAACAAATTGAAAAGAATAACACATGGACATTGGTTCCCCGACCTAAAGACAAAAATGTAATTGGAACTAAATGGGTATTCAGAAATAAACGTAATGAAGATGGTAAGGTAATTAGAAACAAAGCAAGACTAGTGTGTAAGGGATATTATCAGAAAGAAGGAGCTGATTATAATGAAACCTTTGCACAGGTAGCTAGAATTGAGGCAGTTAGATTATTCTTAGCCTATGCAGCACATAAGAACTATAAAGTATATCAAATGGATGTTAAATGTGCATTTCTGAATGGTGATCTTGAAAAATAAGTTTACATTGAGCAACCTGATGTATTTTCATTGACAAATGACAAGGACATGGTTTGCGGGTTAAGGAAAGCTTTGTATGGACTAAAGCAAGCTCCTAGAGCTTGGTATGCTAGATTGGACAAATACCTTCTGAAGATTGGTTTCACTAAAGGTAATGCTGACAACAATCTATATTACAAAGTGACTAATGATGACATCTTGGTTATAGAAGTTTTTGTTGATGATATAATCTTTGGAGGAGAAGATGGATTATGTAAAGACTTTTCTAAAAAGATGCAAGAGGAATTTGAAATGTTTATGATTGGGGAGATAAAATTCTTTTTTAGGATTGTAGATTTCACAGACTGATAAAGGTATATTCTTATGTCAATCTAAGTACTTGAAGGAATTACTAAAGAAATTTGGCATGGAGAACTCTAAATCGGTAAGCACACCTATGACTACAACTAACAAACTATCATTGAAGGATGAATCAGCACCTGTTAATCTGATTAGGTACAAGTCTATGATAGGAGGTTTACTGTATTTGACACAAACAAAACCTAATATTATGAATGCAGTATGTATTGCTTCAAGATTTCAGAGTAATCCTAAAGAAAATCATGAATCAGCAGTGAAAAGGATTTTCTGGTACCTACAAGGCACTATAAATCTTGGCTTATGGTATCCTAGAGATGAAAACTTTGATCTATGTGCATATACATATGCAAATTGGGCAAGAGATGTAGATGACAGAAAAAGTACCACCGATGGAACATTTTTTCTTGGTAGCAGATTAATTTCTTGGTTGAGCAAGAAACAAAGTTGTACATCTTTATCAACAGTAGAATCAGAATATGCAGCAACAACTAATTGCACTCAGGCATTATGGATTAAACAAATGTTGAAGGACATAAAGGTAAAATGCAAGGAACCTATAACTATTTACTGTGACAATTTGGCAGCAATTGATATATCTAAGAATCCGGTATTTCACTCAAAGACTAAACATGTTTCTATCAAATTCAACTTTCTAAAAGAGAATGTTGAAGCAAAAGAAGTGAAGTTGGTTTATGTGAATACTAAAGAGCAGATTGCGGATATTTTTACTAAGCCTTTGCCTAAGGAAACCTTTGAATATCTCAAAGAGCAGCTTGGGGTTATACCCCCACCAGTAGAGACTTAGACAGTTGATGATTGTCATCAACCGGCAGAATTAATAGAGAAATCTTTATCTGGCTTTGATGAGGAGAGCTACTTCTCAGGGGGAGTAGTTGGGTAAATTGATAAGTTGGTATTTTGTGATAAGATCTTTGAATCTGGTTTATGTATTGCTTTGGCATTTGATGTCAAAGGGGGAGAGATTGTTATGGAAAAACACATTATCTTTGGGGGAGAGATGGTTACTCTCTGTATCTGTATTTTGATTTTTGGTTAATGATCTCTTTGGGAGATTGTTAGTTTTTGGTTTTTGGCATTTCTGTTTTGGCACTTTGATGGTTTTTCCATCTTGTGTTGCCACCAATGCCAAATGGGGAGATTGTTGGTATTTTGGATATGTTGGTATGGTTTTGTCATTGATGTCAACACTTGTTAACACTTGTCAACTTTTATCAGCACTTGGATATTCTTGGTTATGTTCACCGGCATATTCAGTGACTTATACATAGTCACTGGCATTTGGTTCACTGGCACTTGGAACGACTTGGAAATTACTTGGTTATGTCGAAGACATTGTTTGGACACTTTGTTATGATGATTTGTTCGTTGGTTTAATGGGGTTTGCATATTTGTTGTTGTCGGCAAATAGGTCCAGGTTATGCACCGGCAAGCATATCTATTCCAGATCAGCACGACATGTCATGAAGATGATTTATTATTATTGTAAATGCATTGAGCCGACATGATGCGTCAGATATTGATTCATTTGTAATTGATTTTATTGTAATATCTTTTAGTGAGCCAACCTACTCAATTGATCTTAGGTTATGGTATAAATGTAAGATCTCATTTGTGAGATTGATATAGAATTGGGAAAAGAATTGTAATAAGGTATATGCAAATATAAGCAGAGCTATTCACGCAGACATCATTCAAGATTGAAGGAAGGTTTGAAGAAGGCATGTCAGAGCTAAACTGGTACTGAAGTCAGCATATGAAGATGTTATTTTGAGCAGTACATTATCATTGGATTTAACCATCCAATTATAGTCAGTGTGACTCCCATTTTTGTGATTGAGCAGTGAACTCTAGGCAATTGGCCTTTCTGCATGTGCAGACTCCATATTGTACACACATACTATATGCATTAGTATCATCTGATCGTGGGTAAGGTTTCCCACCGTGGTTTTTCCCCTTTCAGGGTTTCTACGTACAAATATATGTGTTATGTGTTGTGGATGTTATTGTCTTTTTGTTTCATGCATTAACCTTTACCGATACTGCAATTAACTGATAAAACTGGCTACTGGCATAAAGTTTGGTTTACCGGCGTTAAGAATTAAGTTTGGTTAAGTTTGTTTTGGTTTGAATTTATTGGACAACTAATTCACCCCCCCCCTCTCAGTTGTCTCCAGGACCTAACAGTCTTCATGCCATCCATCTCCAACTGTTATGCATCTGTGGCAACACCTTGTGTGCAGCTGTAGAGCCTCATCTTCATTTGACCGGTTCTCCTTTCAACCGGTTTGCCAAGATGGCAAACTCATCATCTCAACTCTGCCTTCTCTATCCTGGTAGCACATCTTAACTTCACATGCTGATCTAGTGTACATCTCAGATCTCAACTTCTAAAGGCTTCCTTATCTTCCACTTTGGTCATCTCGTCTATGCATCCAATCACCTACCTTTGCTTACTCTGACTATCTTATTTTGGAGAATCATGATGTATGACATGTATACTATGGAATAAGCAAGGTATTACCACTTACTGGTGGGAAGAATAGACAAATGCACTTCAACTACCAAACACCAGTGGAGGAGGTTCTATGTCACCTGCTAGTAATAATGTGACTTCACTGAGGAGAGGATACATCTTCAACTTGACATATGTCCCGGTAGCTTTTCCATATGTCATCTTTTCTTGCTGAAAGAACACACTCTCTATCAACCTTCTCTTCATTCGGTGGGAGTCCTGCTAGTTGACAACATACTAGCGTATCAGTTGCATTGTTGACCCTTCATTAGTTCATACTGCAGAAAACTCTACCGGTCACATGCTTGCCAATTCACATCACTCATCGTTCATTTCTCTACCACGCTTTTTCAGCATCAACATGCATACTCACTAAACAGTTCCTTCTTTCCCAACACTGACATGTAAACCGGTGACTCTAACTTGGTTACCGGTTGGCCTCAACTGCACATACTGCCAGTTAACATCCATGACAGTAATACCAGTTGACATCAATGACAACACTGCACATGCATCTCCCATATCGATTGCCATCCTATACCGGTTGACATCAATGACAACACAATGCCAACAATCTCCCCCTTTGGCATTGATGCTAACACATGTAGTATCCGACATACTACAGATTCTTTCTCCCCCTTTGACAATAATGGCAAAGGTTCTTGACATACAGTAAACTACAAGCTCTCTCTCCCCCTTTTCTATCGGTTTATTCTTCCCTTTTGACCACTACGCTCTACAACCTCTCAACTGACAGCACTTGAAATGGAGATCTCACACACCAACTAACACCAATTGTGTATACCGGTCTAATACCAATTGTTGAAAAGTGTGTCAGTGAATACTACTTACCTGTCGGTCAGACTGCATCTTCCCCATCAGATACTAATGATATATTCTTCCTCTGAAGGGGTTGCTCTAACACCAATCTGTTTGATTGTTGGAAACAATCAGATATCTATTTGACATATTCTCCTCCTGTGCAGGTAACTCTCCCTTGCTGCAGACAACACTCTCGGTGGTCTAGTTGTGATTTCAATAAAGTACAAATTGGATAGACATTGAAATACCTCACAACCCCGGACCGATGAGCACATCCAAAGACACAATCATACCGGTACAACCATAGACACTTTCTCTCCCCCTGTGTCCAGCAAGTCTTATACAAATCAAAAAACATGGCTGTGAACTCCCCTTGAGTACAGACTTCAGGTCATCTTTGTCTGTTGGGTTCTAAACCAGTTTTCCAAACTGCACCTTATACAGTTGTGCATGTGTGATCAACTGATGATCTTTCAGCTCCAAGACATCCATCACAACTTATGACATGATCTTATATGAACACAATGCCATACCTCATCACTATCATGCCAAAAATATCAAACCGGTTAGCCCAAAAAGATACATGTATACATGATCAACTACTGGGCCATCATATGTCATTTAGGTCTTTTCCAATACCACCTGAGACATAATCACCTCAATCCATGCTACCAGAGTTATTGAAATAATCTCGGACCTCATTGACTTACATAACCTGTAATAGCAGTCAATATTCATACTGGCAAACAGCTGCACATACCAGTTTCCTATACCGGTCCGTTATCTCCACCAGAGCACTTTCTCTAACTCTTGTCTTCTTGTGTCGAGTGCCTCTGATTCCAAATGCAATTTAAACCATCCAATGACACATGCAGCAGAAAATCATCTCTCATCTGTAGATGTGTAGCCAAGGCAACAACTACACACATTGCCATCTCATCTTCTTCCTTTATATCGGTAGCAGCTTGTCCTCTTCCATTATGGGGGTGAATGATATAATCAACCTATAATTCCCCCTAAGGTCCTGTATCTCCCTTAATCCTTAGGAGATATCACCTGTGCATTGAATGCACAGCGTCAGTCCATGGTCCTACTCTATTCCTTCTTCCTCCATACGTGCTTGATCTCATTACTCTTCCCATTTGCAGTCATCGGAGCAGGTCTTACCTTCTTCTGTTGATGGCTCCTTGCTCTACCGGAATCTGCAACATAACTGGGAGCATTGTTGTAGAAGCAAATTATGTTCATGCCATACGCATGCTTGGGGGACCTTTTATCAAACCGGTTAGACCATCTTCTTCTAGTCATGTTGTTGTAACTGGCTACTGAAACTGGTGGACCTCTTGATCCTGCAAGGGAATTTCTCATTTTGTTCCATATAGGTCTTTGACCTCCATATGCTCTATATCAATTTCCATGTTTAGCATAGTTGCTATACTGGCTACCATACGAGTGAACTTTCTTGTTCCTGTACTCATGACTTCTATGGCCAAGTCCATTGCGGTTATAACATACATAGCTTGCATTTCTTGAGGCAGTAAATGGACTCTTCCTATTATGCATAGGAGCAGAGCAACATGACATACTATGGCAATATGCCATACTTCTTGGACAGACTACATTCTTATTTCTAGACCTCTTTATGCATTCATCTACCCTATGACCATAATCTTTGCAAGAGAAGCAGTAACTGGTAAAGAATGGCATATGACTTACAAATTTATTCTCCCATGCATGAGGAGATCTTATTGGTTTAGTATCTCCATTTCTGCTTCTCCGGGGGTGGATCTTGGATTGTCCATGCTTTGCAGTTCTTTCATATGATCCCATCTTTTCCCACATATGCTTTGTCTTGTGGGTAGAAGCATTTCTTTGTCTTCTATGTTGTTCTCTTCTCAAGTTCTTGCTACCGGTGAAGTTGCCTTCTCCCATCTTTCCTTTTCCTTTTGGATCTACATTATTCCTTCCTAGAGCATCAGTCTTCTTTAGCTTTAACTCTTCACCAATTGTGGTTAGATCAACCTTCTTCCAGGGAGTATTCCGGACAGTGAAGGTATGTCCCTTGTTATCTCCATTAGAGGAGACAAATAGAATATCTTTGTGGGGGACATTCTTGCTGGTGGATCATTCACCGGCACCACAACCTAAGCCTCTGGTATCCTTGGAGTGTTTTTTTCTTTTTAAACATCTTGTCCAAGGCATCACTGCTACCATCAAACCGGATCCTCACCTTGAGCTCATCTTGACACTTCTCAAGGTCTTTTCAGAGATTCTCCATTTCTCCTTCTAGTTGTTGATACTCTTTATCCTTGGCCTCTAGCTCAAACTCTAGATCTTTACACCTGCATTCCTTGGTGTCTTCTTGTTGAGTCTTCAACTCGGAGATACATTTCTCAGATTCTTCAAGGCATTTGATTAACCGGTTTTGTTCCACAATAGAAGCATTCTTGAACATTTTTATATTATTTTCTAACTCTGTTGAGTTCATCAAGAGAACTCACGAGTTCTCCTTCAAGATCTACCTCGGCTTCATCTTCATCATCGCTGCCAAACACATCTTGCTGGTAGGAATGATTTGCATGATCTCTTCCAGATGTGTGCCTCTCATTTTATGATTCTTGAGCCATGAAGAGATGGGTTTCCTCTTCATCATTACTGTTGTTGACAGACCTGTCTTCATTTACAAACACAAGTGACACATTTCTCTTATTGTTGTCACAAATCGATTTTGCAGTGCTAGGCTCATTTCCATAGAGCTTCTTCAATTTGTCCCAAAGGCTTTTTATCAATTTACATATGTCCACCTGTGAAGAAACATCATCCGGAGCCCATAGAGTATAGCCTTCATTGCTACATCATTACACCGGTAATTTCTTTTTGCATCTGAATTGGTGGGAGGATTGACTTTACTAGGGAAGCCATTTACTACTGACATCCATACATCAAACCCAAGGGAGGACAGGTAGACTTCCATCCTACAACTCCAAGCAGAAAAGTTTGAACCATCAAACATCGGAGTAGGGCGTGACACTAAACATACCATTGTGTTCAAATACCAAAATCTACCCAATCTAGAGAAAGCTTATCAATTGGGAACCTAGGCTCTGATACCATTTGTTGGAATCACCGCTGCCATTACGCCAAAAGCTCGAGCTATTAGTGAACGGGAGAGAGGCCAAAGTTAAGGATCCACGGGAGACGAGAGAAAGCCATGTCACGAACTCCATGCATCGCGCTTCTCGGGCAATGGCGTGACCAAGGGTGACACCTTGCAACAATCCCCGCCAGCTCAAGCGGGGAGGTTTGAACCCGCAACCTGGCGCTTTGATACCATTTGTTGAAATCACCGTCATTGTTACACCAAAAGCTTGAGCTATCAGTGAACGAGAGAGCGGCCAGAGTTAAGGATCCAGGTAGGTGGGAGAAAGCCATGTCACGAACTCCACGTGTCGCGCTGCTCGAGCAATAGTGGGACCAAAGGTGACACTTTGCAACAGACAATCTTAGCAACAATATAATAGTCTATTCATTAAGTAAGTGAAAAAATACTGAGAGAAAGTGTACATTCTAATTTCTTTCACCATGAAACCACCCTACACAAATAGACCTAATAAAATTTTAGAATCCTTCTTTACAACCTTGGTATTCCTTTTATAATCATAAGGAATACAACAAGCTACCGGTCGTTTACAAGAATGTGTAACTTGTATTGCATGTATAGGATGTCGTAAAATCACCAGACCAGTATACATGAAAGCTTTGGTGTTGAGACATAGAAAGCTTCCATGAATGCGAACTACCTTATGAGTTATGCCTGTCGCACATTGGTGGTTATTGATGTAAAGGATACCATAATACAACATTCTCATTACATTTCCTGGTAGGGGATAACTTCGAGAGTTTTGATCAAGCAGGGATGCTTGACTCCAAAAACATATCTCCAGTGTCTGCACCCAACTTTCTCTTTGCATTCTACCCATTATAAGGGGGAAATTGTGGTTGCCAGAGAGATCAGAATTATTTGCAACTATAGGTGAATCTTGGAGTTGCACTCAAGCCTTTTAAAACCCCTTTGGTTATCTTTGGCTATTTTAAAATCCCTTTGTCTACAAGATAAGTCATCAATCTACTTTACTTGATGGCATCTACAAACCTTCAGCCATATCTCCCTGTGCCAAAATTCAGTTGCACCTTCTATGCACTTCATTTTAAAACCTTCGCAAGCAAGGCAACAACACTTCCTAAAAACTTATCTCTAGAGATATGTCTATCTTCTACATTCTGAAATACAGCATACAAATAATGACCCTATTTCTCGATTTGTGAAGTGGCGGCAACTGACTGTCGGGTCTATACTTAAGATTATTCTGCATACTATATTAATATGTGTGAGATACACTTTTCTGTCATATCTTGACATAAATATACCACAAGAAAGCTTGCATTCCAATACTCCAGACACCTATCAACACAGATTAATATTGGCAGCTTCTCATTGAATATTAAACCTATGTTATCCTCCATATTTTTCTTCCTCTGACAGGAGCAATGTTTTCTATACAAAAAGCATAGCAGATAATCTTCGATGAAGATTTCATATGTGTGAAAAAACAACTTTCTTAAAGATTTCATACAGATATGCAGGCCACTTACAACTAAGATGTGATGTGTTTTCTATATTATTTTTTTTCTCCAATAAGTAATGGAAGATTTGCCTTAATTATTCTACAATTTTTATGTGACTGAAAAAAATTAGCCAATGTAATTATTATTTTCCCCCAAAAGTAATTAAATATTCGCCTTAATTTTTCTACATTTTTCATGCAATATGAAAAAAAACACCAATTTAACTATTATTTTCCCCCCAAAATATTCACCAATAAAATTAATTTTTTTCCCAAAAAGAATGAAAATTTTGCCTTAATTTTCATACAATTCTTACGCAACTGAGGAAAATTCGCCAACGAAATTTAATATTTTTTCCTTATTAAAAAAAAATCGCCAACAAAATTAATATTTTTCCCCAAAATAATCAAAGACTCACCAGGATTTTATACCTTTACCCAGGGGGGTTCTTAAAGTTATCCCTGCATTTGACCCACAAACAAAGACATTTTCTTCATCATTTTTGTGGGTACATTTACCTTACCTTCCCCTACAATTTTGGGAAATAGCTTGTCTAAAGGCGATTAGCAGTGACCTAGGAAAATATCACAGCGTTTCAAAGGAAACAATCAACTTTGAAAATTCAAATTTTGTGTGCATCATGTGTGTTGAAATAGATGTCTTGAAAGGTCTTCTAACAGAGATTTATTTTAAAGTAGGAAATGGATATTGGTGTTAACTAATAGATTATGAAAAAATTGCCTTTAGGTGCAGAATTTTTTTTGTAATAGAATATGTTGTCACACAATGTGGAAGGAGACATGTTGTTGAGAGGGATAATGTTGCCCCTAACAACAAGCCCTCTTGGTGGGACAAGGTTGAATCCTACCACTATTTTATCTCTCCTTCTGAGCAAAATGTTGTTGCCTTCTATTCCACACTTCATGGAAAGGATCCAACTCCATGCACCCCTCTAGTAGATGTACATGACTAGTCTTAGGAGGTCGTGCCTAATAAGAATCCAAAAGATGCTTTCATGGAAGCTTCTCTTTGCAAAAATCAAATTTGTATCACATGGACATTGATTTTTAATATATATCATCAGTTACTCTAGCGTCTAGCAATGCCAAGAAAACTTTGAATGTGGGAAATAGCTATGAACTACATCTCCCCCTCGAAATAGAACACAAATGGATAGAGGTGAAGAGGAAGAAAACATCATCTTCAAAACAAAACCATCTAATAACCTTAAGATCCTCTAAGAAAGTAAAAAATTTGGATATGTAATTTAAACGCACACCCATTTTGAGGTTGATGCAAGACTTGTTTTTTATTCTTTGGAATTTAATAAATGAGATCTACTACAACCAAAGCTTACCTTTAGAAAAAATAAGGATCATATTTATTTTGATGTTTTTGATTTTATTTTATATATCATATTTATAAACAATAATATTTTTATTTTATATTATATTCATAAATGATTATATTTATACTATATAATAAATATAAATATTTGTGTTATATTATAAATGATTATATTTAATTTGATGTTGTTTTTTATTTTATTTTTGTTTTTTGGTTAAGCATTGTTAGAGAAGGTTAGCTCCCTATATTGATAAAATAAAAAATTTACGTCATTCGTGAGTTGGTATGGATACCATCAGCCAATAAATTTAAACGCTCCAATTGTTGAGAGAAAAACAGGTCCTCAAAAACACAACATAATTTGTGAAAGGAGTCATTTCGCACTTATCAATGCACTCGAAATCTTCCCTCTTTTGGAGGGCACCAATGAACCTTACTGCATGGGTTACGTGTTTTGATTATAGTGCCTTGAGGAGGTTTTAGCTTGGTCCATTTTTTATTTATTTTGTTGGAAACATAATCAATTTTTTTACTAACAACATTTGTGTTGACTTCCTCGTAGATTCCATCTTTTTTCCGAAATAACTAACTCCATTGATAATGTTTTGTCGAAGAAGATGCTCGTTACATTCCTTCCACATTTTACACACCGCCATAGAGGGAGCAGCAGTCCAAATGTCACCCCATAACGATCTTTTACCATACACAAGCCATCCGCTTAAGAAGGAAAAATGTGAATTCTGGTGGACTGCAGACCATCTGATAGGGTCAATGAGCCAGTCCCAACATTGTCTCGCAAAAGGGCATATCAATAGAAGATGGTTGGTCGAATCCTCACTGCTAAACATATGGGGCAAACACTTGGCCTCTCAATGCCAATTGTGTTAAGCCTGTCAATAATGGAGGATAATCCATAGGAATGCACTAGCTCTAGGAAAACAACATTTGTTCCAACAAAATGTCGAAAGTCGATCTGTATTATTAATCTGCTTGCATTGTATTGCATATCCGAGTTTGGCTGAGTATTCACCATTCTTAGATGTGCAACAAATGATTTCATCATCTTCCTTCTTCGCTTTAGAATCTCTGCCACTTTGGAACTAACATCCTTAGGGATATTCTTTCTTCAACTACTCGTCATTCACAATCGAGATTTTTAGACCCCCTGATAATAGCATAATCTAGAACACATTCTACTATACTGGCATTCTAGTTAGAATTTAGTTTTGAATTGTGATCCAAGCAAAGGACTTGGCATTTGCTAGTGTACTGGCATTCCAGCATAAATGTTGCCACTCACACCATTCAACCTCCATTATCGACAATTCATAGTCGAGCCTTGGGGAGTATGCTCTCATTTTTGCAACACACCAAATGATTCCATCTTCCTCGTTCCCACCAATATATGTCGCCTATTCAATTCTTCCAATAGTGTTTCTTTGCTAGCAGGATCAAGAAAACTAAAACCTCTCCCTTTTGCTATTCTATGATCACCATTATCATGGAATTCGATATAGCGGAAGATTGCCTATGGTTAAGATCTTCTCTGGTGTAGCTTTACCCAAATACTTATTTCTTTTAACTACTGCTCATAAAGCCACATATTCACTGTACATTCTCCAAATAAATTTTGCCTCAAGAACTCGATTACGGATCAAAATGTCCCTAATCCCTACTCCACTTGATTCCTTGGGACATTTCACAACATCCCATGCCAATAATGGGATTTTGTCTTGGTCCTTAGCTCCATCCCAAGGACATTTATCTAAAAACTAGTAAACCATCAATTTTTTAGTGATCTCCAATGTTAATAGAAGGTAAGTCGAAATTGCAAATAGGAGTGACTTGATCATGGTAAGCCTACTCGCAAGGGACAACCATCCCCCCTTTCAGTTCTCTGTCTTATTCATAAACTTCTCTATGGTCTCACTCCACAGATTGTTCCTCGATATTCCATTGAATAGCAGCACCTCGAGATAAGTCAATGGAATCTTTTTGATAGCAAAGCCCAAAATGTTGGAAATACATCTCAACATTGATGACCACGTATTAATGACAAAAAGGTTAGACTTATCCTTATTAATTGATTTACCTAAGGCAAGGCAGTAACTATCCAATAACTACTTGATATATGATGCTTTCGCGATAGAGGCTTGACCATAAAATAGTGTGTCATTGAGAAAATTTGATGTGAGAAAGGTGGCATAGATGGTATTATACAAATTAAATCTAGGATCTTATGGCACAAGATTCAAATAATTCAACATCTCAAGTTCCTGCAATAAACATACATATGCAAATGCAAATATCTAAGCTAAAATACACATGCATGCAACAAAAATTCACTCCATTGTTCTCCTACCAACCAAGCTCTTGTATTTGAAATATGGGTGCTCTCAGAAGCACGTGTACAATAAGCTATAATGGACGGATATGAAGATTATCAAATTCAAGCAAATCAAGGTGAAAATCAATGAAGTGATGAACAAAATGATCAAATAAAAAACTAGAATGCAAAAGAAAAGATTCAAAGATGAAAGTATGCAAATGATAGAGAGATTTGTCAGGCTTAGAAATGAGGAGGAGAAAGGTATTTATAGATGTCCTCTAGACTGAATCCAAATTGGACAAATGTGGCATAAAAGATTGGATTGGAGATGTTGGTCCCACATGCCTAGCTGAGTGTAATAGGTGGATATGAAAAATGATAAATATAAGATGAAATAGATATGAAAGAGATTTAGGAAATGCATGAAAATGGATTTAATAAATAATAATGTTATTAAATGGATTTATATAATATATGATATAATAGGAATATTATGATATAGTGAGAAATAATGGAATAGTGAAAAAATGAATATTGTGAGATAATGGAGAATAATTAGATATAATATTATGATATGAATATTATAATGAAAAATGGAATAAGGAGGAATAAATAATAAGAATATTATCTAATGAGTGTTGAGACATGGACCAGCTAGGACTCGAACCTAGGACCTTCCATACGTTGCTGGAGTGCTCTACCACTGAGCTACTGGCCACTCTTGGACCAGTCCATTGTCAGTCCGTTTGTGGCTTATTTCTAACACCAACACCCCCTCTTAAGCCACACCTCCCGTGTGCTTGGGGCTCCTAGCCGACCTGGCTCTGATGCCATGTTGAGACATGGCCCAGCTAGGACTCGAACCTAGGACCTTCCATACGTCGCTGGAGTACTCTACCACTGAGCTACTGGCCCCTCTTGGACCAGTCCATCGTCAGTCCGGGTGTGGCTTATTTCCAACACCAACAATGAGGACCCACACGATAATGGGATAAATTAAGTTTAATTAGGAGGACAAATTTTATGTTTCTATAGGTATAACCTTTATTCCATTCCAAATTCCTCTATGCAATAATGTTTTGATCTTTTTGCTCACAAAATCTGCCGTCAAAATAAATAGAAGGGGGGAAAGGGGATCCCCATGTCTTGGCCCTCTAGCTATGTGGAAAATACCTCATGGAGCTCCATTTACTAGTACTGAACACCTAGGAGAGGATATGCACCCCCAAACCCAATCGATCCATTTTATATAGAAACCATCCTTTATCAAGATTAGCAGTAAAAATATTCATTGTAAATGATCATAATCTTTCCACACATGGGTATGTGCACAAAGATGGTGGTCAAAAAAGTGGACACCACCCAAAAAAAATATGGAAAAATAAGCAGCGCGTACGCGGTTCTAAAATTTGAATTCACTACGTACACGCTTAGGTTTGTTGTTCTCGAAGCGCGTACGCGCTACGCCTGGGAAAATGAGTGCGTACGTGCTAATTTAGGAAAATGAGTGCATACGCGTTAATAATCCCAAGATAACCGTGTACACAGTGCTTGTCAAAAAAAGTTTTAAAAAAAAAAGTGGGTCTCATTTTCCCATGAATAGCGCGTTTTTACTTCGTTTTTTCTTCATTTTCTCTCCTAAACCGCGAACGGGGTGCTAGATTTCTCCTCCAGACTATGGATCAAGGTTAGTTTTTGTTTATTTTTGTCTTTCTTTCCCATTTGTTCAATTTGTTTTACATTTTGAATTTAATTTCATTAATTTTGATTAGGTTTTTTCATTTTTAGTTTCAAAAACCAGATTCTTCTAATCCACAACATGAACAACCAAATGCACCTCCTGAAAACCCACAAGATACACCCCCAATTCCTCCTTTTGACCGCACACCCAAAACACAGGAGCAATTAATTAATCAGTTAGGACAAAATACGTCTAAAATCAATAGACTGATTGTTAAATTGAAAACATCTGAACTTGAGCATCATCAATCCCTCGCCACTAGCCTAGAAACATTAGTTAGTGGTGCCATAGTTGTTTCCACACAAATTACCAAATGGGGAAGCTTTAGGGATATGTTTCGTCAATTCTATGTCGATGGGATATCATACGAGGGAGTAAAAAATAAAAATATTAGTAAACAACAAATATGTGCCCTTTTCATTGATCCCAAAATTGGTCAGTCATTACCTCTTAATGCAAAGAGGTTTCCCATACATTGGTGTACCAATGTGCAGATGAAGAATATTTTTTGGCAAAGGTGGTGAATGGTCTTTGATTATCCACCTTGTAATAATTATGAGGTGCCATTATATTTTTTGAGAAAAGTATATTGTGAGTTTGTGTTCAATGTGCGCCCAAACTATTTTGACATGAGAGAGTTCCATGGTAGAGGTGGTTGCTCTGCCCAACATAGACCTGGAGCTCGTAGGCGATTACCCGTGGAGAGTCACCGCCCCCTAGCACCCAAACCCAAGGTACATCAGGTTGCCCCAGTAGAGCTGAAAGAGTTGATGGAGCTACAGAATCTTCAGGTAGCCACAACGTTGACCGGTGCCATCATCCAGCATGGGACATCATTAGCACACCCTATTGTATTAGATGATGAGCCATTAGTTGCTCCATGAAGCGACAGAGAGCCCATCCAGCATATGTGTGTCAATTGCTCGAGGATATGCTCAAGGATAGATGATGCAGCCGGTGTAGATGGATCCTCATCTCATATGTGCATGATTTGCGGGAGTAGATGTCAGGCCCACACGGCTGAGGATTTCGTGCTGATAGATGAGTTGATGGACATGGTGTTTGCCCATGAGCGACAGACACATGTGTGTTGATTTGAATTCATAGCATTTTATTTATAAGTCACTTTAAATTTGTAATTACATAAATGAATTTTCATTTATGCATCGATTTAAATTGAGACAAATAATATGCATTTTAGGATGCAGCAGCGATATCCCATACTCCTCCCTCAGTTACTATAGCTGCAACTTCGATGCCTGAGGTATAAATTTTGTAACATGTTAAAATAGAATAGTACACTTTGAATTCAAAAAAATATAAGATATACTAACCATCTTTAATGATTGGTCCAATTTTTGGTTTGTAGGTGGTGACAGGGGACCAAATGTCCTAGATTGATGACATCACGCTCTCAGCGATTGATTTTGGCCTACAAGGCTATACGGTATCATATTTTGTACAACCCTTTTTATGTATTGTTTTGATGGAATATGCAAGTCATTTCATTTTAGATTTTTAAAATTATATTTAATTTATTATCTATACTAATATCTCACGTTAATTTTGTTTTTTTAGGGTACCCCCTCCGCGTCTAGGGCTAGTCCTAAGAAAAAGAATTCCTCGAAGACGCCAAAACGTGGGAAGAAGGTAATTGAACACATTTTTAGTTGTACAATTGTTTGAAAATGTTGAAATCAAGTATTAGTTGGGGTTTTTAGATTGATTAGTGTTTTTTGTCTATTTTACATGTACAGCAACCATTGAGCTATGTGGATTTGTTGAATGCACCTGATTCGCCCATGGATCAAGAGAGGGCGGAGGTATGTATCTCTACTTTATTTTCTTGATTTCATGATTATATGCACGTGTACATGTGAACTTGTGATATATTATAATCTTATATTTTTTTCATACAGGAAATATCCATACCTATTTCATCAATGGCGAACCCTCCTCCATGCACTGGAGAAGCATCTCAGGATCCGGTACAGTTTTGTTTGATATGTAAAATTAATTGTTTTTAACCTTCAATACTTATCATTATATTAATTGTCTTTAATTTGAACATTTTTTGTATAGGTAATAGTGACAATTTCTCCATCGATGGTGAGCCATCCTCAGTCCATTGGAGAAGCATCTCAGACACAGGTACGTCATTGTTCTCTATATTATATCTTTTAAGTGTTTTTGATATATTTATGTTAGTACATTGTATTAATTGTACATTTAATTTACAATAGACCCCTTGGCAGTACAACCATAACGTGGATCCATTTAAGTATGTCTTCAAGAAAACTCCTAAGAGTGACAAGGAGAGGAGAGCGAAGACATTAGCTCCTAGATCAGTCGATGAGGTAATCTACATTTCAATTGCAAAGGAATTCTAGTTAAATGCATTGTTATGTTGTTAATTGTGACCTATTTTCTAGAAAAGAATTCTAACTTGGCTTTTGAATTGTGGTTTTGTAGCCATCTACAGAGCCGCGTACTGCATCGAAGAGGGATAATTTTGATGATCCACAACAAGTTTAGGATCATATAGTGTTAGTTTTGGTCATAGAATGACCAATACATGTAGATATATTCTACATTTTTATTGTATATCGATTTGGACATGGCATATGCCATATTTTTGTAATACTTGTATTGACTTGGCAAACATGCCTTTTATATATATATATATATAAATGTCAATATCCGATCCAATAAATGTGTACTGAGTTCATTATTTTGTATTCATTGTATTTTGTGGTTGTCCTTTTATAAATTTAATTGGTCATTTGCCTATGCAATCAACAATATGAATATAAACAACAAAAATATATGATATAAAACATTGCAATCGTGGAATATGATTTGATAAAAGTTCTAAAATGTTTAATTAACCCTACATAACTCCTTGTATTTAGTTCATTATTGTGTATTTGTTGTATTTGGTGGCTGCCCTTTTATAAATTTAAATGAATATTTGCATATGTAATCAACAATATGAATATAAACAACAAAAATCAACAATATGTGTTTGGTACGAGAGCACCCTCATGCTCGCAATGGTCAAATTTTGTTCATCGTGTGCACAAACCGATATCGCGAGTGCGTCCAGGTGGGCAATTTTACGTAGGCATGCCCCTTTCGTGCATCCCAAAGTGCTGGAACGTTGAGAGTCATACCATACCGGTGCGATCTCTCAAGTGCCCTGAGTCCAAAAATTATCAAAATTTGACGGATTGTTTCTTCAAATCTAGGACACATATGGTCGATCTGTTTGAACCCATGGGGTCGCATGAGGCTCCTCTATAATGGCCTATCTCGGTTTTTGACGACTCAAAGCCATTTTCAATTGGTAGCATTTTTTTGCCTGTTGCAAAAATCATCAGTTGCATGCAATGCAAAGTTGCAAGATTGGCTAGAATTAATTCGGTTCATCGTGTGCACAAACCAACATCGTGAGCGTGTCTAGGTGGGCAGGTTTACGGTAGGCATTCCCTTGTTGTGCATCCCAAAGCGTCAGAACGTCGACAGTCATACCATACCAGTGCAATCTCTCAAGTGCCTTGAGTCCAAAAAATTGTCAAAATTTGACAAACTGTTTCTTCAAGTCTAGGACACATATGATCGATCCGTTTGAACCCTTGGGATCGCGTGAGGATCCTCTACAATGGCCTATCTTGGTTTTTGACGACTCAGAGCCATTTTCAATTGGTAGCATTTTTTCGCCTGCTGCAAAAACTATCAGCTGCATGCAATGCAAAGTTGCAAGATTCGCTAGCATTAATTTGGTTCGTTGTGTGTACAAACTGACGCCACGAGCGCGTCCGGGTGGGCAGGTTTACACTAGGCATTCCTCTCTTGTGCATCCCAAAGCGTCAGAACGTCAAGAGTCATACCGTACCGGGGCGATCTCTCAAGTGCTCTAAGTCCAAAAAATTGTCAAAATTTGACAGATTGTTTCTTCAAATCCAGGACACATATGGTCGATCTGTTTGAACCTATGGGGTCACATGAGGATCCTCTACAATGGCCTATCTTTATTTTTTATGACTCGGATCCATTTTCAATTGGTAGCATTTTTTTGCCTGCTACAAAAATCACCAGTTACATGCAATGCAAAGTTGCAAGATTGGCTAGAATTGATTTGGTTCATCGTGTACACAAAGCAATGCCACGAGCGCATCTGAGTGGGCAATTTTATGCTAGGCATGCCCCTCTTGTGCATCCCAAAGTGTCAGAACATGGAGAGTCATATCGTACCGAGGCGATCTCTCAAGTGCCCTAAGTCCAAAAAATTGTCAAAATTAGATGGACTATTTCTTCAAATCCAGGACACATATGGTCAATCTATTTGAACCCGTGGGGTCGCGTGAGGCTCCTCTACAATGGCCTATCTCTATTTTTGACGACTCAGAGCCATTTTCAATTGGTAGCATTTTTTCGCCTGCTACAAAAACCGTCAGTTGCATGCAATGCAAAGTTGCAAGATTGGCTAGTATTGATTCGGTTCGTCGTGTACACAAACCAACATCACAAGAACGTTCGGCTGGGAAGGTTTACGCTAGGCATGCCCCTGTCCTGCATCCCAAAGCGTCGGAACGTCGAGAGTCATACCGTACCGGGGCGATCTCTCAAGTGCCCTGAGTCCAAAAAATTGTCAAAATTACACGGATTGTTTCTTCAAATCCAGGACACATATGGTCGATCTGTTTAAACCTGTGGGGTCGTGTGAGGCTTCTCTACAATGGCCTATCTCGGTTTTTGACGACTCGGAGCCATTTTCAATTGGTAGCATTTTTTCACTTGCTACAAAAACTGTCAGTTGCATGCAATGCAAAGTTGCAAGATTGGCTAGAATTGATTTGGTTCATCGTGTGCACAAACCGACATCACGAGCGCGTCCGGGTGGGAATTTTTATGCTAGGCATGCCCTTGTCGTGCATCCCAAAGTGTCAGAATGTCGAGAGTCATACCATACCGGGGCAATCTCTCAAGTGCCCCGAGTCCATAAAATTGTCAAAATTTGACAGAATGTTTCTTCAAATCCAGGACACATATGGTTGATCCGTTTGAACCCATGGGGTCGCATGAGGCTCCTTTACAATGCCCTATCTTGGTTTTTGACAACTCGGAGCCATTTGCAATTGGTAGCATTTTTTCGCCTGCTGCAAAAACCGTCAATTGCATGCAATGCACAGTTGCAAGATTGGCTAGAATTGATTTGGTTCGTCGTGTGCATAAACCGAGGTCACGAGCGCGTCTGGGTGGGCAATTTTATGCTAGGCATGCCCGTCATACATCCCAAAGTGTCAGAACGTCGAGAGTCATACCATACCGAGGCGATCTCTCAAGTGCCATGAGTCCAAAAAATTGTCAAAATTTGACGGACTGTTTCTTCAAATCCAGGACACATATGGTCAATCCTTTTGAACACGTGGGGTCGCATGAGGCTCCTCTACAATGGCCTATCTTGGTTTTTGACGACTCAGAGCCATTTTCAATAAGTAGCATTTTTTCGCCTATTGCAAAAACTGTCAGTTGCATGCAATGCAAAGTTGCAAGATTGGCTAGAATTAGTTTGGTTCGTCGTGTGCACAAACCAACGTCACGAGCACGTCTGGGCTATACAAGAATTAAGAATTCTCATGATTTACCAGGGACACATCACATATACTCAAAACATAGTCACAAAATATTGACACACAAAATAGTCACAAAACATTGTCACATATTATTCAAAAATTTGCCTCTAAATATGGTCAAATCAGCTCTTGGCTATTTGATTATACAAAAAAATGTCTTACAAATCATCTCATGGGCTTTTATACAAAATTTTGCATTACAATATGTGCGATTCAGCTCATCGCCATTTTAATATACAAAATTTGGCATGTACATATGTACAAATCATCTCATTGTCATTTAAATATACAAAATTATGCCCCTAAACATGTAAAAATCAACTCATGTGCATTTATATATACAAAAAATGAATATAGAACAATTTGTTGACGATTTATACAAAATCATTCTACTCTGAACCATAGAATCAATCAAGTGAGCCTTTAGGATCGACTCTAACCTGTGTTGTGTCAAGTATTGCCTCGTGGTCAGATTCATGAACTTTCCATAAAATCTTTTTATGAGGTCTACCACGATACTTCATCAAATGAATATTTGTTGCAACAACAAGGTTAAAGGAATGAAGAATATGTCTGTGTTTTTCAAAGTCCTCGAACAACCAAACATTAGAATTCTTGATAGGGTATCTCTGAAGCCATGTTCCTGTCACGACAACAGACCCTATTGGGTACTCAATACCCTCTCTGTCAATGATTGTGGTTGTCAATTTTCTTTTTGGCTCAACACAACGACACAAATAGTAATTTGTTCCTTCTTCATTGTTCTCTTCTGCAAAAACTACATACACATGACCTACATTTTACAAAGTGTTAATTAATACCAAAAATAAAGTATGATGTACAACAAAATGAACCAAAAAGAATACTTGCAAAAAAATTAACTCAAAAAATCACCGAAATCCACTACGCCGGATACATGGTCAAAATCCACTGATGTCTCCATCTGGCTCAATTGTAGTGCTTTGGGAATTTGATATGAATCAATGGGAACCAATGGTCTACAAGACCATTTGTCAACCCACTCTTGTGATTCACATTCTTCCCACAAACAATACATGCATGAAGAGCAAAAACATACCATCTGTCTCGTATAAATTACCAGTGAACTTGAATTTGAACTCATAAATGAGTGCATGTCACCTGATCCTGCAACTGTACAACAATCTAGATAGTTTTCAATGATAGATTCAGTGATCAACCAAAAATATCTACGAACCATTGACGTACCTAGATTACCTGGACCCATCGTAGACTTACACCATCACACAATTGTTTCTACATCTATCAACTCAGCACCACCTTCGTACTTCAATTCTTCTTTAACTAGGGCTCTTTTCACACATGCTCCTGCACCATCGTGCTCTCCCTTACCATGTCCAGCCTCAGTGAAATTCCAAAAATGTTGTACACCGCTTGTCATGTGCATCCTTGTCAGCCAATAAAACATCCTTGCATTCTTGAATTGTGCGGTGCAATTATCTGACCATATTAAGTGTCGGTTGTATCGTATGTTCCTTTCCCTTAAACTATCATAGAAAACTTTAAAGCATCCTTGTACAAACTCCGATGAATGAGTACGATCATCACTTATGTAGAAGTGATACTCTCTTACAACCTTTCTATCCTCCTCTGTGCTATCATCTGCATGCATGAATGCTATGTGTACAAAAATAGAAACTTGTGTAGAGTGATAATACATAGATTGCACTTCATTTTGAGGTTGTAGTGTATAATTTTCAGTTAAATCAACGATAGAGACAATGGTGCCAAGAGGAAATGTGTCCTTACATAACTTGAATTGCTCATCTAACCATCGAGCTCTATGTGTATGCATTATGTACTAATAAACTAGTTTCTCTTGAAACATTTTCATAAATTCAGCTACATATATATCATTTTTCACTAGCTCACATATCTTCAAATCTTTTCCATCTTTAACTCCATATGTGACAGTCTTGTATTTTCTGAAAGAAACTAGTTTCGTACCAATTAAATGTGTGCTCTCCAAATGTACACATCTTGGTAAACGTTGCAAACCACCACATATAGCACAATAACCTTCCAAACAAGGCATCTTATAATAAATGCAACCAACATGTCTATTACATAGCACACTTGAAATAAATTCTCTTACCGACTTAGGAGGTGCTTGTATATTGCATTCTTGCAAAACATCGTTAGTGTGCAAAGTAGAACAAATATGACAAAAAATATCATACTGCATGGAAAATTCAATATGCATCCTAGAACAACACGTGGTGCATACATAATTAATCTTAATATAAAAAGGTTTTGCCATTTCAAAAAACTTTTGAGAAATTCTTATTGAGGAAACTTTTCAAGGAATCTTTCATAAAATTTTGTTTGAGTCATATGCAAAAAGTTTTTGGCATGTGGCTCACGATTTCAAGATGCGATTCGCCTTCTAACAGCATCTCTTTGGTTGGGCGAAACTCTTGTGTTGTCGTACCCAAAATTTTTAATTAATGTTCTTAGTGCATCAACAACAACCTTGTCTTTGCATGTTAGTCTACCTGAGAATGCCCAAAGAGAATTATTGTTAGGTTCCTCTATTTTTTCTCCCCTCTATAATGCTTTACTTAATGTTGTTCTACTAACATTTAATGACTTACTTGTTTTTCTTATCAAACGATCTTTTTTTATTTTCTTGCTCATTATGGTTCATGTAATGACATGTCGAGTAGCATTAGAATCTTTAGTACGTGATTTTGAACCAATAGCTTGATATGCATCAAATAGATTTCTCACAATAGTTCTTTCACTTTTACTTTCAGATGATCTTAGGCCTAGAATTTTCATTGTCTCTCTAAAATTCAAATTTGTAATCATTTGAACAATTAATTGACATCTTGCGGTTTGATTTAAGTTTTCAAAATAGTTTTGCCATATTCTTTTAACCATTCTCCTACAAGTTTGTTCATTCATTTTATGGACATCTGCTTCAATATATTCTCATCAATATCAATTAGATACTTTGGTTTCCTACGAATGATTCTAGGAGGTGTTAACATTGGTGCATTATCTACATTCAATTCGTTAAATAGAGAAAGTGTGTGTTCATCATTTAATTGATTATTCAATGCGGTATTTTCTTCAATTGCATTAGGTGCATTATGTTCGTTTGGTAAATTGAATTGAGATGTTGAGGATGACATACCTTCTTCTCCCATTGTTCGTATGTCATGCAATTTCTTCATACGCTTCCTTTGTCTCTCCTTTTCAGCCTCTCGTTGTTTCATCGTTCCTCATCTGTTCTTTCCAATGGTTGATATCAGTTGTCCTAAATAGAATCATATTAGATATATATGTAAACAAAAGTTCATAAACAAATAACCATAAATATGCACCTTATCACTAATTTTTGGAATCAAACTATTAAACAATCACAATAATATTGACAAAACTAATAAGAACAACAATTCAATCATTTGAAATCATGCAAAAACAAACAATTCACTTACTTCTATGTATAAAACAGTGATAGAAGTGCAGACACAATTCCAGTGGGGCATTCAACGACCTCAAAAACTTCTTTTGAGGCCGTTGAGGCTCTTGGGAAACTAAAACTATGTCTATGTACCGCGTACGTGTTGTTAGTCCATAAAATGTTGGCAAGCCCAATGGTATTTTTTTTCCCATTTTGTAGTAATAAGTAGAGCGTATGCGCTCCTAAGCCTAAAAAATGTTATCGCAGGGTAACGAATAATGGGCTCAGTACCCTGTACACGCTTACAAGTAATAAGTATCGCGTACGCGCTCCTACGCCTTAAAAAGTTATGGCAGGGCAGTGAACTAATAGTTTCAATATCCCATACGCGCTATTGGTAGTAGAAAAAATGTCAATAAAAAGGGAGGGAGGGATAGAGAGAGAGAGAGAGAGGGAAAGGGAGGAGAGTAGGGGGCAGGGAGAGAGGAGGGGGGGCAGAAGGGAAGGAGGAGGAGGGAGAGAGAGGGAAGGAGGGAGAGGGAGACAGAAAGGAGGGGAGGAGGGAGAGGAAGAGAGAGAGAGAGGGGGGAGGAGGGAGAGGGAGAGAGAGGGAGAGAGAGAGAGAGAGAGAGAGAGAGAGAGAGGGGGGGGGGAGGGAAGCTAGAGAGAGGGAGAGAGGTAGAGGGAGGGAGAGAGGGAGGGAAGGAAGGAAGAGGGGGGAGGGTGGGAGAGAAGAAGGGGTATGGAGGAAGGGATAGGGAGAGTAGGGTGGAGGGATAGTGAATGAGGGAAGGAGAGAGAGAGAGAGAGAGAGAGAGAAGAGGGGGGAGGGTGGGAGAGAAGAAGGGGTATGGAGGAAGGGAGAGGGAGAGTAGGGTGGAGGGAGAGAGAAGGAGAGAAGTAGGGAGAGGGAGAGAGAGAGAGAGAGAGAGAGAGAGAGAGAGAGAGAGAGAGAGAGAGAGAGAGAGAGAGAAGAGGGGGGAGGGGGGGAGAGAAGAAGGGGTATGGAGGAAGGGAGAGGGAGAGTAGGGTGGAGGGAGAGAGAGAGAGAGAGAGAGAGAGAGAGAGAGAGAGAGAGAGAGAGAGAGAGAGGGGGGGAGGGAAGGTAGAGAGAGGGAGAGAGTTAGAGGGAGGGAGAGAGGGAGAGAAGAGGGGGGGTGGTGGGAGAGAAGAAGGGGTATGGAGGAAGGGAGAGAGAGAGAGAGAGAGAGAGAGAGAGAGAGAGAGAGAGAGAGGGAGAGGGAGAGGGAGAGGGAGAGAGAAAGGAGGGGAGTAGGGAGAGGAAGAGAGAGAGAGAGAGGGAAGGGGGAGGGGGAGAGAGAGATAGGGAGAGAGAAAGGGGGGAGGGAAGGTAGAGAGAGGGAGAGAGGTAGGGGGAGGGAGAGGGAGAGAAAAGGGGGGAGGGAGGGAGATAAGAGGGGGGAGGGAGGGACCTATAAAGATACCAAATAGCACACCATAGGACCTATAATGACACCAAATAGTGTCCTAAGGGGTCATATGGCATCCTATGACCCCTCAGGACACCATATGGTGTTGTTATGTGTCGTATGGTATCTTAAGGGTTCGTATGGTGCCCTAAGGGGTCACATGACACCATATGACCTCTTAGGAAATAATACGACCTCTAATGACACCTAAGGGTTCATATAGTGGGCTAATAGGAATTACAGAAGAAGAGAAAGAAGGAGGGAGAGAAGAAGAGAAAGAGGGATGGGGTATGGAGGAAGGGAGAAGGGGAGAGAGTGAGAGAGAGAGAGAGTGATGGGGTATGGAGGAAGGGAGAGAGAGAGAGATATATATATATATATATATATATATATATATATATATATATATATATCGAATCCAGGACACAATATGACCCTTAGAACACAATATGACCCCTAACAACATCTAAGGGGTCATAGGGTGTCCTAAGGGGTCATATGACACTATATTATCCCTTAGCACACCATAGGACCTATAACGACACCAAATAGTGTCCTAAGGGGTCATAGAACACCATATGACCCTTTAGAACACCATATGGTGTTGTTATGGGTCATTGGTGTCCCGAGGGGTCATATGGCATCCTATGACCCATTAGGACACCATATGGTGTTGTTATGGGTCGTATGGTGTCTTAAGGGGTCATATGGTGTCCTAAGGGGTCACAGGACACCATATGACCTCTTAGGAAACAATACGACCTCTAGTGACACTTAAGGGGTCATATGGTGTCCTAAGGGGTCACGGGACAACATATGACCTCTTAGGAAATAATACGACCTCTAGTGACACTTAAGGGGTCATATGGTGGGCTAATAAAATAATATATTAAATTTAAAGTTATGAATAGAACATCATACAATGAGACTCCAAGCGAACAAACAACGAGGCTTCGCTAAAAAGCAAGTGTAAGAGCTTGACCTAACCCTAAGAGTATTGCCTAAGTTCTAAAACATATGATGCTATTAAATTTGCAAGGTTATAGGACTGATCTCGATTGTGACTATAGGAATTACACACTTGATTTCTTTCATGGGTATGTACTATTCCAAGCCATTTGACAACTGATCATCATCATATACTACCACGGCCATGCATACAACAACCTTTAATTTCTTTAGGTGACAGGCATTGTGTAACAACATGGGAACTCTCGCATACCCACCACTATCATTCTCCAGGACATCATCTGTGTTACTCTCCCTCTTTCTCTTCCTACCGGTTGTTTCCTTCTGAAAAACATATTGCAGGTACTCTGACTCATCATGTTGCTTTGCTGACACTATTTTCCACATCTGCTCTGCTCATTAAAAACACATTCGAGAAGAATATTGTTGCAGGTTTCCTTGTTCGTCACAGTAATATACCCATGGTTCAATTTCAAACCCTATTCCTCCTATTCAATATACACACACAAATCCATCAGTCAATTTTCTTAGGAGATCATACATGATAAAAATCAAAGAGGAAGTTGAAGACAAGAAATAAATTCACTTACTTCTATAGAAGTACAGACACAGTTGCAGTGGGGTATGGATGGAGGGAGGGAGAGAAGAAGAGAAAGAGGGATGGGGTATGGAGGAAGAGAGAAGGGGAGAGAGCGAGAGAGAGAGGGATGGGGTATGGAGGAAGAGATAAGGGGAGAGAGGGAGGGATGGGGTATGGAGGAAGGGAAAAGGGGAGAGAGAGAGAGAGAGGGGGGAGAGAGGGGGAGAGAGGGAGAGAGAGAAGTAGAGAGGCACCTTGTATGCGTTTGAGAGGGGGAGACAATACACTTACATGTGTATATATATACTTAATATATTATATATTATTATATACATATATATATATATATATATATATATTATATGTATATACACATATTATATATACAATATCATATTATACACATATTATATGTATATGCATATATTATATATATAATATCATATTATACAATAGCGTGTACGTGCTATTTATAGTAAAAATATCGCGTACGCGCTGCTTATAGTAAAAAGAGCGCGTACGCAATGTTTATAGTAAAAAGAGCGCGTACGCACTTCTTACACCATAAGTACCTCATACGTGCTTTTTAAACCATAAGTACCCTGTATGCTCTTTTGACTGTTTAGGCTTGGAAATAGGCCTGGGTGACAAAGCTATGGTTTGGAAGTTTGATTTCCCTCCATTTCTCTCATTTTTGACGTGTTTTATTTTATCAACTTGGTTTATCGACTTTGTCATCATCAGGTTTACACTTCATCAAGTGGCTATTTCTAAAATTGCCACCATAATTTCACTCATCTTTTGAGCTTTCTGACCATATAATTTTTTTTCAATTTGAACAACAATAACATATTATTATTGAATTTCTTTTACCAGTGTCTCCATAGTTCTCACAAACATAGGTGTACCATTTTTTGAATAACTTTTGATATACTTATCCAAATTTAAAAAACTTTATATATTATTGTAGTGCACTTGATTCTTTACAATTAAAAAAAAAAATTGTATTTCCGATTTGTTTAGTGCAACTTATGCTTTGCGCACGAACAGGTACCTAATTTTCAGGATGTGCTCGATTGGAAAAATCATAAAAAAAAAATACTCAATAAAAAATTACAAAAAAATATACGTCTTCTAGTGCTCACTCTTAACTATCTTTCTGCCAAAGGAATTGTCAAAATACTAAATCTAACTATGACTTTTTTTATGCGTACGTCAGACAATATGTTATGTTTTTCAGAAAAAATCAAGGTCAGTTTTTTGTGTGCAAAGGATTTGACCCCCTTAATCTTATCCAATTTTGAAAAAGTTTAGTAGTTTGGAAACTACATTCAGAGTACTAAAATATTTGTTGTTTGATTATCTTCATATCTTGAGTGGATGACATTAAAATTTTGTCTCCAAGTCCAGGTTCACCTGATTTCAGAAAAAAAAAGTGTCCACTTATACTCCTCTTTTTGACCACCATCTTTGTGCACTTACCCACATCCAGATTTAGAATCATACCTTTATGTTTGTGTTTCCTAATTAAGTGTAGTACCTTGTGAGCAATTATTATACGATCTACAATGTTTCTATCAAGGATAAAATCGCTTTGCTCCAACAAAATCAATCTTGGCAAAAGTATTTTTAATTTGTTATCCTTTACCTTTGACACAATTTTGTGTATTGTTTTGCAAAGGGAGACAGGCCGAAAATATGAAAAGGTAACCACATTTTGTTTCTTTGGGATGAGTGCAATGTTGGTGTTGTTCAAATCTTTTAGAATAACTAATTTCTTCCTAGATTCCTCCACCACCTCATGGATGCCAAATGCCATGAAGCCCCAACAATGTGTTAAAACCATCAAGTCCAAGAGATTTAGCAGACCCAAGTTAAAAGGAGGCTAACTTGACCTCTTCAAGTGCTATGACAACATTCAAAAATAGGTTATCCTCCTTTGTAACCAAATGTGGAATTTTTATTAATGAAATCACAATTAATCTTTTATGAGCTTCCATCTTAGTCTAATACTTTGGTAAAAATATGACACACCTTATTCTTGATGTCAACACCATCTATTAAGATTCTCCCATCCCTATCCTAGGGAAAACTCTATTCCAACTTATCATTTAGTAGAATTGTGGAAAAACTTGGTGTTAAGATTGCATTCCTTCAACCAATCCTCCTATGACTTGGATTACTAATAACATTCTTCGTGTGTCAGGATTTCATCATTTTCAGAGATTAGTTTCTTTTCACATATTGACTCAATAGGTCCATCTTCGCTTCAATCCTTATCTTTTCTTAAAAAAAAAAAAAAAAATCTGCTCGTATTTCGATCCTTGAGATTTTCTTTCAATGTTTGAAGCCTCATAAAAAATCTAACATTTTATGTTCCTTTGATGTGCCTTGATTCCACCCACATATCCTTCATAATTTCAATCAAACCAATGAATTAAACCACATTTTTTCAAATCTGAACAAATTCTTAGAGGGGGGACCCCTCAATGTATATCAACTCTACTGAAAAATGAGATCAGAGATTGGAATTCATTTTACAACAGTATTTGGCTAAATATTTATGCTTGTGAGACATCTAATATGAGGAACTGGTCCAATCTCTGTACAATGTTCAAGTGAGTTCTCCTCCTATTTGTCCATGCGTATTTCCAATTGGTTGAGACTACATCCACCATATCGTTGTTGCTTACAAAATGTGATTGCACTTGCCTCATATGCCTTAAACCACCATGTTTATAACTCGATAGGAGAACAACAATAAATTCTCCACCTAAAATGACTTTCTCATCATGCCCTAGCAAGTCACCATAAATTTTCTTCACAATTCTACTTTCTCTTTGGTCTTTATTGGTCCACATATATTGTAAAAAATGAACTGTAGATCTAATACCAAACTAGTCACCTCCACTTTCAACCAATTCTACTCCACACGAAGCAAGTTGACCCCAACCTTCCTCCCTTGGACTTGGTCATGTATGTTCTAATTGATTTTTGTTTTGGCAGCAATCCATTTGCTACCCTCTTTTTTACAACTTATTTTTCTCCCAAAATCCTAATCTTGTGTTTCATGGGTACCATCATTGGTGTGCTTGTCATAGTTCTATCTTCTATGATATCCAGTTCATCACCTCTCTCATGTCGATAAATTGAGAGTAGATTTTTTTGCCATAACTACTTCATCTTCCTTTCTTTGTTGTATTTTTGCATCCATGAGTGCACTCACCCTGTTTACGTTTGTGGCCATTGCCTTCCCCTATTATGGATGTCCCCTTAACTAAAGGGGATGTAGGAGGATTTGTATTTATTGTGCATCCCAATGACTCTGTGGAGTTAACATTTTTATGCTTTTTAAAACATCCTGGTCCACCCACACCTTCCTCCTTTTCATCTTAGCACTTCCCCTTCTGTTTTCACTTTGGTTGTCACACCATATTTGGGTGAATCCTACAATTTCCTTCATTATGATTCCTTCTCCTACATTGGGAGCAATAGAACTTTTCTCCCTTAGATTTCATTATTTTTGCCCATGTTCTTGTCGTGATCTTTAGATTTATTACTTCTGCTAGTTTTGAAATTCCAATTATCTAGATCCTTGAGAATACAATTATATCATCTTCTCCAATGCCTATGTCTAGGGTTTGCCCTAAATTCTCTCCTATCGCCTATAGCCTATCTTCGCACCAAAATTCGACAGGTAAATTGTATAACCGAACCCAGCAAGGCCTTTCCATTGTTTGTGAAGAGAGGAAAACGAGATGAAAGGTCAAATGATCAAAATGACAATGAAATAAACAAGAAAATCATAAGACATCAAAAGATCATTATATACCTTTGCCATTTTACCTCTTCCTCGGATTGAGCCTTCGATCAAGTTGAATAGCGCTTCTCTTCAACTTGATTGGATGGGCTCCTTCTTGATGGATGTGCAATGCTCTCCAAATGCTCAACAAGGTAAGTGGATTGTTGGATTGGATTTGGATTGAAAGATTAAGGATGGATGGATTTGATAGAGGATTTATGAAGAGGATGAGAGAAGATATAGGCAGCATGACAATGCATGAGAAGTGAATGATTTGTGAGGAGAATACGCTCCAATTTATAGATTGGAGAAGGCCAATGGAGGGCCAAGATTGATTTGATCATGAAGGGTTGAGATTGATTTGATATAGAAGGCATGGATCAAGGGTGCCTTGGGAAAATAAACAAGAATATAAAATTCCTTGGGAAAAGTGGGGGAGAAATTTGAATTTCAAACATGAGGAATTAAAAATTCCAAAATAAGGATGCATTGAGGGATTCAAAGAAATTTGAATTTCTTTGAGAGACTCAATGTTGATGTGACATGAGTGGGAATTAAAAGTTGAGGGATAATGATAAGCATGATTATGGGAGATTATAGAAGGATTAATTAGGCTAATGAGATTAGGAAAAGTGATTTGTAGGAATCACATGACTAGGTTAATTAATTAGAATTAATTAACTGAGTGGGTTTAGAGGAAATGATTATTGGAGGGGACTTTAGAGGAATAGGGGAATAATTAATTTATTTGATAAATTAATATTTGGACAATAGTGACATGATTAATTAAATTAGATTTAATTGATTCTGAGAGGAATAAGGATAACATAATTAAATTAATTAATTATGTTGATAGGCTTAAATTAATCAAATATTAATTTTAGGTGTCTACATTTTGCCCCTCTTTGATATAGCATCATGAAATGATGTTATATCAAAGAAGAATAAAACATAGTGGAAGAAAAGGATAAGGACTAGTAGCATGATGCCCCATTCATGAGATGAAGAAAAGGATAAGGACTAGTAGCATGATGCCCCAGTCATGAGATGAGGAAGAATTATGAGGAGTAAGGATGACGAGGAAGCAGTGGTATGCCCCCTCGAGAGGACATGCGGGTTCGAAGAACACTGGTGTGCTCTCGAAAAGGAATTAGAAGAATAAGTGATGAAAGGATGAAGAAAATGAAAGAGGGAAGTAGGATGAGTTGGAGTGTTGTGAATGAAATGAGACAAAGAAATGATAAATGGACTGGATTTCTTGTTGAGCAAGTATAGAGAGCAAACCTAGAATTGATATTGCCATGGATAGTCTACACCACTGATTATAAGAACCAGGATGATATGAATATCCAAGGCGTGGACTGACGCTCAGTCAAATAGGAATACCTTGTACACAATCATGCAAGTGTTCATAAACACTAATGCAGGGTTGTCGGTTCGAACAAGGAAGACCTTCAAACACACCATGCCATGAAAACTATGCCCCATTATACACCAGCCAAGACATACCAAGATATAGGATGATCAAGGCAATCCTGAACAAGTATAGTCCTGGGACACAAGATGAAAACAAAGCGAAAAGCTCAAGAATGCAAACAACATGCACATGACCAACCGACATCTCTTCCCAAGAGTAGGACATGGATTTGGATAAACTGTCGGACTAGGGATGGAGACATCCCAATGGGCAGGTGATGGATTTTGATGGATGACAAAAGACAAGATGGATGTTCAAGATCTGCAGATGAGAGGATTGTTGCTTGGAATTTATTAGCGTAGTATGGATGGGTGCTTGGATTAAGCACAAGTCAGTACGAGCTCAGGTAGATGGGGAAAGTTCAGTTTGATGGATTGGCTAGGATTGGAAGAAGGATAAATGATTAGATAGGATGAAAAGGGGGATGGATGATTGAATAGGATTGGATTGGGGATGGGATTATTGATTGAATTGGAAGAAGGTAGATTTTTTTTCCATAACTGCTTCATCTTCCTTTCTTTGTTGTATTTTTGCATCCATGAGTGCACTAACCTTGTTTACGTTCGTGGCCATTGTCTTCCCTTATTATGGATGTCCCCTTAAGTAAAGGGGATGTAGGGGGGTTTGTATTTATTGTGCATCCCAATGACTCTGTAGAGTTAACATTTTTATACTTCTTAGAACATCCTGGTCTACCCACACCTTCCTCCTTTTCATCTTAGCACTTCCCCTTCTGTTTTCACTTTGGTTGTCACACAATATTTGGGAGAATCCTACAATTTCCTTCATTATGATTCCTTCTCCTACATTGGGAGCAGTAGAACTTTTCTCCCTTAGATTTCATTATTTGTGCCCATGTTCTTGTCGCGATCTTTAGATTTATTACTTTGCTAGTTTTGAAATTCCAATTATCTGGATTCTTGAGAATACAATTATATCATCTTCTCCAATGCCTATGTCTAGGGTTTGCCATAAATTCCCTCCTATCGCCTGTAGCCTATCTTTGCACCAAAATTCGACAGGTAAATAGTATAACCGAACCCAGCAAGGCCTTTCCATTGTTTCTGAAGAGGAGAAAACGGGATGAAAGGTCAAATGATCAAAATGATGATGAAATAAACAAGAAAACCATAAGACATCAAAATATCATTATATACCTTTGTCATTTTACCTCTTCCTCGGATTGAGCCTTCGGTGAAGTTGAATAGCACATCTCTTCAACTTGGAGGGATGGGCTCCTTCTTGATGGATGTGGAATGCTCTCCAAATGCTCAACAAGGTAAGTGGATTGTTGGATTGGATTTGGATTGAAAGATTAAGGATGGATGGATTTGATAGAGGATTTATGAAGAGGATGAGAGAAGAAATAGGCAGCATGACAACGCATGAGAAGTGAATGATTTGTGAGGAGAATACGCTCCAATTTATAGATTGGAGAAGGCCAATGGAGAGCCAAGATTGATTTGATCATGAAGGGTTGAGATTTATTTTAGATAGAAGGCACGGATCAAGGGTGCCTTGGGAAAATAAAAAGGAATATAAAATTCATTGGGAAAAAGGGGGGAGAAATTGGAATTTCAAACATGAGGAATTAAACATTCCAAAATAAGGATGCATTGAGGGATTCAAAGAAATTTGAATTTCTTTGAGAGACTCAATGTTGATGTGACATGAGTGGGAATTAAAAGTTGAGGGATAATGATAAGCATGATTATGGGAGATTATAGAAGGATTAATTAGGCTAATGAGATTAGGAAAAGTGATTTGTAGGAATCACATGACTAGGTTAATTAATTAGAATTAATTAACTGAGTGGGTTTAGAGGAAATGATTATTGGAGGGGACTTTAGAGGAATAGGGGAATAATTAATTTATTTGATAAATTAATATTTGGACAATAGTGACATGATTAATTAAATTAGATTTAATTGATTTTGAGAGGAATAAGGATAACAAAATTAAATTAATTAATTATGTTGATAGGCTTAAATTAATCAAATATTAATTTTAGGTGTCTACATTTTGCCCCTCTTTGATATAGCATCGTGAAATGATGTTATATCAAAGAAGAATAAAACATAATGGAAGAAAAGAATAAGGACTAGTAGCATGATGCCCCATTCATGACATGAAGAAAAGGATAAGGACTAGTAGCACGATGCCCCAGTCATGAGATGAGGAAGAATGATGAGGAGTAAGGACGACGAGGAAGCAGCGGTATGCCCCCTTGAGATGACATGCATGTTCGAAGAACATGGGTGTGTCCTCGAAAAGGAATTAGAAGAATAAGTGTTGAAAGGATGAAGATAATGAAAGAGGGAAGTAGGATGAGTTGGAGTGTTGTGAATGAAATGAGACAAAGAAATGATAAATGGATTGGATTTCTTGTTGAGCAAGTATAGAGAGCAAACCTAGAATTGATATTGCCATGGATAGTCTACACCACTGATTATAAGAACCAGGATGATATGAAGATCTGAGGCGTGGACTGACGCTCAGTCAAACAGGAATGCCTTGTACACAATCATGCAAGTGTTCATAAACACTAATGCAGGGTTGCCGGTTCGAACAAGGAAGACCTTCAAACACACCATGCCATGAAAACTATGCCCCATTATACACCAGCCAAGACATACCAAGATATAGGATGATCAAGGCATTCCTGAACAAGTATAGTCCTAGGACACAAGATGAAAACAAAGCGAAAAGCACAAGCATGCAAACAAAATGCACATGACCAACCGACATCTCTTGCCAAGAGTAGGACATGGATTTGGATAAACTGTCGGACTAGGGAAGGAGACATCCCAATGGGCAAGTGATGGATTTTGATGGATGACAAAAGACAAGTTGGATGTGCAAGATCTGCAGATGAGAGGATCGTTTCTTGGAATGGATTAGCTTAGTATGGATGGGTGCTTGGATTAGGCACAAGTCAGTATGAGCTCAGGTAGATGGGAAATCTCAGTTTGATGGATTGGATAGGATTGGAAGAAGGATAAATGATTAGATAGGATGAAAAGGGGGATGGATGATTGAATAGGATTGGATTGAGGATGGGATTATTGATTGAATTGGAAGAGATGGAGAATATGATTGGATAAGATAGGATTGGATTAGAAATTGGATTGGTGGATAGGATTTGATTGAATGTATAGGATTTGATTGAATGGAACCAATGACAAGGGAGAACCAAGGATTGGTAGAAGGATGGATGGATGAAAGGAGGGAGTTATTGTTTGGATAGGAGACAGATGGATGGAGTGGATCTATATGTATGGGATATGGAGAACTAGAGGGAAGGGTGATGGAGACCCAAGGACTATGCTGCAAAGGAGTGCAATGCCCCACACTAGAGGTAGTGGAATTAAGGATGCAATGAATGGTGGATAAAGATGTATGAGGTGGGAGGATAATGTGTAATGGATATGGATGGTAGTAAATTTAAGGCTTGTGTGCTCCAAAGCATGCATGCATATACATTGTTTTGCCTCTTATATGATCAAGACAAAAGATAGGAATGGTGGATTCATTTTGATAGGATGAGGGATATGAGATGGAGGATCTGGATATGATAGTCAAGATCAAAGATAGGAAAGGAGAATGGATTTCGATATGATGTAGATGGATGGGAGGATTACATGGATGAAGCTTTACCCCAAGTGTAGAGTGCAAGGGGATGAGGGGATTACACATGACACTTGTTTGCCAAGTGTTCATCATGGTACTTACCCAAGGCGCCACAAGAAGTGGTTTTCACCATTGGATGATATGATTTTTCTTTACTTTTTTTTGTTTTTGTTTTTGTTTTTGAATTTTTCTTGATTTTTTTATTTTTTTTTATTTTTTGAATTTTTGGAATAGTTTGGATGGAGAAGGATAAGGATGAGTGGATATGGAAGATAGTGGATGCGTGAAGGAGGAACGGAGGACTCAAGCATCTAGTTCCATAGATGGTATCACTTAGTATTTCTTTGAACTAGAGGTATGCTCATAGATGTTGGTAACAATAATTGGGGAGATGAAATGGATAGGGGATGGAAGATAAGGGTTTGGAAAGGATTGGACTAACGGAATGGGATTGTGAAGAATGGATGGTGGATAATGGATGGGGTTTTGAAGAATTTGTGGAAGATCAACATTGGCACACACCTTGAAGGGTGGTGGAGTAGTGGGGTAGAGTGTTTTGAATTAGATGGGGGATAAAGTGTAGATTTTGGGAAATGACGACCCAAAATAGAAGAAGGGGATGATGGAGTTGGGATGGTGGATTTGGGGACATAGGGACCCAAAATGGATTCTGAAGATGGAGGAGTGTTAGATGGAGGATTGGAGAACTTATGAATGGATGGAAATTTTGGATTAGCAAGTTTGGATGCCAATTTTGATTTTACTTTGGGATGCATTGCTTCTTTGGGAATCCACATAGTTTTTGAATTTTTCTTTTGGGGCCTTTCTGGCCTTTTTTATTTTTCTTTCTTTCGGATCACATTTTTCTTTCGAGCATGTCGTTTTGAGGGGACATGTTGATCCTTTGATTTTTGTGGATTTTGAGCTTTATTCTTTTTAGGTTAGGCATCCAAATTGCTTCCAATAGCAATGGGATGGGTGCATGAGGATGAAGGATTGATGGATTTTATGGATGGGATTGTGGAAAGAGAGTGTTGGGAGGCATCCAAGGATGTGTGCCTTTGTTGATCTTGCTTAGGGATTATTTGAGGTGATGGAGTGGTGGATGGAGGGATGTAAGGACCCAATATGGATGGAAGAGATGGAGGATTGAGCATCAGAACATAGGGGCCCAAAATGGATGGAAGGAATGAAGGGTTTAACTTTGGAACATAGGGTCCCAAAATGGATGCGGAAGATGAGGGATAACGGGATTTTGATTTGTAAGAGGGAAATTTGGACTTAGGAGGAATAGAGGATGTACCAACATCTTGAGCATTATGTTGAGGACCCTTATTATTTCGGAAACAAGATGCGAGTCCATTTTGAGGGGGATGAGATGTGGAAGGAAGATTAGGATCTTTAGATGGATTGGGATCATGACATGGAGATTAAGGGATACTTTGATCTTGACTAGGGAGGGTATCATGAGATGGATTAGGAGGGGTGATTGGATCATGAGATGGAAGAGGATCATGTGATGGAAGAGGAATCATATGATCATGAGAGGAAGTGGAGGGAATGGGATCATTAGATGGATGGGAGGGAGATGCATCATGAGATGGAGAGGATTCTATGCTAGCATGCTTTGGAATAATCTTTTGGCATGTTTGGAGTTGTGGGGATTGTGTGTTGGAGGAAGGTATGGAAGATTTGATATGAGTAGATGGGGAAATGGGGTTATCATGAAGTGTGAGGGATTGGGATTTGTTTCGAGGTGGAGGACTTGAGGACACTTGGCCACCTTGCTTTGAGCTGAGGATTTTGTCTCCTTTGCTAGCATGTCTTGGATAAGATTATGGATGATGGATTTGGAGGACGTGGACAATATGGATTTTGGAGGATTAGGATCAGATGGAGAATTGGGATTAGATGGAGGATTGGGATTGGATGGAGGATTAGGATAATGGATTGGGGAACAAGGATTAATGATTGAAGGAATATGGATTAAAGGATTTTGATGGGGAGTAGAGGTAATGAATGCGTTGTGAAAGGATGGGGATTGAGATATGGATGGGAGGGGAGATGGAGGTATACCTATTTGATAAGAGGAGTATGTGGATGAGGGATAATATGGAGATATGGATGGGGAATAAGATGGAGATATGGATGGGGAATAAGATGGATTTCCCTTATCGAATGTAGAGGTAGGATAAGAGATATGGTATAGATTGGGATTGGGAATAATGTGTTCAGATGGGATGGATGAAGGTATGATAGGCGAGTGGGTGATCATGGGATTTACTCGGTAGGCAGGTTCATGAATTTCCATGAACATCTTCTCATACCAAGCTTTGAAATTCTGGGTAGTCATGTTGAGAGTGAAGGATTAGATTGGAATTGGATGAATATGTTTTAGAGGGGAAAGATTATGAATATGATGTTAAATGAAGATCAGGATTAGGACTTGGCTTGAAATTATGATGCATTAGATTTGATTGGATTTTGATTTGGATTGGAATTTATTTGATTGGATTGGTCCTTGGATTAGGACTTGATTTGATTGGATGATTGATTAATTGGGTTGAATTGGATTAGATTAGATTTGACTTGATTTGATTGGTCCTTGGATTAGGACTTGGTTTGATTGGACTGGATTGGATTGAATTGGATTAGTCATTGGATTAGGACTTGGTTTGATTGGATTTGGATTGGATTGAATTGGATTAGATTTGATTTGATTTGGATTGGTCCTTGGATTAGGACTTGATTGGAATTGATGATGAATTGGATTAGATTTGATTTGATTTGATTTGATTGGTCCTTGGATTAGGACTTGGTTTGATTGGATTGGATTGGATTGAATTGGATTAGATTGAAATGGATTAAAGATTTGATGACAAAATGGAATTTGGAAAGAGGGATGATTGATTGGTTGTGGGGGATGGACTTGGCAAGAGATGTCAAGTAAAGAAAACACAATGGTCAAAAGAAGTTAGACTCAAAAGACCCCACTAGCTCCCCTCCATGGCACTCACTTCTCCAGGGCAGCCAAGCATCAATTCCCATAAAAACTTCTCATTGTGAACCTTTTGTCTCTACTAAGGGCCATAAAAATATGGGTGGCTTCGGAGGTCCGACCTCCTGCACCAATGACTAGAAGGTTTTTGGCCACTATGCAGAAGGTGTTTAGTATGGCTTCTCGTTAGGAGCTACCCTTCGCAGTTGCGCAAGCACAATTGAGGCCTATAGCCCAACGAAGCACCAAGAACTTAGTAGTCACACAAGCGTGATTGAGATCTCTAGGATCCTACCAAGCACCCAATGTGAGAGTGAACTCTCATATAGCCCCAACCATTGACCCTTTCGTCATCAATGGCCTATTTATTATAGTGAGTTGGGAACCCCAGGTTCAGGTGTACTCACTTGGGTCGCTCCCCTCTTACCTTCTTAAAGAGAAAGTTGGGAGGGCAGGCCTGCTAAGGGTAAGCATGCAACAAACATGAAAAACTTGGAGGGTCTGGATTTCTGATCGTCTAGCTAGACGAGAGCATACTCTCCTACCTTTACACTTTTCACAAAACACAAAGGACAATGGTTTATTTACCTTCTAATTAAATCCAGGTGCCTAATTAAGAAAAAATACAAAATGTTTGGTTGGGACTCCTAGGCAACCTGCAAAACAACTTGATTAGTAGTTTGAAAATGAAGTCTTCAACAAGCAACCTGCAAAAGGCAAAAGAATGACCAAAAAAAAAATTGGGAATGAGTAGAAAAACAAGAATAAAAACTTTTCTACTAAAGACATGTGGATTTGGAGGAAATTTTGATGGGTAAATGGGGTTTGACTAGGTTTTTGACACTTTCTAAGGGATAGGAAAGCATAAAATGGGGATTTTAGAGGCGAGATGAAGGAATGGAAAAATTTGTCCAAGAGGGACAAAGAAGCAAAAATTTGGGATAGACAATATGGCAAAATTTGGAGGTGACTGGATAAAAGTGGAAGAAGTTATGGAAAACCCTAAAAGTAAAGAAATGTGGGATTTCGGGCTTCAAAAAGTGGAATTTGGGATAAGGCCCTCACGAAAGGAAATGTACAAAAAGAAATTGTGGGGGATCTAGTGAAGTTTGGAGGAAAACAGAGTGAAGATAAAGAAGATATGGCGAAAAAACAGAATAAATTTTACTGCGGCCGCGTTGATTAGTAGACAGTCGCGCTAATGCGCGAGCGGTCGCGCTAACAGACAGAATATTAATATTAAACAAAGCAGATAACAGAAACAAAAAAACAAATACAGTCGCGTTGATTAGTAGGCGCTCGCGCTGATGCACGGGCGCTCCCGTCAAAACAACTAGAGAGCGCCCAAAAATTCAAATTTAAATTTTTAACAAAACACTCGCGCTAATCGCATAGCGGTTGCGCTGAAGCGACAACTGAAAAAAGATAGAAGTGAGAAGATAGAAGTGAGAAGATAGAAGCGAGAAGAACAGAAAGAATGAGGAGATAGATGAATTTTCGGGGCGGTCGCACTGAAGCACAATGTGGCGCCAAAAAAACTTTCAAATTTCATGCGGTCGTGACGAAGCCGAGACGGTCGCGCTGATTAACAGGCAGTCGCGCTGATCTAGAAAATAGTCGCGCCAATGCGCGTGTGCTCACGCTGGACGTGAATCTACAAGAAACCTTCACAAAAAACTCAATATTTTGTTAAATTCGGGACGTGCGTCCCACCTAGCGTGCCAGAATGAAGAGGGAAAAATGGGATAAAAGGTCAAATGATCAAAATGACAATGAAATAAACAAGAAAACCATAAGACATCAAAAGATCATTTTATACCTTTGCCATTTTACCTCTTCCTCGAATTGAGCCTTCAGTCAAGTTGAATAGCGCCTCTCTTCAACTTGATTGGATGGGCTCCTTCTTGATGGATGTGCAATGCTCTCCAAATGCTCAACAAGGTAAGTGGATTGTTGGATTGGATTTGGATTGAAAGATTAAGGATGGATGGATTTGATAGAGGATTTATGAAGAGGATGAGAGAAGAAATAGGCAGCATGACAATGCATAAGAAGTGGATGATTTGTGAGGAGAATAGGCTCCAATTTATAGATTGGAGAAGGCCAATAGAGGGCCAAGATTGATTTGATCATGAAGGGTTGAGATTGATTTTAGATAGAAGGCATGGATCAAGGGTGCCTTCGGAAAATAAACAGGAATATAAAATTCCTTGGGATAAAGGGGGGATAAATTTGAATTTCAAACATGAGGAATTAAAAAATTCCAAAATAAGGATGCATTGAGGGATTCAAAGAAATTTGAATTTCTTTGAGAGACTTAATGTTGATGTGACATGAGTGGGAATTAAAAATTGAGGGACAATGATAAGCATGATTATGAAAGATTCTAGAAGGATTAATTAGGCTAATGAGATTAGGAAAAGTGATTTGTAGGAATCACATGACTGGGTTAATTAATTAGAATTAATTAACTGAGTGGGTTTAGAGGAAATGATTATTGGAGGGGACTTTAGAGAAATAGGGGAATAATTAATTTATTTGATAAATTAATATACAATAGTGGGGTAAGTGCACAAAGATGGTGGTCAAAAAGAGGGGTATAAGTGGACACTTTTTTTCTCAAATCAGGTGAACCTGAACTTGGAGGCAAAATTTGAATGCCATCCACTCAAGATATGAAGATAATCAAAGAACCAATATTGTAGTACTCTGAATCTAGTTTCCAAACTACTAAACTTTTTCAAAATTGCATAAGATTAAGGGGGTCAAATCCTTCGCGCACGAAAAACAAACCCTGATTTTTTCAGAAAAACATAACATAGTGTCTGACGTGCGCATCGAAAAAGTCATATTTAGATTTAGTATTTTGACAAACCCTTTGTCATAAAGATAGTTAAGAGTGAGCACTAGAAGATGTGTATTTTTTTGTAATTTTTTGTTGAGTTTTTTTTTTTATGATTTTTCCGATCAAGCACATCCTGAAAATTAGGTACTTGTTCGTGCACGAAGCATAAGCTGCACTAAAAAAATCAAAAATGCAAATTTTTTTTTTAAATTGTAAAGAATCAAGTTCACTACAATAATATGTAATTTTTTAAAAATTTGGATAATTATATCAAAAGTTATTAAAAAAATGGTGCACGTATGTCTATGAGAACTATGGAGACACTGGTAAAAGAAATTCAATAATAATATGTTATTGTTATTCAAATTTAAAAAAAAATATATGGTTAGAAAGCTCAGAAGATGGGTGAAAATATGGTGGAAATTTTAGAAATACCCACTTGATGATGTGTAAACCTGATGATGACAAAGTCGAGAAACGAAGTTGATAAAATAAAACACACCAAAAAGGAGGGAAATGGAGGAAAATCAAACTTCCACACCGTAGCTTTGTCATCCAGGCCTATTTCCAAGCCTAAACTGACAAAAGCGCGTACGGGGTACCTACGGTATAAAAAGCGCGTACGAGGTACTTATGGTGTAAGAAGCGCGTACGTTCTATCTTAACTATAAAAAGCGCGTATGCGCTATTTGTACTATAAAAAGCGCGTACGCGCTATTTGTACTATAAAAAGCGCGTACGCGCTATTTGTACTATAAAAAGCGCGTACGCGCTATTTTTACTATAACTAGCACGTACGGGCTAAGTTTGTTTAAATTTTGGGAGTGTGTATAATATGCTATTGTGTGTGTATATATATATATATATATATATATATATAAAATATGTGTATATACATATAATATATAATTTATATATAATATAAACAATAAAAAATATAATATATATATATATATATATCTGTGTGTGTGTGTGTATAATAATATATAATATATTAAATATATATACACACATATGTGTGTTATGTGTATTGTCTCCCTCTCTCCCCCTCTCAAGTGCGTACAAGGTGCCTCTCTCTCTCTCTCTCTCTCTCTCTCTCTCTCTCTCTCTCTCTCTCTCTCTCTCTCTCTCTCTCTCTCTCTCTCTCTCTCTCTCTCTCTCTCTCTTCCTCTCCCTCTCTCCCTCCCTCCATCCCCTCTCTCTTCCTCTCCCTCCAATATATCTTCTTTTTGTTTGCATATATATAAGGTGATAAGAAGATTGACAAGGTGGTCGGTTTTCTTTTTTTTTAAAAGAAGATAGGATATAAAGTAGAACGTTTGAAGAAAATGAACGTATTGGTTTCTTTGGATCATGTGGATGTATTGGTTGGATAATATTTATGGGTCGTATGGTTTACTAAGCATTCATATGGTGTATTATGACCCCTTAGGTGTCGTTATGGGTCATATGGTTTCCTAAAGGGTCATATGGTATTCTATGACCCCTTAGGATACCATGTGATCCCTTACATGTCATTAAAGGTCATATTATTTCCTAAGAGGTCATATGGTGTCCTATGACCCCTTAGGACATCATATGACCCCTTAACACACCATACGACCCATAACGACACCATATGGTGTCCTAAGGGGTCATAGGATGCCATATGACACCTCAGGACACCATACAACCCATAACAACACCATATGGTGTCCTAAAGGGTCATTTGGTGTTTTATGACCCCTTAGGACACTATTTGGTGTCATTATAGGTCCTATGGTGTGCTAAGGGATCATATAGTGTCCTATGACCCCTTAGGATACCATATGACCCCTTAGATGTTGTTAGGGGTCGTATTGTGTTCTAAGGGTCATATGGTGTCCTATGACCCATTAGGACACCATATGGTATCATTATGTGTCTTATGTTGTCGTATGACCCCTAGGACACCTTATCACCACTTAGGACACCATATGGTGTCATTAGGGGTCATATGGTCTCCTACAACCCCTTAGGACACTATTTGACCCCTTAGGACTCCATATGGTGTCATTATGGGTCGTATGGTGTCCTAAGAGGTCATATAGTGTTTTATGACCCCTTAGGACACCATTTGGTGTCATTATGTGTTGTATGGTGTGCTAAGGGGTCATATGGCATCTTATGACCCCTTAGGACTCCATATGACCTCTTACGTGTCGTTATGGGTCATATAGTGTCCTAAAGGGTCATATGGTGTTCTATGATCCCTTAGAACTCCATATGGTGTCATTATGGGTGTATGGTGTCCTGAAGGGTCATATGGTATTCTATGACCTCCTAGGACACCATATGATCCCTTAGGTGTCTTGAGAGGTCATATGGTGTCCTATGACCCCTTAGGACACCATATGACCCCTTAAGACACCATACGACCCATAACGACATCATATGGTGTCCTAAGGGGTCATAGGATGCCATATGACCCCTCAGGATACCATATGACCCATAACACCACCATATGGTGCCCAAAAGGGTCATATGGTGTTCAATGACCCCTTAGCACACTATTTGGCATCATTATAGGTCCTATGGTATTCTAAGGGATCATATAGTGTCCTATGACCCCTTAGATGTTGTTAGGGGTCGTATTGTGTTCTAAGGGTCATATGGTGTCCAATGACCCATTGGACACCATATGGTATCGTTATGTATCTTATGGTGTCGTATGACCCCTAGGACACCTTATGACCACTTAGGACACCATGTGGTGTCATTAGGGGTCATATGGTGTCCTAAGGGGTCATATGGTCTCCTACAACCCCTTAGGACACTATTTGACCCCTTAGGACTCCATATGGTGTCATTATCGATCGTATGGTGTCCTAAAAGGTCATGTAGTGTTTTATGACCCTTTAGGATACCATTTGGTGTCATTATGGGTCGTATGGTGTGCTAAGGGGTCATATGGTGTCTTATGACCCCTTCGGAATCCATATGACCTCTTATGTGTCGTTATGGGTCATATGGTGTCCTATGACCCCTTAGGACACATGCATGGATCCTTAAGATACCATATGACCCCTGAGAATACCTTATGACCCTAGAGAGGGAGAGAGGGAGATGAGAGGGAGGCAATGGGAGAGAGATAAACCAAAGAGAGGAGGAAAGTGAGATAGAGACTGAGAGGGAGAGACAAGAAATAAGTGAGACAGAGAGAGGGGGGGGAATAGAGGGAGAGATAGAGATAGAGAGCAACATAGAGAAGGGGACTCAAAGAGAGAGAGAGAGAGAGAGAGAGAGAGAGAGAGAGAGAGAGAGAGAGAGAGAGAGAGAGAGAGAGAGAGAGAGATTGGGAGAGAAAGAGAGACCTAAGAGGTGAAAGGAGGAAAGGTGAGAGAGAGAAAGAGAGGGTAAGAGATAGAGAGAGTCTGAGTGAGAGGGAGGAAGGGGTGGAAGGATATTACAAGAGACCAGAGAGAGAGGTGCGAAGAGAGGGAGAGAGTGAGAAAGAGAGGTAATGAGAAAGGGAGAGAGGGAGGGAGAGGGGAGAGGGAGAGAATGAGAGAGAGACACCTGAGAGAAGGAGAGAGTGAGATAGAGAGAACGAGGATGAGAGGGAGAGACTTTAGAGATAAAGAATGAGGGGGAGAGAGAGAGAGAGAGAGAGAGGGGGGGGGTGGAAGGATATTACAAGAGACTAGAGAGAGAGGTGTGAAGAGAGGGAGAGAGGGAGAGAGTGAGAAAGAGAGGTAATGAGAAAGGGAGAGAGGGAGGGAGAGGGGAGAGGGAGAGAATGAGAGAGAGACACCTGAGAGAAGTAGAGAGTGAGATAGAGAGAACGAGGATGAGAGGGATAGAGACTTCAAAGATAAAGAATGGGTGGGAGAGAGAGAGAGAGAGAGTAAAATAGAAAGGGAGGTGGGGAGGTAGGGAGAGAGTGGGAAAGAGATACACTTGATAGAGGAGAGTGAGATAGAGAGAGAGAGAGAGAGAGAGAGAGAGAGAGAGAGAGAGAGAGAGAGAGAGAGAGAGAGAGAGAGAGAGAGAGAAGGAGAGAGACTTGAGAGAAAGAGAAATGGAGCAAGAGGGGGAGAGATAAAGAGAGTTAGAGGGAAAGAAATACTTGACAAAGGAAGAGAAAGGGAGGGGGAGGGAGAGAGAGAGAGAGAGAGAGAGAGAGAGAGAGAGAGAGAGAGAGAGAGAGAGAGAGAGAGAGAGAGAGAGAGAGACACTTAATAGAGGGGGAGAGAGTGAGAGATAAAGATATTTGAGAGAGGGAGAGAAAGAGAGGGATTTATGAAAGAGAGAAAGAGGGTGAGGGAGATGAGAAAGAGACAGAGAGATACCTAAGAGAGGGAAGAAAGTAGAGAGGGAGATACCTAAGAGACAAAAAGGTAGGGGTTAAGGAAGAGAGAGGGGGAATGTAGGGAAGAGATGAGAGACATAATGCTGATATGAGCATGTTGATTACTGAAATTTGACTAAGTCTAAAATTTATAAGAATACTCAAAAAACTAGAATCTACATTATAACTCTTAGAGATCTGGAACCACTCTCAAACATCTTGACAATATATACATAAAATATAATACTTAAATGTTATATTTTATGTATATATCCTACTAAAAAACCTAATGGAATGTAAGTGAATTGCATTTTATTGACAGACAGAACCGCGTACGCGGTTTTAGTTTTTAAACCGCGTACGCGGTTAGTATTCTTTAAACCGTGTACGCGGTTAGTATGTTTTAAACCGCGCACGCGGTTTAGCTTTGGTTAGGCTCGACAAAACGAGCCTAAACGCGTACGGGGTTTTTTAAATTTGAAATACCCCGTGCGCGTTTTGGTGTTTTTCATGTTTTTTTTTGGGTGCATCCACTTTTCTGACCACCATCTTTGTGCACTTACCCAGTGACAGGATTAATTAAATTAGATTTAATTGATTCTGAGACGAATAAGGATAACACAATTAAATTAATTAATTATGTTGATAGGCTTAAATTAATCAAATATTAATTTTAGGTGTCTACAATTTCCATTGCTTTTGGGTCAAAATTTGAAACCCACCTCTGTAAAAAAATAAGAATCTTCATGACGCCAAAGCCCTTTCACCAAAATTTCATTATGATCTTCTTCATTTTAGAAATCCACCTTGAAGAATTGTTTTTACATAAAATAATTTTCTTTTCACATTTCTCCAATTTGGTTTCACCCATTGCCTTATTTCAGCTGAATCTTCCAATGATCATTGTGTGGCAAAGGGAAAAACTATCTTTGTCAACAATATTCAATAGATCTATTTCGATACTTTTTAGACTTTTACATTCCTTAGGGTTTGGTTTTGTACAATCTCCCACGTTTTTCCATTCGTATCCATCTACATTTCCCTACCCATTTGCTTCCTCACCATTTTTCGTGTTTATGCGCTATTATATACTATTATTGTAATTATAATTATATAAATCTTGAATTAAATTAGAATTATTTTTTGAAAATTAAAAAAAAATTATTTTTACTATAATGTTTATATTATATTATAAATATTAATACTATTTATTGAAGTGATAGTTATAATTAATATTACATAAATATATTAAAATAATATGATTTTAAAATATCAATAATTCAAAATTATAATAATTAAGAACTATAGCAAATATCTTTATTACAATATTATGAAGACAAATACTTGCCACTACGTAACACTTTTTAAATATATAAGATAACCCATAAATTTTAAATTAAAATAAATAAAATCCACATACTCAGAGAAAATATTATCAAAATTTTCTATTTTAATTGTATCTTTAGAATTGCTTATCATGTGCTAAGTTTTCCCTTTTCATTAATAAAACATTACCTTTAATAAAATGAAACTATAACTTTGGAGATAATGCTTTCTTCCACATCGACAAATCTTTTACAAAGGCAACGAAAATCCAAATATAAAATAATGATGTTTACAACAACAAAAAATTAAATTTTACTACAGTAAAATCAAAATTCGTCAATGAGGAAGTGATTAATCTATATCGTCCAAATAGTTTCAACAAGGGAACACACCTACGTGCATGTTTTCATATCCATCAAAGAAATTGGCCACTATTCAAAGGATAATTTTCATCTCCAACTCAACCTTCCCCAAAAATTTAATCAAGCATTAAGTAAGTGATATTAAATTGCTCATTTATGTTTTTAAGTTTATTATCTCACAATTTTTTGTTGCTCACTTTATTTTTCACTTATATAATGAATTGTTTGCTATTATCAATTCCCGTCGGAATATTAATGCATTCATCCAAAACTATTAAATGACAAAGCATCAATTAATCAGAATCACAAATTAAAATGTAAATTTTTTTCTTAATATTTTTATTCACTAATATTTATTTAAAATCTATGAAAATAAATATTTATCTGTGATTCTATTTGCAGTGTAAAATAATATTAGGATATCTAGACTACCCCTACCTCGACTGCCACCCTTTAACTAGTTCAATTACCAGTTCTCAGTTCTTTCATGCCAATTTTCAAGACCCTTACCTCGGGTCAAAAGGCATAGAGGCCTCTGGAATAAGCCTTCTGAACTGTCCCCTTAAGAGTGAGCCCATCCTTTCCTGTAGAACTCATCCTTCACCTTGAATTGTTTTGTCAAAAAATTTATGCATTTTTTAAGTATTATTCATTAATATTTCAATGTGGACAATAATGTTACTATTTACAAATAGTCTTTAAGTGGGTCATTTGTTTTTTTGGAAACCAACTAATAATTTTGAAATTATTAAATTATAACTTTTATAATAAAAATAAAAAATTTATCGATTATTCTATTGGATAATAGCACTCTACACATATTAGGATGATGTCAACATTTCAAATCTCAAAGCATCAATCAATGAGAAGCAAGAATAAAAATAGTTTGATCAAATTTCCTAATGTTTGTATTTTTGTTTACATTTTCATACAATAGTATTCTACAATCATTTCACTAACATCATAGTGACAAGTTTTATCTTCTTTTTTATGATAATACAATGAGAGATAAAGCCACTTGGTTTTTTTTATAATAATTTAAACTTTTTTCTTTTTTCTTTTTTCTTTTTTCTTTTTTCTTTTTTCTTTTTTCTTTTTTCTTTTTTCTTTTTTCTTTTTTCTTTTTTATTTTTTATTGTGCAATCCAATTTTTTACTTTTTTCTTTGAACCATATTAATCATTTCTATAATTCTATCAACAAGACATGGAAAGAAATCTTAAAAAATCTAATAAAGCGTACAAAATGTTCTCTTCTTTAAAGCAAAAGACATAAAGACTCAATCAAATGTAACCATTTGTTTTAGCAATCCTCACAAATCTTATCTATTGAATGCAGGTAAGTAAATAATAAAAATATTATTCGAGGTAGAAAATGGCATAGAACTATTCACTCTCCAGAGCAATTTTCTATGCAAATCAACCATGAAAATAAGTCGTGTTGTTCTCGTACTTCGAACTAAGGTTAACATCCTTTGTGTTGTTAAATGCAATTATCTACATAATTTGTTCGTTGTCTTTCAATTTCATTTTAATGCAACAAAACAGAAAAATTGTGTATTCTTATGCGATTTGACGTATGTGATGATGAGAATTCCAATTTGTAATGAACAATATAAATCAAAATAGAATTTATCCAAGATTGTTGCAATTTATGTGTCACCTATGTGATTGTTTTGAACAACAAAGCTCACTTTTTGGAAGCAAGGTTCCTTTTTTATAAAACAATTTTCAACTTGGCGAGTAGACAAAATGCCTACTAGATTACAACATGGTTCCAATATCGTTGAATACAAGCTGGAATTTGTGTAATTTAAAATAAAAAAATATGCCTTTAGCTAGGTCTACAACTTCAAAATCCGAACTCAACTTTGTGATTGTCCAACTACAAGTCTGGCAATTTGAGGTTATGATTGTTTATAAATTATTGACTCATTAACATTTTTTCATGCCTTTTCCTTATGCATGCAAAATGTGATAAAGCGATGCCAAACATGCAAGCTAGGAAGTCAATTGAAATTTTCTTCTATTTTCGATTCATTTGTGTCTATTTTCTTCTTTTATTTTATTGCCTCCTTACATGTGTTTTTCCTTGATTCCACATGATTTTTGTTCACAAAATTAAGTCCTTTCTCTTGTGCTCATTACTCTAAAAGATTAAACCCTTTAAAACTAAAAACCATGTGCCACGTAGTGGCAAATACTTATCGTATATTGTAGTAGAAGTAACAAGTACAAGAGTAATAAATATAATAAAATAAGTATATTATAGTAGAAGTAACAAGTAAATTCTAATAAAAGTAATAAATATACTAAAATAAGTATTGAGTAGTATAGTTGGTTAATTCCATAATTTAATGAATTAGTCTAATAAGAGTTGCAAACTTCAATTTCAAATGCATATCAAATTTGTAGTAATGAAAATTAGTTATAAAAAATATTTTTTAGTTATAAAAAAAATTGATTAATAAATTTTTTTAATATATATCAAATCTAAAACTAAACACTCGTAAATTTAAATTTATTATTCTAAATTAAATTGATAATAATTGATTTCTCTATAATTTATGTCAATTTTTTATTTTTAATATAATTCTTAATTATGAAAAATAAAATAAAAATCATTAAATTTTACATCCATTAATTCAATTTAATTGATATTATAAATTTAACAATATAATAATTTTATTTCTTAAAATAAATATAAAATAAAACTATTTTAAAAATTAGTTGATGTTTTTTAAAAATAATGTTTAAAATATAATAATAAAATAATTCTACAATTTTACACCTTTTAATGCAATTTAAATGATATTATGAATTTCACAATATAATAATTTAATATAAATCTTAAATTAAATAGAAAATAAAACTACTTTTAAAAATAATATAGAAAATTGTGATAATAAAATAATTCTACTTGACTTTTAAAATTATAATAATTATATTGCATTTAATTTTTAACATCAAGTAAACAATCTTAAAATTAAAAATTTATCAATTTTTTAAAAATCACAATAGGAAATAAAAAGTTGATTTATTTCCTATAATTTTTCCTAAAAATATGGTCTATCATGGTGAATCCCTATAACTTCTTGCACAAGAGGCAAATTATTTTGGCCAATGAAATAGACAATGTGTTTTTTTTTTAATTATTGAAAAAGTTAAAAAATATGTATATATTTTATTTATAAAAAAAAAATTTAGTAAAATAACACAACTAGATTGTAATTAGTTCAAATAAATAAATAAAAATCTAGTTAAACATAAAAGTGAAAATTCATTGCAATAATATTATGCTAATAATAATTTCTAAATACATTTTCATGTTAGCATTATGAAGAGTAGATGCTTCTCAATAACTATTTTACTCCATTATCATTTAAATACTTCAAGACTAAACTTTCATCAATGCTAAATGTAAAAAAATTTACATTATTACTACAAAAGATGTCATTCAATTTTATTACTACGAAAGATCCAACTTCAATAAAAAAACATTATGACATGACTTTAACATGGATCTGAATGTTGTTAGCCTGCTTTATTTGGAATGGATCTGGTATCTAGAGTTGCTTGTTGTCTGTACAAGGCTCTAAGCCAATCAACCCTAAAACAAATTGGAGCATTTCGAAGAAAGGATTTGATAGATATTGTTGCTAGTAGTCAGGCTAAAAGCACGTGTCCCAATTTATATAACGCTATTTTGATTCTACTATGTTAGTCTCCACAAACATCAGAAAATGCAAAATGTGAAGGTCTGAAAGGAAGCACCTTCCAATTTTTCCACCAAATAGGCTGGAAAATATAAATACACACAACAATGTTTTTTGTCAGAACTCCAACCCCAATCAAATCATTTTATGTTACAGATATCAAATTACAACTCCCGTCAGCATCAATTTGATAATAACTGCTTTCACTCAGCGTTTTCTTGCAATCAACCAAGGAATATAATGTAAATCAGTGGGTTCAATGGATGGTACTGGACCTGTCTTCAGTACCATGAAATTTGAAAGAAAGTTCATATGAATGTGCCGACAGTCCCAGCCCCTGTTGAAAGGGGTCAGCAACTACGTCAAACGGATAGAAATGTGTGCTGTCGTAGCACTACCAACGACCATGAACTTATGTTCAAGCACGATGAACAAACAAACAGAATTATGATAGTAAACTAAATGATCTTCTATTCTCTAAGTTGTCCTCAAACTCCCTGATTCCAGAACAAATTGATGCAAACACAGCATCCCTTCCTGCCATTGCTGCGCTCAATTGGCTAAGTTCGTGTACAAGTAACTCGCTAAATCTTTTATCAAGCTGTTTTTTCTCTTGCCTGCTAAGTTCATTCTCCAGAGCTTTTGAAATCGCATCCTTCTCTATATTCAACAAAGCAAGCTTATTATCAAGAGATGAAACATGTTCTGCTGACATTTTTAGCCTTTCCCATAAATTCATAGACTCTTCTGATTGGAAAATATTCCCTTCAATGTCGACTACATCTCCGTGGGTGGTAAGGTCCTGCACAATTAAGAGATAATAGTTGGATAAGTCTTTCATACTCCAAACGTCCAAGAGTGTATTTAGTAAAACCATCAATAAATTTTAATATAACCGACATCACATCAACTCAAAGCCTTGCACAATTAATAATAATGAATACTACATTTCTAACAAACACTGCACATACAATAATCAACATCAGAGCATCAAAATACCTTTTCCCCACTTTGAGCGGTCGAAGGACATACCACATCTAGGTTAGAATTACTGTTGCAATGTTCCTTTTCAACGGCTGCCAGATGAATTTCAGAAGCAACTTTAGCAATCTCCTTCAGGCAGATCTGCAACCCTTTGAAGAGCTTGCCTGTTGCTGGATTCATTTGCATACAGTTAGACACAAAACAATTGTGATCAGGTGCCAGACTCTTGAATTCTTCAACAAGCCATTTAGCAAGAAGGATAACATTAGCGATTCCAGAGTACATGTTTGTTGATTTCCTATCGTAGACCTCATCACAAATAATTTTCGAGTCATATTCCAAGCATTCCTTATTTTGAACATTCTCGTCACATTGATTTCTCTTATTGTTTTCCCCTTCCACGTCCACAAATAAATTACCATCCTCTAGCTTATCAGATTCTTTGCACTGTATTTGCATAATAAAATTGATAGCTGACTTTGAATCTGACAAATCATCTGCTGGAAGATGACAAAATGTATTCTCAATATGTGAACATAATGCATCAACATTTATGAAAGGAATTCCACCCAAGTCATTTTCCATTTTGCAAACTTTACTGGAAATCTGTCTTAACCTGCCACTCAAAGGTACTGGCAATATTCTTGAACTACTATCAGCTGATTGCAAAAAGGATGTAGCTGTGTGACATTCTTTTGAAACCTGCAAATATAAAAACAAGGAAAAATACAATTAACTGTGTGGTATTACCAAAATAAATATCCATGCTACATAGTTTACATGAAATATCATATACCAATTCAATACAAATGCCTACAAACTTAACTTTTATCTTGGTTATCTGTTTACCTTGAGCCCTGTAAAATCTGTGCCATACACATGTTCCTTATTCTGAACACTTCTGATTTCCTTCTCAGTACAGCTGTCAGTGGTTAGAACTAGAGATGCTACAGCATGATTTAATTGTTTATTAAGCATCTGGCATTGTTGGTGGAGTTCAGAATTCTCTTTTTTATACCAATCAAACAGATTTACGAACTTCGTAAATTTTGCCTTCAAACTTGAAAAATCATTATCTTCTGCTTCTGTAGCTGATACGCATGCACCAATAACAGACTTTTCTTGAGGAAAAGGGGCCTGTTTGAAATTCAAATATTCAATATATCAGTATCAATTGTTTAAATCATCTTAGCAAAGCCATCTAAGACTTGTCATCAAAAGGATTTAGAATTTTGCCACAGCCAGCTCAGGATTCTAATCAATACTGAGTAGAATTTACTTTAACTTCATTGGCAGCAATCAACTTTTCTTAAGTAAGCTACATGTAATCAAAACTCTAAAAGTGGTAAGTGAAGTGAATTGAACACTGTATTTCCAGAAACTTGTTTTGAAAATGAATAGCTGTGTACGTAATCTTAAATATCTAGTTAAGTAAAACTCTTAACAAGTGATTTAAGGCTGTTCAATTCTTAAACTGCAAATGTCAACTATAAGTAAACAAAATGCTTTGATACCATTAAGCAATACCTCACAGATTTCTGGATGAATTGTGTCAAATGTACTACATGGAGGATTTTTTGGTAGACAATGAACAGTCAGAACCTCGAAACTGTTTTGCCCCCAAGGGGTGTGTGTGCATTCAGTGCATAACAGTACAGAGATATAAAAAATGTAACAGTACACAAAGATGCAAGTGAAAACAACAAATGTGTCTGTATTCAATGATTCCAAAATGCCAGTACATTCAAAACATAGTTTCCTTGAGCACTATCTCCACTGAAATACAAACCCAAGTACATATATATAGGTGTCGGTACAGGGTGCCCAGTGCCAACTGCCGGCAACCGTCAAGTAACCACCGACCCTTAACACACTTAACATTCTAATTACGATATGACATAACTACCCAACAACATCATCCCCCGCAAAAAAGAAGGTCGTCTCCTGAACGAATTAAAAAAAAAATGGGGAATGACGCCAAAACAAAACAAGAAAAAAAAAACAATTGTCTCTCCCTAGATTTTTTCACCATAAAAACCGCTACCATGAGCTCCTTCTGCTTTCCATCCAACTCCTCTCGGGTAGATGTGAGACAGGTCTCAAGGTTGTCCTTTCTACCACCTCCTCTGCTCACCCCGCCATCTCCCAGGCCAATTTTGCCTTGGCACGAGCCAACTCTTCCAGACTGGTCGCTCAGGCGCTCTACTGTGCCAACTCCATCTCCATCGTGTGCAGGCAAGTGACTAGCTCCTTCCGAGTTGTAATGGCCACCAACCACTCTGTCTCTACTGCAGATGAACTATGTTACCCATCCCGGAAGGCTTGCTCTACCCACTATAGAAACAAGTGTACTCCACTAGCCCCACGTGTCTCCTCACACCTCCATTCCACCAACATCTTTGGAGTCTCCACAACAGGCCAACCCCTAGCCTCAAAACATCTCCCCAACTCTTCAGCACACCCTCGTGTGGCAAAGCCAAAGAGACCCTCAACGACAGGGTGACCGAGAGCCCACTCCTGAATAGAAGTTGCCAAACTCCGTGCAATGGCCTCTACATCCATTGCCATTCTTTCCGTACTGGCTCCCATCTCCGCAAGAAACATCTCCATGATCACTGGCTGGCTCTCTCTAGTGGCCCTCATCTACTGCTGGATCTCGCTCGTTTCCTCCCCAAATCCAACGGTGTCCTCCAAGAAGTCCATCGCCACCTCCTCCCACCCCTACTCCTAATGAGAACTGTTGACTCTAAATTTTACTTTGGGAAACAAACAACCTTATGGGAAATTCAGTGATGGGGGACCTACTGCACGAGATTCACAAAATAACCTCTGGATTGAGAAGCCGGCTCTTCCTTGGGGGGGGGCTGGAAAAGGGAAAAAAAGGAAACTTAAAATAAAATGATATATGCTATTGAGGCGATGCGCCAAAACATTTCATAAAAAACAGATAGCATATAAAACCAAGAAACACATGGTTTTAAAGCCCATTCAACAATCTACATACCCGAATAGGACAGAAATTAAGATACAATTAAGATTCCTCTCAAAAACATAAAGAAACATATATCATGCATCCACCAGATAACAAGTGCGGAACATAGTTTAATCGGCAAAGTATTAGATAGATATTTCTGAAGTCACCAAGCTTATAAGAAAATGCACAAAATCTTATTTAAGCATCCAAAAAAAGGTAATCACGAAGGCCGCAGGCACAATCTTGATTTACCTTCCTCCTGAGAAAACTATAAAAGTTCCAATTCTAAGATCCTTAATTGTTTTTCTTAAAAGTTCTGAACCCCGACAACAGAGAAAAAAACAAGCATAAATAGAGCCTGTGGCTCTGCTAACAACTCCAAAATACACCAAACATGCATAACCGCCCCTGAACGGAAAAACCAAGCCATGTCACCTAGCGAGGTCACACCCAACAAAATGGTACCAAGGCTTTGCTTCTTGCCTGCTGCGATGATCTTCATACCGGCCCAAACGAAAAAGATCTTGCTAACAGCAAAAGAAAACACGATGCCCCTTGACCCCAACTTGGGGGCACTGCCCCCAAACCCCCGTTGAAAAATATAGGGGGAAACCACGCCGATAGAAGTAGGGAAAACCTAACCTCCGAGTCTGATTAGGCTCCATATAACAACACAACTTAGAAATCTTGGTATTTAGATTTAGTATTTCAAATTTCCTATAGTCTCATTTCAAATGTAATTCTTATACTATAACACTGTCATACATCTTTTCAAAACCAGTTTTTCAAGTACTATATGTATATGTATAACTATATCAACACCACTACCCCGCCACCCCCCTCCCCCCCCCCCCCCCAAAGTTGACTTTGCCTAAAAAAAGACTGGACTCCTTTTTTGTTGACTGGAAGGGGGAGATCTTTTATGGCTTTGACTCTGTCTGGGTCAATGAAAAAACCTTTTGATACCATATGCCCAAGTAACTTGCCTTGAGGGACACCAAAGATGCACTTCTTTGGGTTCAGGGAAATCCTGAATTCAAGACATTTTTGGAACACTAGATCGAGATGATCAAAATGATCCTCTCGGTGTTTGGAAAATACAGTCAGGTCACCTAAGTATATCAAAATGATCCTGTTAACGAGTTCTTTGAAAGCCAAATCCATGGCCCTTTGAAAAGTCGCTCCAGCATTTGACAACCCGAAAGGCATCTTCTGGTATGCGGACGTTCCCCATTTGGTGATGAACGTTGTCTTGCGCTCGTCTTCTGGTTTTACCAGTACCTAGTTGTACCCCGAGAAACCGTCGAGCATCCAAAACATTTCAGACCCCGCCACTGTGCTCAGTAATTGCTCCATTGATGGAAAAGGGTAGTGGTCTTTGAGAGACGCTCGATTCAGATCTCGGAAATCTACATAGAGTCGGATATCTACATTCTTTTTTCTTGAGGGCACTAGATTCAATACCCATGTGCTATGTTTTATGGGGTAAACAATCCTTGATTCGATCAGCTTCTTCAACACCTGAACCATGAGACTTGATTTTTGGGTTGACCGGCCTTTACTTCTGTCAGACCGGCTTAGCTCTGTCCGCTAGCTCAATGGTATGTTGGATGATGCTAGGATCGTATCCTTTTAAATTTTCGTAAGAACAAGCCAGGACACCTTCATATTCGTCACAGTATTGGGCCAATCTCCTTCGGTCTTTAGGGGAAACACCTTTTCCTACCTTGAGAACTCGCCCACTTCCTACTGACATTTCGACATAATCTCCTTTGCTAGTCGTGAGCTTCCGCTTGTCATTCTTAGCGTCATCATGGTCAAATAGGTTCTCCAGAGTGATCAAGTTGTTTGGGAGCTTGTTGGATTTCAGCTGGATGATGTGATCTCCATAGGCTTCTTTCACCTTGGGTTGCAGTTGATCTCCAAATCCTCTTGAGTTTTGGATGAATAAAGCGATCTGCTCATCACTCTCAAAAACTTGCCAGTGAGTATCATTATAAGGAATAGCCGGACGGACGACTACACAGACTGCTTGGGAACCGATGAGTAAGTCAATGGCAGGGTCAAAATGTGATCCGATCACGGCCATCCGGTCAGCAAGAGCATTTAGTTTCCGGGGGATGCTTACAATATTGAAAGAATCGAAACTCTCTATTAGATCCCACGTTCTAGCACGATAGGATCTCATACGGACATGTTTGGCACTGGATATTCCTGGAACTTGATGGACAACCAGCTCAGAGTCGCCCTGGACCTTCAATTTTTTAATGCCCATCCTTTCTGCTACGCTTAGGCCTTGGATCAGTCCCTCGTATTCTACTTCATTGTTGGAACATGTGAATTGTAACCGGAAAGGTTTTAAGATTTGTTCGCCTGAGGGAGGTGTGAGGCAAATTCTGGCTCAGCAGCCCATCCTACATTTTGCAACGTCGAAGTGCAGGGTCCACAATGCTGAAGAGAACTGCTCTTCAGAAAACGGTTCTTTAGTAAGCTTCGGGATGATCTGGTTTTCATCCAAAATGCAATAGGTACCTAGGCCGGTGGCGTGGTAGTTAGAAAAGGGATTAGAATCTATGAATTCATTCAGCAAAACTTCCTACTCGGGTGGGATTTCCCCAATCACTTCTTCATCTTCTAAGAGCTCTACCACTTTTCTTTCCTTGCTTGATATAGAAGTGTGGGTAGGCTCGAAATTAATCATGGCCTGGTCAGCTACATGCTCAGCGTGGAGGGGTTCTGAAAGAACTTTTAGCTCTAGGTCGTGTTGGGTGCGAAGGATGAGATGGGACCAATCTAAGGATAGATAGCCTCCTATTTTAGCAGTGAAGTCTTGGGAAAGACACAGACCGAAAACAAGAGGGATGTCGATGAGCACTACTTCTTGCGACACCGTAACGCTAGGACATGCGAATAAGGTCAAAGGAAGGCTATTAATAAGACCTACGGTTTGAACTTTGTTCCCGTCAAGTTGCATAACCCCCTTGTTCAAGGTTCATACTTGATGTTCAGCACCTCGGCGATTTGCTTAGGCATGACGATGGTGCTAGCTTCGGAATCTATCATGGAATTATGTAATAGTTTATCCCCAACTATAAGGGTAAGGTAAAATGGGTTTGGTTTGGGCTTACCATCTAGTTGAACCTTAGGAGGCAGGACCTGATTAGCCAACACGGTCGGAGGGTGTGACTTGTTTGTTGCGGGTTGGAAACTCGTTTCGTTGATTTATGGAGATTTGGAAGCGCTTCCGCTGCCATCTTTTTCACCATTAGACAAGGCCTCTTTCACTCAGTTCTTTTGCTCAGGAATACTCAAAAGGTCCCACAGAGAGACATGAGTCGGAGCTTTCTTCAGTTGTTCCACCACGTCTACTATTTGGGGTGTGGGAATCTTCAGCTCCTTCGGCTTATAGGGGACAAACTCTTTTCTCGGATAGGCATAATTGATGACTGGCCGTTCAGGTGACTTGTCCGCGGGTGTTCCTTTGGGAATGTCGGCATTCTCCCCTATGAAACGCCTTTTAGAGCGGAGGTTATACTCCGACTGTACGAAGGGGGCTTCGTCTTTTGAAGTGGGTGCGTTGTTGGTGAGCACAGCAACCTCATCCTCCATCCACGAGAAAAGCGCATGATCTGGGGCAATCTCTGCTTCTTGCTGCAATGACATTCCTTGCATTTGGGCGACAAAAGCCGCATAATCCATACCTGGAGATGTATACACAGATTCGTCTGGCATCACGCCTAGACTTCTTTGTTCTGCGACCTTCTGCTGCAAGTTCCCTCTTGGGTAATTTCTCGAGGCATAAGCATTATTACACGGAAAGCACAAGGAATTGGCATCATCCGCAAGGTTATTTTGACCCACGGTCACCTCTTTACAAGTGGCTGGATAGAGAGATTGCGATGGATTCGGGACTGGAACTATCTGGCCATTAAGTTGGGAAGGTTTGTCAATACAGTGATTTGTATGCTGGTTATGTTGGTATGGAGGTCGATTCCCTTGGAAACTTTGCTGGAAAGGAGGCTTGGCAGGCGAAACCTAGGCTCTCTTTAGATTGACAATCTCATTGGAGAAGGATCTCAAGAGGTTCTTCATATCACTGACCTCAGCAGCCAAAGAAGACAGCGGGGAAGCAGGATATGAATATATAGACTGTCGAGCAGATGTACTGGGACCGACTTCCTCTAAGCTAGCAAGGAGCTAGCTTCCTGACATCAATTAGGTTGTTTTCCACTTGGACCGCTATGTCGAATGCTTGCAGAAGCGTGTTGCCTCCCAGGGATTGGATCATCACTGATATGTTTGAATTCAAAGCTTTTAAGTAGAATACGAAAGCCATATCCATCGAGGGGCGAGCAGACAAAGGTATCCTCTGCCAGGTCCGCCAAAACCTTAGATGAAAATTTGTTAGTGCTTCCTGAGGGGCCCTCTTTATTGTGATCAATTGATGCATCAAAGATGATCTGTCCGCCTTATCGAAGAATCTCTGAAAAAAAACAGTCTCCCAGCTGATCCCAATCTCCTATAGTGTTAGGGCCCAACAATCTGAACCAATCCAAAGCTCTTCCTTTGAAAGAAGCTACAAGCAGTCTTAAGGCCACGTTTTGTTTGGTAATCTCGTGGACAGTGCAAACAGTGGCTACATCTTGTAAATGCTCCCCAAGAGTTTTATGACATTCTCCAATAAACTTGGGAACGACTTTTAGTGCGGCTGTAGGGATAGCTCCCCAAACCACGGGTGCAGTTGGGCGAATGAGAGGGCTCTCGTTGTCCCAAGTCACGAAATATCTGGGGGGAATGTGTGCCATTGTTGTGCGGGTGACTGCAAGGAAAGTGGGAAAGCTCTACGAGGATGGAGATACGACTGAATGAACGGTCACCAAAGGTGGCAGGAGAAGGTGAGGATTTAAAGTTGTCTGAGTCCTGGTGACACGCCTATGACTCATAATCTAGCTTAGAATTATATTTGAACATGAAGTCCCACCGGGCATGCCAGAAAAAGAATTGTATACTCTAAATTTTCCTTTGGTAAACAAACAGCCTTATGGGAAATTCAGTGATGGGGGACCTACTGCGCGGGATTCACTGAATAAACTCCGGATTGAGAAGCCGGCTCTTCCTTGGGGGGGGGCTCGAAAAGAGAAAAGAAGGAAACTTAAAATAAATTGATCTATGCTATTGAGGCGATGCGCCAAAACATTTCATAAAAAGCAGAGAGCATATAAAACCAGGAAACACATGGTTTTAAAGCCCATTCAACAACCTACATGCCCGAACAGAACAAAAATTAAGATACAATTAAGATTCCTCTGAAAAACATAAAGAAACATATATCATGCATCCACCAGATAACAAGTGCGGAACATAGTTTAATCGGCAGAGTATTAGATAGATATTTCTGAAGTCATCAAGCATATAAGAAAACGCACAAAATCCTATTTAAGCATCCAAAAAGAGGTAATCATTAAGGCCGCACGCACAATCTTGATTTACCTTCCTCTTGAGAAAACTATAACAGTTCCAATTCTAATATCCTTAATTGTCTTTCTTAAAAGTTCTGAACCCCGACAACAGGGAAAAAACAACCATAAATAGAGCCTGTGGCTCTGCTAACAACTCCAAAATACGCCAAACATGCATAACCGCCCTTGAACAGAAAAACCAAGTCGTGTCACCCCGCGAGGGCACAGCCAACAAAACAGTCTGAAGGCTTTGGTTCTTGTCTGCTGCGATGATCTTCATACCGGTCCAAACGGAAAAGATTTTGCTAACTGCACAAAAAAACGCGACAGGCGCGGAGGCCTCTTTTGAAAAACCTCTTCAAACAAAAACGCATCCACCCTCTTGAAGGTTCCAGGTGTCCCTTTCCGGCTTGAGCTACAAGGTGGGCTCTGGAAAAAGGCCCAGTCAGCAAAACTTCTTGATTTGTCGTCACCGCGCTACTTCACTCCTTCAACGCAAAACACAGACCGCTGGGGGCAGCACCGAGCTGACAACTGTCCTGCACGCCACGCACTGCTCGAAAACCGAGAGGGAAAAGAAGATACTCCGGCCACAAACCTGCCTCGAACATTTTAATGTGAACAAGAATACCCTCATCTAGGTCCAAAATCTCGAGAAATGGACGTGGTTGGGGTGAGGCAAGTGAGGGTCCTAGTGGTGGCATAGGAGGCATCTCATAGCGACCCAGCCACTCATTCATGGTCGCATCATCATTTGTGGCCATTACAGTCACTGTGCCCTCCGGTGCCTTCACCTTTGTGCGTATAAGCTCCCTAAGTACGGCAAACTCAATGCAAGGAGGTTCCCTAAGAACCGATGATACTGTTGGAGCTCCCTCTCCCACATTTTTGCCTGAACCACTGGTACGTCTCCTGTCAGAACTGTTGTGGTGACACTTAAGGGTGTCGACAATCGAGGTCGAGGTCTCGACTGCCCAAATCCTGGAATGGGCACAACTGGTTTTGCTCTCACCGTCACCCCGGAAGCCAGAAGTGGTGTCAATCCTCCATCCGAAGTCAATACTACTAGCACAAACACCAAGCAGCCCACTCCCACAGGTCGCACTCCACCCGTCGGAATTCCACGGATACCTCTCGACACGTGCCCAAAAGACACCATGCGGCCACTACTCTCTCACGTCTCCTCTGTACCACGGGTTTTCTCTGCTTCTTTTCGGCTAGCAAGGCGAAATGCATTGTGACTCTGGCTACTCCTAAAAGAAGTTCATCGAAATCTTCCCCTTCCTCTGCACTACTATCATCCTCTTCTTCAGCCCCTTCCTTTGCATCTTCGTCAATTGTCTCTTTCTCCTGCTCATTGTCTGATACTACTACTTGTGTTGGTCTCCTTCGCTTCCTTTTGGAATGGGCTTCGGCACTACCTGTGACAGTATCCAGGTGGGTCCAATAGAATATGGCTGGCTATGAAGATTCCAACGTCTCCCGAGGTTTCTAGACATGCCTCTCCAAAGAGACTTGTGTGCGTACAGCATCAAGGAATAACCCAATGGCATGGAATGGCATGTAAAAAGCCTTGTGTTGTAAGGTCAGAAATTCATGAATTCTGTCGAACAAGACTACAAGCCAGTTGTACATCGTCCCATTCCTCTGTCCATTTATGAGTGCAATTATGTGTACCATCGTGTCTGATGCCCTGCTGGCTCCAATAAGTCTGCTTTTCATAAAATCGAGCAGGCAATACCATTCTCCTAGAACGATGTACGATTTTTTCAATCCTCTGCCCTTAGGTGCCTTAATTGTTGCCCATTCCTGTTCTGAGAGATCACTTCGACGGATCAGTTGTAGCAGTTGCTCCTTCCTCTCTGGCGACATCTTATTGCCATTCTTGTCTACTTTCTTCCCCTGATTTGGTATGCCAAAGACCCTGGAAAAATCCTCGGGTGCAAATGATACGATCACCATGCTCTGCTGATAAGAGAATGTCGATGCCCTTGTTGCCCTGTCGTATGTGGCCACCATCATTCGCAGACATGGCTCAAAATCCCTAATCACAAAGATGGGCATTTGAATTGCCCAGTGCACCCGTGCTTTCCTGAAAACTGCTTAATCAAATTATTATCTGAGGTCTCCAGCCACCAGGTTCTACATACACTTCCACTTAATCCTTTGAATGTCATAGTGTCAGATGTGATTTTTACTGGCATTATCTTCTTCTTGCCCTTTCCTGTGTCTGTTTGCCCTGCAACTTTTACTCCAGAGTGCAATACTCTCTTTCCCTTGTCCATGCTTGTCGTGCTTGCTTCTGCCATCTTTCCAAACTTAGACGGTTCCTCTAATTGCTCCAACCATTTTCGCCAATCCAGCTTCCCCAATCTTGGTTGTCCTAATTCCATTTAGGTGATTCTTTGAATTGCCAAAAACACTTATAATATTTTTCAAATGTCGTTACTTTTCTTTTGCCGGCTCTAGCGATGTTGGTACGGCTTTGTACGAAATGCTTTTATGCTCCTGTACGGTGTTCTTTTGGCGATTACTTCTCAAGATGCCGCTTGTCTGGATTGTAATGTACGGCCCCTTCACTCGCGTTTGCCGCCAGTTTACAGATTTCACCCTGCAACGTGTATGGAATTGTTGCTTGACCATATGGTTCTTCCCTGGCATCAATGTCATGGGATGTACGACTCGATTTAATGCACATTCATACGTTTTCCATTGTACGTCCTTCGTCTGTCCGATGCTTTTCATCACCCATGTCATTACAATGCTCCTCCCCTCGCTAGTCGTACGGTCCTTTTCGTCACCCATATCGGTCGTATGGATTTTTATCCTTGCTGCCACTGTACAGATTGACCTTCAATGTCTCCTACAACTTCGTCGTATGGAATGTAGTCCTGCAGTTGTCACCACGATATAGTTTTGTATGGATTTGGTTGTCCTCCTCCCTATGATTGTCCTTGTATCGTACAGATTCTGCAGTACGGATTTCTTGTGCCACCTTGTGTACGGCTCCCACTTAGTGTGAGTGTACGGATTTGAGAAATGAGGTCCGTACAATTTGTTTTCGCTTTAAATGTTTCGCACTTCTTTTTTTTCATAAAATAATTACCTTTTCAAATTGGCTAACTAGGCCCCGCCTCCAGACGAACTAAGTCATTCTACTGCTCCCTGCGGTGGTAGACTTTTAATTTTGACCCATTTACCGTCTCGTTTATCGGTTGGTCGTCCAATGTGGACAACTTAATCCCTCCATTCTCAACTACGTCGCGAATTTTATATGGCCCCAGCCATCTGACTTTAAACTTTCCAGGTTTGATTTCATTCCGCCCATTATAATTCAGCACCCACTGACCTAGTCGAAACTCCATGCATCGGATATGCTTACCGTGCCAAAATTTCTGTCTTTGTTGGGCGGCTTCAGTGGCCCATTGGGCCATCATCCTTCGTTCGTCCAACTTGCCTAACGCGTACACTCACTCCCGCAAGCTTTCCATATCTCCTAGCGGGTTCTCAATTGCTATCCTTAGACTCGAGACCATGAACTCTTCCGACACAATGGCCTCTTGGTCGTACATTAACTATAAGGTTGCCTGACCCGTTGTGACTTTGTAGGTGGTCCAATATGCCCATATTACGGATGGCTATTTCTCTTCCCAATCTTCCTATTCAACTCCACAGGACTTCTAGATCACAGACACCAATATTTTATTAGTGGCCTTGGCCTGCCCGTTGGCCCTTGTGTAGTACGAACTTAACAAGGAATGAAAAATTTTGAATTCCATCATGAGTAGCTTGACTACATTGTTCACAAAGAGTGCACCACAATCACTCGTGAGTTGAATTGGAATGTCGTAGCTTGTGATCATTTGTTCATAAATGAACTTAGCCGTACTCGAAGCTGAAATATCCGGTAGTGCTCGTGCCTCAGCCCACTTAGTGAGGTACTCTGTCGCCACCACAATGAAACGACATCTTCGTGTTTTGTTGGCCTTTGAGGGTGCAATGAAACCACACCCTAGCGTTCGAACAACTCTTGTGCATGGGATGGACTGAGGGGCATAAAGTCCCGCTTCAATGGTTTTCCTGCCCTCTAGCAAGTATCACAGCCCACCACCCATTCCCGCGCATCATTATACAAGGTGGGCCACCATAGTCCGACAAGCAATACTTTGCATGCGCTGGTGTTTGGACCCATGTGGCCTCCTGCGGGCCCTTCTTGTGCTTCCTGTAGCACTTCAGTTATCTCTTCTTCCATCACACACCTTCTGACGACTTGGTCGGGTCCCATTTTGTACAGCAACCCATTAATTAGTTGGAATGTCCTGTTTCTAAGGACCAATTTCCGTCTCACTTGGTAACATATTGGCCGGGATCCGAGAAGTGGACAAATATTCTCCTATGTTCGCATACCACGAAGGTAGTGCAGCAATTTAAAACATATGTGCATTGGCAAAGTCATCATTGACTACCTTCGGTGGCTAAACCGACTTAATCCGGGACAATTGGTCCGCAATCACATGCCTCTTTCCTGGCCGTACAATTATTCTGAATGTAAACTCCTGAAGGAGTAGTACCCACCTGCTTATTCTATCTTGAATAATGGGTTTATTTACCAGGTACATCAACACCTGGTGATCCACATAAAAAGTGAAAGGTGTTGCCAGTAAGTAGTGCCGAAATTTTTGTACGACATAGACCATTCTGAGGGCTTCCCTCACGTTCGTGCTATAATTCTTCTCGACTTTCGACAACAAGCAACTTGCAAACTATAAGGGGTGGTCCAACCCATGTCCTCCATCATATGCTAGCATAGCCCCAATGACATAGTTCGAGGCATCCAGATATACATGGAATTCCCGGTCCCAATTTGGATAGGGTAGAAAGGGTGCGGCCACCAATCTCCTCTTGAGTTCATCAAATGCTTCCCCTTGTGTCGGTCCCCAAACGTACGGTTCGCCCTTCTGTGTCAGCTTGTCCAATGAGAATGAAAGTTGACCAAAGTTCTTATTGAACTTCGAGGAATATCCTATATGTCCTGTAGCGTCCTAAAATTGCGACACTTGCAATTTCGACTGCATTTGGGTGTTCACGATGGCGATGCAACACGGAACCTGAATGGAGACCCCGAAACTTGTTCATGACATCAAAAACTGCATTTTTCAGCACCCTGGCCTGATCCGCCTTGCACCCTGCTGCCCCTGGAGGTGGGACCATGGCGCCCAACACCCTAGTCCTTCAGGACTAGGGCGCCCAGCGCCCTGGTCCCACCTCCAGGGACATGGCACCCAGCGCCTTGGTCCCTGGCCCTATTTTGGGCCCGGTCTCTTATGGGGCTTCGGGTCTTTAAGTTTGCAAATTGGAAAATAATCTTCCCAGGTCGGCCTAAGGTCGGTAAAATCAGTCCTTTAAACCCTAAATTGACAAGTATATAAACTACATTTCCTCTCCCATTTTGGGGGATGAAAAAAAAAAAAAGGCAGAAGCAATATTCAAACATTCAAGCATTCAAGCATTCCTTCAAGCAATTGATCATTCTAAGTCTCCATTCAAGGCTAAGTGTTGCATTCAAGACAAGGATTCAACCATTGAAAAGGAGATCACATACAACATACAACATACATTACACCTTCGCATGTAAGAATACAAACATTCTTACAACAAGGTATCAGTACTTGTTTACATTACAAACATTTACATTTACAGCATTCTCATTTCTTGGTTAATTCCAAAACCGGGGTTTGACCTAAAGGCAAACCCCTCATTCCTAACACCCCAATCGTCCTCTCTTTTCTATGTGTAGGTTGCAAGTACGCGGCTGTAATTGAAGATCTGGAATCCTTGTGCAAAGACGAACAGATCCACCTTCGTTTCGCGGATTTTTCGGAAGACCGTGTGCACGCCGGGCGCCATCCACCCGTCAACTTTCGCTCAAATTTGCAGAACAGCACCGTCTCGACATTTTACTGCTAATTCCAGGTCCGCAGCTTCATCCCATATCCCTATCTCTGTTTATAAACGAATCTTTCCTACTTTACATGCATTCCTAGTTCAATCATTCTTTCCACAATTCTTTACAAAAGAGGGTATCCTTGATGTCACGACCCTTGAAACTCATTTCGAATCCAATCTTGCATTGCGTGGGATTGGATCTTGTGGGTTTCAACCCCTCTTTTGGATGTAAAGTCTCCCCTAAGTGAAAACCATCAACCCTAGTGACTCTCCCTTCTCTCTCTTTGGAGTTGGGGAGGGGAGAACGACTAGGGTTCGATTTTTCCGCTTTACATTTTGGTGAACCCGACGTGAACATCCTCATTCTGATTATTCATGGTTAGATCTGAAAAATTTGTTTCCTTAATTACATTTCCATGTTTGATCTTTTGCAAATTTTAGAGGTTGATTGCATAAAAAACCCTAAAATTTTCTTTTTAGTAATTGAGCTTGTGAAATGTTTAATTGTTAATGCTTGTTTCAAATCTACCCTTCTATTGCAAATTGTCAATTCATATTTGTGCTTTAATTCTGAAAATTAAGAGGTTAAATGTCAAAACCCTAATTTTTAAAACCTTCTTGATTCAACCTTTGACTGATGATTTCACTGATCAAAACACTTCCAAATCGGCTGTAACTTTGGATTCCGCAATAAAATCACAATATCTTTCATCCCTGAAAATTTGGAAAAAAGTTGCGAGGACCGTGTGCACCACGAGCGCCATCGTCCCCGACATTTTTTCCGAAATTTCAGGATCTAGATCTTACTGTATTTTTCTACTAAAATCCAAAATTTTGGCTGATTTTATCAATTTTAACACTTTCAAAATTAAAGTCAAAGTTGGTCTAGTAATTGCTTGGATTAAAGCTTCTAATCATTCAAAAATTGTTGAAATTGAAATTTTGTGTCAAAATTGTGTTTCTTACTGTCCTAAATCTGAAAAGTGTGTTAGCATTCATCCGACATTTCAGTGCTTTATTCAAATTTTTGCAGTTTGTAACTTTTGAAATTAAGTGTTTAATTGCAACAACCTTGATTTCCACTTTCAAATTCGAATTTTGCATGAAATCGAGTCAATTTTTAAATTTCAAAGCTTGCATTGCTTTCAGCATTCCCTCTAAAATCATAAAATTCAAAATTTCAGTTTCCCTCTCTTTTTCAAAATTCAAATTTTACATTTTTCAACAATCTTGGTAGGGTTCAATTTTGAGATTGCAACTTTAATTTGGCCTATCTACAGATCGTAAAATCACTGAAGTTTTTCAGATTAGCTTTAAAATCATCATAACTTTCATCCCTGAAAATTTCGAAAAAAGTTGCGAGGACCGTGTGCACTCCGTTCGCCACGGTCCCGGACATTTTTTTTGAAATTTCGGGAGATTGTCCTAATTGCATTTAACAGCTTAAATCTAGGAGATTGGCTGATTTTATTGAAATTTGCTACCTCTAAAATTCAAAATCTTCTCTCTCTCTTTAGTGCATGAGTTTTACAACAATAAACCCTACTTACACTATTCCCGTTAGACGAAGCCTTAGAATTAAGTCTTTCCAAGGTGTAATTACCGAAGAGATGGAACCTAATTTGAATGGCCTTTTTAACGAGGACATGGGTAATTCCTCTAATCCTCTTAATGATGAAGAAGCTCTCCACGAGGTTTCTGTAGAACAACTTTCAAAATTGGATAACCAATTTGATGATTTTCGACAATGGATGTCTCAAGAATACCCTGATAGTGAAGCTCTTTCATTAATTAAGGGTCTAAAACGTATGGTTCAAAGTGATAAGAATGGAATTGATATTTTGCGTGGTATTGCACACATTGTGGATTCGAATGTGATGCCTATGAAAAGTTGTGCCGAAACTTTAGGTTATACACAACCTCCTACTCAAGTCAATCATTCTATTCCTTTGACAACTCCTATTGCTAGTATACCTACTTTTAAATCAAACATAATGACTACTTCAATACAAGACATTCCTCCTATGATCACTAATCATGGGGGCAATCCCTCTTCTTCAATCAACCCTCTTTCTTCAATCAATCCAACTTCTTCATTCATTCCTTCAATGAGTGTTCCTATTATATCACCACAAATGAACATGACGCAAGGGGGCAATTCGTTTAATCATTCCATTCCTCCTTGTAGTGTTCCTCCTTTCCAATCATCTCCTATGACTAACTATCATAGTGTCCCACCACCTTACTCTCTACCTTCTTTCAATAACATAACACCTCCATCACAATCTAACACGTCTAATATGAACTCTTCGACTGAAGCGACTATCAACAATCTTGCACAAACTGTCTCTTATTTACATCAACAAATTGCCTCTATGAATCAATCTAAGTTTAGTGTGCCCACATTTGATGTTGCGAGCCCACTTTCTCTTGACATTGTTCGAGCTATCCCCCCTAAACATGTTGAAATTCCGCATTTGGAGCTTTATAATGGTAAGGGTGATCCTCTAACACATGTTAAGACCTTTCAAACAATATGTACCGATTTTGCTTATGACCAAAGGTTGCTTGCAAAACTGTTTACTAGAACATTAAGAGATAAAGCCCTACAATGGTATTGCTCGTTGCCTTCTTATTCTATTTCTTCTTTCGAACAACTTGCAAATGCTTTTATTCAACAGTTTCAAAACAATATAAGTCCTAAAGTCACTTTGATTGATTTAATGCATTGTAAACAAGGTGTTAAAGAAAAAGTGACTGATTTCATTGGTAGATATAAGCATTTGTATGCTCAAATTTCTTTTCCAGTACCTGACAATGACATTCAAAGAATCTTTATTTCTAATCTACAAAAAGATATTAGAGAAAAACTTCTGTTTTCTGAGTTTACTTCTTTCCACCAGTTGTGCACAACTCTTCACAATTATCAACTGACTGTGAGTCAAATGGAACAAGCAAATCCTATGGCTCCGAGTGATAAGGGTGATAGTAGTCAACAACCATTTGGGAAGTTTAAACCGAACAGAGAGTCCATTAAATTCAATGAAAACATCATCAACAACAATGTGAATGCAGCATCAGGTGTGCCTCCTATTTCTATGGTTTTCAAGAAAGAAAGAAAGTTTACTCCTTTGAATGAATCATTGCATAGTATTATGAATAAGTTATTGGAACAAAATGTGCTTACCCTTCCTCCTATAAGGCAAATAGATCCTGCAAAAATTAATTCACCCTATTTTGATAACAAATCTTTTTGTCAATTTCATCGTCATCCTGGGCATGATACCGAAAAATGTTTTGCTTTGAAGGGTAAAATAAAAGATTTGATTGATAATAATACTATCTTTGTTTATGGTGTGAATGATAAAGGCAACACATCTATAGCTCCTCCTAACCAAAATCTTCAGATTTTTACTGATCCATTGCCTTCTCATACCTCTAATGCGATTGATACTACTGATTCCTCTGTCTCACCTGATGATCTTGTGTCTATGACTCCGAATGTGATTAACTTTGTGGAGCAACAGAAAATCCCTAAAGAACCTTCTATCACATTTGATTCCAGTGAAACTATCAGGGCACCTGATGGTCCTTTAAATATAGTTGCAAAAGTCAAGAATACACCTTGCCGTGGAGTGCTTATTGATCCTTCTTGTATGGTTAATGTCATTACTGAAGAATTTCTTTTTACTTTGCAATTGAATCAAGTGATCTATGATGAAACAAATGTGGTTGTGCAACTATTTGATGCATTTTCTTCTCCTACAATTGGTTCTATTACATTACCTATTGAGGTCCATAACAAATCCCTTGATGTGGACTTTGCTATTATTCCATCATCCGAACAATTTCGTGTGAAGCTAGGCTATCCTTGGCTATCTTCCATGAAAGCTATTGCTTCTCCTATTCACAAGTGCTTGAAATTTCTCCATAATGGTGAAGTTGTTACTATCAATCGTCGTTTCTTTAAACCAGCTGAAAGAACTCCTAGCGTTCCTATTGATTACTTTTGGCCTAAACAATTCCAATCTCTTCCTCCGCAAAGTGATCATCTTTTCAAATCTTATCAAAAGTGGAAGAAAGATATGATCCTATCTCTAAGTGAACCTAGAAGACCCAAACTTGATATTCCTATCATTCTTGAGAAGGAAGTTCTTCCTTTGAAAGATAAAACTAATGTCTTTCCTCAAGAAGATTCCCAACCCATCCCTATGAATGTGACTATGCCTATGACTAATAAACTTCCTAAAAGTAGACCTATACCTCCTTGTCATGATGGACTTGGTCTCCTTCCTAAACCAAATATTCCTCCCTTATATGGAGCAGTTCCTCCTCCTTCCTCTTATCGAGAGAAGAGACCTTCCTCTTCTCCTATTATTCAACCTAAGAGACCACAACCTAAACACCCAAGTGATAAGGATGAGAACATTCCTCCTCTTCAATCTTCTAAACTTCCTACTAAGACTAGACGAAATCGTTCTGCACGTGAACGCCGACGAAAGCGTCGCCTTAGAGCTCAGGCAGCTGCTTCTCAAACTTTGCAATCCCCAAAAACATCTGCACGTGAACGCCGACGAAAGCGTCGTCTTAGAGCTCAGGCAGCTGCTTCTCAAACTTTGCAATCCCCAAAAACACCTTCAACTAATATTATTCCATGTTCTCCTCAGCTGAAAATTGAGCCGAAATCTCCTAAACATAAGATGTATGATGGTCTTGATCCTGTGCGAGTTAAAGATCCTATTTTTATAAATCTTGATGATGATATAGATGAAAATGTTATTCATGATGAAAATGTTACTCCTGTTCATTCTGATAGTGAATATGAATATGTTGATGTTGATAACCATTTATCTAACGAATTTTCTAAAGCACTTATCCTAGCTCCTAGACAAGAACAACGTGGCTTGGAACATGCACATAGCCCTTGTTTGGATCTTGTGATAGCTCCATCTGCTGTGTTGGATGTTCCTCCTCTAGCGTGTTTCCTACCTTCCCGAAATATTGATCAGCAAGATCGGGGGGTAGATGACGTGCTAGACTAGTTTCATTAGCATAGCAGACTCTCTCCTCCTCTCTTGATCTCTTTTGTTACTTCTTCTATGTGTTATTCTCATTCTTCTAGTTGTTGTCCTTAGTGTTGTCTACTTGAGGACGATGCAAAGCATTGAGATCTCTTGGTCTCTCTCATGTTGACTCAAAAGACACATGTGTTCCCTTCTTCTAGGTGACCTTCCTTGATTGGGGAATGAAGAACAATTATGCATACGTACATATGATATACATGAATTATCATACAGCATACTGACCCCGAGGAAAGCGAAGTCACCTTGTGCTTTGTGTTTGGTGTCTATTATCCTTGGGCTTATCTCACACTTGGGGGCTAAATCCTTGTGATAATGTGCTCCTTTCCTTTCTCATTTCTTATATGTATCACTACCTTAAAGCAATCACCCCCAGTGAGGCGTGTGCGATCGCTTTAACGTAGGGGGGCATACATCCCGTTCATATCTTTTCAAGATAGTTGAAAATTTCTTGACAAATTTAGCTTTGCCTTGAAAATTTTTGATATCTTTCTTGCATGACTCATAGTGAGGGAACCTTACTACTGACAGTCATGGTTCTCCCTCGTGATCTTCCCTTTTACTTTGTCAATCGAAGTCGTAAGATCCTTAGTCCACTAGGGGCTTGGTGTATCTTGCCTCCTTCACGTGGTGAAAGTTTTTCAATGTTGTTTCCTTGTACTTTACCGAAAGTATGAGCGTACGGTTATACTCCCGCTAAAGTGGGGGCTAAATGTAGCGTCCTAAAATTGCGACACTTGCAATTTCGACTGCATTTGGGTGTTCACGATGGCGATGCAACACGGAACCTGAATGGAGACCCCGAAACTTGTTCATGACATCAAAAACTGCATTTTTCAGCACCGTGGCCTGATCCTCCTTGCACCCTGCTGTCCCTAGAGGTGGGACCATGGCGCCCAACGCCCTGGTCCTTCAGGACTAGGGCACCCAGTGCCCTGGTCCCCCAAGACCATGGCGCCCAGCGCCCTGGTCCCTGGCCCTATTTTGGGCCCGGTCTCTTATGGGGCTTCGGGTGTTTAAGTTTGCAAATTGGAAAATAATCTTCCCAGGTCGGCCTAAGGTCGGTAAAATCAGTCTTATAAACCCTAAATTGACAAGTATATAAACTACATTTCCTCTCCCATTTTGGGGGATGAAAAAAAAAAGAAGGCGGAAGCAATATTCAAACATTCAAGCATTCAAGCATTCCTTCAAGCAATTGATCATTCTAAGTCTCCATTCAAGGCTAAGTGTTGCATTCAAGACAAGGATTCAACCATTGAAGAGGAGATCACATACAACATACAACATACATTACACCTTCGCATGTAAGAATACAAACATTCTTACAACAAGGTATCAGTACTTGTTTACATTACAAACATTTACATTTACAGCATTCTCATTTCTTGGTTAATTCCAAAACCGGGGTTTGACCTAAAGGCAAACCCCTCATCCCTAACCCCCTAATCGTCCTCTCTTTTCTGTGTGTAGGTTGCAGGTACGCGGCTGTAATTGAAGATCTGGAATCCTTGTGCAGAGACGAACAGATCCACCTTCGTTTCGCGGATTTTTCGGAGGACCGTGTGCACGCCGGGCGCCATCCTCTCGTCAACTTTCGCTCAAATTTGCAGAACAACACCGTCTCGACATTTTACTGCTAATTCCAGGTCCGCAGCTTCATCCCATATCCCTATCTCTGTTTATAAACGAATCTTTCCTACTTTACATGCATTCCTAGTTCAATCATTCTTTCCACAATTCTTTACAAAAGAGGGTATCCTTGATGTCACAACCCTTGAAACTCATTTCGAATCCAATCTTGCGTTGCGTGGGATTGGATCTTGTGGGTTTCAACCCCTCTTTTGAATGTAAAGTCTCCCCTAAGTGAAAACCATCAACCCTAGTGACTCTCCCTTCTCTCTCTTTGGAGTTGGGGAGGGGAGAACGACTAGGGTTCGATTTTTCCGCTTTACATGTCCAAGGAAGGACTTTACTCTTGTCACATCAATGGGCGGCTCCATCTCCAACATTACCTGTACCTTGTCTAGGTCAGTTTTCAATCCAGCCTTGCAAACAATGTGGCCTAGCAACTTCCCTTGCGGTACCGTAAATTTGCATTTCTTTAGATTCAAGGCCAACCTGGCTCTCTGACATCTCTCCATGCATTCCCGCAGTGGCACCAAGTGAGTCTTCGCTACTAAAAATAGACCAATCATCCAAGAAGGCCTTAAAGTTTCCCACAAACATTTTGTCAGCGATGTGGAGAACTATTCTCTGAACTGTTGTCGGAGCATTGCACAAATCGAACGGCATTCGGTTGTATGCATATACTCCATCCTCCACCACAAAGGTGGTCTTTAACTTGTCCTCCTCAGCTATCGAAATTTGATTGTATCCCGAGAAGCCATATAGAAATGTATGGTATCTGTGAAAGGTATAGGGAAAGGATCCTTGACGGTGACTACATTGACGCACCTAAAATCCACACAGATGCGGATCTGGTTGGCTTCCTTCAATGAGATCACAATCAGCGAGACCCACACACTAGTCTCCACTCGAAATATGATGTCAGCCGCCAGCATTCGTTCGATTTCTTCGTTCACCTCGGCCACATAGTTTTTATTCGTGCAGTACACCCTCTTCCGTACCGGCTAGGCTCCAGGGACCACCGTTATCTGATCGACACAGTTCGGGTGGGACTCGTTTCAGATCTTTGTAGGTCCAAGCAAACCTGTCCTTGTATTCCAAAAAAAATTTGAAGGCTACCGCCTTAAGCAGGGGATCCTAATCGTCTCCCACAGAGATATTTCAAGGGGTTGCAACATCCCCTAGGTTTGTCTTCTTTAAGGTGGGCTCTTCGTACCGCATCGGTTTGTCCTTCCCAACCTCGTACGCCAGGATGTCATTCACGCTAGCGTCTCCCTCATACTCCCTTTATTTTGGCGAGAACTCATCTTTCTCGCCTAGCTCCTCTTCAATTTGCAGCATGTGGCACGCAAGATGGACGACTTCATAGTTCTCCATCTGCCAATGGAATAGCCCATTCAACGAGCCTACCTCATCCTCGAAGCAGTCTTCTAATTCCAGGACACCTTCGTTGTTCTCATCCACCACAGAATCCCCATCGGAGTCCAAATCTGAAGAACCATCGGAGTCCAAATCTGAAGAAGAGGCCATTTCTTCACTCACCATCTGTGTCTAGAGGTTGATGATGAATTTTGGACCCCCATTCTCCATGGACAGCATGTTTTTGCTTCCAGTTGTGATTTGCTTTGGCTTTAATCAACTAGCCTCTTCCGAGGACTGCGTCAATGCCCCTTTTCTTCAAGGGGATCACCACAAAGTTGAGAACGAAGGGCTAAGTGTCGATCATCACCTGTTGAACCATGAGTGTCCTGATGGGTTTGATACCATGTTGGTCGGCACCCACCAGGTTGAAGGTCGACGACCATAGTGTTGGCTTTCCCAATTTACCCCAAGTCTCCTCGAGAAGTACATTCTCCCCGGACCCTCTGTCTGTGATGATGTCGTTGAGGATAATACCCAATGTGACCATTTCCACCACTGTCAGGTGTCTCCCATTGTTCACCACCAACAGCATGGGGCCAGCTTAGGGGCTAATTGGCACCTCTATGTGAAGTGTTGCTATATGGATCGACACTTATATGGCATTATCGCTTCTCTTAATCTGGGCATGGTGTTGAGGAGGTCCTGGAGTTTGATAGGTACTTCGGTCTCCAACACTTGCTGGAGGATGTTCCGTTTGGATTCAGCAAATGTATTTTCGGAGTTTCTCGAGACTCCTTCCTCATTTCCCATTCAATATAGCCCTTGGCTGCCCGTACTCGTTCCTTCTCCATACGAGGGTCAGGATAAGAAGCCTTCTTAATTTTTGCTCTGGTGATGGCGAGCGTCTCCCTTTCATTGGACTTTTCAATTGTTAACAAATTTATTGCAGACTTTGGGCAACTCTCGTCGTCGTGATCTCTCGGCCCATACCACCAGCACATATGCTCAGGGGTGTCTCCCTTGGGACAATCGCGTTCATTGTGTCCCCATTCATTACAAGCTCGACAATAGATCATCGGGCAACCTTTTGCATCATACTACACTCAACGAGTGCTATTGTTGTTATTCTTTCCTCCTCGTCTATGTTTTTGTACCCGTCGGAAGATTTTGTGGTATTAGCCGATTGTTGTGGGTTAGCGGCTGTCGCAGCTGTAGAAGGTTGCTCCTAAGTCAGATTCACTTGGGCGCTTCTCGTTCTTACAACTACTCCCCTTGATTGCTTTGAATTCTCTCGTCATCCTATGCATGTACTTCTGTAGAACGTGGACTATCTTGCTTGAGTCCTCGTCACTGCTGTTGTCAGAGGAACCATTGTCTCCCGATGATTTATCCTTCTTCTTCAAGGTCTTACCTTCGCTCTCGAGGTCCATGGCTCGTTGTATGCGTCCCCGTATGAGCTAGGAGGGACAATCTTCATCTTCTTCCTGAGGGACGATCTCAGCAACGGAATGACCTAGTTCATCTGGAGGCAGGGCCTACTCGGCCAATTTGAAAAGGTAATTATTTTGTTTTTAACAAGAAAAAAAAAGGTTGAAAACATTTAAAGGGAAAATAAAACGTACGGACCTCATTTCTCAAATCTGTACGGTCACACCAAGTGGAAGTCGTACACAAGGTAGCACAAGAAATCCGTACAAAAGAATCTATACGGTGCAAGAACAATCTTCAGAAATCACTACTACAGAATCTGTACAATGCGAGAACAATCTTCAGAAATCCGTACTGCATAATCCGTACGATGCGAAAACAATCCTCAGAAATCCATATTGCAAAATCTGTACGGTGCAAGGACAATCAAAGGGAAGAAGACAGCAAAATCGTACGGTGGTGACAACTACATGACTAGATTTCGTACTGCCCTGTACGGTGGCAACAGGGATCAAAATCCGTACGGCCAGGGGTGACAAAGAGGACCATAGTGCCAAGGAGGGGAGAATCATCGTACGACAAAGGGTGACAAGACCATCGTATTGACGAAGGACGTACGGCGAAAACCGTACGAATGTGCATTAAATCGAGTCATACATCCCTCATCATTGGTGCCAGGGAAGAATTTCGTACGAGTTCACAACAATTTTGTACAATGTGAAGGGTGAAATTCGTACAGCGTTGGCAAATACAGGAGGTCGTACAACGTGTCGTACAAGGTATAGAGTAGGAGGGAGAAGTTGTCGTACAAGGCAAAGCATAACGGAATTTAACAGTTTATTGAGTGTTGGTACTACTAATTAAAACAAGTTGATGGAGTTAGGAAAACCAAGAACGGCGAAGCTGGACTAGCGAAAACGGTTGCAACAATTAGAGCAATCGTCTAAGTTAGGAAAGATGGCCGAAGCAAGCACGACAAGCATGGACAAGGGAAGGAGAATGTTGCAGTCTGGAGTAAAAGTTGCAAGGCCAACAGAAACAAGAAAGGGAAAAAAGAAGACAATGTCGGTAAAAATCACATCTGACACTATTACATTTGAAGGATTAAGTGGAAGTGTATGCCGAACCCGGTGGCTCAAGACCACAGGTAATAATTTGATTAAGCAATCCCTCAGGAAAGCATGGGTGCACTGGGCAATTCGAATGACCATCTTTGCGATCAGGGATTTCGAGCCATGTCTGCGAACGATGGGGATCACATACGACAGTGCAATGAGGACATCGACATTCTCTTATCAGCAGAGGACTGTGACAGTATCATTTGCGCTCGAGGATTTTGCTAGGGTCTTTGGCATACCAACGAAGGGGAAGAGAGTACACAAGAATGCCACTAAGATGTCACCAAAGAGGAAGGAGCAACTATAGCTATGTCAAAGTGATCTCTCAAAATAGGAATGGGCAGCGATGAAGGCACCCAAGGGTCGAGGGTTGAAAAAGTTGTACATCGTTCCAAGAGAATGGCAGTGCCTACTAGATGTCATGAAAAGCAGACTTACTGGAGCCAGCAGGGCGTCAAACACAATGGTACCCATGATTGCGCTTATCAATGGATTGGGGAATGGGACGATGTACAACTGGGCTGCAGTCTTGTCTGACATAATTCATGAATTTCTGACCCTACGGCACAAAGATTTTTACATGTCATTCCATGCCATAGGGTTATTTCTTGATGTTGTACGCATACAGGTCTCTACAAAGAGGCATGTGTAGAAAACTCGGGAGACGTTGGAATCTTCGCAGCTAGCTCTATTCTTTTGGACCCACCTAGATACTGTCACAAGTAGTGGGGAAGCCCATTCCAACAGGACGCTAAGGAGACCACCACAAGTAGTAACGTCAAAATGAGCAAGAGACGAAAACAATTAACGAAGATATAGAGAAAGAGGTTGAATAAAAAGATGATAGTAGTGCAGAGGAAGGGGAAGATTGTGATTATACTTCTTCTAGGAGCAGCAGGAGCCACGACAGTTTCTACCTTGATAGCTAAAAAGAAGTAGAGAAAACCCCTGGTGCAGAGGAGAGTAGTGGTCGTGTGGTGTCTTTTGGGCAAGTGACGAGAGGTATCCGTGGATTACCAGCGGGTGGAGTGCGACCTATGGGAGTGGGCCGACTAGTGTATACACCAGTAGTATTGACTCTGGATGGAGGACTAACACGACTTTCGGCTTCCGACGTGACGGTGAGAGCAATACCAACGGTGCCCATTCCAAGATTTGGGGTAGTTGAGACACCGACCTCCCTTCCCGACACCATCTAGTGTCGCCATAGAAGTTCCGACAGGAGATGTAGCGGTGGTCCAGGCACAAAAATGTGGCAGAGGGAGCTCCAGTAGTATCATCGGTTCTCAGCGAACCTCCTTGCACTAAGTCTGTCGTACCGAGATAGCCTGCACACACAAAGGTGACAACAGTAGAGGGCATGGTGACCGTAATGGCCACAGATGACAATGCCACCATGGATGAGAGGTTAGGTTGGGTTTCTATGAGATGCCTCCTATGCCACCACTGGTACCCCGGCCTACCTCACCACAGCCACGTCGTTTTCCCGAGATTGTGGACCTAGATGAGGATAGTTCTCATCAGGAGGAGGGGCGACAGGAGTTGACAATGGACTTTCTGCAAGACATCGTTGGGTTTCGGAACGTGATGAGACAACATGTGAGGGCCACTAGAGAGCGCCAGCAAGGGATTATGGAGATCTTTCTAGCAGAGATGGGAGCGAGTACCTAGAGAATGGCAACAGAGGTCGAGGCCAATGCATGGAGATTGGCATCCTCTATTCAAAAGCAGGCTCTTGGGCAACCAACGGTTGAGGGTCTCCTAACCTTTGCCACAAGAGAGTGTGTTGAGGAGCTTGCGAGATGTTTTGAGGCCAAGGGTTGACCTACTATGGAGACTCCGAAGATGTTGGCGGATTGGAGGTGTGAGGAGACAACCGGGGCTCGTACTATTAGCTCAGGCGTACCTAGCATAGTGCATCTGCAGCAGAAACAGAGTGGGTGGCAGCCATCACATCTCGAGAGTAGCTAGTCACTCGCCTGCACACGATGGACATGGCGTTGGTACAGCAGAGGGCTCGAGCGACCAGTCTGGAGGAGTGGCTCGCGCCAAGACAGAATTGGCCCAAGAGACGGGAGGGCGAGCATAGGAGGTGCCAAAACAGACAACCCTTAAGGCTCGTCTCAATCTACCCTCGAGGAGTTCCACCTTCCATTTAGCCTCCACTTCTTCATCAATGTCGTAAGCAATATAGCCTTTGCGGAATACTTCGTATGTATCCCTCTTCCTCCAATGTCTCGTGATCCTTATCCATGTTGTCGGATCATCGAAATAGGCGTTTGTTGGGAACTAGTGGATTCTGGGTACCCTGATGCATTCAACTTGCTTCAATAGAAGTCACTCTTCCATGAATGTAAGCGGCTTAGCCCAATCTTCATAATGTTTGTAAGGTTCTGCAGCGACCACAAGATCTTTATCTACTTTCTTATTTCTTACAATTGTCCAGTCTCCCTTCGTGGCGTATCCCAACATGTTGATTGATAGGACTAGTTTATCACATTCCCGATACAGTTTTAACTTCGAGCCGTTTACAAGGTCGCAGATTCGATGATCATCCAGGGTGGAATGTTTTACTGCTCCATTATTCCCCACTTCCCTTATCTTATAGGGCCCAGACCAACGAACTTTGACCTTCCGAAGAGGACATTTGTTGCCGCCGTTATACTTGAGGACCAACTGTTCAGGAAGGAAGTTTGTTTGTCGGAGATGTTTGTTGTGCCAGTACTTCCGCCGACGTTGGGTCACTTCCATCGCCCATTGTGCCCTCATCCGACGTTCATCTAACTTAGTGAGGTTCATAAGTCGAGCATGCAAACTCTCCTCATCTCCCAAGCGCTTGTCAACAACAATTCGTAGGCTTGGAACGGTGTTCCCCACTGGTACCACCGCATCTTGGCCGTACACTAGCTAGAAGTGTAATATTCCCACTAATTTTGTTTGTTTTTTTAGAGCAATATCACAATCACACCAATCACCTGTTAGGCTTAGAATAATGAAATCAAAACAACTCAAAGGAACCCTACACTTTATGATCACAAAGAGCCTAGATTGGGAGGGTGAGAGCATACAGTAGCAGGGGATCGTTAGAGATAAACTACTGAAATACAATAATGGGCGGCAAGCCAACCCCTTTCGCTTATCCAGCGGTAAAGCAAGGAACTTGATGATAAACCAGCCAAGAGAACAACACTTCAAACACAAATCACTCTACCGCAATATTTCAGCGAGAGGACTGAATTACAAAACTACTCAACTCGACCGCTTATGCAACAGGAGGACTGAATTACAAAATAGCAGATATAGGCGACAAGCCAGCCTCTTCCACTTTTCAGCGAGATATGAAGATTACAATCCAAAATGGTTAGTAGTAATACTACTTAACCTTACAATAGAGAGGAAAGACAGAGTGGAAGTATATTGCTGAACACAAACTTACAACATATACCGCCAATAGCATACAGAAGGTTTGTGCCAATACCCAAAATGACCAGTCATTGAGGCAGGGAGGTATGATCGAAAACTTGCTTCATCCAGAGGAAAACAAGCTACTCCAAAAAACACACACCACTTCGAAAATACTCAAATATGCACTGAAAATGTCACAAAATACACCACACAGCTAGGTACTATATCTCAAGTATGAAACTAGTAATGCTAGGGAGCCGCACTCCGAAGCTTCACAGTTCATACGCCAATCCAACAACATAACGATGCAATTTTTCAAGATGCCAAAATGAGAGCCCAAGGCTCATATTTATAACTTCATGCTCCCCCAAATTCAAATGCAAATGGTGCCCAAACTCAACTCAAACTCCTTACATTTCATTTAAGGTCTCCACCCAACATAGCGAACACTTTGCTCTTCCTAGGTAAAGTTGGAACTTTAACTTTGGTGACGTTTTTTGCAACATAAAAATATAAAACAAGACATGTTTTATCATTCCAAATCGCCACCAAAGATTGCGCCATTTACTTAGGAAAATAACACATTGATATCAGATAATTATTTTTCCCTAAGTCATCCTCAATACATTTAATCAGTAAATACAAATATTTAAATATTAAACCTTAGAACAAGGGAATAATATTTAATTAAATCACTTATGACTCCCATACTAATCATCAACAAAACCAGGATGAAGCGGAGTAAAGAAGACCATAAAACTGTTGTAGGATCAGGACCCTGTCCACTGCCAAAAATAGAAATGCTCCATACAGCCACTTACACTTCTTCGAAAAGCATGATCTTCGCACCTAGAGACAGAGCTTGGAAAGCTTAGTAAGATAGAATCATCCAAGAAGCCACCCCCTAACTTACTAAAAATAGTAAGTTCTCGCTACACCAACGCTTGAAGCCCTAATTCTCCATTCCACATAGCCTACGGATCTCCAAAATAGGCCAATGGACCAGTTACGGCACATCATTGAGAAGGGGACATTAGAAGAGCAGTGCATGGTCTATGGTTATCTTGTACGTGGTACTGTAGACCTATAGTACCGTTGGCAGACATTCCACCCAATGCTCCTGTTCCACTCCACAAGATTTATAGATGATAAACACCAACACTTTATTTGTGGCTTCCACCTAACCATTAGTTCGGGGCTAATACGGGCTTGAAAGGTTGTGAGATTTTGAATTCCACCGTCATTGTAAGGATCACTTGATTGACTAAATGAACTCCTAGATCACTCGTGATTTGGATAGGAATCCCAAATCCGCTTACGATGTGTTCGTACAGGAACATCCTCGTACTGATGGCAGTGTTGTCGAGGAAGAGCTTTGGCTTTTGTCTTGCCAGTACTATCTTCCGCGCTATGCCATCAGGTCCTATATGACCTCGAGCAAGCCCAATCTGTGTCTCCTTCAACACCCTAGGAAGTTCTTCTTCCATGACACATCGTCGAAGCATTTGGTCAGGCCCCATCTTGTAGAGCATGTCATTGGTCAATTGGAATGTTTTACTTTTCAATGCCAACTTACGTCGTTCCCTCGGTGGCATGTTCCGAGAGAATGTCGAGGTGGACGGATACTCACCAATGCTCTCATACCAGGGAGGTAGTGCGACGTTTTGGAACAAGTGAACGTCTGGAAAGTCCTGATTTACTCCTTATGCCAGTTCTCCAGATTTGATCCTTGACATTTGGTCGGCATTCACATGACTCTTTTCAGGTCATACCACAATGGTAAAGGTGAATTCTTGGAACAGTAACAACCATCGATTTAGCCATCCCTGGATTATTGGATTATTTACCAAATACATCAAAGCTTGATGGTCCACATAAAAAGTGAATGGTGTTGCAAGGAGGTAGTGACGGAACTTCTGTACGGAGTACACAATTCCAAGTGCCTCCCTCTCCATCGTGCGGTAGTTCCTCTCAACCTTGGAGAGTAGTCGGCTGGCAAAATAAATAGGGTGATCCAATCCATGTACGCTAACTTGTGCCAGGGTGGCACCAATGGCATAATTGGAGGTGTCAACGTGAACGTGGAACTCCTTGTCTCAGTAAGGGTGCGCGAGGATTGCTGCACTCACCAGTCGTGATTTTAACTCCTTGAAGACTTCTTCCTGCTTCGTCCCCCACTTGAACTGTTCTCCTTTCCTTGTCTGCTTGCCTAATGGATAGGATACTTGCACAAAGCTGTTGATAAACCTCTTGTAGTAGCCAACATGCCCGAGAAAGGACTTCCCCCCTTACATCCACCGGACTTTCCATGTTCACAATCACCCATACCTTGTCGGGGTCCGTCTTCAACCCTTCCTCGCACACAATGTCACCCAATAGTTTACCCTGTGGTACCATGAATCGACACTTCTTGGGGTTTAGGACCATCCGGGCCCGCCTACATCTTTCCATGCACTCCTCGAGTGTGTTCAAATCGGTTTCATGCCTGTTGTAAATAGACCAATCATCCAAGAATGCCTTGAAGCTTCCAACCGAAATCCTATCAAAGATGTGCAATATAATCCGGTGCAAGGTGGCAAGGGCATTACACAGTTAGAACGACATGCGATTGTATGCATATACTCCATCCTCCACTATAAATGTTGTTTCCAGCTTATCTTCTTCGACAATGTTGATCTGGTTATATCCAAAAAATCCATCCAAGAACAAGTTAATCTTGTGGGCTGCTACCTCCTCCAAACTATTGTCAGTGAATAGAATTGGGAACAGGTCCTTGATAGTCACAGCATTTAAGCATCGGAAGTCCACACATCTTGATCTGATTTGCTTCCTTCTTTAGGGAGATGACAATTTGCGATACCCAATCGCTGGTTTCTATATTAAAGATGATCTAGACCTAGAGCATCTTTACAATTTCCTCATTCGCGTTTGCTGCATAGTTCTTATTCATTCTGTACGGCCTCTTTCGTACGGGTTGGGCACCTGGTACGAGAGGTATTCTATGTACGCACAATTTCAAGGGTATCCCTTTCAAGTCCTTGTACGTCCACACGAACACATCCTTGTATTCAAGGAAAATTTTAAATGTTGTCGCCTTCAGCTCAGGGTTCCAATCGTCCCCAACCAAGATTACCTTCGGATCGCCATCATTCCCCAAATTCACTTTCTTCGCATTGGACTCCTTGTGTTTGATGACTTTGTCCTGTTCGAACTGGTGCGCGGGTGTATCATCCACCTATGCTTCCCCGTCTCGATACTCCCCGTACTCTGGGAGAAAAGTTGCATCTTTCGTACTTGCAGTTAATTCCCTAATCTCGTAGATCTGCAACATGTGGCAATCGTGGTGTAATACTTCATAGTCACCCATCTACTAATGGAAGAGCCCGACGAGGGAACTTGTTTCATCCTCTAAGCATCCCTCCAGTTCCCAAACCCCTTCATCATCAAGTTCCACCCTTTTCCTCCCATTCTGTGAGCCCCAATCCCTGTTGTGCGAGTTATCGAAGACCGAATCGGACAGCACCAATTCCTCGCTTACGGCTTGATCCCTCTGGTTGATCATGTACTTCCCGCCTTCACTCTCGATGGAGTGTTTTCTTTCCAGTTATGGTTCGCCTTTGCCATAATCAACCAATCACTCCCTAGAAGTGTGTCATGGGCCTTTTTTTCCAATGGTATGACAACGAAGTCGAGGAAGAAGTGTTGGGTACTAACAACTTTTTGTGCCATTAGTGTCCCCAGGGGCTTGATTCCATGTTGTTCAGCACCGACCAGGTGGAATGTTGGCGGCCAAAGAGTTGGCTTGCCCAGACCCCTCCATGTCTCCTCTAGTAACACGTTCAATCCAGAGTCGTCATCAATAATGGTGTTCGTCAATTTCTATCTCATTATCTCCATCTCATCCAAGGTCAACTTCCGACCAATGCTTACAGTGAGCAACACGGGGTCCATAGCAGACATACCAGGTAATTTTGTTGCCGCCATGGGGTATGTGCCTGATGGTTTTGTTGTCATCTGGCGATGTTCCTTTTTGGCAATGTTCTTACCGACTATATTTGTAAGAGCCATCTTCAATTGTGGCATTGTCTGCAGAAGGTCTGACACACGTACAGGTACAATGGTTTGCAACATCTATTTGATGATAGTTTTCTCAGACTCTGACCGGAGTTGGGTACTAGCAGTATTGTGTGAGGCCCTTCGTTCTTCTGCCATCACCCGTTCCACATCAACCTTAGCTTCTCAGAGTCTTTCTTTCTCCGTACGGGGATTGCTCTATAATCTTGTGATTGCCAATACCTCCTCGTCTGGCTCCTTCACGTCCAACATATTTACTCTGGTTGTGTGCCATTGTCTTCGCCTAGAGGGTTTTATGTGCCACCTGAAAGGTATTATATGTTGTCTGAAAGGTATCTTACACGCTCGACCCGATCGGACCGTACTGCTCCATGCACGAGTTTTCTACGCATCCACCATCGTCTTCTATGCCTTGGTCACCCTCCCTCCTATAATCCCCCCTTCCCAAGGTTTCCGGTTTTGGCCGTCCTATTTTTTATTGTTCCACCAAAGACAAATTTCCAATTCGGTACAGGTTATTCTCAAAAAGTTCGGCGACCTCACCCTGCAGGTCCCATACAACCTCTTGGTGGCATATTGCTCTTAGACTGAGTTCTGGATTTTCCATTCGACATCAAGTGAGCGGCCTGGTCAGTGAGATCCTCCTCTGCTATGTCCGGCAGTTGCAAGTTCCTGGCAACCCCTACCAACCCATTCCATGTACATGATTTATATCTCTCCCGACTACGACTCCGACTCACACTCTGACTCTTGCTTCGCCTTTTCGGACTCTTTGGGCCTTTAGCAATCTCTCGCAACCGACGTCTCCATTAGTTTTGTTCTCTGATACGTAGAGATCTTTGTACCGACCCCTTGCCTTTCTCTCTGTTGGTACCAGAATGATGTCAGTCTTTAGTGGGACTTAGGGGCATTAATTGTTGGGGGTACCACATCTCCTCCTATCCCTCTTCTCTTCCCTACGACTTTGTTCTTCGTACCGTTGAAGGATTTGTTGTCAACGACGTTCACTGTTGGTCAAAGGGAGCCAAATCGGGGTTCTTTCTCAAATTGTTGTAAACCTAAAAATTACTAAGAATGGCACCACTCCCAATCTGATATAAACCTGACAAATTACCGAGTTAAACTCAATGAATGGAAGACCAGATGAGCTCCAATAGCAGAATTGTTCAACACGCTTGATGTTGAGAATGTCTCCAATATGAGCCCAAATGAAACTAGTCTTTGGCCACCAATGAAGCCCAAGTGAGATGACTGAAATATCACCTCCTCAACAGAACCCCTCGAGAGATCTTTCACTCGCTCAGTTGTGCTTGCCAATGGGAGTTTCCGTTCCCAAAGACCGTAGTCTGCAGACACCTCTCGGTTCTACAAAACCAATTCAACTCAAATATCAATTCTCCAATCTCCCTTAAAGCTTCTTCTTGACCTCCCTTTATACTTTTTTCACTCCAAAATCCATAAGCTTCTAGAAGATTCCATTTGCAATAGAATTATTTTATTTTATTTTAGTGACTTCATGATTTAATATTTTATTTTAGTCACTATTTAATTAAATTAATTAAATATAAAGTCACTTTTAATTTTAAATTTATTTTAGTGATTTTATAAGAAATTAAATTAATTAGTTTCTCCTTATTTCTCTACTTAGCCAAAAAGGCTAAAACTTCAGAAGAGGCTAGAAAAATGGGGACATTACACATTGTAATCATCTTAGTATACCTCAAAAGCATATTTCATTAGATTAGATGGTAATTTTCAAGTTTTAGTAATTCATTAGGGTTTTAGCGATTTTATACACTCCTAAGGAGGGATTACGAACCTAGATGCATTTTTTAAGATGTTATAAGCATTAAACTCAAATCATCACCCTAACTTGGACAACTCTCACAAGTAGAATATGGAAAGAGTACGACAAAATCTCATCAAGGAGAACTCAAAAGCAGAAACGATGGAATCCAAGATCGCATCATTTTTGGGTAATGAAGGAGACGCCAACCTTAGCCAATTCAATACGAAGAAATTTCAAGGACCATTACATACCACCAAGCCTTTCGGATATTCATGGATGATGATTGAGAGCGGAATAGTAAAAGCAATAAGCTTCCCTCCAGCTATGCAATGAAATGAGTTGATCGTTGAGTGCGTTAGGCACTATGATGCGAGCAAAAGGATAATAGTGGCACCTGATGGTAGAGAACTTTCCTATCCATCTGAGAGAGCTAACTTGCCTATCCATCTAAGAGAGCTATTCATGAAGCTTTCCACATACCTAAATTCAACGGCATGATCTACTAGAGCAAGGAAGCAATATAGGCATTCTATGATGATGATCCTGACAAATGCCTTGGCATAATCAACAAATATTGGTTATTCAAGAGCAGGCTTGGCATATCTAAGATACCCGCCAAGCTCCATAGGATTGACTTCATGGAGGAATTCAGTGACTTGATCACTATGCTTAACTGAATTATAGGAGCCCCTCAAGCATCTCACTTTGAGAAATGGATGTTCTACTTCATGGTGATCATATCAACTACAAAGGAAAGCATTAATTGAGCAAGCATTATAAGAAATGGCATTGGTCTACAGCTTAAGAGACTTGTGCAAACGAGAACATACTACATGAGTTCATACATCATATATTGGCTTGCTAGAGCTCATGAATATGCAAGGTCAATCTATTGAGGTCCAATTGGTAATTGAGCTAGAGAATTGAGAGCATGCAAGTCATACATACAGCTACATTACCCTAGCAAGACACATTACAAGAGAGTGAATGATGCCTTCACTATGCACATAACAAGAACTTTGCAAGGTGGCATTCATCAAAGACTGTCCCCAAAAGAAAAAGAGCTAATAGAGAAGTTTGGTGCTTGGTTTATTCAATTTCCCATGTTCAACTACATAAGAATGCAAAGATGTTCTTGTCCGCCCTACATGCTACCAAGATATCCTACTGACAAGTTAGTATTGCTTAAGTTGGTGAGGCAATTGATGGCATACAACAAAGTACAAAAGAATAAACGTAAATCAAGAATTCCATTTCTTATTTTAGTTAGATAGTCATTGAAGGTGTGTCCATCCTTGCAAGTTGCAGAGAAGATGGAAGAGGAATTGACGTCTCTACTTCTTATCCCATATTTTCCTAGAAACAACATTGATTCCTAAGACAACATCAAGAGACCTAGTGGAAGAAGACACAAGCACAAGTTACAATTGGAAGATCATTCAATGAATGCTCAAGATGATCTAGACATAAGAAGAAGAATGTGTTCGACACTACCGATTGACATTGTCGGAGCATGCAAGGTCTTTGCCACTCCCGATCAAGCACAAGACAGTGGACGACACCTCCTACCAATATATGAGCAAGAGAAAGACAAAGAAGTAAAAGTCAATCAGATTGATGTAGAAATCGCCAACTTGAAAGATCTGATGAAGCCAATCTTAGCATATACAAAACAATGGTAGACATACAAATCCAAAATTGAAGAGTCAAGAGACCTAGTTGACATTAGAATTAAATGGAATGGTAGAGTCCTTTGAAGATGATACAGAAAGTGTAAGCCAGACTGGAAGTGACACCCAATCGGCTCATTCCAAAGGATCTAAGAAGAAAGAAACCAACAAAGAGGAACCCCCGAAGAAGAAACATAAGTCAAGTTCAAGCCACCCTTCTACTAGTGTCTCTTTCATGCACAAGATAGAAACGAATCAAGCTGCTGTCCAAGAAAATCGTCCACCAAGAGAGAGTATTGATCATGCAGTGAGTAAGTCAATACAGTCTACAATTCAGAACAGCAGGAATGAAAGGATAGACAAGGCTAAGCAATCACTTGGTCAAGACAAGCCAATCTCACCTGAGCTAGTCAATGATAACGCAGGCAATGACATATATGTGAATATTGAGGATGAAGATCAAGAAGTTGTAGAACATAGGTTTACTACCGAGAGGGGCGGGGTGAAACATTAGTAAATATAAGTTCAATCCTTATCAAAAAAATTCTTAAATAACTTAAACTGTTACAATACTACAATCGGAAAACTGAAAGAAATGAGAAGAGATGCACAATAAAGACAATGCACAAGATTTACGTGGAAACCCGAAATGGGAAAACCATGGTGAGAACGCTACTAGGATCTACTCTCCCAATCCAACCTCACGATTGAAACTTCAATTACAATGTTTAAAGGCACCAAACCTAAGGAATCACCAAATCCCTCTTCCAAGAGCACCAACTCCCTACAAAATCTCAACATAACAAACTGAGCACCAACTCGATGTTTTAGGCACCAACCTTAAAAATGTTTTCAATACAACTAAAAAACTTTAATAAAATGCAAGTTAAACAAGACAGTATAAATTTCAGCAGTGGTAGTTGATCCAATTGTAACAACCTGCAAACAAGTTCTTCACAACTTCTGTGTTTAGCACTAAACTTCAGCAAACCTGTTAAAACAACCTCAGAACACCCATGAAAGCTTATAACTATCAATGATTTTCAATATGTGAAAGTTGTATCCAAACAATTTCATATACTTCTATTAAACTTTGTTGGTATCCAAACAAAGTGTCCAGCTTTCCCATAGTTCAAACACTAGAGGGGTAGTTTCTCTTTGTACTTTCTAAAACCCCTTTTAAGTTAATCAATAAGTTCTGCAAGCTCTTCATTGTCATCACTATTTAACTCCGAGCTTTCTTCTTTTGCCTTGTTGCTTTGAATGTAGTTTCTCTTTTGGTAGTTTCTTCATCAACAGCTCTCATCACATAAGCAGTTAGAATCCATGTAAATCATCAATACTAATAGTTTTAAGATCCCTAACTTCTTTGATGGCAAAAATCTAACCATTATACCTTGAGGGTAATGACCTTAATACCTTCTGCACAATTGCTTTGTCCTCCACTTTCTCCCCAAGGCCTGTAATAGCATTCACTCTCTCATCCAATCTTAACAAATACTCTACAATTTGTTCTTTCATCTTCAACTCTTCAAATTTGGCTTTGTATGTCTGTAATTTTGTTTGCTTCCCCTTATCATCTCGTTCATACATGCTTTTCGACCCAGTCCATAACTCCTATGTTGTTTGACAATGCATAACGTTCACAAACTCAAAGTTAGACAACCCACAAAGAATAGCATTTTTTCCCCTAGCATTGTTTTCATAGTCTCTTTTTTCAACAGGATTAGTTATAATATAAGTTGGCATAGTATAACCATTTACTATTGACATCCAAACATCAAATCCTAGAGAAGACAAGTAACTCTCCATTCTTATACTCCAAAACACACAATTAATGCAATCAAATAATGGTGCCTTATTAGAAGATGACCCTTGTTGTCAGGCTATGTGTTCTAATACCATAATCTACTTAGACTAATTAGGTCTTCACACAAGCACTGGCTTTAATACCAATTGTAGAACACATTTTTACTACTGAGAGGGGAGGGGCAAACCAGTAGTAAGTATAACTTCAATCCTTATCAAATTAATTCTTAAATAACTTAAACTAGTAATATGCTTCAATCTGAAAACTGAAAGAAATGAAAAGCGATGGACAATAAAGAAAATGCACAAGAATTATGTGCAAACCCAAAATGGGAAAACCACAGTGAGAACGTTCCTAGGATCTACCGTCCTAATCCAGCCTTGCGATTGAAAGTTCAATTACAATGTTTAAGGGCACCAACCCTAAGGAGTCACCAAACCCATCTTCCAAGAGCACCAACTCCCTACAAAATCTCAACATTACAAACTGAGCACCAACTCAGTGTCTTAGGCACCAACCTTTTTTCAGAATCTTTTCAATACAACTGAAAAATTTTGATAAAATGCAAGTAAAACAAAACAGTATCACTTTTCAGCAGTCGTAGTTGATCACATTGTAACAACCTGCAAACAAGTTCTTCACAACTTTTGTGTTTATTACTAAACTTCAGCGAACCTGTTAAAACAACTTCAGAACACCCATGAAAGCATATCACTGTCAACACTGATTTTCAATATGTGAAAGCTGTATCCAAACAATTTTGAATACTTCTATTAACTTTCAGATCTGCAATTCAATATAATATAGGCAAGGAAAGTGGTAATCTTTTACTTCGACATTTCTACTATAGATGACACAATGAATGCTTTTCACCCTTGTTATTTTCAGTGATAAATCACAGCAGTCAATGTTCAAAAAAAAATTTCCATTACTGAAAATATCTCTGCCCTCTCGAAATCAACTCCTTATTGCTCAGAAAAACTTAAAACATGCATATATGTTATTTTCTTTCTCAACTTGTTGTCACCTCTCTTTGCCTTGAATATGTTGTTATGAAAATACCAATCAAAAAACAAAGGTCACAGTTATACCTGAATGTCTGAACAAAGAATGATACCTCATTCGAACTTTCTTTTTCACACGTATTGTCAACAGCTCTTCATTTGTATGGCAGGGATCTTCAATACAATCAACAGGTGAATATGGTTCTACTTATCTTGCTTGAGAAACATTGAACCTCATACTCATTTCCAGAATTTGCATTAACTTGTGCACACTTATCACACACTAACCTTAAGCAGACAGCATGTTTTAAATTGAAATTACACATTACACAAGCATAGTCTTCACACTATTATTCAATGTCAATGACTTGTTATTAAATAGACTCCTCCTTTAGATGCACGGTTGAGAAGTAGTTGTATATGTTTGAGAGGTAGTTGAAACTACTTTTAACCAACCCCTAACTAATAACTAATAATTCTGATTTATGAAGGAAAAGAAAAGTTAATGATCAGTTCATCTAACCGTACCATAACCAACAGAAACTATTTCACCAAGTATATATTTTTGTAACCTTGTGAGAGCAACCAATACCATTATCTCCATGCCTTCAACACAACCGACGAGAAATAAACTGAGGCCATCAGAAATGCAGATTTGCCTGCTTTACAGAGCCATGAACCATTTCAACTATCATTCGTTCTGTATGCATATAAGCAGGCACAATAATTCATTAGTACGTTTTCTTCTATTTATCACCATTTCACTTTGCAACATCTGCAAAATCTGGGCTATATTGAAAATCGTTATTGTGTTTTTTCAGATTATATACCAGACCCTACACAAAAGTAGAAAACCACATATCTGTAAGTGACATCAATGGCAAACACACCAACAGAAGTAACATCTCCACCCTGAGAAGATCAGCAACTAAATGAAGTGCAAGTAGGAGAAGAGAAATCAGCTATCCCTATATGGCTTAGGGAGAGATTAGCAAAGGAAGTGATAGTGGAGGAGGAAGATCCTATTGATTTGGACAACTTCTTGGATAGAGAACTCAAGAGACCGTTGAAAGAAGAAAGTAGTGAAAATGTCAAAGATGACAAAAAATGGTGAAGGATCTTCAATAATACAAATTGCCACTCCAAGAGTAGATAATCCCGATGGGGATATCACGGTAGAAGAGCGTGACTTGGAGATTTGTCCTTCCCCCACTGATCAAGCATTAGAAGACATGAATGGCATAGTGAAAACAATTCACGACATGCTAAAGTTGGAAGTAGAGAATAAAAAAAAATTGTAAAGAGAAATGAATGTATTGAAGAGTCATCTCCAACAGTTCAAGCAACCGCTGAGGCAGCATGATCCTTTAGCTACAGCACCACCATTGCTTCCTTTGGACTCAATTGACAATTTTAAAAAGATGAAAACTTCAACACACCTGATGGATATCTCGATGAATAAGACTTTCAAAAGGGTCAATGCATTTATAAAGGAACTAGTGAAGATATTTGATAGAGCTATGAGTGTTCTTTAAAGAACTCAAGTTCTCATGATAGCATATGATACTTTCGTTTGCACCAAAGACTTTGACATACCCATATTGCAAGTAATGAAGAAGATGTTGAAGCAAACTTTGGTGAATGAAGGAGTATTGAGAGATTACCAATCGCCTGATTTTCAGAAGTGGTGTAATTTGCTTCGCATGAGAAAGGTCATATATAAGGATATCAACACAGGATGCACCCGAGTTGATGAACCAATAAATTTCATGCATGACAAGATCGTGGAGGCAGCTGAGATCATTCTTGAGAAGGACATGAATGGATAGATCTACATAGATGCCGATCAGTTAGCTGAACTAGTCAAGATCGTTCTGAGAAGCACTTAGATGATATACACTCATTTATTGTACTTGCCAACAAGACGAGATTTTCAACCAAGATGGGAGACAATTTTTGCTTCAGCCTTGAAAGAAGTCAGTTACTTGGAAGAATAGTTGAAGAACCTACCTATAGTTCCAATAATTGACATTGAATCCATGACATCCAGATTCGTTAAATTTGCAAAATGAGAAAAGGATAAAGGCAACAAGATTCTAGAAGATAGTTTGTTATGATCGTGTGTGGTCTTGTTTCGTATTGGAGGAATTTTCGTCATATTTTGTGCCAAATGGATGTCACATTATCATTGGTTGTTATTTAAAAATTTCCAATAATAAGATATTTTGTTGTAAAAAACCCTAATTAGGGTTTAGGTAGCAAAATCTAGGCCCTTTATTCTGATTTAATCTTGGCCATTCATTGTAATTGAGAGATCTATATAAGGTCAACTCATTTCATTTGTAATGGATCAATTGGAAGAGTTTTGAAGAATTGTTGCTCAATGCTGCAGAATTAATAAAATAATTGAGGTGTTGGTGATTTATTGAGTTTTGGAGCATTTGCTTGTTTCTTCATCCTTTTATGAGAGAAGGTGATATCAAAAAGAAAAGAAAAAATAGAATAGAATTTCCTTTTAGTATTTTAGATGAATGAAAGATGCACGCGCATGATTGATAGTGAATCTCATTGTTCATACTACTAGTTGTTTTCCATCGATGGTGAAGTATCTCATGTAGTCAATTGAACTCAATTTAGCCAAAGATTAACTTCATTTGCTATTCCACCATTGGTATGCTTTACCTTGAAGGTATCTATCTTTGTACTACTGATCTGAAAATCACCAACCTATCCCTAGAAGATCTTACTAAAGTTGTGGAGATTTTCATGGCATGCCAAAGCAAAGTTCAGTTGAGCTCACTTGAAATTATCCATTGTCTTGCATTCCCAGTTGTTGATGTGTTTTTTATGCACATGCGAACACAGAATAAAATACCAAAGAGTATCTTATCCTCTCTTGAACAAAATCTTTCAAATGTTGAAGATTAGCTTAAGGATCACTTGAGAAAACTCCAAGATTCATGAATGTAGGGTCACTACGTGTGGATAAGCTCCATTGGTTGATGTGATTATGCTGGAATCACAAGGGGACTTACATTCGAATGTCTGAATGCTTGGTTCGTTGGAACTTAGATAATCCGATGTTACAATATGGTTGATGCGTTTGGTCCTAAACCAGCTAGAGTTTGAAAAAAAAAATAGCAAAAGATGAGAGGTTGACAGAGTCTATTCTAATCCTAAGAATGCAGGAAGATGAATAAATGATTAGATTGAATCCTACTGAGCAAGGTCTCACCATCAAACTGAATAATTTGACACAAGCTCAGTGCAATCTTAGAACGACGTTTCAAAGATGTTCGAATCAATACCATCAAACATTGCTCACCATTCAAGTTAATGCATAAGCAATGAGCGTAGAACGATACGAAGTTAAGCTCATATCATTCCAGTTGACCACACAAGGCACACTTACAATCAGCAAGAGGCTAGTGGTATGGACAAAATGGATTCGACACAAATACATTCAACAAATTCCTCCACTCAATTTAATCAACATGAAAGCAAATTGAGAAGCAAAGACCATGTGAATTGTTGAAGTAACAAATCAAATTTACCATAACTTCGATGAAATCAATTGTTCTTTACAACATGGTTTCGCAACAATCTTTGCCTTCTCCTACTCTAACTTCTATTCTAATTGCTATTATATTCACTATTTGCTAGCTACTAGCTATTCTCCTCACTATTAACCTTTACAAATGAGAGATTTGAGCCTTTTATAGAGAGCTCCTTTACAATGAACGGCCAAGATTGAATCTCCATCAATGGCCAAGAATTTACAATGAAACCCTAATTAGGGTTTATTACAACAAACTCTTCTTAGCCAATGAAAGAATTACATTCGGAGAATGTGGACAAATAGATATTAAGGGTAGTTACATTGGATTTTTTGCCTTCATGTATGAGCTTCATTCATTGAACTGGGACGTGTTGATGTGGACTCCTCGGATTGGTGGAAGGGATGACTGGGCTGCCACCTCAATCTGGCACTTGTAAACTTGATTTGATTCATCATCATGAAGGGATGTTGAGAGATATCCCTTGATACTCAACATTATTCAGTTCCTCAATGTCATGATGATGATGAGAAGCAAACTTTGATTAACTCTTCTGAAACTATATGATTCTTCAATCATGTTCCATGTAGGTCTTGTGATGACTTTAGCTGATCCTCCTTCGTTTTTTTTGACATACTTGATGAATGATGCAGCTGAATTAATGTAGCTCCGCGTTGTACTGACTTCGATTCTTTAGATTCCCGAAGGGAATTCAAGATTGTAAAACATCCTTCCATCATATAGGTTATCCTTCCTCGATGGTCTAGTGCCTTGAGGTAGTTAGATGATTTCTCCTTTGCACTCGTGTGATCTTTCCATGTCAATGTGATAGAACAAGAACCTTGAAGATATCCCACTCTATTGCTTACAGCTATTAAACATTTGAAGTCTTTCAACCTAGTAGCATTTTGAGTCTTCTTCATGCAATTGAGGTGGTGAGAGTCCTTAAACACTTTGAGATCTTCTCTTCCTTGATGTTCTTGTGTTTGCTGACGAAGCTTCTTGAAGAGGTTCTCCTTGTATCTTGCATCATCTCCTGCAAAACAAACAAGCGAGTGTCAAATATACTTGATATATAGATTTAATAAGAACATATAAAGAGAATTTGCCCTAATGAAGCGACACTTGAAGTTGTTCTAGCACTTTTTGGAGAGGAGTTCTTGAAGTTTATTCCACCCTTGATGTTCATTAAGTTGCCCTCGTCTTGCCTTTAAATTTACTTTCATTCTTGAAATTCACTTTTGCAGCTCAGAACATGAAGTTTGCTCCCCTCTGTCCATTCATGAAGTTCACTCTTGCATGTTGAGTTTGTGAAGTTCAATATGAAATTCGCTCATGCATGCTAATTCATGAAGTTGAGATTTGCTCATGTAGGTTTGAACATGAAGCTGAGATTCACTTGTGTATGTTTGAAGATGAAGATTGCTCTAGATGGTGTACATGTGAAGCTTGTTTCAATCAATTCTCTCCAATCTTCTAAGTCATGAACTTTACCTTTGTAGAAATTCGCTCCAAATCGTCAACTTCTGAAATTCGCTCCAAACCTTGAACTCATGAAGTGCATTTTGTGTAAAGTTCACTTCTAATCAGCAACTCATGAAGTTCGTCTTTGCATGAAATTCGCTACACTTTCTTGATTCAAGAAGTATGAATCTCGCTTCGTATGTCTCCAACATGAAATTCGCTGTACCTTGTCAACTCATGAAGTTTGTTTGGGATCATCAACTCATGAAGTGTGTTTGAAATTTGCTCTAGGTGGTGTGCACATGAAGTCTTATTTCAATCGCCTTCTTGCTAAGCTTGGTTGTTTGTTCCAAACATGAAATTCACTCTGAATCTCTCAAACCTGAAGTTCGCTCCAATTCCTTAACTCATGAAGTAGCTCCAAATGTTGAGTTCATGAAGTTCGCTCCAAACACCCAACTCATGAAGTAAGAAATTCACTCCAAAAGGGAAAGTCATGAATTTCGCTCCAAACTTGCAACTCATGAAGTTCCCTCCAAATATTGAATTCATGAAATTCTTGTTCATAAATTTGCTTCATTCCTTTATTCGCAACTTCACTCATGAAGGCTTGGAGATGTAATTCGCTCCAACCTCCTTATTCATGAATTTTGCTCCAAAAGTCCAACTCATGAAGTTCAAGTTCACTCCTAGAGGTGAAGTCGTGAAGTTCGTTCCAAGTTGTGAGATCATGAAGTTGTGAAACGACTCATCATGATCCCAATGAAGTAGTGCACCAAACATGCCAATGTCAGGATCCCAATTCAGCATGCTCTCACACCAACAAAAAGTGGAGGAATAGATGTCTCTTATCATGCCACCAATGCCAAATGTCCATCTAAATCTGAATGAGTTCCCATGGATGTGAGAAATTATCATTACAAGTGCACAATCAATCATTTCAATCCACCATATGCTGCTGGAAATCCCACTCAAAATGATGTTGCAAGTACCTCTAATGACAAACAATGATGTAATCTCATCACTATACCAACCTCCAACAAAGGAAGAATGGTCCCAATCTTTCCAATTTCTCCAACCACCTGCCGTCCTAAAGAACCAATTTGAAGTCTTTGTGATCAATAGTGTCAAACAACCATCTATCACCATTGTGAGAACTCTAACCCAATGAACTATGGCTGAAAATTCCATGCTCAGATATGTAGAACAACCCTCTATCCTTGTGATGTAACTCAAAACCCAAAGGTTCGAACATAAGTGCTACTGTCCTTTCAACGCTCAATGATGTCTTCTTCATTTACCACATATACTCTCCAAGTGTGATCAAGGAATGATATTGTTATGTAACAAAGGTATAATGCCAAACCTTGTATGCAATGTGGTTCTTCAATTCTTATTGTATGTTCTTGCATAACAACAAGATGAATGTAACCATGTAAAGATGGGATATGGCTGATCATCAACATGAGACTCACCTTTATTTTGTATCTTCCAAGTTTGCCTTCATATATGCTATCAAAGGCTGATGTCCCAAGGTGTGTGACAAACTGAGAACTCCTCTAAAGTGCTGTCAGACTTTCCACATCAAGGCTGCTGTTATAAATCAGACCAGCAACTAAAGTGAAGGCTATGATGTCTGCATACCCATGCATGAGAAAGAAACCCATCTCATACACCTTACCTATCAAGTGAACGTGTCTCCATAAACTCCAATACAACCCAAAAATTGATGTAGATCGAGATAAATCTGAAAATGCAATGTACAACCATGTAGGACAGCCACATGTCAACCAGGAATCCATGAAAATTATGTCACAACCCAAGCAATAAACAACTACATAAGCATATGAAATAGGTGACAATTCCATAGTTGTATTGTAGTTGTCTTCATTAATACCCAAAGTCAGCATGAATGGTTGATCCACTAAACATATCACCCATAAAATCATGATACACCTCGATAAAATTGTCAACATCACTAATTGATTCATGCCCTTCTTCAACTGCTGGTAAAAAATCAGATTGTTGGCAAATTGAGGCTCCAACCTTTACCTCATACTTATCTATCCACTCATGAATACACTTCTTGTCACCACTATCCTTCTTGGATTTGTTCACATGTGACATCACAAGATTGCTGTCCCAACTCAAAAAACCAGAACCTTTCAAAGGTGTCTTCATTGCTCTTTCTTGTATCTTTTGTGAGGGAAGATTGTTCCTCCATGAGTGCTTGTCTATGAGGTGTCTCCTGATGCAATAACATAAATTCCTAGCAGCTAAAGCTGATCTGTTTTTCATTACTAACCAACTCCATGGTGTAGTATGCAAAACAAACCAAACATTATCAAATTGTAGATCTTCCTCTTAAGCAATCTTTTAGTCTCTATAATCAGCTCTCTAAGACAATATGCCTCATGTGATCTTAACAAATATTCCTCCAATGTAATCATGTGTACAAAACAAGGAATATCAAACTTACTAAGGGCAGTCATACCTTTCAAGCATCTTACATCTAGGAGCTCCTTCTTATGCACCTCATTGTTGATTGATCCTAAAGTTGTAACACCTATCTCATGACTGAAATTTGCATCTTCATGTGAAAGTTGCCCCACAGGTGTGGCTGCCTTAGAGAATTGATTTCCTGATTTGCATTCAAAGTCATGCCTCTCAAAATCAACTACCTCCTTGACTTCTTCACCAAATTCCTCTTTTGAAGCGTTATGCCCCACCCAAAAGTCATGATGGCGTGATGCTGAAACATAGGTGGATTCCTTGAGTTCTTCGTGATGGGTTAGGTCTTTCCAATCTGAAATATTGTTATTTTTCACACACTCTTCCACATATTCTTCCTCAACCATAGATTGATCATTCAAATCATGTTGTGCTCGAAGTCTTTGATCCACAAAACCTTCATATGTATGAACAATGTCTCTTTCAACATTGCATAAATCTGAATTTGTACCCATGGCTACTATTTTGTCATTCTTATTAGTCACAACATCCACATTTGTAGATGCATGTTCAGGTAACGGTTCTTGGAAAATTAATGTAGCACTGTTATTATGCATAACCAAATCAGAATTATCTTCCTCCCTTTCAGCAGCATTACCATAGCTGCCACAAGTTTTATGTGCCTCTTCTTCAAGTGAATTCTCAGCATTGGAATGATCTATATGCTCATCTTTAGTGACTTCAATGTGTTCACCGTTGCTATGCCTCTTATCCATCTTCTTAGATTCTTTCTCCAAAAGCAATTTCTCAAACAATAATAACATATCTGATTGACATTTTTGAAATGCTTGAAAGAAGTCATTCATACCATTCATAAGCTTGTCCATATGTCGATCATTTCTTTGTGGACTTATATTATTCCTTCCCTTCCTCCCTTGATGGACTTGTTCCGCCTTTATCCATTGTTGTAACTTTTTTTACACCTGCTGTATGTGACGTTGATTTCGGAAGGAAAGTAGGTGGCAATCTTCCATCTATAATTCTACCCATTGTTGTGACCTTTTATAAACTTGTTGTATGTGGCTGAAACAACTAATTTCAAACTGACATGCAACTGCTTAGAAGCAACATGCAACCATAATTTTTGACATGCAGCTGATTAGAAGCAACATGCAACCATAAATTATGACATGCAACTCATTAGAAACAGCATGCAACACTCAAAATCAACATGCAACTATTTGGGCAGTCGCCAAACTGACATGCAAATTCTGGGTAGTTTCCAAACTGACATGCAAGTTCAGGGTAGTTTCCAAACTGACATGCAAGTTCACCAAATTGACATGCACTAATCTGGGTATTCACCAAATTGACATGCAACACTGAAACTCCAACAAGCTGGCAAGATCATCAGCTCTGATACCACTGAAATATCCCAAACTTGGATATTGCTTCAAATTTGATATGGGTTTTTGTTTTTGCTCATGTTTTGTCACATCATAATGTAATCTTGCGACATGCAAACATGCAGATTGAACATGCAAGATGAACAATATAGATTTTCAAGGAAATCAAACCAGTGAAATACAAAGAATCTAAATAAGCCAATAAAATTCTTTTGATATAGAAATGTATGGCTGTTTACAAACACATGCTGCTGTTGCAAATCAGAAAATGTAGGTAAGACATACTCTGGAATGTCTCCATGCATAAATTAACAAACCCCTTGAAAATCTGCTAGATAGATCATCAAAACTCCATGAAAACTGATCAATGATGTGCAACTGTGAATCCTAAGATGAATTCACCAAGTGGGCTGATCTCGGTTTCCGTCCAAATAGCCAATCCTCTAGGGTTTCCATCCTAGGGTTTACTGAACCTGCATGCTAAAGCTCTCAAGGAAAAGTTTTTGTTTTTTTTTTTAAATAACTCAAGAATGAATCCTCATTGCACTTTTTCCTCCTTTTATAATACTTTTCTGTTTTGAAAGTAATACTTTATTGTATTTCTCTCTAAATTTACTTTTCCCCTCAAAAATGACTTTACTTTATAATTTGTCATTGACATTATTATAAAGTCACTTTATAAAATAAAGTATGTCCAGCTGCTGATTAATTAAATTTAAATAATCCCATAGCACTTAGGACTATTTAACATTGAATTAATTAATTATCACTCGAAGAAAAGGGGACATTACATCTTCTTCCAGCTGCTTAGATGTGTGACTTGTGTCGTCAGTGATTTTGTTATAGAAATCATAGTATGACTGTTTTTCGGTAAATGGATTTTCTGCTGCAATGGTTGTTCTTTATTGTTCTCTGCAAATTCTTCTTGCTTTAGCTGAATAAAGAAAAGTACAAATTTTTGAAGACCCACAATCTTCTTTACATTGATAAATACGGTTTATCTGATTGCCCACTAACTAATATTTAAATTCCCTTCCCATTCATGAATCCAATTTAGAATGAAGAGTAGACAGAATTAAGTCTGATTTTGAGAGAGAGATTCATATCAGTAATTTTTTTGTAAATAGATAATTTGAGTATTAAAAATATTTATGATCATGAAGCTTTTAAGGTTTTTGAAGCGCAACTTTATGTGGAGTGTATTTACACTTACAAATTAGACACATTTTAGTCATTGAATTTTTAATTTTGATTATGATATTTTTAGCATAATGGTTAAAAACACAAGTAGATTGATTAGTAGACTTTTTAAACTATAAAGATTAAAAGAAAATGGAGTTACAAATTTGGATATAGGTTGGGATGGATGATGGGTTGACTTGATTTTGGATGTGGATTAGGATGGAATGGACGCTGGTTGATTTCATATCAAATAATTTTAGGTCATTTAAGAAAGCTCATATATTGTTTCAATGTATTGATATTTTAATCATTGAGGGAGGAGATTGGCCGTAAGACCCCAGTTTTATTTTCTACTTCATACATTTTCTATCAATTAATTATATATATCCCATCTCAAGATATTTCTCAGCGTATTTTACATAAATATTTTTAAATATAGGTATGCTAGTTTAAGAACCTTACATAACTAGAAATATTTTGCCCTTGGCATCCTCATAATGGGATTAAGTGGGCAGTTTCTCAGTGTTCAAATTATGACTCCATGACTGTACAAAGTGGAAGAGAGTAGAGGCAAAGGACAAAAAATATGTACATCACATTCAATACTGGTAAATTTTATGTGTCAAGCACAATCAACGCTGTTACAATATTTGCTAAATAAAGAAATAGGCTGGCAGAAATGTGTGCATCGAGCTATTTATGTACTATTGATTGAACTGCAACCCATTCATCAATGAAGAGCTGAGTTTAGCATGAAGTAGAACAACTAATGACAGCAGCAGGTGCAAGAAAATGGAAGGAAGGTGGTAAGGGTAAGGGTAAAAGGAAGTTGCAGGCAGAAATTAATGAGGCAGAGAATATCGTTGGTGGAGGAAAACCAGACATGGAGAGGACAGCTAGGAGATTTTTCTGATTATATTGTGCACAAGCTCAAGAATCCTTGCATGTGGATTTGGACGTTGAGGCTCTCGGATTTGGCAATGGAGGTGGACAAGGACAATGGAGTGGAGATTCACGAGCTCATGAGGAAGATATTATTGGAACTAGAACAGTCCATCAGCCAACACAATGTCTTCGATGTAACACAATCCCTTTTGAGTGTGTCCTTACTCTCATTGGTAATTCGCAAATTGATGCTTCATGAGGATATGGAGGGCATGAGGATATGGAGGGCATTCAGGAGTGGGAAGAGGCGCACTTGGATTGTTATTTTGGACAAACTTCATACAATATTTCAGAACCAAGACAACCTCTTTAATTGATTTAAGATATTGGGTAACATCCTTCATGTTCAGCTTCACACTACTCTTGAGGTAGAAGAGATTAAGTGATGTGGAAAGGCCAAGCTCATGGAGGCCTACAATGAGCTTTAACATCCCATCTTCAGATACAGCTGGCAGGAGCAAAGGTTTAATCCTTTTTGTGTCATCTATAGTACCAATGTAGATAGTAGCTATTTGTATTAGCAATAGGTTGTATGGAAGGTAATGGATATGCTGTTAAATATGTAAGTTTTTTTTAATTTATAACCATAAGGAAAACTTTTCTTAGGTCTGCTGTTGGGCTACAGCTTATGGGTGGTGTTGACAGGTTAATCTGTCTTTTCTTATGAATTGACCCGGTGAACATCGAGTTGCCAGAATCCAAGTTGCAACGATCTAATTTTGTAGCTCCTAGTTGCCTAACCTAGATATTTTTAGCAAAAACAAATATTGTGCCTCTAGGCAACAGCAAATTCTTCCAGCTTACATATATTGAGGAAAATATCTGGTCTGTTGATGTCCAAGGGTGGAAGGGTATGGTGTATCTTATCTCTTGCAATGTACAATTAGAACAAAAAGTAAAAATCAGTGCTGACCTGAAAAAATGATGACGATCCCTTTTGATCTTCTTTGCAATTCGGTGTAACTTCACCCAGCTTCCGTGAAATTTCTTCAAGATCAGAGACTACCATCTTTAGTTCATCATTCAACATAAGTTGACTTTCAAGACATTTCTACAGTTCAAAAATAGGACAAGTTAAATACAATACAAAACTAGGCAATGAATAAGCACAACTACCTATATAATTTATGCCAGTAAGAAGAGCCTAATCAAAAATTTCAATTATATCATGAACATCAATGTGTCATGTATTAGAGAGCCAAAAAAATGTAATTATAATATTACTGTAAATTACAAACAATGCAACAAAAACATGGATGTAGTACCCTCCTGATGTCTCGAATGAGTTAATAAACCAGAAACAGACAAGAAAAAGTGAGAATACGTCAAAGGCATAGCAAATTCCATGTACAAAAAAGGATATGACAATAAAGTAAATATCTAGCGCAGTGGTGTAGTCAATATTCTCTCATATAACCTTAAAGGAAGAGCTGACAAGATGCTACAAATATAATCCAATAGAAACCCACTTAGAAAATTCAAACGTGTAAAGATCTCTTATTATAGCTCAGAAAATTATGCACAGAAGTAGATGCTGATTAAACACATTAAAAGATTAGAAAATTAGACTATACACCCTAGAATGGAAAACCTTTAAATGAAACATTCAACCAATGCACCAGTCTTCAGCCTTGTATTGTAAAATCATCAGAGCTATGCAATCAGGCCGATCAATGTACTATCAAAATGCATTAAACATGGTACCTCTATACCATCCATATTTCATTCAACTTGTGTTCTTCTTCCTTCCAAGTTATTTTATCATTGGAAACATTTCTCTTCTATACCAACCCATTAGTGCATTAAAATTTTAATGTTGATCTTGTGCCAGCATATCTCTATATCGCCAAAGCATTTGGGCCATTGACAGTCACTACATATGAGGAATTAATAAAGAAAAGTATCAATTTGACTTTGGACAGTTCAGCACAAAAAGAAGTGTGGACTGTTGTTTTTCCTTATCTTAATTTTGCATTGACCACAAGGCGCATAAAAAATTACAGCATGCCTTAAACCTTCTATTTAATAAACTGATGTTAAGTATAATAAATGAGACCATACAATAGACATTTGCTAAAACAAAGTATAAACGCATTTTTCCTGTATCACCCTGGACCTCATATTTTGATATTACAAAACTGGGATTCTTTCATTGGCATGCATTAGATTCATCCCAAAAGTTCAAAAGAGACGAAGGGAGCCATTCAAGCAGACCCTTATGTTTGAGATTCTTTCAATCACCTTCCCACACTGGTTCTATGTGGGACAAAGCGATTGGAGCTGTCTACCTGCCCATGGGTTTCTAGGCTGTGACTCACTAATCCATAGCATGAGCTCTATAATGTCCCCTACTTGACCTATTTCAATATACTAAAATTGATTGATATTCTTCAATTAGTTATTAACAAGTTCTTATTTATTTTCGTCATTAGATGATTAATTTCATTATTCATAGTTTTTAATATAGATATCAGACCCTGCAACTACTTCAGTTTTAAGGGAGAACGGTCTATGCATGTTACCAAAGCGCTTGGAGACCAAATACAATAGGTTCCCTCAAAGTTTACATATCCAAGCCCTTACCTATCTTGGGTCCATACCCTCAAGGCTTATGGGTCGCTGATCCCCACCCTATCTTGGGACTTAACCTATTGCTTTGATTTAGACTGCCGCTCTTTGGAACATCTCATTCCCATCTTCTCAAATACTGACAGTAATAACATGATTTAGACTATAAGTATACTAATTTCTTATGTATTATAAATATATGTGAAATTAAGTATGACTGCCATACATATTGCAGTCCATATTAATATTACTATTAATTCTGCATAAGAACGTTATCAGGTTTCGTATATTAAGCATACCTACTCAGCTCATCCCCATGCATACCACCAAGAACAAAGATTTTACTGCGTGTAGCTTAATAACAGTTCTGATATTATCAATCCATGGTGCTGTTATTGGATGCTTTGATTCTTTTCTTTTATATCTCTCAATGTGAGGGAGAGGTCACACCTCTTCATCATGCATGCCCTTTGGCAAGAGACACACCCTTTCACCATTAGCATCTTTTGAAACAGTGCAACTCTTCATTATTTCTGCCCTTTGAAAGGGACACAACCTTTCATAATCAGATCTGCACTTCTCATTTTTCAAATTCTTGCCCCCTCAAATGAGTTTTTCTTCTCCCTTTTATATCTCACGTTTAAGGGAGTCATAACTTTTCATTTCATGCCTTTTGACCTTTCATTAACTTTAATCAAATTTTAATTATATTTAATTATATTCTTTTATATTTTTATTTTTATTTTTATATTTATTCTTTTGTATTTTAATTTTATTATTATTTATTATTAAATTATATTTCAAAGTAGGGACATTATAAGCTCATAAGCTAATGTAGCTTCCACCTTGCGTGTTTTACCTCTTGATTGCCTACTTAAGTTCTAAATTGCCTTGTTGCACTCATCAACCAGATTTTTACAGGGATAGGAAGTTTTACATTGGCCTAGACCCTAAAATGTTTACGAAAAATGTTTGTGAGCTGTTGGAGATACTCATTTCCCCTGTCCATATCAGTTGTCAATTTGTTCACTCTACCAGAGCAAGAATTTGGGGAACATCACCTCCAAAATTTTAGTCGGGTTGTGTTGACGTGTATTTTGTACACTATCAAACACAGAATAAAATACCCAAGGGTACCTTATCCTCTCTTGAATAAAGCCTCCGAATGCTGAAGATGTCGCGAAAAGGTTCAATCGGGATGACTTCAAGGTTTTTCGTTGTAGGATCTCTACGTGTGGATAAGCTCTCTGTGGTATGATGTGATTTGTTGGAATCACAAGGGGACTTACATTTGATGATTGAATGTCTGATCTGCTTTGAATATTGCTGGAACACAGGCTCTTACTAGCTTTGATTTAAGAAAAAGAAAAAAGATGAGGGCAAGGAAAGGATCTAATCCTAACACTAAGAATGTAAGAGCAATGAATGATCTTTGATGAAATTCTAACTAAGTCTTGTTTTGACATCGTTGGACCATCTCCACAAGGTTAGTGCGATCTTCGAAGGAAAGCTTTATGATGTTCAAATCATCACTGTAGGCATAGACACCATCAGGTTGATGCATATCAATGAAGAAGCGACAATTGAAGTTAAGCTTAAGCTGAATGATTCCAGTTGACTACACAAGGCAAGTCTGCAATCAACAAACTGCTAGTAGTATGGATATACGAATTCCACCATCAATCAAGCACATTTATTCCACTCATCTAATAACACGAAATCAAATACGAGAAGTATAGAGACCATGCAAATTGTCGAATCGACCCATAAATTTCACCATTTCTTCAATGAAGTTACAAGTCTTTTACAACAACATCTTGGCAACAATCTTTGCCTTCTCTCTCTACTCTACTCTAATTGCTATTCTATCAACTGCTAATCACCTTCTAACTACTCTCTATTCACTAACTCTATTCTATTGCTTTCTATCTATTGCTTTCTATCTATTCCCTTTACAAAATGAAGAGTCGGGGCTTATATAGTGCCCACAATACAATTCGATGGCTGAGATCAATTCGAGATCAATGGCCAAGATTTTACAATGAAAACCCTAATTAGGGTTTGTTACAACCATTACATAACATTTAATGCTCGACCAATGAAATAATTGTATTGCTTGGACACATGTCCTCTCTGGAAAATTCCACCAATGGATAGCCGGGGTAAGTACATTGATGTTTGTGCTACCTTCTATGAGTTAGGTACATTGAATCTGGACATTGTTGAGGTGGACCAATCCGACTGGAGGAGTGATGACTAGGATGCCACCTCGTCTGACACTTGTAGCTTGGTAGATATTCAATTTGACGTTGTTGAGAAGCTATCTTTAATTCGTTCTTGAGAAGCTATCTTTAATTAACTCTTCTGAAATTATCTACTTCTTCAATGAACCCTTGTTCTAACTCCTTTTGTCCTTGATTTGCAAGATGATTGATGTACCTCACCTTGGAATGTTGGATTGGAAGAGGTCGCCCTTGTTGATGTTTGATCGAAGAAAGCCATCCTTGTAGATGCTAGACTAGAGGAGGTCGCCCTTATCCTTGCTTGATCTTCTTGGAGGAGACCGTCCTTGATTTGGCTTGATTTTCCTTGAGGAGAGCCTTCCGACTTGTAGATCTTTCGAGCTTGGGAGTCGCCATCTTGATACCTACACAACATTTCACAATTAATAATATATCTTGAAGTGTAGAAATTAGGATTCAAAAGGAAGATTTGAGATTTTAATTAGGAAACTTCATGATAAATCTTGAGTTATCATTTCCTAATTAACCATGTAATTTTCAAAAACTTGAAGTTCAAAATTCAAAATCTCAACATTGGGACTAGGATGATCTCGCCATACCTCCACTTGAGAATTAATTCTCAAAAATGATGCAAAAATAGGGTGAATTTTGGCTAGGTGAAATATAGATCAAAGTCCTTCCTTTAGCAAAATGCGCCTCCTTTAATCTTCTCAAGCATCAATTCCACCACCTTTAGTCTTCAACACTTAAGATAATTCGCTCCAAATAGGCTAGCTTTCGCACCTCCTTCCTTGCTCCTCAAATCGCATTGAAATAATGAATGAATGATTAAAATTGCTCAAAACACCCCTACTATATAGGGCACTCACCACTTCATCTCTCCATAGGCCGACTTGGCAAAATAGGCCAAAAAAATAAATAAATTTGCAAAAACAAGAGGCCGACCTAATAAAATAATAAAACATGATACCTCAAGCGCCCCATTTTCAATTTTAATTTAATAAAAATTAATTTTAAATGCCTTAATAATAAAAAAATCGATTTTTTTGAGGCTCAAAATTAATTTATTAAATGCCATGCGCCTTTATTAAATGCCAATTTAATTTAAATTTTTTCAAATATTTTGAAATTGGTGATTTTGGCATTTCATGCGATTTGGAGGACATCAACGTTGGGATATGGCAAAAAATAAAGAATGCACATGTTAAGCGCTCTGGTCCCTTGGAGAGGGACAGGAGCACTTTTTCATTTTTAGGCTAAGATTCTCAATTTTTTAAAGTCAAACCTTTGTTCACCATGCTTTAGAAGTTCTTTCCTATCTCACACAACTTTGCCTTAGCATAATCTCGGAGAGAATTTGTTGTTTTCATAAAAAGTGCTCTGGTCCTTCAGTGAGGGACGAGAGCATGTTTGAATCCATGTGCAAATTCTTGATCACATTAATCTTCAATTTACCCTCAAGGCGTAGAATATCACATTTCACTCCATCTTGAGCCTTGGTAATAAAAATATCCTTTCAAAATGCAAGGTAAATGGTCATATTTGAAAAAAGCGCTCTGGTCCCTTGGTGAGGGATGGGAGCACTTTTTGCAAGTTGTCGTCAAAATTTGCAACTCTCGCATCTCAATTCCACTTCAAGGCATTTTAAACACTTTTTCAAACTTGCGCCTTGGCCTCAATTTGTCCAAAATTGGCGAGAAAGGCGAGATAACATGTTAAGTGCTCTGGTCCTTCAGTGAGGGACGGGAGCACTTCACCTTGGTCCCTTGGTGAGGGACGGGAGCACTTTTTCAATTTCAAGCTTATCTGTCCTTTGCTAGCTTCCCAAATTATCTTCAATGGGCTAATCATGTCCTCTTCCATTCATTTCAATCACAAGCTTGCCTTGGCCTTGCAGGAGATTCACACCTTTTGGAAAATCGCTCTGGTCCCTTGGAGAGGGACGAGAGCACTTTTTGTAAAATCGCTTTGGCCCCTTGGAGAGGGACGGGAGCACTTTTTGCATCTTGGTGTATTTCTTTGTTCTTTTAAAAGTTCAATCGCGTCCAAGGCATAAAACATCATTAGTCCTTCCCATCCAAGTCAAGTTTTGCCATAAAATATCAAACAAAGAGGAGAAACTTGAAAAAGTGGCATGGTCCTTCAGTGAGGGACGGGAGCACTTTTTGTCATTTGGGTTGATTTACTCCTTCGTGAACTGCTTAAATTATATTCAATGGACAAAACCTGCTTCCCTTAACTTCTTCAAATCATAAAATCACTTTAATCTTGCAAAGATAGTGCGAATTTGAAATTCAGTGCTCCGGTCCTTCAGTGAGGGACGGAAGCACTTTTTGCCCTCTAAGCCAAATTGTCTCACTTTTCACCTCGAAATTCCTTCGCTAGGGAAGATTTCATCTTACTTCATGCTATGAATAGAAGTTAATGTCCAATAAAGGTCTAAAATTGTGCATATAAAGAAAAGTGCTCTGGTCCGTCAGTGAGGGACGGGAGCACTTTTTACCTTCTAGGCAAAAACTTCATCATTTTATTGTTTTCAATCAAGTCTGGATGCTTTATCATGTTCGTTTCGTCCTTCACCAAGCCATTGATGTTTCGATTTGACCAAACAAGGCCAGGAATGGCTCAAATAAGTCTTTTCGCCCTGGTCCCTCAGTGAGGCACGGGAGCACTTTGCCTTGGTCCCTTGGAGAGGGACGGGACCACTTTTTCCTTCAACCTTCAAAATTCACCATTTTTGTGCCTTCAAAATCTTCAAAAGTATCAAGTCATGTCCAATTATCATTCCGGAAGACCCTGCACAAAACAAAATAGAAAAGTCAGTGACAAATATGCATAAAATAACATTTGTGCTCTGGTCCCTTGGAGAGGGACGGGAGCACTTTTGTCCTTTCTGGCTAAAATATTCAAAATTTAGGTCTCCAATCATTTCACAAGGCAGAGTTAGGTCATCATCAAGGTCAGGAATCAGTTAGCAAGCCCTCGCAAAATAAGAAATTGCACTTAGAATGAAATTCGCCCTGGTCCCTTGGAGAGGGACAGGAGCACTTTTGCTGTTTCAAGTATCATCTTGCCTCCGAAAAATGATCAAAATTTACCTAGGCAAGAATACACAATTTCATCTTCAAAATGCTAACACTTAGACAAAATTTGAATTTTCCCTCAAAAACCCTGACTAGACCTAACCTAGGACCTATCTGACCTCCTGACAGACTCACCTTACTTCAATAATCAATCCTTGGAAGGATGCTTAATAACTTTCAAAATTTGACTGGACTCAGCTTGATAAACATCCAAAAGAAACCCCTAAGGTTTAGCCCTAGCCCAAACAGACAACTCACTCATTCAAAACCCTAAAAGCAGAGAGAAGAACAGGCAAAACAAAAGCGAAAAGAGGGGGTCCTCATTTAAATGGGGCGATGTGTGAAAACGTCACAACAGGTTGTTAATGCCTCCAGATTGTTAATAGATTTAACTCTCTAGAGATACTTGTGTCATATCTAGGAGTGAGGATAAACTACCTATTCCTCCCTGGGTTTAAATAGGATTAGGGCTTCTACTGAAGCTCTTACAATCTCAGCTATATTCATTCCAGCTCTTACTATCTCTACTACACTCGTTCCAGGATTGCTACTTACAAAACCATATGGGGTAAAGGCAGGGCCACCTTGAATAAGGGGTGTAGTCACATAAATATGTCCACTTAATTAAATGAATATTTAGTATTTATTTGATTATTTAACCATCAATCAATAATTAATTAAATTAATATATTTAATTAATTCATCTTAACCCTCTTCTCCTATTAATTAAATTAATTATTCAATTTATTTGATTTAATTCACTTAACCAAATTCAAACCATTAATTAAATAAATAAATCATATTTATTTAATTAAATCTTCTCACATTTAAATAAATTAATATTTATTTAAATTCCCCCAAAATCCCACCTCTCACATTTAAATAAATTAACATTTATTTAAATCACCTTTATCCTCTACCCACTTGTATTTTCCTACAAATGCAAGTTGCACGACTATTTTAAATAAATTATTTATTTAAATCATTTTTATCCTCCACCCACTTGTATTTTCCTACAAATGCAACTGGCACAACTATTTTAAATAAATCATTTATTTAAATCACCTTTATCCTCCACCCAATTGTTTATTTAAAATCCTATTTATCCTTACCCACTTGAAACCTTTAATGGTTTCCCTTAAAGTCTTCAAACTTAATGGCTTCTTTTTAGAGTCTTCTCAAGCCTTTAATGGTTTTCCTTAAAGTCTTCAAACTCAATGGCCTCCTTCTATAGTCTTCTTAGGCCTTTAATGGTTTCCCTTAAAGTCTTCAAACTTAATGGCTTCCCTTGAAGTCTTCTTAAAACTTTAATGGTTTCCCTTAAATCTTCAAATTTAATGGCTTCCTTCTAGAGTCTTCTCAAACCTTTAATGGTTTCCCTTAAAGTCTTCAAGCATTTAATTCTTTATCTTCCTTTTTTCTCATTTAAATACATTAATATTTATTTGAATATTTACCCAATGCAAATTACACCATTTAATTGAAACAAATGATTTTATTTTAATTGAAAATCCCAAAATTCCTCCCACTTGCATTCTCCTACAAAACCCACTTGCAATCCTAACCCCCTTCTAGATTCTTCTAACCCCTTCCAAATTAGCCTAATCCATCCCCTAAATATTGTCACATTCCTAAGCAACTTGAAGTCACTTCTCAAAGCCCTCAAAGTCTTTAAAAGGCATTTAAGGCTTTAAGTCTTCAAATGGTTAACCTCTAAAGTCTTCCAAACCATTAAAGGCTCTTACATAACCATTTATGGTTAACTCACCTTTTACCTTTGGTTAGAGACTTTCCTCTAACTTAACCATCCTTTTGACTCATGGGTCTCTTCAAAGCATTTATTTCTTTGACTGGGGTAACCATCATGTCCCCTCAAGCATTTAATGCTCCTTATCTCTCCTCTCAAGCCTCCTCATGGTGACACTTGTCAACATGGGATTGAGTTGAAAGTCTCACATGGATTGAATATCTTTCAATCCTAACCCTTGTTAAAATTGTTCAATCTTAACCCTTCATTTCCCCATTTCTTCTATAAATAGAACCCTTCTCCTCAAGCAAAAGAGGAAGCATTAGAGCATTGTTGTTATACTGGCATTAGCATAGAGCTTTTTCATAGCGTCACTATCTACACTTGCATAGCATTTGTTTATCATATTCAACCATTTTGAATCTCCATATGGCATCCATGGCTAGTGCTAAAAGCTGAGAGCTATACTCATGTGGAACTTGGAGAGGAGAGGAACAAGGGAGGAGCAACTATGAGCATCTTGATTAGCTATTTTATTCTATGTTTATATGCTTCCTATTTCATGCTTAATATCTCTCTTGATATGCCTGTTTAGGATAATTTTTTGTTGCTAACACTAACGTTTGTTTCTTGTGCTCTTGTGTGTGTTGCCATCAAACAGATTTTCTAATCCTTTTTGCATAGCATCAAGGGGTATATCAAATGGGCTTCTATTCCCAATGCTCTCAGAAAGTGTTGCTCAGAAAAATTCATTGTAGGTCCCTGCATATCTGCCATAGAGAAAACCTTAGTAGCCTGACGACGTTACAAAGGTGGGATATCTCTACTCACTTTTCCACTATTTGATTGACACAAATTTATTCGCCTAATCATATCATAATCAGATTAAATCTCTCCATTGTAATTTTTTCATTGTGTTGTCTACCCTGCTATTTTAACAATCTATAGGGCGAGGTCTCTCATGAATGGTGTCCGAGCAGGGCCTCTCTCGTGAATGGTGTCCTTAATCTGGGCAAATATGCTATAAATGTACTACTAGATCTTCCCAAGACTAGGACTAGTGAAATTTTAAAATTTGATGATACAAAAAACAGACAATGCAAAACGTTTGATGTCTATTTGAAATTCTAGACAAGGGGTCATAAAAATGTTTAGAAGACATTTGAAGAACAGCAAAAATGTCCTAGAAGTACAAAATTAAATGATAACCACAGAATTCAGAACACACTACACAACTTATAATAAGTAATAATTTCAGTTGTCAAATAATTAATCCCAACTAGAGCCTTCCATACATTAATAAAAAGAATCATTCCTCAAAAAAATGCACGTTTTTTAATAAATTCAATTCATTCAAAACCACAATGAGACAATGAACCATTAACTCATTTTGATCAGCCGTTTTGTCACATACCGTGACTGAAGTTCACATGAATAAAACGGGCAGAACAAAATTAGACAAAAAACATGTCATTGACAAAGCAAAGATTCTATGTCCATGCCCAAATTTTCTAAATGGCAGTAGGCCAAAAAATGAGCATTTGGATAGTTGTGAAGACAAGGGCAATGGATATTAGAATGTTGTGAACACAATGGGATGTGCAGCCCATTAATTATTATTCAATTTTAAAGCTGGGATATTTCTTGTTTTTAGGTTTTTTAAAATGTGTACCTTTTAATTTTTGTTTGTTGTGTTGAATTTGATTTACATGGAGGAAATCCTAGTGCCACAAGGATGTAATAATCTGGACCAATTTCTCAACCAAATTTTTGCAATTTTACCAAGTTCTACATCTGGGTATTTTTGTTGAATAATCTGTAATAGGATGGTCTGAATGTGTGTGCAACTTGTTTTGAATTGTTTTATAGTTACGCATCAAACCATCATCTTCCCAAACTGATATAATTCATTCGTTCAAAAGAATTTCATGGCACTCCAATCACATGGTATAATGCATTTATTGTTTCACATTGCTTCTATAGAACATAAACAGAGATTTTTCAGCAGAAAACTTAATATTACTAATTCAAGTGCTGAGTTGGACTGAACATAAATTCACAACAGCCTTAGCTTCTATGGCAGCATTAAAGGAGAGTTGCAACTCATTCTTTGGCAATTTCAGCCCTTGGTTGACTCTTTAAAATTGCCATGTCACCTCCAAGGATGTATGGCAGGTCTTTTCCCTATGCCACAGCAACTTGGAATGGGGTACAGTAAGCTTAGGGGACTTGATTCACTATTAAGTACTGCTATTGACTCTTTGACCAGCCTTTGAAGGCTATGCTCAGATTTGTAGATGCAACATTGGACTTTTGCAAAGTCCCTAAACCTTTCTTATTGCACCGATTCTTCCTTTTGCCTGAAATTAATATGGCACAGCTTGGCACATTTGGTACAGCAACCCAAGGGAAGATTGAAACTATTGTTTGAATGTCTTTTTGACTCCTATGACTTTCTTGGTAGCTGGATCGAACTTTATCTTAAAACTTTTAAGCCTTCAATCGAAAATTTCATTCCCTACTTGAAAGCTAACAATAGTACAACCCTTCTTGGTATGAACATATGGGACGGTCGGGGAAGTAGCTCAACATAAATAAAATACTTGATTTTCAACCCAGTTTTTTACTAACCCCCACTGTACTGATGTTTATGAATCCTTCTACCTCTGATACAGATTAAATTGACAAATTTATTTTTGTAGGAAAAGCTTCCATAAATTTGTATAAGATATACAAAAGTAAGAAACTGCAAAAAAATCCCTTATTACTGTGATAAAATGCACCTCTGAACTCTTAAGGACTTCACCTAACTTGGGTCAACAGGGTTTTCATCCAATCAACCAATAAAAAACCCAATAGTTTTCATCCTAGGGTTTGTTGAACCAAAAGCACAAGCTCTCGAAGCTCTCCAACAAAATAACAAATCAAAAATCCAGTGCTTTTTGACTCTCATCTCTTTTATATCCAATCTTTGAAAGAAATAGTTTCTTTTCTTTTCTTTTATTTAATTTTGCTGCTCATAAAGTGATTCACTTTATTAATTTTCCATCAACATAAAATAAAATGACTTGATTAAAATAGCAAAGTTTCAAATTTAAGTTAATTAATTATAAATAATCCTCGAAAACTTAAGTCTATTTAAAATTTAATAAATTAATTATCCACTTAAAATACCCCACTTAACCTATACAAATAAAATAGGCTAACAGTCTCTGATAAATCACTCATTGAAAGAAGGGGACATTATAAAGGATGGCAATGATGATAGCTTATTCTCATGTGGTCCCCATCAAATTTGATTTCCATGGAGGAAATCCTAAAAATTTGGAAAAAATGACCAAAGAAGGAACATAATCCCCATCCCAAGACATACCACATGCTTACAACCTTGCGAAAATCCCCTAGGATGCCTATCTAAGTAATGCGAAAAAAGATTTGACATATCTCACAATTTCTGAAAAATTATCACTAACCACATCTCCTTCACACTCTTCCCCAACTTTGTCTTAAACTGCCTCTACCTTTTCCATCCTTGAGCCATAATCATAAGTTACAAGGACTCTTGTAACTCAAGCATTCTCTCTAGTAGGATAAAGTAGGAAGCAAATCAAGTATAAACAACATTGAGAAATTCTTCCTTCACAAAGGACTGAAACAATGTCAATGACAGGTAGTGGTTGCAAATGAGCATCTACACCTGCCTTAATCCACCGCCACTTTTCTAATACACTCTATTTTTCCAATGTCTTTGATTGCATTGTTTGAAGCATGCACACAAAAGGGGGATCCAATAGATGTGCTTCTATATGGATTGAATTAATCTACCTATTTTCAACCACACATGTTGCATATATAATAGCATGCACTACATTTTGAGGAAAAACCTCCTCAATGGAAACTTGCAATATCTGAATTGAAAATCACCCTTTGTTTTCCAAAGAAATCAATTACCCTCAGAAAGTAATGTCCATGCATAAACATAACTATGATGTTGATGAGAGGCCAATGTCTAATGACCATCCACTCATCCATGATTATGCTGCAACAATGTGCTGTACATTTGGCCCTCCTCTAATTCATAAATTGGCTAACCATGAAATAACATTTTTCGAGAAGTGTGGTTCTCAATTAAGTCTTGCAAAGAGGCAAATAACTGCTACCAACATTGCCTACCTTGGCCATAGCCTCTAGATAATAAGGAGAGTGAGCAATCCAGAAAGTGTCATGTCCCCCTTCTTGAGTAACCAAAATAATTTAATAATTTAATATTCAATTGCTCGAGGTGATATTTAATAATTAGTTCAGAGTAGCAACTAAAGTGCAAAAAGAAACATTATAATAAAAGAAAGAGAAGTATTTTAGTTTGCCTAAAAAAATGTCTTTAAAAGAAAGTATAGTTGGTATGACTTTTCTACATTCCATTAGATAGATATATGCAAGCTTCTAGTTTAAACTGTGTATATTTTTTTCTGATACACACTTTGAACCAGAAGCTTGCACATATCTAATTAAAAGGAGTGTTGGGGAAGAGAAGGCATTCTTGGTATTTTCAGTTTACAAAACCCCAATGAAGAGAGCTGAGCAACAATTCAACTTTTGCCCTAGAACAAAAACCCTATTGCGAAATTGGTTTTGAGGAAAAAAAACCCCCTTAGCCAATCTTTGGTGGATTCATTCGAGATTCACAAGCGCACTTAATATGGTGATTACAAAGATTTAGCAACTGAATCTTCAAGTTAATAACTATTTTAATATTGAAGACTTTCTAGGTATTGCGTTGTAGCTCTTCCCAATTTAAGTTTTCAAAAGATAAAGACAAGAACTATTCCTTTAATACGACTGAAATTTGCAAGAGTTATGAAGCTCAAAAAACAAACAGCACATTCCAAAGTACACAACTGCCATTCTAAGACTGTCGTAGAATGTTAAAAGAGGCGTGGGAAAATTAACACGTTATCGCAGATTTATTTTTTGGGATTCCTATTATCTTTAGGACAATCAAATCCCAGCAACCAATCTTGATGATTTTTGGAACTGTTCAAAAAGTAATGGACTTCTCGTTGTACTTAATTGTCATGTGATTTTTGAGTCACGAGATACTATGTTTTGTCAGAGATAAACATGTTCCTCTTCTTACATTAGATGAAGTTGTATGTAGAGAAAACATGTTCCTCTTCTTAGACTAAATGAAGTTGAATGTTGATCTCAACAACAAAGCATTAACAAACTTGTGATAAGGCTCAAATGGCCAATGTCTATATCAATAATATAGGTCCATACAATTCACTTTGTCGTGTTCCTCCATGTAGGATAGTGGTGGGTATCCATTCCTATCATCCCAACACTTCATGGTTGTTCCTTTACCAACTTTCCAATCGATCACTTGCAACAATTACAGTACAAGCATGTGCTTTGTGATTGTAATGAATTGCAGTTACAATTATATCTATCATGTCTTTTTAGGTATCCTATACATATTTCATGTATAGGATTATCATCTAAGGAGAGGGACAGTTTTCGGAACACCTACACACTGCAATATTTTCGATCCTCAATTCTTATTGTCCTTATTCCCCTTCAAAACCATTTACGAGTAGCTGAAGTTCTTGTTCATTCCTTACCGTAGAATTTCAATGGAGATTAGCTATTTAACCTTGACTGCAAAAAGGCTTTCACGAGGAGAAAAAGGCATATAGGTGCAGCTAGCACAACTGATATGAGAAGCTAGTCATGGACAGAGAAAGAAACTTATTTTGTGGTTCGATTTTTTATTTTGAGCATGATTCTTCTGAAAATTATCTCAAAAAGCCCAAGAATTTTGTTGTCAATCAAACTTCTTTGTACTCCAACCTTGAAAGAATTCATTTTTCCTCTATATTGAGATATTTGCAAAGGCTACACTGGATTTATTATCATTTATTTTCTAGCTTGAGTCCTGTAGATATCGTTCAAGTATTGTTTTGAATTTATAAGACCAGATATACAGAGTGTTCAGCATAAGAATTTCTCCCATGATAACAAAGAAATAAGCCCCTTTTTTTGGCAAGCCACAAAATTTCGAAAGTCGAAGGGATATCCCTTTTCCCTATATTTTGTGCATCCTCAAGACAGTTAGAGGGCAACAAAACATCGCTTGAACTGCTCTGCCTCCTTCAATTCTAAAAACTAACATCCCTGACATTTCTCTAGAAGAAATTTATGCTAACAATTAGTACATAATTTCGGCTCAGTCGATACCAAACTGTAAATATCAGTTCATGGCAGGAGCCAGAATTTTAAATAAAAACAGAAGGTCATTAAAACACAAAACCGAGTATTCTCCTTTGGAAAGTAAATGGTAAACATTAAATTTGAAGATAATGGCTAAATATTGCAACTGCACAGCTAGAGATGTAGAAGCTGTAAGTTTGTCACAGCAAGCTCTTTACTAGTATTACATTTCCTTTGAGGCCAGACACTGAAATAAGTTAAAAATTTCTCGTATACTTAGCTGCTCTCATTGTTAGACCTGTTTTCACAAGCAATTAATTTTGTAGCCTAGGAGATCACAAATTGCAAATAAGTACTATACTCTCAAACTCATTTATAAATGGAAGAAACTTTTTTCCAGATTCTTCCCAATCCTAAAAAATACATCAAGTAAAATTTAGGTTAAACAATTGCAAAAATTTAAGAGCAAATCCATTATAAGCTCGGTAATAAAATTATATGAAAGTAAATTCTATAAAAAAATTCTAAGGTGGAATTTAAATTTTAAAACAAAAGTCAATTTTGTTAATGTTTGTAGCTTCAGTAGAATGATCATTTAGAATACATATAATATATGTTGATTAATAATAATATATTATTATGTTATATTATTATATTATTATTAATCATATAAAATTTAATATTCAATATTAATCTATTATATTATTCTAAATTAATAATTGATTGATGAAACATTATAATATTGATTAAATTATTATAATTAAAGGAGAGACATGTCCGTTCAAGGACATGCCTCTCCAAAGTAATATATATAGTATAATGTTATTCAATTTGAGAACACATAGAATTCCAAGAATGCAAGTATCAGATTGAATCAGATATATACATTAAAATACATCCAATAAAAACCTGGGAAAATCAACATGGTATCAGAGCTCAGGCCTGTGAAGTTTAATTTGGAGAGGGTTGGAGAATTCAGTTTTTTCTAGAATTTACAGTCTGAAATATGCCATTGTACGGCCCTTGGTTGGCCTCAAAATGAGGACTATAATATATGGATGGAAAGATCTGTGTTACTAGTTTTCAAATATGTTTATCTCATCAAATTTGATTCAATTTTGTGCAAGATATGACGACTTTGGTGCAGGTCACTTGAAACCCTACCTAAGGTTAGCAGTTTTGGAAAAAATGTCATAACTTTTGTTTTAACCGTTGGATCTGGATATAACTTGGAGGAAATGTTTGTAATTATATTTTCTAACATCTCACCGAAGGGATTGGATAAATTTGGTAAATTGCAAAAGTTATTAACGACTATGTGTGGCAGATCATAATGAAAGTGTTGATCAAAATTATGAAAATGTTCTACATCATTCAAAGGGAATTATGATGAGAGATGATTCATGCGTGATATTTCTTATATGGGCTCACCTTATGAAAGGAAATGTTTTAAACTTAAGGACAAAAGCACAATAAAATTGAATTAAAGGGAGAAATAAATTGATGCTTATAAACGAATTGATGATTGAGACCAGATGCAGAGGGAGTCTGACATTTCAAAAGAGGACAAGAGGTTGATACAAGAACTTGAGCTTCAGAGGGAGCAGATGGTTCAGTCAACTTGTGACAATTTCGATCATAGTGATTGAGAGGGATTTTCACTATTGAAGGTGAAACAATTATGAGGTAAAACTTGATTCAATTGATTATTATACTAATGAAATCATTTAATGCCTTATGGGCCCTGTGTAAATCATAAGTGACGACTTCCAAATGATTTCCACTTGTATTTTTGAGGTTATTGGAAGGTGACGATCTTACAATAACTTGAGCTTGTGGATAGAATCGCCGACAGAGGCAATCCACATGAGAGCTCGTGGATCAATCCACGTAAGAGCTGATGGATAGAATCGCCGACTGAGGCAATCCACGTGAGAGCTCATGGATAGAATCGCCGACTGAGGCAATCCACTTAAGAGCTTGTGGATAGAATCGCCGACTGAGGCAATCCACGTGAGAGCTCATGGATAGAATCGCCGACTGAGGCAATCCACGTGAGAGCTCATGGATAGAATCACCGACTGAGGCAATCCAAATAAGAGCTTGTGGATAGAATCTCCGACTGAGGCAATCCACGTGAGAGCTCATGGATAGAATCGCCGACTGAGGCAATCCACGTAAGAGCTTGTGGATAGAATCGCCGACTGAGGCAATCCACGTGAGAGCTCATGGATAGAATCGCCGACTGAGGCAATCCACGTGAGAGCTCATGGATAGAATCGCCGACTGAGGCAATCCACACAAGAGCTTATGGATAGAATCGCCGACAGAGGCAATCCACGCAAGAGCTTGTGAATAGAATCGCCGATGGAGGCAAATTCACACCTTGAGACTATGGTCCCTTGTGATGAGCATCATATGGTTGATGCAAATACTCGATATCATAGTGAGATAATATTTTCTCTATTCCATAATTAATCTAGACTTAATGCATTTGCATTGATTTTATCTTCCCTAGCTAAGAGGGAGTGTTAATTATGTTTTGTGTAGCTATGGTGAGGGCCATAAGTGTTAATGTTTTGACATGGGAGATCACTACACATTTTGTCTGATCATCCTCCCTAGCTAAGAGGGAGTGTTAATGTTTGTAGCTTCAGTCAAATGATCATTTAGAATACATATAATATATGTTGATTAATAATAATATATTATTATATTATTATTAATCATATAAAATTTAATATTCAATATTAATCTATTATATTATTCTAAATTAATAATTGATTGATGAAACATTATAATATTGATTAAATTATTATAATTAAAGGAGAGACATGTCCGTTCAAGGACATGCCTCTCCAAAGGAATATATATAGTATAATGTTATTCAATTTGAGAACACATAGAATTCCAAGAATGCAAGTATCAGATTGAATCAGATATATACATTAAAATACATCCAATAAAAACCTGGGAAAATCAACAATTTAAGGTTTCGAACAAAAATCCATAGACTCACCCACCATTAAGTTGGCCCAATCAGCAAAGAGTTATTTTTAAAAATGCAAAAAAATATTGTATTAGTTGACCCCCTCCTTTTGATCCTCAAAATCCATAAAATTGTCAAATGAAAAACACAAGTCATAACCCACTAGAAATTTTGAAGAAGGTTCAATTATAGATAGTGTCATCTAGCTAGGATTTCCAGGTTAATAATAAGAATTTCAATCACAACAATCCACTTGCACAATACCCAACATCTAGAGAAGAAGAGAATCTTCTGGTATAATAGCAATTACAGCTAATTCAGCATAAATTTTTTACTCATAAAACAGAAATGCAATCCTTTCACCAATTTGGATCCCGTATAATTCTCGTGCATTTCAAAACAATGCATGCCATAAATTTTATTGAATGAGTAGTATTTAATAAATAACCAAAATTTTCATTTAGAAATGACTTCTGATGCTCAGGTTCTTATTGAACTGAAATAATCAAGGACAAGACCAGAAAATACCTCCAAATAGCTATTTATTTGATTTTTTATTTTTACAACACATATCTATTACATTGATTGGATTGTAATGCTTAAGAAGAAATGCATCTAATAATTAATGCATACCTCAACTTCTTGTTTATCTTGAAGGGCCTTCTCCAACTGCTCCTTTAAGCTTTCAATTTCTCCTTGGTATTCTTCAACAATGCCATGAACCTATGGGCACAACATTACAACAAATATTTCACTATTCATGTCATCAAACTTTGTCATATATTTGTTGTCATGTAAATCTAGAAAACAGAGATTTTTTCCCAAAGCCACATTCTTTTGTTTGTAAGTGCAATATAGACTTTACAATACAAACCATTCTATTTTATAAATAGTCCCAAATGACAACAGACTAAATGATATGTTATTGAATATAACAAGCTGACAAAAAAATAGTTTGCCTAGTTGGTCAGCTAAATTAATATGTGTTCTCTTGCACAATATTCGTCACTTCATCTAATTATTCTGCTTACAAATATTTGTACAGAAACACAAACTTCATCAATTACAGTTTTGACTTCTAGAAGACAAATTACTACAAGGTTAACTATTTTTCAAAGTTTCATGGAAACAAATATGTCAAATTAATAAATCACCAAATGTCCATAAACAAGACAGACAACCAACCTTGAACTAGAAAAGTCCACACACACTGTTGCGAATATAAATGATAACTTTCTACATTTAAAAAAAAAGCATTATAATCTAAAAACACTGAATTCATGTAATCAATTTCAAAACACAAAATCAAGTATTGTATATTGTGACACATAAGAATATTAAGCACTTAGGTAAAACTTGTACATAGAAATAAGAATAGCATCTTCAGATGTCTCTATTAGATCTTACATTTTTGGTAAGACTGTCAAACTATGGACATCACTTTGCAACAAACTAACATTTGCAAACATTGTACATTACAATCTGCAACATGCAACATGTTATGAGACTATAAACCCAGTATAATAATATTAAATCAATAACTATAATCACCTCGTCAAATAATCAAAGAAATATCAGCCTTGCTCCTTATGAATACAGTTATCGTAGATGGTTTACCTAGGCACTTGTGGATCTTGCTGGAGAGGTTTTCCAAGGCCACTAAAGTTGGCAGGCAATTTGCAAAGCATTGGCTCTTCCTTTGGAGACTTGAGTACCAGAAATTGTTTTAAAGATAAGTTTTTGAAACAAAGAAAGTGTAGGATAAGATTCCTCATGTGAGCTTGAGAAAGCTAACATTAAGGGGATTTCAAAGTAATAATGTCACATTCCTTGGGTCCCCCAACTCTAGTTTAAGGGGTGTGTTAGTGTAAGTAATGAATTGTGATGTGAACTCAATTTAGCCAATCCTGTTGGGAAATTGGTTTGCCAGCATCACTAGGTGTATTGCTTTAGGCCCTAAATAGCTATCATGCTGTGGTATTTATGAAACACATGTTAAGGGTATGTTTTGTACCACTAACATAGGTCCACCTTCTATCACTATTCAGATAATAGTAACAATGGTATGTCACATTAAGTTGACAAAAACTAGTAAATGACTAGTTGTGTTCAATGTCAACTATCTATAGTGGCTGCATATACATCATTATTCATCGAACTGAAATCGTGCTACTTGTTTATAGTTACTTTGAACTTCTTTCGCCTCAACATTTTCAGTGTTTCTTGTGTTCCTTTTCCCATGAGAAAGTTGTTTGAATCTAATGTTGAGACGTTGACCTAAAAATTACAATAAAACACAATTTGGTAATCCAATCTGACTCAACATGCTGTAACAAGTCAGTAATCAGCAGTACTACAGCAGCAATAATGAATTATGACAACCACAAAATCAAACACAAAACAAAGTAAAAACAATTTTAGAGAAAGAAACCTGCCACCAAAAAAACATGGAAGTTATGCCATGTTCCTCTTACAAAAAACTAAATCATAGAAATATAGAGCCACTGTTTTAAATTGCAAATAAAATTTAAAATCTATTCACCTATGGAGAACAAGTGGTTTCCAATGTTGTTTCTAGTGATGGGAACATCATTTTACCTTGGAGTGGCCATGTCAAGGAGTTTTTTTGCATAGCCAATAGAAGCTCTACAACACCGATCACCTTCGTTTCAAAAAGATAAAACATTATTCAACAAGCATGTCTTCATCCCTTGAAAACCTAGTGTTTCCAACATCAGGACATCTCCAAGACATGGGGACTTCGAGGGGGCAATCCACTGCAACCAACGCAATCGTCATTTGGACATCTAGACGACTCCCAAGTGTCTCCCAACAATATCAACCATGCCAAGACATCCCCAAGACGTTCAAAGAACTCCCAAGTGTCTCTTGACCCTTCCTAGGATGCCCGAGCGTCCCATGCAACCAAAAATTCTAGAAGCCTTTTTCTCCAAAAGAATAAAAAACTCTAATTTGATCTTTGTGCCCAAGGTCAAACCCTAATGGCCTATTGATCCACTTAGAGGGTGGGTGAAGGCTCTAAATCATAGCAACTTACAAGAGTCAATAAAGAAATCTAGGGACATGTACCCTAGGACAAACAAAAGCAAGACACCCTACAAGGAAACTCCAAAGCCCAAGGAGCAACTCAATACACCATTCCAAAGGGAGGCTCCTAGAAGAAACCAGCTAGACGAAGCAACTGGCCAAGAACTAAGAAGGAAGCAACTATGCTTCACATACAAGGAGGCATGGGAACCCAATCATAGATGAGTGGGCAAAGGAAAGATTCATTATATTGAAGTAAGAACAAATAGTGATGGGGAAGAAGATGATAGCCTAGATAGCAGTGAATCAGAGGATAAAGCTAGATCACCGTCTACGCCAAGCAAGAAGGGTAATGTTGACATGTTTTTTATGACAACGCCTAACACAGAATAAAGTTGCCTAACGATCACTTCATTCTATCTTGATCAAAGTGCGAATGTATGCTAGGATTGTCATGAGTTCAAACAATCGACTACAAAGTTCCTTTATGCTACGGACGTGACTCAGTTGGCTGATGTGATTTGCTCGTAATCCAAGTGGCCTTACATTTGGATCGTTCTTTCACCTCTTTGTTGTGGCTTGGAACTTCTTCATCGGATATTGATATTTTGTGATGCTTCTGCTTCAAATGGATTCAACCGGAATCAACTGAAACTAAAGGGGAACGGGTTAGAAGATCTAAATCTACTCCTAAGGGCAGTGCTATCAGTGGATAGTGCTCTGGTGGACAAATTCCAAATAAACTAAGCTCTGCTTAGCCAAGTATAACTACAACTCCGTAAGAACCGGTGCAATCTTCTAAGGATGTTGAAGGATTTTCACATTGAGAAAGTGCATTTGAATACACAACACGGCGCAATCCAAACAACTATTCATAATTCAACTTAGCATAAATTTAAGCGCTCAAGCCAACTTTGCACTGCATCTTATAATCAACAAGATGAAAAAAGTATGAACCATGGAAATTCATCAAACACCGTTACATTCTTCATTGAAATCAAAGTAATTTATCTAACAACTGAGAAAATAAAATTCTACTCTAAGTGAGGAAGGTGAAACCATGCAAGTTTTGAAAAATAGCTTAAGTGGACACCATCAAAGAACAATGTTTCATTGTTATTATGTCAAAAACTTATCGCAACAATTTCATATATATCTCCCTCCCCTTACAAATGAAGGGGTCACCCCTTTATATAGGCTTCAACCCTTGGCTACATGCAAAACCCTATTTAGGGTTTCTCCCTAAAAGAGTCCCCACTCATGATGCAACAAGCTCGAAATCAATAATTGATGACCCATCATGCCCATATCCAATTAATTTCACGTGCCCAAAATGGTATCCATTGTGCATTAAATGCACCACTTCTTTCAAATTCGCCCAATGCTTAATAAATGCCCCATCATCTCCTAAATACGATAGTTACATGCAAAAGATGCTTCACCACAGCATTAAGTACGACGGCCGACATGCAATGAATTAGCCGCCACCATGGTCAAATATTCCAGCAATGAATGCACCACTATGCCTTCACACGATGGCCGCATGCAAAAAGATGCTTCGTGGACTCGACATGCGTTGACCCAGCTGCCATTTGGCGAGAAAGCCCTCGAGAGAGAAAACTTTATCCATGAAGAATTTTCTTGAGATTTCGAATTTTCCTTGCCTTGGAGAAGATTTTTCATCAATTTTGCATATTTCCTATGTTTTAGGAACTTTTTCAAATTAGGGTTCCAAGGTCCATGAGAGAGAAAATTCTCACTTTGCAAAATTTGAAAAAATTTTGAAATTCGAACGACTTTTGATGCCTGAAAATGGATTTTTCAAAAAAATTCCAAAGGGGAAATTTTTTTCTCTTTTAGTTCATCCTTGATTCCTTCTTTGCCTTAGAAATTATACCTTCAATCCATTCTTGGGTATGATTTCTTCCTTGCTTGGAATTTCATCTTGAAGGAAGGAATTTCCAACACTTATTCAATTTTTTCCACTTTCCTGGAATTCTGTCTCGAAGGAATTTCCAACACTTAGTCAATTTTTTCCACTTTTCTGGAATTTTGTCCCTAAGGAATTTCCAACACTTTGCCAAATTTTCACTTCTTCCAAGAATTTTATCCTGAAGATAGGAATTTTCATCACTTAGCTAAATTTTCACTTTTCCTGGAATTTTGTCCTAAAGGAAGTAATTTCCAATACTTAGCCAGATTTTCACTTCTTCCAATAATTTTGTCATGAAGGAATTTCCAACACTTGGTGAATTTTTTACTTTTCCTACGTTTTAGGATTTTTTTCAAATTTGATTTCTAGGATTCAAATTTGATTTCTATGATCTAGGAGAGAGCCAAAAGGAAGGAATTTCCAACACTTCGTCAATTTTTTGCCTTTCCTACTTTTTAGGAATTTTCCAAATTTGAGTTCTATGATCCAGGAGAGACAAAATTCTCTTAGGCAAATTTGTCATCATCTTGAGGTTCGGGTCAACTTTCATGCCTGGAAGAGGATTTTTCATTTTTTTTCCCGAGGGGAATTTTCTTTTCCATTTCATCCTTGACTTCACATTCCCATGCCTTGGAATTCATCCCTCAATCTTGGGCACTAGAATGACCCTATGCAGGAATTTTCCTTTGGAAGGAAATTCCTTCCCTTCCCTTCTTTGGCACTCCCCTTTATCCTTGGGCACTAATTCCATACAGTGGAGGAAAGTTGACTTCGTTGATTTTTCCTTGACACCCCTATTTTGGCGCCCAACTTCATGTCTGAGCGGAATTTTGGCATGATGAAGGAAAAAGTGGTGTGGAGGAAAATTCCTCCACACACCAACTTGAGCGCTCTATCCAACAGTTGGGCACTATTTTGGCAGTGTTAAGGAAAAATGGGGGTGGAGAATAATTCCTCCACCACCCCAGTTTAGCGCCCTCTTGCACACTTGGGCGCTATTTCCACTAAGTGGAGGAAATTCCTCCATGACCTTGACCTGGCACCCACCTCTTTTTGGTTTGCATTTTGATGCCTAGGGAATTCTTCATTCGTTTTCCATCCAAACTTAGTCATTTTTCAATTGTTTCAAGATCGGGATGACATTTTGGAATTGAAGAGTTTGTTCGCCAAACTGAGAATTTTCCATGCTTGCCATTTCCGTATTTTGGATTTAGATTATTCTTCAAAAACGTTCAATCTCCAATGTCTGCTTGTGAAGAACCTGCCAAAATAGACTTTCCAAAAATATTAAGTGTTTCAAAATGTTAGGATTAGGGCAAAACACTAAAAATAGATACTTACTAAAAATAGAACTTACTAAAAATAGTAAGTTTGATTTTTGGCTAAATTAGACCAATCAAGGAGGCAGTGAAATCCCTAAAAAATAGAAAGTTGCACAAAATTCACTCAAATTTCACATGTAGGTTCCTTAAAGGGTCTTGATTTTGATGCAACTTTCAGTTTTTCCACAACCCTAAAGGAAAGGCCTCAAATTCAAGTCTAAAGGGCAAAACCCTAAAACCAACAAAACGAGCTCCAAACTTAGCCAAAATTGCTCAAATAGAGCTGCAAATTATATCAAATTGAACCCCAAACACTTGCAAACTCAGAGGACTGACGAGACTGTTGTGAAAAGACCCAAAAAAACAAAGCGAAAAGACCGAGAGGACCTAAAAAGTAGGGGGTCCCCATTTGCAATGGGGTAATGTGTGAAAATGTCACATGTACCCTAACCATCATTGTGTGATCTTATGATCCTTCCACATTTAAAGTTCAAGGATACCTTCACATACATCCCATTATTATACTTATCAATAGTGGAGCTACACACAACTTTATATATTCCTCTCTCCTACAGGCACAAAGATATCCACTTATGAGCAATGAGGATTCCCCATAGTCTTGGCAAATGGAACCAATATGAAGTGCCACACCATAGCACCAAGGTTGGAAGTCACGATCGGAGACTATAGGCTATGTGATGATTTCTATGTGTTGGAATTAGGAGGCATAGATATGAGCTTGGGAATACAATGGATGAAATCCATTGGTCCATTCACTCAAGACTTCAAATCTATAATTTTAAAATTCAAGGTTAATGGAGAAGAAGTCAGATTACGAGGGATACAAGATAGAATTCCACACAAAAGAACAAGACCAGGCCATAAGGTAGTAAGGGAAAGAAAAAGGGAAATGCCCAACTTTCTTCAACACTATATGCATCAACAACTTGAGGAGAATAAGCAATTCACAAGTACGATTCTTTTATAAGCTAATCTCTCAAACCTATCCAAAAGATTATAGAAAGCATGCAAAACCTCGCAAGAATGGTGGAAACCCAAGGGACCGAGCATAAAGGAACATGATGAAACCTTAAAGAAAGATAGAAGACAATATTGTAAGGAAGTCGAGTAGCGGAACTTCCTACACTAACCTTGAGAGGAGGGTAATGCAAAAACTTTTACACATCGTTACAACAGTTACAGAAACTTAACGGAAATACTCATAAATAACATTCATACCACAACACAATGATTTATGTGGGGAAAACCCTTTCGGGAGAAAAACCCCATACTCCAGAAGCCGCACAATATATTATTCCGCAATCAAAAACACATTACAATATACATGCAAAGCAAGCTCTTCACAATAGTACTACTAATCAAACTTCGCATGTAACTCAATAGCCATAAGACTCTTACACCCAACCTCTATCTCACGCACCTCATATATAGAAGATACAATACAATAAATTGTCAAACGGTATTACAAAACCATGGGCTAAAACCACCCAATAAGGTGTAGCCGACCTTATCTCCCTTCTAGATGCCCTATGACGCGTCCCTCCCTTTTTACAGCTCATTTATGTGTCTGATCTATTTTATATTTCCTATTTTAAAAGTATAAACTCCGAAGGCCATAACTTGAGAATCGTGTGTCCTATTGACAAACCGTTTGAAGCACCGGAAAGCTTGTGAAGTGCTCTATTGCCACGTAAACCGCAAAGTTGTTTACACCCACTTTTCAAGACGTTTTGAGGCCTCTAAAGTCCTCAAAATCAAATTTAAACCTTTCATTCTCCAAAACGAAAAAAATTTAATATCTTCAAAACTAGCTGTGATCTTGCAACATAACTTTACCGGAATACTTATCTAGCCAACTAGAAGCTTCGAGGAGAATTTCGTACCATTTCGTGCTCAAATGAAAGTTTACTATAAATAGTAACCTCATGTAAATGCAAGGTTGAGACACCGTTTTCCCAACAATTATGAAATGCTTGTGCACAAGCATCTCCAAGAAGGGAAGACTATGATGCCCCCGTCCTTACACAAATGATACCTAAACAATTAAGTACACTTTTGTGATCAAGGAATGGTTGTTCTTGATCACCAATGTCTAGTTAATAGGAACATAGAAGTAGATGTACATAGTGAGTTGTTAGTAGAGGAATAAAAGAAGCCGGGAAAATCAAGAAGTCTTATAAATAAGACAATTTCCCTTAGAGATACAAGGGAAAAGACAAATAGTGATCATTGTCCAAAGTGATGATGATTAAGCAATGAACTAATTGAGGAACTCAAGCTAAGCGGCACTCCAGGAACCTCTTCGCAAGAATGGAGAGACAAGGGTTTTCAAAAAGGGAAGAATGGGTGGTTCAAGAAAATAGCAACTACAAAAGTGAATGCCTCAAATAACTTGAGATCGAAGCAAGTGAAGGATCAAATGCAAGAGCCGAACAATACTAAGGGGCAAGACATCAAGGGCAAAGGCATTTTGGATGATGGAGAGGGACCCTCTCGAGGATCTGAGCTAATTGTCTGTAGGTCCCGAGAAGATCCCCCCTTTTCATTATTCATTGAAGAGTATACATTAAGGTAGAATAAAGAATTTCTAGAGAAACTAGGACTTTTTATTTGATGGGGAGGTAACAGTAGGAAAAGCTAAAATGAAATTAGGTCATAGTGTTATGATCACTGGGGGAAGAACACTATGATTAAGTTAGTAGCGAATGGATTTTACTTGGTCTTCTTTGCTTCCCATGAAGAAAAACTCAAGGCAAAGAGATCAACACCTTTGTTCTTAGAAGGAGTTCAAATGCACCTTGGAGATTGGAAACCAAATTTTAACCCCTAGACTATCTCGATAGTTGAAAGGTCATCATGGTTTCACGTTTACAACTTACCAACAAAATATTCGGGAAAAGAGTGTTAGAGATATTGGGAGGAAATTGGGCAAGTTTCTCTTTATGGACAGGCCTTTTGGTGCAAGAGCACCTAGTTTTACCTAGTTTTATTGATGCATTTTCAAAATTTTGGAATGATTGATCATGTTTGGGATCGATGAATGAATAATGGACTGTTGATAGGTCCACAAGTGTGTTTTGGAGTTATTTGAAGTGTGTTTGTCACCAAGGTGTGCTTGTTTTCTCAGGTTTGGCCAATGTGCCCTTGTAAGCCAAAAATGGTACTATTTTGCAAAATAGTGTAAAACTCTTTGTAAGGCTTGATTAGGCGTTTGGTCATGTTAGTTCGCCATTAGGGAACCATCCTAGGGGGTTTAGAGTGAGTAGAAATGCATAAGTTGCAAAAATGCAAAATGGAGCGAAAGTTGTCATTATTGCTTGACAACTTTTTGCAACTTTTGGAGCAACTTTTCAATATTGATCAAATCGGTGGTTAAGAAACCGATGGGGGGTTGGTTATGAGCAAGGAGGCATATAAAATGCTCTTGAAATGATTATAAACAAGTTGGAAGATCTATGAGCAAATTTTGAATAATAGTTGAAGGCAACTTTCAGATTTTCTGCATAAGATTTGTAATTTTGGTTATAGCAGTCCATACCAAATGGTTTAATCTTGGTACTGTCCCTTCTTGGTGGTTTAGTATATGTTGTTGTGGTGCTCAGGAAATGATTTTACTCTTTCTTAGTGCAGGTTTAGTGTTGGTTTACAAAGTTTCTTCAACTGCACTGCCCTTGATCTGAGCAAGGGACTAAGACCCTAGATATGGCTCCAACTTGAAATCCCATTGTGTTTGTTCAATGGCCCTTGGGATTCAAGTCATGGAGCCTGTGTACAGTGTACATATTCTTTTAAATGTTCTGGAAGTTGTTTTGAAGCCATTTGCCATCATATCCTAGGCGAGCTGTACCATAGCCCGACTAGGGATTACCACTGTTATTTTTATCATTGCTTGTAGGGCAGATCAAATGTGGTTGTGCCAAGTGTTTGGGATGGAAGAAGGAAGTCTAATGGAGTCTTAGTAGAAGCAAGGAGGTGTGACAAGGTGTGGAAAGCAACAAACCCTACTGGACAAAACTCTTAGCCTCTTAAACCCTTAAAAAGAGCCTTTTTGGGGTCTGTACCTGTAGGGACGTATCAGAGAACCTTATCTCATGATTTTCAAAGAGTGTCCAAAAGAGTATTCGAATCACAAAAGCATTTAAGGGGCTCTTCGGAAGATTTTTGAGTAATTGGGCAAAAACAGTGAAAGTAGGGCTAAAAGGGGCTCTTAAGGCTACTAGGCCTAGAAAAGAGGAACAAGAGAAAGCGATGGGGAAATGGAGAGAAACCAATCAAAGACCTATATAAATGGAATTGAAACACCTTCTCTACAACCTCTGAGACCCATGCAAGTGTATGTTGGGGATTTTGACAACTTGATGGTTGGATTTACTCAGTGAATCACAGCCATGCTTTTGAGTAATAGGAGCAAACAAGTTGATAGGGAGCACTCCAAAGGAGTTTAGTTGTTTGACTTGATATTAGACAAGAGCAGGGTGTGAACAAGTATGGAAGGCCACTACAACATCTTTTACCCACCTATTAATCAAGGTGCAACTCTTTTGTGAGTTTCTCCCCATCACCTTTAGAGGATCGGATGCTGGGATCGCATTGCAGAATGTGAGTGTGTTACAAATAACGTTGAGATCCCAATTGAAATTGAATTGCTATCCGATTCAAGCAGCTAGAAACAAGCAATTGTAAGCGAGCATATGTTGGATCTATGCCCTAGATGCAAATCGGTGATCCATGGTGGAGACAAGTGCTTCTCCTCAGTCTCAGTGAATAGCCTCAATAAGTTTTTTCAAATTGGGGCAGGTAAAAGGGAGAGGGGCATTAGAGGCCCTTTATCAAACATGGAGAAGGAATTGATTGATTTGATTTCGCCCAAAATGAAGGGGCTGGAGCCAGACGGGGGCTCGTCAACAAAAGACTATGGGGAAGGATTAGAACCATGGGGAGAAGATATTTTAAACAATGAGGAAGGTAGCACTATGTTCAATACAATTAGCAAAGCTAGAATCAACCGAGAATTCGAGGTCGATGGATACCCGAGCTTATCAAAAATGTCAACCAAGATGACTCTGAGGTTTCTATAGTCAAGTTTTGACATGTGGATAACTCAATTGGTTGATGTGATTTTTGGTAATCCAAGCGGACTTACATTGAATACTTGAATGCTTGAATGTTCAAATGTTGCTAGAACTTAGATTGTAACAACTTGCTTGGAAATAAAAAGGGTAAAAGATATAAGGTTTAAGGATTCTAACTTAATCCTAAAAATTTAGGAATGATGGACAATCTTTGGCGAAACTCGACTAAGCCTTTCTTTGACATCCAAAGCAACAATTCCACAAAGCTTAGTGCGATCTCCTAAGGTAAACAAAAATGATGTTCAAATCACTATCAACAACAAGGATACCATCAAGGCAACGCATATCAAAGTGTCAATAGCAATTGAAGTTAAGCTCATTTAAGGATTCCAGTTGACCACACAAGGCAAACTTAGAATCAGTAAATTGTTAGTAGTCTTTGTCTGTGGCCCAATCTGATTGAGAAATTGTTCATTTAAGTTGCTTGCAGAAAGAAGAATAGCTGGACGTTGGTAGTGGTAGAGTGAAAGGCAAAGCCTTACAAGGATGGTCACTATGTGTTTCCTGCTCCTGCAAATGTAATTTCTGAGCATCATTTAATGACAGAATAAGATGGATTTCGCAAATCACATCAGTTCTTCATATTTCTGCTACTCTCATTGGTAATTTCTATTGCATGCATTATTCTGCAATTCTGAGCAAATTCAAATATCAACTGCCATTTGCTAAACTGAAACTGTTATCCAAACCAGTATCAAACAAACTGTTTGACAACATCATTCTGAGGAAAGAGTGCAAAATTTGGACACAATTTGGGGGGAACATTACAATGTATTGTTGTTTTTACATATATTTTCTGCACAGGCAAACCCAGTATAAACCCACACCCAAAAATTATTAGCCCGATCCATGAGCCTGAACAAGGATCTGTACCAAAACTAGCAAAATAGATCTCAAAAGACGGATTATTTAAATTGTTAAAGACTCTAAAGAAAAGCAAATGGTAAACAGAAAACCACAAAGATCGTCTGATTCAGACTGGATTTAAATAAAAGCAAACGTTCATGGACTTTGAAGCAAAATTAGAAAGCATGAGCAGCATTCCACCAAAATGGCATCTCTTCACTTAAATATTTAACATGATTGTCTCATTTTAATGCATCCTTCAAACATTATTTTACCAACTCCATTCTTTCATGGTTCAGTATGCAATACACTGAATATTTTAATATTAGTGTTATATCGATCATTTCAGCTTCCTCTCATTTTCAATAAGCAACAAATATATACTGAGGAAATTTTAAGCGGTAATAGAAATTTTGTACTGAACTAAATTATTCGCTGTTAACTGCTCCAGTCAGAGGCATGTTTTATTCAAACAGAATAACCCTGTTTCAATTTGGATCATTCAAATAAATCAATTTCAACATTAAAGGATATAATGGGAGTACTAATGATAAGACAAACAGAGAAGAGGCTCCATTTCATATTCCTTTTACCTATACAGTGAACAGACTTCTACATATAATTTATAAAGTATAGTTTAAAAATGCTACCTGAAATAAAAGCTACCAACCCTCAACGCTGGTTTCAGCAATCATAATACTGAAACCGACAACATAAATCCAAAATAGTACACAAACAAACAAGAAAAATACCAAATAAAGGTGCTTTTCCCAGTGCCATCAATAAGGAAAATTCAACCAGCTTTTTCAACAAAGCTTCTTACAATTATCATGGATTTTCAGTTCATTCATACGAATCCATCCCAAATAAATTGATGAATGCTTCAATGATTACTTGTCCATGGCAGAATACTTACTACAATTTTAAGAGTGTCGTGAGATACATAGATACCAAAAATAAAGTAAAAGTAAAGTATATTTAAATTTTTGTATCATGTATAACACAATATACAGCAAAAGAAAAATAACATACATAGTTTAAACAATTTTAGAACAATTTAAACATTAAAGAATATTTGATGCTGGTCATAGAACTTACTGAAGACATGTAGCTTGGCACAGAAGAATGATTTCGATTAGGAGTGGACTGAAAAAAATCCAGCTCAGCTGTCACATGTCCTTTATTCATATTCATCCACATATCTTCATCTGCTACATTACCAAAATCAGAAGGAAGAGGACTCCCATCTGGAAGTCTTGAAAAACTATGTGGCTTCTCAGAAGAGCCATCTAATACGGACTCAAAAGTAGGAGTCTGAAACTTCTCCTTTCTTAAAGTAACACGACGGCCCAGTGAACCTTCCCTGCAGCCGTTCTTTGTCGATCTCCCTTCCTATTCATAGTATCAAAACAATTAGAGAATTACTGATAGCAAAAAAAGCAAGACCATGCTTCAGACTTGTCAAACTATATTTGAGAGTAAATGCAATACACTTAACCAAAACAATATGACATTAAAAATGAATGTATGGCTTCACATTATCACTGCGTTATTGCCTATGATGTACTCAATGTCAACACCTTGTTTTCCCCACAGGGAATGATCATTATTGACCCACCAAGACTGAAAATGACGTGTGTTAATAGAGCACAAAATAAAGCATCAGGATCTTTCACATTTTTCCTTTTTACCTAGATTATAATTTGTAGAAATCACCAATGCCTTTAATTTTACATATAAACATGCTGACTATCTTTTACATCGTTATTTTTTCCACATTAGCATTTCCAGAACAGCAAAAGGTTTCCAGCATATGACTGGACACTAACATGATGCCCACAACTAAAAAATAAACTGAAAAAAAAAAACTTTTCTTGCATGCTTCCAGGAAATTGACACCTGTAAGGATCTTTATGTCTCACCTGATTCAAACTCTCCAGGCTCCGTCGAGGAGGAAAACTATGATCACAGCTGTTTAACTTTACAACAATAGTAGTATATATTCATATAGAAAAACATTAGTCTAATTTAGGGCAAGTAGAAAATGGTTAAATAACTTGTTTAATGTAGCTGACAGATATTATCCCAAACTATAGATAGAATGTCAGAGGAATCACTAATTTGCATGCCCGTACCTTGTATGAGTTCCTATCTTGATCCGAGTTGATAACCAGGGTACTAAGGTTTTCTATCTTTTGCTGCTGCTCCATGATACGACGATCACGTTCCAATTGTGCCTTTCTTTCCTCCTCAAGTTCCATAGCCAGTTTTTCCCTTTCTAGTTCAAACTGCAACCAAGAATAATCATGAAAACATCTGAATATTAAAAATGTATAGCTCCAAGGCAAATAAAATTTGGCAACAAGTGTCTAAGGAAACCTTGAGCATATCATTGCGTAGTTTTAGAATTTCCTGTTCTAGGACTCCAGAATGTGATCCCTGCAACCCACATGCATAATCCTGTCAAACTACAACAAATAATACGTTTTTCCTTTAAAAAGAATACAAAAGCCAGATAAACTTGAACCTGCAGCTTTTTACGCAATTCTTCAATCTCCTTCTTTTGGCGTTTTAGCAAGGCAGCATCTGTCATTATCTGCAAAATGCAGGGCCCCATTAGCCAATAAGAAAGTGATGAAACCTGTATTTATCAGCTTTCAGAATTAAAAAGGTCTCAGTTGTCGACTAATGATCATCATCAAAAAAGCTGGTTACTGACATAAAAGCATGATATTTGAGATATTTCTTGGCTTTCCAAACTACTGAAAATTTAATCAGTATTAGTTTCAAAAAACTATGTTGGAGATGTTGCTATTCAATGTGTACAATTTCCCATGTCAGCGGTTATAAACTGCAGCATATGTCAATAAAAATCTTCAATCGTTTCGAGTCATTCGGTTCATCCCCATACCAGTTTAGTTCAATTTGTTTCTTGTGGCATATAACAAATTTTCAGGTCAGGGCATTACATGCAATCTCAAATACCAGCTTTAAGTTGGTAATTTGTCAATGACAGATGTATACTTTATGAGTTTACTCTATCAACAAATATAATTACTTCTGTGCCCCAAGGCAGTTCCCCGCATTTTCAGATCCTTACCCTATAGGGATATTTAGAATTTTTAGGGATGCAAGAGTAAATCAGAAATGTTACTCAAACATGTCCAATTTGGAGAAATTCTAAAAACATCCTTGGGACATCTTTTAGTTTTCTGGAAAATGGCAGGGTATGGCAAGGGATGGCTAGCTGTGCCCTACAGCCAGGTCAAAATAAAAAAGCAATTTAAAAATCAAAACACACAAAATTGGAAACACATAGGGATGGGTAGCCTGCAAGAACCCCCATACCCTTTTACATCAACCCTAAACGTAACGCAGACACAAAAAAATAAAAACAAAATACAAGCTCATTTTGCTATTTTCAATTTTGTGAACAAAACAACAAAACAGAACAGCAGTGAGAAGAAAAAAGAACAGAAATGAGAACAGAATAAAGCATCGAAACTACATCATTTCGTGTAATTTTACTACTCTACTCCTTTGCACATATTCTTTTGCGTTTTTTCTTTCTTTTTTTGGTTTCACATTTGCATTTACAGCTGTGTTTTTAGTTTTCGACAAAAAAATAGGGAGCACCACTGAAGTTAATGACGTGAGTGAAAATGAAGATGTTCAAATTCAACAAAGAATCTACAGAGGCACTACCAAGGATTCTTCTAAGTGGGGAGTGTTGCAAAGAATATAATTTCAAATAACCAATTTGAATACCCTTTTGCTGTCTTCAAAAAACAAACAAAGGCCCCATTTAGTTCTAAATACCCCTGTTCAAATTCGCAACAGACAGAGGAAAACAAAAGAAAAAGAATCAAAGGGAGTAGACTGCGGCTATGTCTTTTGTGCAACAAGGATTGTACTACACAAAGGCTTACTCTCATATTTTGTGATGACAGGACAGGGGATAAAAAGTGGTTAAAAAATCATCCTACCCAAGAAAGCTAAGCCCACTGCGTTGTACATGGAGAGTGAGGCAAGAACGAAAGGAATTCCAATAGAAACTAAACAACTAGTATGTCAGAGAGTCAAAAGGAAGAGGGTTCTACCGAAAGAAACAAAAGGCGTACTAGTGTTGCCTTGATGTTCAATATATCAATTTTTTGTTTGCCCATTCCATAACATTTCATGTGACAGTCTCCATATTTCAAACAAATATTCAAAGTTGTAATTGAGTTTGGTCACTCATTTGCCAGTTCGAGATCATAAACTATGCACTAACTTTCCTAATAGAAATTATTCTAAGGTGAGTATGGTAAAGGAAGAATGAGGTGAAATTGGATAAGAGATACTTTCTTTATCATCATGGATTGGTGGACACATATAAGACATCACATACTCATCAACATCATTGTCGCATTGTCAAATGACTTATTTTCTTAGAGCTATTGATCGTTTTGAAAAGAAGAAGGTCAAAAACTTCCAAGTTCAAATTTTGAAGGATGCCATAGAAGAGCTTGGATTGGTAGTGTTGTCCAAGTGGATTGCAAACCTCCAATTTCAAATTTTGAAGGATGCTTATAAACAGGTTGGATTGGTAGTGTTGTACCAGTGATGACCAATTCAACCTATGTATGTGAGTTAGCTAGCTTCAGGGTGAAGAGTGCTTACAAACACATTTTATGGACCCTATGTTGTGTTTATGCATTGAAACGCATTGAGAAGATAGATTGGGTGAAGGCAAAGATGACAAAAGTTGGAGATATTACACCTCACTTTCGCTCTTGATATTTTCAAAAAAAGAAATTGTCAAGTCCAGGGATATTAGATATGCCAATTACTTTATTCTGTTTGAGAGTACGTGCTAGCTAGAAAATGAGGGAACACAAACAAAAGTACTGAGCCCCAAACAATTTCTATGTGTTCTACTTATACCCTAGACTCAATAGCACAAGAGGAATTAGGAGTTAGTCTGTGATATGCATTAACTAGTTCACATAATGAAATAAACAAAAAACTGATTGTCATAAACCATAATGCATAATAAACGTAGCTCCATATCTGTATATATTTTTGGTTATCCATCATGTGCATATGCCAAGGATTCACCTTGCTCACAATTCCTTCTCCTATAAAAGATCTACTTATCTATATTTCTAAATATATTTATCCTTCTCTATATCCTTATTTCCTCATACCTCTCCTTATTTGTGTTACATTGCATCCTTTCCTATACAAACATCTAATTGGTAGCACATTTGCCTGACATTTCACTATTACTTTGGAGGGTGTTCCTTCAGCTAGAAGCTCTACAACTTCTATGTAGTGGTTTGCATTAGAATCCCCGTGACTATTCTAGTTCTAGCCCATCCCCTACTAACATCATCCCCCCTTTCAAAACTCTGTCTTGCCCTCAAGACAACTCTTATCCGAATTTGTACGATAATGTTTCAGTCTAGCCTCGTTGACATAACATTGTAATACTGTTCCATCTAATCTTCTTATCTGGATTGCCCCAAACTCTAAAATGTCATCAATTTTGTAAGGAACAAGCCATTGAACCTGGAGTCTATCTTCTTGAATTTTCTATCATATAATTAAACCATGTCATCTTTCTTAAATCGTTTGGAACTGATATTGCAATTGTGCAATGCTTTTTGTTTTTTTCACTCTATGAGTTGGTGGCGCTTCCTGAGTTGTCTATATTCATCCATCTTTTCCATTCTTCCAACCTTTGTTCGATTGAGTCTTCTAATTTGAACCTCAAGGTGACTGTAGTGCGGAGATAATTAACAATGAAGATTATGGGTAAGTTGCCCTCCATCCCATAAACAAGCTCGAAAGATGTCAACCAAGTAGATTTGTTGTAGGTAGTCACGTAATTCTACAACATCGCTGGTATCTTGATATACTAATCTATTTTGTTTGCATCGGACATCTATGTTAGAGTGGCACCTATAATTTTATTCATTGTCTTGCTTGCACCATTGGCTTGTCGGTGATATTGTGTCCTCAAGTTATGGGTTACCATAAAGTTTTCAAGTAATTCCTTGATAACCTTGTTGACAATCTGTTTTAGTTCATCATTGGAGATATTTAATGTGTTGGTGTTGGAAATAAGCCACACCCAAACCAACGATGGACTGGTCCAAGAGGGGCCAGTAGCTCAGTGGCAGAGCACTCCAGCAACGTATGGAAGGTCCTAGGTTCGAGCCGGTTGACGTGGCGAAAGTCGCGGAACTACGACTTCATCCGGCCAACGCAGAATAGAAATGCTAAGAATCCTATCCTCTCTTCGGATAAGGAAATCCCTAATGTTGTGCTAATTTGATCAATGGAGATTACCTCAATGTTTCAGTTGTCACGTCTTGACTGCAGGATAGCCTAGTAGTTGATGTGTTTTGCTGGAAACACAAAGGGGACTTACGGTTAGACGGAATTGGTTTCGTACAGGTTCCCTAAAGTTTTACAATCCTATATCATCTGATTTACTTCTAATTGATGTAATTTCAGCTTGACTGGTGGGCTTCTTTAATGAAAAAGGGAAAAAAGGAGGGACAAGGATAAAGAGTGAATAAGAACAGCTAACTAATTTAACTAAGACAGCATATTTCAGCACATAGACGGAAGTCTCAAAATAACTAGAAATTACTTTGCCAACTAATTAGCACAACTAGGTAAAAACCAGTGCAATCATCTAAGGATTTTGAGTTTCAAGCTATTAGATACGAATGATAGACTCTTACACCCAGACATCCAAATCTAATAACCGAACTTAGCACAAAGGGGGCTCAGACTAACCATGCAGAGGAAACAATAATTAACTATTTCCTAATGGTATGAAGCAAGATTTTCCATCAAATACATGCATAAATAACCGTCTAAAGTAAATACAGTTGCAGAAATATGAAATAAACGGAGAAGAGGACCATGCACTCACAGTAAAACAAACACAGCTTTAACATCCATTAAATCCTGTATATATTTCGCCCGAGTTTTTGCAACAATCTTTGTTTTCGGCCTCTAACAAAGGAAGAACTAACTCCTTTATATAGAATTCCCAAAAAAATGGATGAATGGCCAAGATTTAAACTTAAACAAGTGGGCCAGATTCATCCTTTATCAAAACTGCCCATAACCATAAATGGGAGGCAAAATATCAGCAACAACAAAAGCAGAAACAATAACTACCAAAAAGCTAATCAATAACTACCCAAAAAGCTGCTCCAAAAAGTGCACATGCACGGAGCTCAAGATTTACAACTGTTTTGGTAGTTAGAAATGAACTTTATGTCTGAAAAGTGCTTTTTAAGATTTCAAAAAGAACTTTGTATTTTAAGAAAGCACTTTCTCTTTTCCTACTGTAGACTCATTTTCAATAAATTCGACCTCGTCGCGCAAGTACTTTCCCCAGATATCCTGATCGGTTGCACGCTCTACCCGAACGTAGTCCTAGAATCTTAGGCACAGCTTGAACAGTTTGGTTGTAGAAGGCATACAAGGATTAAATATTTTATAATGAATACCTTCTAGGAGGCTATCTAGATTCTCCAACTCTTCTCTCCAGTATGATCTATGATTTTCAAAGCACGATATATCTGCCTATAGCCCACTAGCAAAATCTAGGTCCTCCATGGAGTAAGTGACCCTGGTTTTAAGCCTGTCCTCTCACTGTGGTTGCGCCTCATTATCTATCATACTGCTTTTCCAACCAAGAACCATTGATCTGAGGATCTTTTCACAAAGATCCTTCACATTTGACAAAGCGTCATCGCACTTGTCTTGCATTTTATTGATATTATCCTTCATGTCATTCTTCATGCTGAGAATCGAATACCATTCCTTGAAGGTATTGACATTATAAGGATCCAGGATAATATCAATTGTGGGGATTTGAGAGCAGGTCCAAAATAGATCCCTTATGAGGGGTAATGCCTTGGAAATCACCTCATGAGTGTTATAACATTCTTTCCTTAGCTTACACATTTTGATAAGAGTGGATTCACTATGGAGAGTCATTTCTCGCAAATCTTTGAAGATTTGCTCTCTGTTTTCCTTAATGCCTTGAATCCATTCCCTGACGGCTTTGGCGGTATCATGCACTCCGTCAAATTCAATTGTGGTTCTTTGTGTTAATGCTAATGGTGGATCATGGGATTCAGTGGCATGTTGCAGCGGCCTCAGCAGGTGATCAATATACCCCTCAGCTTGCTCAGCACGAGCTTGGTACATGTCTCTCTCACTTGTCATTTCGTCGAGCTGTCTGAGCATAGTCTGCACAAGAATCCTTGAATTCTTCCCTTTCTTGCTCTTTGGTGGCTCGCCCGATTGGGATGGTTGCAATATTATAATCGGCCAATGCAATCTGATCGGTTGGCGTATCTGTAGGCGGGGTAGCGATATGAATGGTGTGGTTCCTTTGCTCATCTTTACTGATCCGAGAGTAGGTCTTGGGCTTCTTCTTACCTTTGGATTTTATCTCTCCTATGCGAGAGAAGATATCCTCCAAGTTGATAGGTGGCTTGACAGCTGCTTTCCGCTATGCACGAGCAATTAACCAGTCTTGAGGGATGGTTTGTCCGAATGTTATTGCCAAATTCCCAATCTGTTCCTTGGACGATTCAGCTGGCTCACTACCTATCTGCAATTGATCGATCATAGAAGGAACGGACACAATATCCAATCCCTTACTTATGGTTGAGTTTTCCCCTAGCTCGCTGAACAACTGTCGAGTATCCCCTTGTGATGGTTGCTCTTCAGTTTTGTCGGGCTCCTGGGTCTCATCCCCCTTTTGTTCTCCCTCAACGACGGTGTCATCTTTGTCGGCGCTATTCAATTGCAATTCATGTCGACTTCCCTATGTCAGCTCACGCTTACCAGCCTCTTGATTAGGTGGAATTTCTCCGTCCTCAACTTGGTTTTCAAGTTCATCGGAGCCAACGAGCCCTACCTTTGCATCTGGCTCACCTTGTGTCGGAGGATTACTAGCCTTGAACGCATCAACATCACTCTGGGAAGGCGGAGCAGGTATATAGTCAAGTTCAACTACATCATCCTCCGAACTGGGGTCCCTGCATGACGAACTAACTTCCGACCTCCTGATAGGGATCTTTTCTCTTTTGGTTCTTTTTGATGTCCGAGTCCGTCTATTGGCTCTGGCTTTCTTCGTCTTCTATCTAGGTTTTTCAACCTCTTCTTTTGGTGCGCTTGAGGTTCCCTCATCCTCCAAAGACTGGGAATCGAGACTGCCCATCAGGTTGTATGTAAATTGAATCAATTCATGGGTCAGTTTCTCAATTTGTTGGGATAACCAGTGATCGGTATACATTCTTGGAGCCTCCATGACCACCTCAAAATCAGTAATTGCATCTTGAGTCCAATCAATGCCTAGCGAGAAGTATTTAACCACCTCAAATTATTGGACTTGCAAGCAATTGCCATAATCTGTTACCCGATCTGGGACCCGACGATACTCATAAAAACGCATTTGTTGCACACTTAGTGTAGAGTACACACGTCGTCAAACCTCATAGTCATCCGAACAGTTGCTCTAATAATCCTCAATTGATGCCTTCGCTCTGTAGTGCCTTCCATAGGATCTCTTGCCAAATTGTCATGATCAAAACACTTCCTCAGGAAATGTTCCTGTAGGCCATAGGATGCTAATTCAGCAAATGACCCATCAGCTTGCACCAAATTTTTGAAATGCACATCAAGGGCACCCAAGATCATGGGGAAGGTGAATCCGGACTATTTCTTATCTCTGAGTAGGCTGCCTGTTGGGCGTGCCTGTCTTGCGACTTCCATAAGGACTATTTTGTCTATCGGATAGCGTGTAAGTCGGAATGGTGCTCCCTCAAAGCCTGCTATCCTAATATAAGTGAACCTAGGGAATTGGATAAACCATGCACCATATTTCTGTATCAAAATGGTAGCCTGCTCTGAAAACCTTATGTGCAATCCTCCTTGCATTAACCTGACTAGGCACATTGTAAAGGCGTCATTGACACGCTCATACTGACCAATTGCGTAAGCAATGTTGTTCTTTTCTCTTTGAGCTATGTCGTAGTAATGTAGTTGAGGGTAGCATTCATACACCTTTACTTGATTTGGCCCGTTCCCGATCTCACCTTTCTTGATTAACCCTGTCAGTGGCTGGTGTTGGGCAAACATGTAAATCAGGTAGGAAGTCATGGCGAAGTGTTTCTTTTCTTCAAGCTCGACCAGCTGTGTATGGATATTATCACTGATGATCTAAGCCCAGTCGAACTTGGACTTCCCGGCAAAGACCTTTTCAATGAAGTAGAACATCCATTCCTCAAAAAAATTAGATTGAGGGAGTCCCATAACCCGGCTGAGTAGGGTGACCATATCGCCGTACTCATTATAAAAATTACTTTTGGGGGTCTTTTTACTAATCCTAATGCTCGGGGGCCTTCTTTCCTTGTACCATTCTTCATTTATCAATGTTTTGCATTTAGCAAGATTCATGTCATAAGCAACCTGCACCTCATCAATAGTTGTAGCAACAGGATTATCGGGAAATGGGATATCAAATGCCTCCCCAATGGCCTCACGTGTGAAATCAGCTAGCACCATATTTTCTAGGACGACTAATTTGGTCTCTGGCTGATAATGTCTAGCAGCCTCAACTACTAGTTCATAATTTTGTACGGACTGAGGGAAACCTGCTGCCTGAGCAATACCACTCTCCATCATTCGCCTGGGCTTACCATAGGCGTTTGGAGAGTAGACCATGTTCCTAAAATCCTGAACGTCTATGTATCCTAAATTAGTATCACCTACATTCTCCCATATGCTCTGGACTTTCGACTCCCTAACTCCTCCATTCTGGTATTGGTACTTCATTTTCTCGCCTCTACGGGGAATGTCAGACTTGGAGACCCGAGATGTTCCGGTTGCACCAGGTGTCTTTGAGTATTCTAGCACCGATCTAGGCATTTATTATGCACAACCGGACACGGATTACCAGACGAGATGAAGGAAGCGAACCGGTTAGCCAAAACAGAGGATGATGTTAACACATAAAACCAATGATCAAATCAAACTCGAAAAAGCATGACGCTTCAATAAAAGAGCTGGATTAATTGGAAATGAAACGCTACTTGAAACAGGAAATCAAGCTGGCTCTATTTAAAATTTGCCACTTGGAGCGAGTTCCAAAAAGTGCCACTTCGAACCAATTACTATGGTAAGGCAAATGTTCAATTTCTAAGAGCTCGGGTGTTTAATGATTGCCAATTTTCGCACTTGGAGAAGAGTTTTGCCTAAGTTCAGTTTTTTGAGATATTCAAAATTTCCCTAAGCCTCAATTTATTTCAACGATCAATTTTCCTGGCAGGTTTTGCTTTGTGATATGTTTAATGCTTTGTAAAATTACAACCTACGAAACTTCACTCTCCAATCCACTGTTTAAGCATTACGACCAATTTTGCGCAAATTAATGATCTAAAGGAGAGAGCCAAATCTTACATGGCGAATTGCCCAACATAGGATGAACTTTGGAGACTTGGGAGGTGTTGCAAAATGTTGCGCCTTATCTACTTCTCCCCTTTTGCGCGATGTTGGACCACAAGAATTTATGCTAGGTTGAACGCCTTTCAAATTTTCAAAAACTCGCGTTTTCGGGCTGGAGAGGCTAAATGAAAATGCAGAGATAAAACCCTACCACGTGAATTCGGACTGGGAGAACCTTTTGCAATGTTCGAAGAGTCACAAGGCCTTATTTTGCCTTCGCGACTTTCATGTGTTTGCCAATTTTCGGAGTGGAACCACTAAAACGCATACTTAAAAAGTGACGCCATGCCCTATGCTTTGCACTTTCGCGGCGAAATAACGAAATGCAAACCCCACGAAAAAAGACGCTCTTCCCTATGCCTTGCTCAATTCTTCCCCAACAGTGGTGGACGCAGTCTTCAGAAAAAATTTTAGAGTTTCGCGATTTAATCCTTCCTCGCTTTTTCGGGATGGAAGGGTAAAATGCAAACTTCACAACGCCTTTTATTATTTTCGTGATCTAACCCTTCCTAGCTATTTTCAAGATAGAATGATCTTTTGCCAATTTAGTAAAACGCCTTACTACTTGCATTTTCGGGGTAAAAGGCAACTTTGCAAAAGTGTTTTAAAATTTCGCAATTTTCAATGCTTGCCCAATTTCGGGCTAAAACAACTTTACGCTTTACCTTCTTTTCGGGGTAAAAACTCCCTTTGCAAACTTCACACCTTACTACTTTTTGGTAGGGGAGGCATTTTGGCAAAACGTTTAAGTTACCCGATTTCACTTAACTCGCAATTTTCAGCTAGAATCACCTTTTTGAAAATTTGCTCTATAAAAAACACCTTCCCAAAATTCGGGCTGATAATGTCTTTTGAAAAGTTTTTAAAATTAACGCTTTTCATGATGTATTTGCATTTTCAAGGCTTAGGGGCGGGTTTTGAAAAGTTTGTTTTGAAAGTGAAACGCACTTTCTATTTGCAATTTCGAGCTAGAGGACCCTTTTGAAAAGTTTTCAAACTAAGCGCTTTACTCCTCATTTTCACCTAACTTGCCCAATTTCGGGCTAGGAGGATAAAATGAAAAGTTTGACATTAAAAGCCAAATTCGGCCCTAAAAGCGATTTTGCAAACCCAGGGACAACTGACACTCTTGCCTATTTCGCCGATTTTCAGGCTTATGCTAAAACTTAGTCTCCCTTGGAAGAAATCTTGAATATATCAGATGGCGAGACTCTCTGCAAATTGACCCCCTAGCCTTGCAACTTGAATTAGCAGGCGCCCCAAAACTTAAGGGTTGCACAGCTCATTGCTTCACTACCACCTGCTGGATCTCAAAATGGCGGGTAAAAATCAAAATCCTACACCGAGCGGGCTGAAGACTAGAAAAGAAACGAGGGGGACCCTGTCGGCAACAGGGAGAGTGTGCAATGCACAACAGAGTCCTAAGGGCCCCAAGCACACAACAGGTGTGGCTTAAGGGGGGGTGTTGGTGTTGGAAATAAGTCACACCCGGACCGACGATGGACTTGTCCAAGAGGGGCCAATAGCTCAATGGTAGAGCAATCCAACAGCGTATGAAAGGTCCTAGGTTCGAGTCCTAGCTGGTCCATATCTCAACATAATGGGCATCGAAATCTTGCGACAATATTGTGTATAGGAAATTTGTGGCAATTTGTGTGCTATAGTCTTAAGTCGATTCTTCCTCGACCCATTTTGTCAAGAAGTCTATATTGATAATGATAAATCTAGCCTTAGATAGCTTTGCCAAAGGGTTGATGGATCCGATGAAATCAATAGCCCATTTTTTAAATTGTGTTTGGGCTAGTACCAATTGTAGAGGCATTTCATGCGATGGGTCTCTCCCAATGATTGTCTGACAAATATCACAGTTTTTGGCATATTATTTTGCATCTCTATGTAATGTAGACCACCAAAGCCTCGCTAGTTGAACATTTCTAGCAATAGCTTGTTTGGAGTTATGTATTCTAGCTATACCTTCATGTGCTTCCCCTAATGTCATTTCTTTCATGTTCATATACAACTCATCAAAGAATATCACCCTTTCCCTTTTTGCACAATGCTCCCTCTACCAATGTCAACAGGAGTTTTGCAATAGTAATTGTTTGTCATGTAATGATATATCACTTGGATATTCACCAACAAATAGTACTTAATGTGGTTTTATGCACTATGCATTACAAAATAAAATAGTAAGTATTTTATCCTCTCTTGAACAAAATCCTCCCAAGTGCTAAACTACACGATCAAATGGGATGACTCCAAGGTTCTGAATGTCAGGCATTGGCGTGCTCTTGGATGGACTCAATGTGTATGATGTGATGTTGCTAGAACTTAGAATTTCAATTGTAATCACAAATACAACTCCCAAATACTAAACTCAAAGGCCTGTGAAGCTCCAAACTAAATCCCACAACTTCGGATTGGGTCCCAAACCACCCTGCTGACGTACAGGACCCTGAATAGTATGTCAACATCCACAAACTCTGAGATGCCTAAGGAAGCGGCATTACAACACCGAACTTGAATGCCATATCTTGAATTGATGTGATTTGATAGGTGATGACTAGGCGCCACTTCAACTAGTTGTACCCCTTGTAACTCATCACAAGTTGTAGGTGATTGATGCATATCTTCTGAAACTCAATCAACATTATCAACCACCTGCACTGAAGTGCATCATCTTTCTGACTTGATCACCTTCACCCTAGAGCTTCCATCTCTGATTATTCTTGCTATACTGGCAATGATTCTTGGATTTCCGAAGCATATTAAGGATTGTGAAATTTTTCTTCCATTAGCATGTGCATTCACATGCTTGCTCTTGCATTCATCTCAATCTATACTTTCTTCATCCTAACCTCTCAAATGTTGCAATCAGCTTAAATGCACAGATCTTGTCCTGAGCATTTAACTTTGATTACTCTTGCTATACTAGCAATGATTCTTGGATTTCCGAAGGATATTCAAGATTGTGAAAATTTTCTTCTTTAGCATGAGGCTTGGAGTACTACACTGTCTTGAATGGTGTGATCCTAATGTTGTAAGTGAGTTGATGATTCTACACATTTCCTTTCCATATGCTTTGCCAACTTAAGCATGCTGCTCAAATTTCCATCCAGTTAGACTTGCCTTTTGTGTCTGATTTTGAGTTGAAATTTTGATTTGAACTACTTCAGCTCTTAGGCATGGATTTAGGCATCAACTGGAAATCTGAACAAGGATTTGGCATACCACAGGCAGCTGATGTGAAGGCAGGTCAAAGATCTTACCCATAACTGGAAGTTTGGACTTTCCAAGGGTCACTAACAATGGCAAAAGAGGATCAAACTTTTGGAGGAGCACTAGCCAAAAATGATTGGACTTTTTGATAGGCACTGACAATGCTTGCAACAAGTTCAGGTTTTTTGAGACCCCACCTACAATGGATGCAATCAAGTAAAGGTTTTGCATGGGCATTGACAATGACATAAAAGTGTAATTTCAACTAGCTCATTTAGCATTTCACCACACTTCCACCTTCCATTGTTCAACCTTCTCCATTTCAAATATCATTAGCTTCAAAATTCTAAGGCATTGACTTCAAGGAACATTGATTTCATTAAATGCATAAGTCTCCCAACCTGAGTAGGCAACAAGAAATGATCTTAAGGCAAATCAGAGTTCTTAACACCAACTAGCAGTGCTAGAAGAGGTAGGTCGGGGTTTTCTGCAAGCACAAACAAGAAGTGGTTCGGTATTTAGGGTTTCAGTGACCGAAAGTGGTCGAGCATTTGGATGAGCACTGACTAGAAATGGTCAAACTTTTAGAACCCCATAGGATGGGTATAAGGCAAGTCGGAGATTAGAATGAGCACTGATTGGAAGTGGTTGGGCCTTTCGTAGGGCAGTGATGGTGGTCATGGCTAATGTGGCATATCCCTTAGATAGTAATCGATGTACCCTGAGAATGTTTTTACATATGGTGTTGTTTTAGGTGGTGGCAATTTCATTATCAAAGCAACCTTCATAGAACCTATCACTAATCCTTCCTTGGAAATAATGAGGCCTAGTAATGTTCCAAATGGTATTGCAAATATGCAATTTTTGATGTTCAATGACATTCGCATTCTTTTGCATCTTTCCAACATTGTGCGAAATGATTGAATGTGATTTTTAATCAGCCCATATACTACACAATAATCCAAGTATACATCCAAAAAGTCTTGAATAAAATGATTGAATGTGTTCACCATTATTAAACTAAGTACTACTAGGACATTCTTTAGACCAAATGGCATTACTTTGTACATGAATAAACCCCATTTTGTCACAAAGGTGGTCTTTGGTTGGCCTTCTTCTCTAATTCTAACTCGATGGAATCCAAAGAATCGATCAAGGGATGAGTAAAATTCACTTCCTGTGACAAATTCTAGTGTCTCTTCTACCAAAGGAGCTAGGAAGGGATCGTGAATACAAGCTTTGTTTAGTTCGTAAAAATAAGCACATATCGTTTTTTTGCATGTCTTTTTATTTTGGAATACCATGAGGCTCATCCATTTTGAATGAGCTTATGATTCTAACTACTAACAATCTGTCCACTTTTGTCTTAACACTCTTTTTCATATTGGGACTGAGCATGGATGGTCTTTTTTTCTTGTTGTTTACCTCCTTTCATCTATATTTCTATATTTCTATCACTCCTTTAATTCCCTTGATTTGTGTGATGTCCAAGGAAATAAGTTTTCATACTCGAATAATAGCTCAATTAGTCGGAAATAAGTCAAGATGCAAATCTACTTTTCAATAGCACCCCTCACCTCTAAGCTTGGTAGAGCTAAGGACTTCGAGCCAAGATTTACTTAGACTTATATAATTTAAACTTCAAAAAAAAAAAAAAAATTGTACATCACCTCCACAGCTGAAGCTTTATTTGTCTATAATATATTTATAAAGAAGAAGAAATTACAACATCTAGATCATAAGAACAAATCCTAAACCAGCACAATTTATTGGCAAAAGATTTTCAATACTTTCAACAAAAGATGAAATTCCTCTAAAATCCAATTTACAAATGCTAAACCAGATCAAAAGAAAGGATATCAAGCGATCATAATCTATAAGATCAAAAGCAATATGCTTTCCCCCATCCACAGCAATCAGTTTAAGATACTTAGTGATGCATTTCCATGGTGAAAAACACTCAAAGTAAATATACTATCATAAGGGTCATCTTGGAAAGTGAATTATCCATTAAAAAAAGGGTCATCTTGGAAAGTGCATTATCCATTAAAGCAAAAATTAATGCTAAAATGAAATACATGCCCTCCATAAAATCATCTTATTGCTAGTAGAACCATCCAAAAGCACAAACACCTCACATTAAATATTGTACCTCCTCATCTACTTGGCCCGGAGAGTCTAAACTCAAGGATGGGTATGTTCTAGAGGATGAAATTGAAATATGCCTTATTAATGTATACATTGAATCACAACAGGAATTATTTGGCAATGATTTAGAAAAGAAGAGTCGGCAAAATTTTGATTAAAATTTAAAATATCAAAAACCAATTGATAAAAAATTTATTAATGATATCAAGCTTCCGCAATCCATATTCAATTAATGCAGCTATTTCTCAATTCGATTGTGTAAAAAAAAAAAAATTTCATCAACGTTTTGGATCACACTCTGTGATCCATCATCAAGATGAAAAAAGAGAGCTCAAGGATATCAAAAAAATTTGCGTACCACAAAAAAATTTATTTGTTTTCATGAAATAATTAAGAAATGTGTTTGTCAAACACTATCAAAATTATAACCAAACAAAAACATCCTAACAAATGGAGATTTAGAAAGATTGTTCTAGTCATAATTGAAAAAACTGCAATAAAGTCACAAGAATTTCAAGTCCTCACATGCTATTCATGGCCGCAAGCTACTCACAGTTTAACTCGCGTCCGAATTTTTGCCTATGTAATGCTCCCTTGTCAATGTACGCAAGGGTGTGAATGTACGGGGTGTGACCGTACGGTGAGGGTGTACGGTGGAGGTGTGGTTGTAAGGTGATGGTGTTGTGTACAGTGAGGGTGTGGAACCGTACGATGAAGGTGAGGGTGTACTGTGGGGATGTACAGTGAGGGTGAGATGTACGGTGGGGGTGTGGTGGTGTAACCGTACTGGCACTTGTACGGTGGTGTGAGGAGGGGCAAGGGGTTCTATGCTGGTGTGAAGAGGATTGTACGGTGAAGGGGTTGTACAGTGGTATAACCGTACGATGGACTTCAACGTGTGTGCGATGAAGGGGTTGGTCTTCCATAAGTAATGAACTCTGAATGTTAGGAATCCCTTAACTTAGTTGGCATGCATGTATACCAGATTATCAGATATGTAACTGGAAATAATATTTGATTCAACAATGATGAGATTATAGATTTGCCAGATCTGGAACAAGTACACAGAACAGAATAGGGTGAGGGATGAATCTCACCGAAACTACAAATACCAAATAGGGAGGGTCTTTCACCTCCGAAATGGCGGATAACAGAACTCCAACAGGAATTCGCACAATAGAGAAAAATAACAAATTCGCATACCAACACAAATGACAAACTCGGCCATAAATATGGGCTTCGGGAAATTTCCCAAAGGGTTCCAAATGGGCCAACACGACCAAACTAAGACTTGACTAATCTAATTTAATAAAGGGCCCGAAAGATTTGTTATTAAATTTGGGGCCTTACAATAAAGCATTTAAATTTATTATTTAATTATATCGGGGACATCACAATCCTCCAGGGCCAAAAAATTGCTTGCCCTCAAGCAATTGCAGACTTGGATGCTCCAGGATTTGCTCACCTTCCCAAGTGGCATCCTCGATGGGTAGATACTTCCAGCGCACAAGGAACTCCTTGACTGTGCATGCTCTCAACCTCTTTTCTCTGACGTCGATGATCTCCGCCGATTCCAGAATAAGTTTTCCTTCTTCGTCGATGGGTGGCAGATCCTTGGACACTGTGACGCGCTACCCGACCGCCTTCTTGCGACATGACACGTGAAAAACATCGTGAATCCGACTCCCCTTAGGAAGCTCCAACTCATAGGCAACTTCACCCACCCTCTGGACCACCTTGTATGGTCCATAGAAACGCGGCTTCAACTTCTCCTTACCACTTGTCTTCAAGGAGGATTGTTTGTACGATTGAAGTCAGAGGTATACCAGATCACCCACCTCAAAATTTGGCTCAACCTGGTGTCAGTCAGCATACATCTTTTGTTGGTTCTGAGCCCTCTGCAAGTTATCTTTCTGAGATGTCAGGATGTCTAAACTCTCCTGAAGCCAACTTTGGCCCTCGGTGCACGACTATCTTTGAATGCCGAACCAACAAATGAAGAAGGTTCATAACCGTACAGTGCTTTGAAGGGTGGCATGCCATTCGACATGTGATAGGTGGTGTTGTAACAGTGTTCACCTAAATGTAGCCAGTGAACCCAAGCCTTCTGATGAGCTAAGATGTAGTTCCTAAGATAACCTTCCAGCCATTTGTTCACAATCTCGGTCTGTCCGTCTGTCTCCGGATGGTAGCTCGTGCTAGGCAACCACTCTGTTCCTGCAAACCGAAATAACTCCATCCAAAATGTACTCAAGAAACGGCTAACCCTGTCACTGACTATATTTCGCGATAGACCATGTAAGCGGAATACCTCACAGAAGAACAACTCGGCCACTTGAACTGCTTGGTATCCTGTGGGGATGGCAAAAAAATGGGCATACTTGGTCAAGCAGTCTACTACAACGAAAATGCAATCCTTTCCTTGCACTCTTGGGAGCCCAGTAATGAAATACATCGAGATGCTATCCCATTTCTAGTCAAGGATTGGCAGTGGTTGCAACAGTCTGGCCGGTAAGGTGTGCTCAAATTTGTTTTGCTGACACGGGGAGCATACCCACACATACTGCAAGATGTCATTCTTAAGTCCCTTCCAGGAAAACCTTTCTCAGATCTGTCTGTACGTTTTCAAGTATCTCGGGTGTCCGACCAAGAAAGAGTCGTGCATTTCCTTCAAAATCTTTTCCTTCATCTTGGACTCGAGCACTAGATAAATTATGTCCTTGTAGTAAATGATGTCGTCAACCACCTTGTATCGGTCATCCTACACTTGACCATCCATCAGTTCGCAAGCAAAAGTATTCTTAGAGTATTCAACCAACAGGTGTTCCTTCCAATCCGTCGAAATCTGGGATAGAGAACATATGGCAGGCCTTCTTGATAGGGCATCGGCTACCATGTTATCCTTGCCCTTCACATACTCAATGTCGAAATCAAATGCCTAGACTTTGCTCACCCACTTACATTGTCGCTCGTTCAGATCACTTTGCTCCAAGAAATATTGCAAGTTGTTGTGGTCTGTTCGTAGGACAAACTTTGCCCCGACAAGGTACTCCCGAAACTTCATTAGTGCATGCATGATGGCGAGCATCTCGTTGTCATAGATGGAGTACAACCACTCAACTCTCGAGAGCTTTTGACTCTCGAACGCAAAGGGGTGATGGTCTTGCATCATCACCGCTCCAATGCCTTCTCCTGAGGCATCGCACTCCAGGATGAAAGGGCGATGAAGTCTGGTAGTGCCAGGACCGGACACGTACTCATAACTTCTTTTAATTTGTCGAAGGTGTGTTGCGCCTGCGCATTCCAATGGAAGGATCTTTTCTTTGTCAAATCTGTCAGTGGTGCCCCAAGCTGTGAAAATCCCTTCAAAACCCTTCTATAATAACTGCACAATCCAAAAAATCCACGCAGCTCCAAGAGAGTCTTGGGTGCAGGCCAATCCAAAATTGCCTGAATCTTCTCATGGTGAATTTGTACCCCCTGGGCGCTGATAACGAGACCCAAGTACAAGACCTCGATCATTCCAAATTCACATTTCGACCTTTTGGCATACAATGATTGGGATTTCATAATCCCCAATACTTCATCCAAATGTCCTAGATGTTTCTGCTAGGTCTTGTTCTAGATGAGAATGTCATCTAAAAGCACCAGTAGGAACTTACGAAGTTGCTTGTTGAAGATGTGGTTCATGCAGGACTGAAAAGTGGTTGGAGCATTGGTTAATCCAAACGACATGACCAAGAACTCATAGTGTCTGTAATGGCAACAGAAGGTTGTCTTTTCCACATCTTGCTCCCTCATACGGATCTGATGGTAGCCGGAGCAAAAGATCATTTTTGGAGAAATAGATTGCACCATGTAGTTTGTCCAGCAGCTCATCGATCCTGGGAATCGGTTATCTATTCTTGATAGTCTTCTTGTTCAATGCACGGTAGTCAACACAAATTCTGAGAGTTCCATCCTTCTTCACCAGTACCACCGAGGACGCAAAGGGGCTAGAGCTGGGTCGGATCCATCCTTTATCGAGGAGTTCCTGGATCGTTTTCTCTATCTCTTCTTTGAACTTCTTCAAGTGGCAATAGGGTGTGGTGATAACGGGTTTTGCTCCTTCCTCCAACTCAATGGTGTGCTCAAACCCTCCATGTGGGGGTATATCAGGTTGAATATCAGTGAAGACCACTATGCTTATCCAAAACCGACCGGAGTTCCTCATCCTGGTAGTAAGTTGGTTGCCCTTTCACAGTTTTTGTCGAAATCAAGCAATCTGTTGCCCAAACTACTTCATCATGTCTGAAGATGGCTTCCATTCGTTTGGCGGAAATATCCCTCGGGCCGCCATTTGACATTCCTCTAAGAACCACCTTCCTCCCATCCACCTCAAATTAGAACTCCATCCTTTTGAAGCTCTCTGTGTACTGATCGAGGGTCTCCATCCATTGAATGCCCATTATGACATTCGTGTCATCCAGATCTACTACAAAGAAATCGTCGATCACCGTGTAATTTCCCATGGTGATGCTCAATTGCAGAACCAAGTGAGTGCATGATAGGAGATTGCCTCCTGCCACCTTGACATCGAACCCTCCATGCTCCTTTGTACACAAACCCCTTCAAGTGACGAGTGATGAGTTTATGAAGTTGAGCAAGGCCCCATTGTCGAGCATAACAAGCACTCGTTGCCCGTGAAGTGTACCATGTACCCTAAATACACTGCACCTTGGGGCACGCGCTAGTGTGGCAATGACGCCTCCCCTCCGTACCAATGTGGAGATTCTCTCCGCCAGGCTGTTTTCTTCGGCAAATTCTTCCCTTGGTGGTTCACTATCCTCATGCACCTCTTCTCCATTGGACATCACCTCAATGTAGTGAATCTTTCCTTTGCCCAAACATCCCTGTCCTGGTTTCCATAGCTCCTTGTAGGTGAAACAAAGCTTCTTCCTTCTAGGTTCCTTTTTTGTGGCTTCATCGAGCGATGACCTCTTTGGAAAGGGTTTATTATCCTTCTCCTTCGGAACGAAAGGTGGTTTGGTATGTATAAAATTTCTGGAAGAGGAAGATGTTGCCATGTTACGGGCTTTTTCGATTCCTTCCGTGAGTGTGTTGGGGTTGAACCCTTTCACCCAACCTTTCAGTGGTTCCATCAATCCGTCCATGAACAAGACCACCAATCTTCGCTTTGAGATGTATGTTACCAACACGGATAGCCTCTAGAACTCTGTGATGTAACTGTCCACAGGTCCCGACTGTTTTAGTTGCGTCGACTCCTTGTAATTGAGTTCTGGATCCTTCCCCTCAAATCGATCTTTGAGCCTCTCCGTGAAGTCAGCATAGGAAGTTATCTGGTCATGGCCAAGAGTGACCATTCCATGATGCCACCATTCGTCAACGACTCCTTCCAGGTGAAGTGTTGCAAACTTGATAGCTTCATATTCAGGAATTGGGTTGAGTTGGAAGTAGGTATCTGCTTTTTGAACCCAACCTCGTGTCGAGGTTGCGCTGATTCCATCAAAGCATGACAGGTTGATCTTGCCAACCTTCCGCTTGATGTCATTGTTATAGTGTCCATAATCGCCCCGACTTCTGTCGCCTGAGTATTTCATCCGAAGCTCAAGTACGATTGATCTTGCAAGTTCGAGTACGATATATGCCCCCCGACTTGGCGAGTTTGCCATAAACTCGCCAAACTTGGCAAGTCCCGTGCCTAGGATTCGGCCGACGGCAAGGCCCAAAAAAGGCCAAAAAATTAGCATTTTTTAAAGTTTTATAATTTCTTTTTTTTATGTTCTTTATCCTCCAACCCTAAAAGTGAACTTCACTTCATTCATTTGGAAAAATAGGAGGAGAAAAGTGAGTTGTGAAGAAAATGAAGGGTGCGTTGAAGAAAAACCAGCAAGGAGGAAGTTCAAGATTTCTTCAATTTATCACATTGAGGCTGCATTGTGTTTGGATTTGGTGCATCAAGAGTTTGCAGCTCATTTCAAGCTTGTTGTAAAAGGTAAGATTGTTTTTTTAAGATTTTTTTGTTTCTTGTATGCAAAAATTCCATTTTCTATTCATTTATTTTGAAAGTTTTACATTTTCTTCCAAAATCTTTTGTATGTTTGTATATTTATTATGTTTTATTGCAGCAAACTTCACTTTATTATTTGCCTCAACTTCAAGTTTCACAAAACTATCCTACAATGTCTACTTCAGCCTCTAGACCCCCCATTAGAAAGGACCCTGCTCCGAAATATCATGAGGATTTTCCAGCGCAAGGAGAGGGGCAAACAAAATGTACATTTTGCAAAGCAATATTCTATCGAGGTATATATGGACTGAAATACCATATTTCTGGTGTGCGTTGACATTATGCCGAACCATGCCTAAAAGCTCTCACTGAGGCCGTACGTGATTGTTATGTAATGGTTGAAGAAATTGAAAGGAAAAAGAAACAAAAGGAGGATCGAGCGGCCATTGGGAGAGAGGCAACTTTAGGAAGAGGGACACAGTTAGGTTGTGTTGGAGTCCCTTCTTCCTTACCTCCATATCGTCCCACTCAATTTGCTACTGCTGGTGTTGGTGTTGGTGCTTCCGCTTCTACTTCTGTAATTGGCAGTGCCACTGCCGCTTCTCATGTTCCTAGCACTAGTAGTTGTAGTGGGATTGTTAGCATTGGACCTAGGATTCGTAAATCTAGGTTGGATACCTTCTTTGTGCCTTGCACTACTCCTGGGTCCCAACAGTTGCTTGAGGGCATGGGTTGGAACACGGAGGTTCATGATACCGCTAAAATTAGCAATTGGCAGGTTTTGGGTCTACAGCAGTGTTCCATTCTTTACAGCCAGGTAAATGTTTTATAACTTTTATGTTTGATTGTTTTAATTTTTATACTTTGATTATCTTCGTTTTATTTTTTCTCGTACATACTACATAGTACATAGAACATACTTAACTTATCTCATTGATTTTATTTGTAACAGGTCTCCTTATTGGCAATAAATGGTTGATGCCCTTACCATATGTGGGGCGGGGTTCAAAGCCCCTACTCAGTGTGATTTGAGGGGACCCATTTTGACTCAATTGGTGAATGATGTGAAGAAGGAATTAGGTGAACAATGCCAGATATGGAGCACTAAAGGTTGCACCATCATGACTGATGGTTGGACAGATAGGAGAAATAGAACTCTCCTTAATTTTCTTGTCTCTTCTGCAGGTGATTGATTAATTTTAGTTTCATTTAGTCCTTAATTTTTTATTTTTTATTTAATGGTTTACTGAAAGATCATTGATCTAGCTTTATTTTTTTATTTCAGTGGGCACCGTTTTCATCAAGTTCATTATTGCCTCTGCACATTGCAAGTATGCCACCTACCTGTTGTGACGTTTTCACACATCGCCCCATTGCAAATGGGGACCCATGTTTTTTGCTCGTTTTGTTCGTTTTCGCTTTGCTTTTTTTTAGGGTTTTGTTAGTTTGTTAGTTGTCTGGATTTAGGGTCAAGCCTTAGGGTTTTAATTACCGTCTTTTCGGACCAGAATCCAGTCGCTTTTGAGAGCTTTTGAGTTTCCTTTTCTAGAATGCAAATTTTGAATGAAATGAATTCGCCAGAATGGTCTAATTTTCAATTGGAATGTTGACGCAGAGTCTAAATTCGTCTAAGTGTTGATGATGAAACATGAATTTTGTCCAATTGAGTAATTTTGACCAAATTTTGACTTTTTTGATTTTTGATCCTAGGCATTTCAAATGATTTGTTTTCGCCTTGTGAAGTGATAAAATGTGTAAAATCATGATATTTTGGCCTGTAGGAGCAAAATCGCTCCTGTCCCTCAGTGAAGGACGGGAGCTCGTTTTCAAATATCTCATCATTCTTGCAGAGTCCAGACAAATTTTACGTTTGAAGTGATGGAGAACGGCGAGATCTTTCCATTGAATATAAATTGAAGATTTTCATGAGCACAGAAATGCCTCCAGGGGGAAGATCGCTCCTGTCCCTCAGTGAAGGACCGGAGCTACAAATTCAATTTCGCCTTGTCCTTGCAAGATTTTGAAAGTTTAATGATTTGAGGACGTCCGAAGGAAGATACTTTGCCAAATGAATATAATTTGATATGCAAAAACGAAGGAGAATGACCTATATTGACCATATCGCTCCTGTCCCTCTCCAAGGGACCAGGGCGAGGTACCTTGTAGCTCTCGTCCCTCTCCCAGGGACCAGAGCGATTTCCTTCATTATGCAAAATCCAGACAAAGGTCAAGGCAAGTTTACGTTCAAAAACAAGGAAAAACATGAGATAAATGCGTTGAATATAAATTGAAGATTTTTGGGACGTCCATAACAGTGCTAATTGCCTAAATCGCTCCTGTCCCTCAGTGAAGGACCGGAGCTACAAATCCAATTTTGCTTTGTCCTTGCAAGATTTTAACGTCTTGACGATGTGAGAAGGTCCAAAGAGGTACATTTTATCAAATGAATATAACTTGAAGTGCTGTCGGGGAGATCAACAGGGTAGCAAGTCCGGCTTGAGTGAGGTCCTGATCCTGAAATTTGGCTAAGTCTGGAATGCCCTGATCCTGAATTTGACTAAGTCTGGAAACTGAAAAAACCTCCAAAAACTAGATTTTGCAATATAACTCCTGGAGGTCTGAAACCACTCTCAAACATCCTGAAAGTATATATGGAATATAACTTAAAGTATAAGAAAGAAGAAACATAGAAGGAAATGTCACTTATACTTAAATGTTATATTCCATTAAAATTGTCCTGATCGAGAGTGCGACAAGTCAAATTTCGCTCGTGTCCCTCACCAAGGGACCAGAGCGAAAATGCTTAGTTGAGCCATTCCTGACCTTGTTTGGACGAATCGAGACATCAAAGGCATGGTGAAGGACGAAATGAGCATGATAGAGCATCCAGACTTGATCAAAAACAATGAGATGATGAAGTTTTGCCTAGAGGGTCAAATTCGCTCCTGTCCCTCACTGAAGGACCAGAGCGAAATTCTTCATAAGGTACGATCTAGGCAAAGATCAAGCAAATTTTATGTTCGAAGGCAAGAAAGGAGGTCAATCGAACCCGTTGAAGACAAATTGAAGATTATCAAACGTCAACAAAGGACCAAAATGCTTAAGTTCGCTCCTGTCCCTCAGGAAGGGACCAGAGCGATTTTTGTTGTGGATGACTTTCTTGCACAGTTTGAACCGATCTCAAGGCATGGATGAATAGAAGAGCACATTACGAACCCGTTGAATATAAGTTTTGAAGGTGACAAAGTGAAATAAGGCCCATAGAGCTAAAATCGCTCCTGTCCCTCTCCAAGGGACCAGAGCGAAATTCTTATGAAGGCTTAAAATTTGAAAGTTTATCAAGCATCAAGTGATCACGAAGGATCAAGGAACTTTATTTTGCACGATGATGGTGATTGCAAGTTGGAGAACGCAAGCATGAACCCAAAGACTTGAAGTTCGCTCCTGTCCCTCAGGAAGGGACCAGAGCGATATTGATTATAGTTGCTAATTCCTTCAAAAATCACGTTAAGTCAAGGTTTTGCAAAGGGGTAAAAGGTACAAGGTGTCTTTTGAAGATGATATGCAAGAGTTTTGAACGTAAAAGTGTTATCAATTAAGTTAAAGGACTCATATCGCTCCTGTCCTTTGGACAAGGACCAAGGCGATTTTTACTAAAACACTCATGTTCCGACAAAATCAAGACAATGCAAGGATAGCTAAGGTCAAGGACGTCCTTTAAGAGGCAATGAACGAGGAACCAAGGATGAAAGATGACACGTTTTGGCTAGAGCTTCAGGATCGCTCCTGTCCCTCTTCAAGGGACCAGGGCGATATCACATCTAAGGGACATTTATTTGCAAGACAAGTCACTCAAGTTTGAAAATCCTAGCGAAAATGCCAATTCCAACGTGAGGTTAAAGGCTTTGAACGTCAAAAGTGCAAAAAATCAAGACCAAGTGATGGATCGCTCCTGTCCCTTAGTCAGGGACCAGGGCGATGAGGTACATATTTTCCATGTTTTTTAAAAATTTTGGCGCTCAAACGCATTTTTGAATTTATTTAAATGCTAGGAAAATCGATATTTAATTAATGGCATTTAAATTTAGCGCTTGGTATTAATTGATTATTTTTGCCTTGTAAGAAAATCGAATTTATTAATTAAAAATGAAGGCATTTAATAATTGATTATTAATTCATTAAAAAATTAAATGGAGCGCTTGGTATTTATTTGTTTTATGGAGGTCGGCCCTTGTTATTCATTTAAAAATCATTTAAATTGCTTTATTTTTACAAAGTCGGCCTAAATGGTGGTGAGAGGTGTGAGCGCTATAAAGGGAGGGGTAGTTTATTTCATTTTCACATCATCATTTATCATCTCTCATATGCGACTTGGAGAAGGCAAAGGAGGAACGAATTTCATTTCAAGCTAGAAGGCACTAGTAACTATCCAAAGGAGAGGCGAACTTGAAGTTTCTATTTGAGCGAAGTTGCCTAGGACGTCAAAGACATATCAAAGATGGCGAAATTGCTAACTTGAAGAAAAGATCACGTCCAAGGCTTGAAGGGTGGCGAAGTTGATAAGAGGAACGTTCTTTTGAAGATCACATCAAGACTATCGAATTTCAAATTTTGCCTAGGCGAATTCCTTTATTTTGCATTTTAGAGTTAAGCTCTCAAGTAAGGTATGGCAAGATCTCTTGTTTTAATTTCAAATTTTGATCGTCATTGCCTTAATTTTGAATTTTGAAATTTTGTTTTGCCTTAGCTCAGTTGTTTTTAGGAAATGATTAATAAAGGACTTATCATTAAGTTTCCTAAAATTTGCTCTCTAATTTATGTTATGTATTGCAAAATCATGTTACTAATTTTGAAATGTTGTGTAGGCGTCAAATGGAGGTCTCTTCAAGGAAAATCAAGCCGGATCAAGGACGGTCTTCGCCAGGACGATCAAGCCAAGACATGGGCGACCTCTTCCAATCCAGCGTTCCAAGGCGAGGTACATCATCCTGCACATCAAGGACAAAAGGAGTTAGAACAAGAGTTAATCAAAGATAGCCTCTCAACGACATCAAATTAAATATCTAGCAAGCTTCAAGTGTCAGATGAGGTGGCGTCCTAGTCATCATTTCTCCAATCAGAGAAGTCCATCTCAGCATGTCCAGATTCAATGTACTTAACTCATGGAAGGTGGCACAAACTCCGATGTACCTACCCCGGCTATCCATTGGTCGATTTTTCTAGAAGGGACATGTGTCCAAGCAATACAATTTTATCATTGGTCAAGCATTAAATGTTATGTAATGGTTGTAACAAACCCTAATTAGGGTTTTCATTGTAAAATCTTGGCCATTGATCTTGAATTGATCTAAGCCATCAAATTGTATTGTGGGCACTATATAAGCCCAAACATTTCATTTGTAAAAGGAGAATTAGAGTGAAAGAGATTTTTAGATAGAATTAGAGAGATTTGTAAATAGTTGAAAGTAGTTAGAGAGTAGAATAGGAGGACAAGGCAAGAAATTGTTGCCATTGATTGTAAACAAACTCCATTTTCATTGAAGTAATGGTGAAATATGTCGTTTTTCTTGCAATTTGCATGGTTTCTTGTTGAGTCTTCAATCTTAGATGGTAGATAATTAGATGAATGGAGGAAATGTGATTGATTGATGGTGGAATTCGTACATCCATACTACTAGCAGTTTGTTGATTGCAGACTTGCCTTGCGTAGTCAACTGGAATCATTCAGCCTAAGCTCAATTTCAATTTGTTGCCTCTTCATTGATATGCATCAACTTGGATGGTATCTATGCCTGCGGTGATAACTTGAACATCATAAAGCTCCCCTTAGAAGATTGCACTAGTCTTGTGTAGATGTTCCATTGATGTCAAAACAAGACCTAGTTAGAGTTTCATCAAAAGGTCAAGTCATTGCTCCTACATTCTTAGTATTAGGATTAGATCCTCTCTTCGCCCTTATCCTTTTTCTATTTTTTTTAATCTAAGTTAGTAAGAGCCTGTGTCCAGCAAAGCAGATCGGAAGTTCAATGTAAGTCCCCTTGTGATTCCAGCAAATCACATCATACCACTGGAGCTTGTCCACACGTGGAGACCCCACTAAAAGAACCTTGGAGTCTACCTAACTGATCCTTTACGCGAATCTTCAGCAGTTAGAGACTATTTTCTCAAGAGAGGATAAGATGCCTTTAGGTATTTTATTCTGTGTATGATTGTGTACAAAATACACGTCAACAGAATTGGCGCTAGAAGGAGGGCTGAGCATTTGAAAGTCCGATCTTGTCAAGAACTTTTTACCCTCCTCCACGCTCGACAGATTGAATTAGGAGTGCTTGACAGTGAACACGAACTCTTGAATCCAAGGAAGATCAGTGGAAAGCTTTTTCTCAAACACTCGAAGGAAGGTGACTGCTGGATCGTTAGTTGGACTTACGCAAGAAGGAATCAAGCTGGAACCAGTTGAACGTTCAAGTTGAATCCGAGATATTCAAGATCTCTCTTATTCCAGAAAATCCAAAAAAAAAGCGAAAAATAGAAAATCCAAAAAAAGTGAAAAATAGAAAATCCAAAAAAATCAAAAAATCAAAAAATCAAAAAGAAGGATTTCTCAATGGAGCGACAACAGTTTCACGAGGAGCAACAAGTTGATTTTCCTGAACTTTGGTGGAGGTTAGATACACAACTTTATCCACGTAGATTGTCCGAGTTTGCAAGACCAGGGCAGTGTCGAGTTCACGAGACAGAGGAACATGATGAAATGCATTGCTTGAAGTACTTATCAAGGATGGAATCGGCAGCACAGGGAAAAATCTTCTTTTGGGATGTCCCAAGGCCAGAAACGGAAGAAGGCAACTTCAGTGTCCCAGAGACTAAAGATCCTCTTCTAAGCTTCATGTGGATGATCGAGAGTCAACTCGTTTTGGATGGTGAAATGCGTCTGGAAAACATATTGCTACCATTGTGGTGTAGAATTCACAACTCACCTCACTCGGAATTTACTTGCTTAGTATGTGAAATGGCTATCAATCAAGTCATAAACCAGTTTGGAATGCCAACTTTGTCCGAGGAAGAATGTATCATGAATGGATCTTGGGGTGCACATCTCGCAGCCGAATTTAGGAGAACCTATGAACAGGACATTGCTCCAACATCTGAATGTGAGAAGGATCAAGTGTACGTTGACAATACCAATGCACCTGATGATCAATGTATTACAATGGATAGCCTGCCATGCCTTGCACCTGAAAAGGAATACTATGAAACAAAAGTTGAAGAATCAGTTGAGAATATTCAAGCAATAATAAAGGAAGATCCAGGAGTTGAACAAGCAACTAAAGGAAAGGACGACTCATTCCTTGAAGAATTCTCACTTATGCTACAAAAGGAGATCCTTGAAATTGAATTGCAAGAGTTTTCGAATGGCCTCATTGAAGAAGACAATCAAGTTGAGATATTGAGTGAAGAGCTACAAATTATCATAAGTGAGCCCAGGTATGAAGAACAATTCAAAGGGGCGCTTGAAGATTTTATCACCATTATGCTATTTGAGGAAGCATTGAAAGATTTTGCAGAGGAAACACAAATGGAATCACTGCCAAAATTTTTTCTAGATAAGCAAGTTACTGGGAGTGATATGATCCATCATCAACTTCGACCTCCCGAGACTATACTTGAAGAAGAAAGGTCACCTGAGATTATCTTTGATCCACTAGAGGAGATGTTTGAAGCTCAATCTATCAAGGAGACTCTCATTTTTGAAGATATGCTAACAATATTTCATGAAGATGCCTGGTTTATGCAAGATATCTCAGTGAAAACAGAGAATCTTGAGCTATTCGAAGGGGCGCTGAGCTTGTTTCAAGAGGAATTTCCTAATCAAGATCAATATGTTGTGGATACTCGTGGAATGATTCGTCATCAATGGCGACCTCCTGAAGCAGTTGGTGACCTCGCTTCCGACAATACAATGTCGTCTGAGCCTGAAATACGCCAGGTTGTCTCTTTCCTTAGTCCTAGCCTTGAAAGTTATTATGATTTTGATTATGGGGATTTTGGGAAAACAACTTGCATCTGGATTGATCATGGTCCTAACGAATTACCTCAGTTGATCATTTTGAGTGAAAACTTGCTTGAGTATGAGATGTGCATGGTGAGAGTTTGCCTTTTTGTATTTAAGGATGAATTTGCCCGATTGAGAACCATCACGTTTGCCATGCTCCTGTTGCACAACCTGAGAAATCATGTAAAGTCATGTACATATTTTGCTTCTTTGAGTCGTGTCGAGTCTAGGACTCTTGTATATAGGTTTAGAGTAGGTTTTCTTTTTGTGTTTTTAGATTAGAGGTCTTTTGAGCCTTGTTCTTAATTTGCCTTGAGTCATTTGACTCATGATCTAGTGTGGCTCAGGTAGTTTAGTTGTTTTCTTTTGGTGTGCGTTTTAGTTTAGTTTGCTTTGGGTCGGTTTGTCGGTCGGTTTGCTTTAGTTTAGGTGTCTTGAGTGGGAGCCTCCATCTTGTGAGAAGGGCGTTTGTGTTGTTGCCCGCACCCTGGCAATATCCTGGATCTTATGTTAGACTCATTTCTTAGATATCTATTCATGAAGTGCTCGGAATCCGAGGTTGTTCCTCTTCAGCTTTATCATCTGATCAGGACCTGTATTTGACTTGGAAGGGAATCATTTTCTGTGTCTTGATGCCGACATCTGTTGATTACTATATCTTCACACATTAATAGACTCCGAGTCATTATGGTTTTTAGGCAAAGCTGTGATTGGTGAAAAATCTAAAATCTGGCTTCAGCGCCACCGCAATCCTCAAACCCCAGTAAGCTTCACTGCTTACAAGCCAAAGGAATTGACGAAGAGAAAAAGCAATATCAAAAGGAAAAAATGAGAAAAAAGAGAAAAAAAAGAGAAAATGAAAGAAAAAAATGAAGAGAAAAGTGAAATGAAACGAAATATCAAAATTGGCTAAAGGGAATATGCGAGTAACTCCATCGGGGCTATAGACGCCTGGCTGGCAATGGAGCAATGTTCGTGAGCTTGCGGCGATAACCTCGTCGGGACTATGGACGTCTGACTGGCAGCGAGGCTCTATCCAGGATGCTTTTGAAGTTCAGATATACTACGTAGCCTATCACAGGGGAACCTGAAAGTCATAGTTGTCTTGTCGAGAGGAATGAATACACTTGCACACACCTGGGTAATCAAAGACTAAGTGTCTAGATATGGTTAAGGATTCTCCTTCTACTTTGAGTACATTTTCTAATCTCTTGATGAGCTAGGTTGAATTTTCCAGAGGTTCTAGGTGTCGATTGAGTCTTTATCTCTGAAATGTTTTTCAACATTTATTCAAGGTGGCGCTAGATGTTGTGACGTTTTCACACATCGCCCCATTGCAAATGGGGACCCATGTTTTTTGCTCGTTTTGTTCGTTTTCGCTTTGCTTTTTTTTAGGGTTTTGTTAGTTTGTTAGTTGTCTGGATTTAGGGTCAAGCCTTAGGGTTTTAATTACCGTCTTTTCGGACCAGAATCCAGTCGCTTTTGAGAGCTTTTGAGTTTCCTTTTCTAGAATGCAAATTTTGAATGAAATGAATTCGCCAGAATGGTCTAATTTTCAATTGGAATGTTGACGCAGAGTCTAAATTCGTCTAAGTGTTGATGATGAAACATGAATTTTGTCCAATTGAGTAATTTTGACCAAATTTTGACTTTTTTGATTTTTGATCCTAGGCATTTCAAATGATTTGTTTTCGCCTTGTGAAGTGATAAAATGTGTAAAATCATGATATTTTGGCCTGTAGGAGCAAAATCGCTCCTGTCCCTCAGTGAAGGACGGGAGCTCGTTTTCAAATATCTCATCATTCTTGCAGAGTCCAGACAAATTTTACGTTTGAAGTGATGGAGAACGGCGAGATCTTTCCATTGAATATAAATTGAAGATTTTCATGAGCACAGAAATGCCTCCAGGGGGAAGATCGCTCCTGTCCCTCAGTGAAGGACCGGAGCTACAAATTCAATTTCGCCTTGTCCTTGCAAGATTTTGAAAGTTTAATGATTTGAGGACGTCCGAAGGAAGATACTTTGCCAAATGAATATAATTTGATATGCAAAAACGAAGGAGAATGACCTATATTGACCATATCGCTCCTGTCCCTCTCCAAGGGACCAGGGCGAGGTACCTTGTAGCTCTCGTCCCTCTCCCAGGGACCAGAGCGATTTCCTTCATTATGCAAAATCCAGACAAAGGTCAAGGCAAGTTTACGTTCAAAAACAAGGAAAAACATGAGATAAATGCGTTGAATATAAATTGAAGATTTTTGGGACGTCCATAACAGTGCTAATTGCCTAAATCGCTCCTGTCCCTCAGTGAAGGACCGGAGCTACAAATCCAATTTTGCTTTGTCCTTGCAAGATTTTAACGTCTTGACGATGTGAGAAGGTCCAAAGAGGTACATTTTATCAAATGAATATAACTTGAAGTGCTGTCGGGGAGATCAACAGGGTAGCAAGTCCGGCTTGAGTGAGGTCCTGATCCTGAAATTTGGCTAAGTCTGGAATGCCCTGATCCTGAATTTGACTAAGTCTGGAAACTGAAAAAACCTCCAAAAACTAGATTTTGCAATATAACTCCTGGAGGTCTGAAACCACTCTCAAACATCCTGAAAGTATATATGGAATATAACTTAAAGTATAAGAAAGAAGAAACATAGAAGGAAATGTCACTTATACTTAAATGTTATATTCCATTAAAATTGTCCTGATCGAGAGTGCGACAAGTCAAATTTCGCTCGTGTCCCTCACCAAGGGACCAGAGCGAAAATGCTTAGTTGAGCCATTCCTGACCTTGTTTGGACGAATCGAGACATCAAAGGCATGGTGAAGGACGAAATGAGCATGATAGAGCATCCAGACTTGATCAAAAACAATGAGATGATGAAGTTTTGCCTAGAGGGTCAAATTCGCTCCTGTCCCTCACTGAAGGACCAGAGCGAAATTCTTCATAAGGTACGATCTAGGCAAAGATCAAGCAAATTTTATGTTCGAAGGCAAGAAAGGAGGTCAATCGAACCCGTTGAAGACAAATTGAAGATTATCAAACGTCAACAAAGGACCAAAATGCTTAAGTTCGCTCCTGTCCCTCAGGAAGGGACCAGAGCGATTTTTGTTGTGGATGACTTTCTTGCACAGTTTGAACCGATCTCAAGGCATGGATGAATAGAAGAGCACATTACGAACCCGTTGAATATAAGTTTTGAAGGTGACAAAGTGAAATAAGGCCCATAGAGCTAAAATCGCTCCTGTCCCTCTCCAAGGGACCAGAGCGAAATTCTTATGAAGGCTTAAAATTTGAAAGTTTATCAAGCATCAAGTGATCACGAAGGATCAAGGAACTTTATTTTGCACGATGATGGTGATTGCAAGTTGGAGAACGCAAGCATGAACCCAAAGACTTGAAGTTCGCTCCTGTCCCTCAGGAAGGGACCAGAGCGATATTGATTATAGTTGCTAATTCCTTCAAAAATCACGTTAAGTCAAGGTTTTGCAAAGGGGTAAAAGGTACAAGGTGTCTTTTGAAGATGATATGCAAGAGTTTTGAACGTAAAAGTGTTATCAATTAAGTTAAAGGACTCATATCGCTCCTGTCCTTTGGACAAGGACCAAGGCGATTTTTACTAAAACACTCATGTTCCGACAAAATCAAGACAATGCAAGGATAGCTAAGGTCAAGGACGTCCTTTAAGAGGCAATGAACGAGGAACCAAGGATGAAAGATGACACGTTTTGGCTAGAGCTTCAGGATCGCTCCTGTCCCTCTTCAAGGGACCAGGGCGATATCACATCTAAGGGACATTTATTTGCAAGACAAGTCACTCAAGTTTGAAAATCCTAGCGAAAATGCCAATTCCAACGTGAGGTTAAAGGCTTTGAACGTCAAAAGTGCAAAAAATCAAGACCAAGTGATGGATCGCTCCTGTCCCTTAGTCAGGGACCAGGGCGATGAGGTACATATTTTCCATGTTTTTTAAAAATTTTGGCGCTCAAACGCATTTTTGAATTTATTTAAATGCTAGGAAAATCGATATTTAATTAATGGCATTTAAATTTAGCGCTTGGTATTAATTGATTATTTTTGCCTTGTAAGAAAATCGAATTTATTAATTAAAAATGAAGGCATTTAATAATTGATTATTAATTCATTAAAAAATTAAATGGAGCGCTTGGTATTTATTTGTTTTATGGAGGTCGGCCCTTGTTATTCATTTAAAAATCATTTAAATTGCTTTATTTTTACAAAGTCGGCCTAAATGGTGGTGAGAGGTGTGAGCGCTATAAAGGGAGGGGTAGTTTATTTCATTTTCACATCATCATTTATCATCTCTCATATGCGACTTGGAGAAGGCAAAGGAGGAACGAATTTCATTTCAAGCTAGAAGGCACTAGTAACTATCCAAAGGAGAGGCGAACTTGAAGTTTCTATTTGAGCGAAGTTGCCTAGGACGTCAAAGACATATCAAAGATGGCGAAATTGCTAACTTGAAGAAAAGATCACGTCCAAGGCTTGAAGGGTGGCGAAGTTGATAAGAGGAACGTTCTTTTGAAGATCACATCAAGACTATCGAATTTCAAATTTTGCCTAGGCGAATTCCTTTATTTTGCATTTTAGAGTTAAGCTCTCAAGTAAGGTATGGCAAGATCTCTTGTTTTAATTTCAAATTTTGATCGTCATTGCCTTAATTTTGAATTTTGAAATTTTGTTTTGCCTTAGCTCAGTTGTTTTTAGGAAATGATTAATAAAGGACTTATCATTAAGTTTCCTAAAATTTGCTCTCTAATTTATGTTATGTATTGCAAAATCATGTTACTAATTTTGAAATGTTGTGTAGGCGTCAAATGGAGGTCTCTTCAAGGAAAATCAAGCCGGATCAAGGACGGTCTTCGCCAGGACGATCAAGCCAAGACATGGGCGACCTCTTCCAATCCAGCGTTCCAAGGCGAGGTACATCATCCTGCACATCAAGGACAAAAGGAGTTAGAACAAGAGTTAATCAAAGATAGCCTCTCAACGACATCAAATTAAATATCTAGCAAGCTTCAAGTGTCAGATGAGGTGGCGTCCTAGTCATCATTTCTCCAATCAGAGAAGTCCATCTCAGCATGTCCAGATTCAATGTACTTAACTCATGGAAGGTGGCACAAACTCCGATGTACCTACCCCGGCTATCCATTGGTCGATTTTTCTAGAAGGGACATGTGTCCAAGCAATACAATTTTATCATTGGTCAAGCATTAAATGTTATGTAATGGTTGTAACAAACCCTAATTAGGGTTTTCATTGTAAAATCTTGGCCATTGATCTTGAATTGATCTAAGCCATCAAATTGTATTGTGGGCACTATATAAGCCCAAACATTTCATTTGTAAAAGGAGAATTAGAGTGAAAGAGATTTTTAGATAGAATTAGAGAGATTTGTAAATAGTTGAAAGTAGTTAGAGAGTAGAATAGGAGGACAAGGCAAGAAATTGTTGCCATTGATTGTAAACAAACTCCATTTTCATTGAAGTAATGGTGAAATATGTCGTTTTTCTTGCAATTTGCATGGTTTCTTGTTGAGTCTTCAATCTTAGATGGTAGATAATTAGATGAATGGAGGAAATGTGATTGATTGATGGTGGAATTCGTACATCCATACTACTAGCAGTTTGTTGATTGCAGACTTGCCTTGCGTAGTCAACTGGAATCATTCAGCCTAAGCTCAATTTCAATTTGTTGCCTCTTCATTGATATGCATCAACTTGGATGGTATCTATGCCTGCGGTGATAACTTGAACATCATAAAGCTCCCCTTAGAAGATTGCACTAGTCTTGTGTAGATGTTCCATTGATGTCAAAACAAGACCTAGTTAGAGTTTCATCAAAAGGTCAAGTCATTGCTCCTACATTCTTAGTATTAGGATTAGATCCTCTCTTCGCCCTTATCCTTTTTCTATTTTTTTTAATCTAAGTTAGTAAGAGCCTGTGTCCAGCAAAGCAGATCGGAAGTTCAATGTAAGTCCCCTTGTGATTCCAGCAAATCACATCATACCACTGGAGCTTGTCCACACGTGGAGACCCCACTAAAAGAACCTTGGAGTCTACCTAACTGATCCTTTACGCGAATCTTCAGCAGTTAGAGACTATTTTCTCAAGAGAGGATAAGATGCCTTTAGGTATTTTATTCTGTGTATGATTGTGTACAAAATACACGTCAACACTACCTATGTGAGCAGATAGAGGAGGTGATTGATGAGGTGGGTGAGGAGAACCTGGTACAGGTGGTGACCGACATTGCACCAAATTATGTTGTTGCGGGTAAACTTTTGATTACAAACTAATTTTGTTTGCAAATTAATTACTATTTTGTAACCCCATTAATTACAATGCAACAAATTATGTTGTTGCAGGTAGACTACTTATGGAGAGACACCCATCTATAGTTTGGACTCCATGTGCTGCCCATTGCATTGACCTCATGTTGGAGGATATTGGAAAACTCCCATGGGTCAAGAGATGTGTAGAAAGGGCGAGAAATGTGTGCAAATTTGTTTATAATCATTCATGGGTTTTAGCTCTTATGAGACAATACACAGAACAGAAGGAGTTGGCTCGTCCAGGAATCACAAGATTTGCCACAAACTTAATCGCATTGCAGTCCATGCTTCGCTCTAAGTCGGCCTTGAGACATATGATTGTTGGTGAGGAGCGATCTTCCTCATCCTATGTTGCCACCCTTGCAGGGAAAGATATGGCAGACTGCATTTTTGATGAGCGAGACTTTTGGGTCCCTTGTGATGAGATAGTGAAGGTAAATTTTTTATAAATTCTACAATTTAACTTTTTGTTTTATAACTTATTATATATATTCTCTTATTTGCTTATTTTTATAAATTACACAGTATTTTCAATTTTGCAGTTTGTTAAGCCCTTGGTGGTTTTGTTGCGAGTTGCGGATGGAGAAAAGCCCGCAATGGACTACATATATGAGGGCATGGATAGGGCGAAGGAGGGCATCAAATCCGTCTATGGAGGAGATGAGAGCAAGTATGGTCCCATTTGGGAGATCATTGATAGGAGATGGCATCATCAGCTTCATAGGCCCATCCCTGCAACAGCCTGTTATCTGAATCCGGCATTCCATTTTATCCCTTCTTTCAAGGCTGATGTGGAGGTCCTTAATGGGCTATACTCGATCATGAAGAAGATGGCACCTGTTGGTACTACTCAAAATGAGCTTATTCGAGAGCTACAGTTGTTCTCAAATGCACAAGGGGAGACCTTCTCTCGTCTTGTCCCCAAAGACGGTAGGACAACTATGATGCCAGGTAAAATAAATTGTAATGCTTAATTTTAGTTTTATTGTATATTGTTAAATGAGTTCATGAGTGAGACTGATTTTATTTATTTTACTCATTTCAAACTCAAATAATTGGTGGAGCTTTTTTGGCCCAATGACACCAAATATTCAAAAGTTGGCCATTCGCTTCTTAAGCCAACCATGCAGCGCATCTGGTTGGGAGCGCAATTGGAGTATGTTTGAGCACATACACTCCAAAAGGCGCAATAGATTATCTGTGGAGAACATGAATGATCTCGTCTTTGTTCACTACAACCTCTGCCTGAGAATGAGAAAGAATGCATTAATTGACATCTCTCCTATCAGTCTAGATGAGGTTGATCCTGAAGCAGAGTGGGCCACTTGGACAGATATTGTGGTTGTCTTTAGTGATGATGACACTGATTGGATCGACCAGGTAGATATAGAGGCTGAGGCTGTAGCCATGGCAGAGGTGGAGGAGATAGCACGAGCATAGACAGGAAATTCAAAGGCAGATACTGAGAGTGACACAGATGTTCCTGATGTTGGTGAGCATGGCATGGTGTCACGGGGAGCAGCCATCCGGGACCTACCTTAAACGCCTTCGCAGGGGGGCGAGGCGAGAGGGTGCACGCTCCTCTAAGCCATAGGCTTGTAGTTGTATTTACCTTTGGTATTTGTGTGGAACATTTGATGATGATCATATGATGACATGGATTTTTTATTCCATGAGTTTTGTAATATTGTATACATTTGACAATATTTATATATCTATGTTTGTTATTTCCTTCATCTAGAATTTGTGTTTATGCTTATGTGATTGATGCATACTTGTGTATGTAATCAAATGAGCCAAGTTTGATGATGTTATTGTGTCTTTAAGGTGTATTCAACAAAGGGTGCATGAAACAAGTTTTAAATCTTTAAAAATCTCTAAATTTCTTGAGTTTTTCACTTTCCCGAGTCCAGCCGAGTCTGACTCCGAGTCCGGGTCGGCCTTGCCGAGTCTGAGTCTCGTTTCTATGATTAAGACAGAGTGAGAAAGGTATGAGAATGGTTCACTAGTTTAAAATAAAATCACGAAAGGCATAAAATAATTTGAATATATTTTTAATATATAGTCTATTTTTAAATATATTTTTTTGGTTTTCTTTAAATTAGTTTTATTTAATTGTGTAATTCAATTTGTATTTTATTTTAACCTATTCATTATTAGGTGTACATTATTTTATTTTATTTTATTTTAATTGATTTAAAAATATGTTATGATCGTTATGTAACTAATTCAATATTTGAAATATTATATTTTTTTATTCAATATTTATAGGTATTTTATAAATTTGAAAAAATGAAGATAATTGTTATAACTTATATTAATGTCTTTTAAGGATTATACTTATCATCACTAATATATATATATGAATGATATCTTATTTTGATTTATATATGATGGAAATAGGTCATATGTTCTACAAATCCAATAATATGTATCTTCTAGAAGATTGTTTTTAAACCTTTATATATTTTCAAATGTTCAATAAATTTGCCATGTTTTTCGTCGAGTTTTTGGTGAGTCTTGAGTTTTTAAGATTTTTGGACCGACCAAGTCCCAATTTTTCAACTATGGTTCTAGTAATTAATGCTATGGATATTCTAAAGAGTTACTTTCATATAATTCAAGACAAAAGTCTACAATGAAAATAATGTGCCTTAGATTAGCACTAGAACAAGTCATAACCCAAAAATAGGTTACCTATGTCTCAAATGACTAAAGTGTGTTTGACCAAAGACTAATCATTCCAAGTTATTTGAGATGTTGGTAGGTTCACCTAAAAAATTTCAGAGGTATTGTCAGGTTATAGCATGGACATAGCCTAATATTTAGGAAGACCAAGATAATTAGCAACTACAATTCAACCATGTATTCTCCTATTGTACTTTTGAAGCTGCTATTTTACTTTGTTGATAGGAAATTATATTTTTGGGGAAGTGATAAGCAAATCGCATTTATTGGTATAAAAATCTATCACACAAAGTGCATTACACAAATTAGTTAGTTATTTTGCAAAAATTTGTTTACCAAAACAATGAAACAACTATATATACACCATCACACATTTAAAAAACTAATGGTACAGATCCAAGAAACACCTCGTTGACTTTTGCACAATTTGTGACTCGTTTAGCTCTGCTTGCAAATTGAAGGGTTCCACGTGTTTCATCTGTATGAATCTACAAAAAAACATTAGCATAAACATCAGAATAAGAAAAAATATCCCAATCACCACAAATATGCTCACTGATTGTTTTACCTCTTCAGGTGCAATAGTACAAATTATAGCAGTCTTGGCATTCCCACCTAAAGCTGGCTGTAGGATGCGAGTCAGCTTACTGTCACGATAGGGAATATGTCCTCTACTCCCAGGAAAAAAAAAACTCTGATGAGTTAAAGAACTCAAACTTGCCAAACAATAAAACCACCCATGGTTTAAAGAATTAGTAGAATCAACAATCACAACTGTAATTACAAATTGGCACACCTTTGTTTTCCACCGCCTTCACTAAGCTTATTGATTACAGTACCAAGACTCATCAAACTTTTATTAATGTGAGTTCCTTCTTTGAGACGGACTCCACCTGCTCCAGTCTTAGCAACTCGCTCAGAACCAGCCAAATCTACCAAATTCTACAAAACAACAATACTCTTTTCAATTTATGTCCCTTCCAATCCTAGCACAACCTTTTCTACCTAATGTTTCATGCCAGATAAAGTGAGCTTGAATTGATAACAATCCACAACTTGCTCACCAAAACAGAAACTCTGACGGCGTCCTTGTCATATGAACTCCCATTTCTCTCAGCATCCTTCACTCTGCTTTCTATGACCTTTAAGTTCAATCCAACAAAATTAGAATCAAACTGAACTGAATGACACAAAACCAAAGCATGAAGTAATGAAGAAGTTCTTAATCTGCCAAAAAAAGATAAGAGTAGTAATATACTCCACACTTACCATCCTGAAAATTGAATGAGACCTGCTACTTCTAGCATTCATGTTTGTCTCCCCAACATGTCTATGTACTGCAATTAAAAATCAAATTTGAAAACAACTTTAGTAACTCATTTCATATGAGCTAATTGTGACAACAATTAAGATTGGTTTCCACATACAAAGAAACCAAGCTGTTAACAAGCATTGCCTTGACAGAAAAGCAAGTATAATACCTTCTCCTAGCTCAACAAGCTCAAATACTTGATCTGGGCTATTTACAATTTCCTCTCTTAAACCTGCAACAAATATACCACGCTGAAGACACCCCTTTGTGAGCACTTAAAATTCAAGTCTGTAGTGTGAGCAATAATCTGAAGCCAGATTTCTCATAGTAGGAACACCAAAATAACAGTGAAGCTTACCTCTAAGTTCTCATGAACTTGGAGTTTTTGGTTTTCATGAGCAAGTAAGTCATTGATCTCTTCATTGTAAATCTCCATGTATGAAACTCGAATCAAAAACTCCCGATCAGTTATCTGCCCAAATTGGGGTAGAAAAATATGTTTTTTAGTTTTGTATATCTCAATGAAAAAAAACATTGTAAACAAATAGGCTACAGCATTGCTTACAAGCTCAATATTTTTAAAAACATTGTACACAGCAAGGCGGATAATGCCAGGATCCTCAGGGGATCCTTGCATGGTGTAGGTCTTCCCGCTGCTTGTTTGCCCATATGCGAAAACAGTGCCTACTCAATAACCCCCATGGTTGGTATTAGTTGAGAAAACAAAAGAAACAAAAAATAACCATTAACTGCAAATAAAGCAAAATACACTATTTGCAATCCTTATATTAATAAATAAAATTAAAAAAGCTGGAGAATAGTACATGCATAGAATGCACAAAGAAGAACTTGAATAACTTTTCAGAAAAAATAGATAATTTTCATCTTTTCCTGGAACCATTTAACATAATATCTTTTTCTACATGAAAGATTGACCCCCTTGAAATAACTCATTCTAACACTCTTGGTATTTGCCATCTTCACCTATGCTGAGAAATGCGTTGAAGCTTGTCTATATTTACTAAAAAAAGGCTTTCTTACCATATGTAAGTCCAATTAAACTTTCATTTATCCCTTAGCCTTATGTTTCAGTTCTTGCTGTGTATGACTGGTATCACCCATTTGTGAACCTCAAATTTATACTACAAATAGTCTTTGAGATTATATCTGTCTTAATGATATTAACCTCACATGATCCTCATCTTTTTTCAATTCCTTGAGATATTGTCTTCAACAATTTATACTCAACAAATTCCTAGGAACAATCATAGTAAGTCCACACAACTTGTTTCAAACGAGCTACCTGATTAATTGTTTCATCTTTGCTTTGAGAATGCTTCTAGTAGTTATTTTAACTTTCTCAATGCTTAAATACCATCAATATGATTGTACATAGCACATTTTAGAATCTAAACCCATAAGTCAATAAGAGATGTCCATCGCATTCCAATCTTAGGAGCAATCAATTGATATTTGATACGGACAACAAGAAGACCTAACATTAGAGCCCTTTCGCATCTACAATTCCTAATTCAAATTATTCAAAATTTGTTAAGCATGTGTAGTCACCAGTAATAAATGCTTCCAATCTTTAGTTTATATTAACACAAAGACATGCCTAGGTGCTTGTTTTGTGGAAGCAACTTAAGGAATTTGCAATTGCTCCTATAGTAGAAGATAATCCAATTACTTGAATCCCATAAGACCTTACAATTTGTATAATACCAATAGCATATGACTTGGAAATAGAGATAAATAAGGCTAAAATTACTCCTCGTACCTTACATTATCAATATAGACATTAAACAATGCTAGTAACAGACAACAACAATCTTTTACATAAGCTTTGCTGCTGAAATCTTTTGTAAAGTCCTCATTTAAATTATTTTATTTTGATGAACAAAGCCTATGTATTGATATCAAAAAATTAATAGTTACAAAAATTCTTTCAAGGCACCTTAAGCTTAGAACTCCAAGAGACACAAAGTGTAGAGAACTATAGCAAAGATTCTAAAAGGAGTACATACAAGAGTTAAAATCCCATCATACAAGACAAGCCAACATTATATCCAATTATTTATTTATAAGAATTATGAACAAAAAGAGGCTTGAAAAGACCAGCAACTACACAATAGTATAAAAGTCAACAATTAGTAGCATATTGGTGCTTCCCTAGAGCTTAGAAAGGCAAAAGCCATCCCTCATTTCACTGAATTTAGGCATTTCGTCATGTAATTTTGGCATTAAACACCCAGGATTTTTAGCTACTATAAGCTCTTTAAAGCTACTCCTACTTAATGTTAACACATAAACATCTATTTGAAATTGGAAACTCACAAAACAGCAATGAAGTTCTTGAACATCCTTGTGTGCTTTGTAGGTCCCATTGCCTTCAAAGTTCAAATTGTTCACCAATATACATAAGTTCAAAACATCATAGAGAAATAACAACCAATTGATAATAGTCATAAAAATGCTGACTAGATAACATTAAAAATATTCACATGTAGTGAAAAATCCAACAAAATAAAATATCTAAGCATAACTTTGTCACAAGAATCACATTAATCACGTGCTAAATGACAATGACCAAAAGTTCACAATTGCCTGATATCATCTCTCTAGTATCCACTTTCGCACTCAACCACAAAAACTTTAATTACCAATTCTCATATGGGTTCAATATTTTTCCCCAAGGTTCAAAAAAACTAACATGTATCACTTCGTCCATTTGAACTACAAGTAATTGTGATGCTACTCCCACTAGCTACATCCTGTGTAGGAGACTCCTTGTCATTTAAAGGGATTATGGAATGACAACAAATCATAATATATATTTTCTTTGCATTTCTCTTGTTCATTGAAAGTGGTGATCGAATGGTTTGCCCTCATGATGCTAAGTACTCAAATTGTCTCATCCTTCATGAGTCCTCCAACTTGCTTGTAGCTTGATGCCCTAAACACCACACCAAACTTAGTAACAAAATCAAAATGACACCTATTTTTCTCACCTTCATCTATCATCAAATCTCACGGTGTGATTGTTTTCATTTGGTCCTCAATTATAGTGAAATACAGCTTGGCGAATTGATGTAGCCAATTCAGAACATGAAAGACACCATTAATGAAAACACAAAGAGACACCAAAATGGATCAATTTTTCCTTCCCTATTCTTCTCCTACAATATATTTTTACAACCCAAAAGAAATTACAATATCAAGTAATCTGAAATTACGCTTTTTTGGTAGTAATTGACAACTTTCAAAATTTGCCTTTTTTTGGTGATTTCCAAACTTATCCAAAAAATCCTGAAAACTTCAAAATATCTAAAAATCAAAACTTTGACAGAAATTGCCAACTTTCTAATCATGAGCTCAAAAATAACTGAAAAATCAAATTTCTAAAATCTAGGAAAAAACAAAAAATGCTCCTTTTGAAGCTCCTGCTGTTGATGATATAGCGTCGGTAGAAATCCTACAGGCCGATTCAGCAAGATCAAATGTGTGAATGGCCTATTCGCCTTACACATTTGATGAATCTATCAACTTATATTAATCCTTTAATGTCTTTATCAAGTCACATATGCATTATCAGGTTTAATGATTAAACATACATTATCGATTTTGACCTATCAGATTTGTTTCAAAGGGGCCGACATTTGGTTAAAGTCCACCACCCCTCATTTGAAGGCATGTGATGCTTCATTAAGGTCGTGCCTCCTTGATGAGAGCCGACTCTTGGATATCTCTTTTCGACGGATATATATGGACGTGGTCTTCCTTGCTTATCGTCTATGGTTGGGAAGGCAATAGATCTAATGTTTGGCTGTGGTTAACGAGCACTACCTTAAAATCAACATGGTATCTGAGCCAGCTTCCTTCTATAAAGCCTAACCGCTTGAAGGTAGATCCTGTGTTCTCAAGGGAAATTCAATCAGAAACAATTACAGATTTAAGAGCTCTTCCAAATCGAAAGGCGATGCAGCGATTACACTCGTTGACCTCCACCCTTCACAGTGGCATCGGTCAGGCGTCTAAACAAATCAGGTGGCAATCAGGGGATCAAGTCTCCCCAGGCCTCAAGAACAAGTATGATGGCCCAAAATCCTTTGCGTCTGAAGTTCCGTGGGGAAACGCAAACAGCAACCTATGCAAAAAGTTGTCTGCTGCCCAATCACAAGATTTCGCCCAAGATTTCAAAGCTCATCAATGTCAATGTTGAAAGATGTTGGCTTGTGACTCGAACTCGGGTTGCTGTGGCTGGAGAGGTTTTTGTGCTCGATACAAATTCTTTGAAGAAGAAGAAAGGGCTAGAGACGGAGCCCGCAGCCCTGTGGAATCGGTACTTGGATTGGCTTTATCACCACAAGGAGCTCAGATTGTATATCAATGTTAGCCGAATAGGGTTTACGGATGAATTCGTGGAGGCGATGGAACCCAAGTTTCAAAGCGCTTTTAAGGCCTTGGAAGAGCTTGAGGCTGGTTCGATTACCAATCCGGACAAGGGTCGCATGGTCGGGCATTATTGGCTCAGTAAGTCTAGTATTGCTCCCATTCCTAATTTGCGGCAGCAGATTGATAGAACGCTTGACATGGTACTAATTCTCTTTAGGAGAAATTCTTTCTACCATCATGCAATGCCTTCCGATCATATTGCCATGGTCTTCCCAACAACACATGGCATGCATCCATTGGAATGACTTTATATGTCTTTCCTATTAAAAACTTGACCAAGCATCTCTTATCAACAGCAATTTCATTTCCCTTTTTAAACCATGCAATACGAAAAGGATGGGAATGATTTTCACACTGCAAGTTTAGTTTATCTACCATTTCTCTACAAACCATATTGTCACAACTGCCACTATCAATGATAACTTGACCTACCTTTCCACCTACAGTGCATCTAGTTCAAAAAATATTTGTTTGAAGCCAAAAAAATTTCAAAAGCTCTTGGTTTTTTGTTTTTTTTTTGCTTCTTCATAGGGATAACCATTGCTCATCCCATCATGAGATTCCCCCCACATTTGATGAAACTTGAGATTCAATTCCTTCTACAATTTCAGCTTGAGCTAAGTTCAATCCATGCTGCTCTCCCTGTTGTTGTTCTTGTGTGTTATAGTTTGAGCATTAAAATGCACTATGTCCCTCTTCGCCATAATTAAAGCAAGAAAAAGGCTTGCATGGGTTTTCCCACCATTATAACCTCTATCCCTCTAAAACCCTCTTCCTCACTGATTTTGCATATATTTTTCTTCTTCTTGAGACGATTCTCCTTAACTGTAATTTAAATCACCCTATAATGGATATTGTATACCTCTTTTTTCCTCCTCTATTCCTTTGAAAATATTGTCTATTGTGCTTTTCTTCTGCCTTTCAAGCTAATTGGTATGCTTTCTCAATACTATTAACCCTATACATACTCAATTGATCTTGAATGGAAAATTTTAGACTATTCACATACCTGGCACCAATCTACTCATCAATCTCTTGGTTCTCCACACGAATGGACAATTTGTAGAACTTGCTTGTATAATGTTCTATAGTAGACAAATATTACTTCAGGTTTTGGAATCTTTGAAAAAGAGTTGTGCATAGTCTACAAGTAGAAACTTCTCTTTTTGTTTCTTCTCCATCTTGTCCCAAGTTTTTATTATCTCCTTTCCTTTTCAAGTTCTTTCTTTCTACAAATCATCCCACCAGATCCTTCCATGACCCTTTAACTTGGTGCATGCAAATTTTAACTTCTTTTCTTCTATCATGGACTTCCACTCAAAAAAATTCTCCATGCTATTCAACCAATCTACTAGCTCCTCTAGTTTGAGACTACGTGCATAATCACAAACTTCAATTTTAGTTCCTTCAATTTTAGTTCCTTCAATTTCATTTCGCCCTTCTAATGCTCTCGGAATCCTTTCTTCAAAGGTTAGACACTCTAACTATTCTTCCTCTTCATAATCTCCATGTTGATCTACATCTCTTTGTCTTGTTTCTAGATCAAAATTATTTCATCTTATTCCTTGATTTGCTATCATGTCTACAAGATATGCTACTTGTATCTATAGATTTTGCATATCTCTACGCATATGGGCAAGACCTCTTCCTCTTCCTCTCCTAGCCATCTTCCTACTCTGATACCAAATGATGTAGCCAATTCAAAACATAAATGAAACCATTAATGAAAACACAAAGAAACACTAGAATGAATCAATTTTTCCTTCACTATTCTTCTCCTGCACTCTATTTCTACAACCCAAAGAAATTCCACTATCAAGTAATCGAAATTACCCTTTATTGGCAGTTTTTGACAACTTTTAGAATTTGCCGTTTTCTTTTTTGTAATTTCCAAACTTATCCAGATTATCATGAAAACTTCTAAAAATCAAAAAAATGATAGCTTCAACACAAATTGCCAACTTTCTAAACTAAAAACAATCATGAGTATGAAAATAACTGAAAAAACAACTTTCAACTTTCTACAATCAAAAATAACTAAAAATCAACCTTTTAAAATCCAAGAAAAAATAGAAAATGCTCTTTTCGAAGTCCCTGCATCATGAATACATCCATTATCCTATGGTGTCCATGTTGGCTTCTCCTATACCTCTCATTCATGCACCTAAAGTCTCCTTCAAATTACTACAAATTGGCCCATCAACAAAATCGTCAATCTTGGAGGAAAGGAATTTGAATGTTTTTGGCTTAACCTTTATTTAGACGATGTGTATCCTTGTGAAGTTTTCTTCAACCATCGGTAAGGAGGCAAAATAGCCGAAAATTGTGGCATATTTTCAGCAACTCTCTAACATGTTGTAGATCCTCATCATGCATCCCATAAACCTGAGAGACCTCATCAATAGGATGTGTCAACATGCCAATCCCAACAAAAAAATCACCACATACCTCACGCTTGCTGCTTGTCAAGCTTAGCTATTGCTCTATCCCTATATAAGGGATGAAAATACACAACCAAGGGTGGGCATAGATCCTTTAAGGACAGCATCCCAAATCCCACAGCATTGCCTATGAGTGTCCTTGATCTTGGAGGAAGGAACCCTTATAGTCTGATTTGTAGGGTAAAACCTTCATCTCTCCAATATCATTAGTTTCTTTTTTATGATCATCATTCCATCCCTCTAAAAATTGGAGGATTTTTCTTGGGCATCATTTGCAATTCTTAACAAATATTGGACATACAATATCGACTCTTTATTAGGAGCAATGTTCCATCAGTATTGGACCTCGCTATCATTTTTCATTGAGGTGTTCTCCTGTTCTTCTTCGATGACTTCTTGCGACTACTTCTTGCGACTAATTTTTCTTCCTGCTCTTATATCACAACCTCTCTCTTAACCACCTCCTAAGATTTTAGCTCTAGTGTACTCTTCAATATTTCAAGCTCTAGTGAAAGGTCGAGAGGAGGGAGTTAGATGAATCGCAGCCATAATGTGCAACAAAGGAATTTCCAAGGTTTTCCGATTGCAGAAAAGCCGACAGTGCAGTTTGGGGAAGAGATAACCAACGAAGTTAAAGAAAATGAGAAATACTTTTTTGAGTTGGGTTTGATCGGGAAATTCAAAGGTTTTTTGCCAAGCTTGAGCAAGCTTCATCAATGGATCACAACGTTCTAAATACCCATTCTTGGGGGGGATGTCTAGATTTTCCTAGGGGCGCGAGGGCATTTGTGGTTGTTTTCAACAATGAGTCTAATTGAAGGATGGTCCTCTAGGAATACAAATAGAGTTCGCGGGATAAATACATGTTGCTCTTGAAACCGTGGTATCCATCTTTCAATCCCACAATGGAATCCTTCGAGAAAGTTCCAATATGGGTAAGACTTACATACTTCCCTTTGCAATTCTAGTTTGAGTCCTATATGGATGCTATTAGAGATGCATTGGACAAATTCCTAGGAGTGGATGAGGAGACCCTGAGGTTTCAACACATGACATTCGCTCGTATCCTGGTTGAGATGGACACAAAGAAGTGCTTCTCGGATGATTTATCCTTGAAGTCTAGCGATGGAAACTAGCTACAACCAATGGATTATAAAGGCATCCCTTTTCAATGCCGCTGATGCTTCCAACTTAGTCATAATGTGAAAGTTGTGGGCAGAAAAAATCAAGCGAGTAGGGTATGTGGTGGAAAGATGTTTTGGATTCCCATTATGTGGTGGAGAATGGCAAGCAAACCGATTCCCCTCAAGTATCTAAAGAGATTGAGAACAGGCATGCCACATCTCAGAGTGTTGGCACCTCCCTTTATGAGCCTAATCTTTGGTGCAGGAGCACCCAAGGCACCATCAAGCCTCTATGAGGCAATTATGAGTCTTTTGTGTTTTGAAGGTTGAGAGTTGTAAATAAGGCCTTTTAAGACAATATGTGATGTAATAAGGTCATTGAGACCATTGGATGTTAGGTCAAGTCCTATTAGGGTCGTATTGTTAATATTGCTAAAAATTGTCAAATTGTCAAAAGTTGTCATTTTGTGAGAAATAGGTCTAAATGGGTCAAGATTGATGTTTAATGGTATGTAAGGGTTTTTTTGATCTATTTGGACTTATCTAAGTGAGTTTGAGTCATGGTTTGGTCTAGGATCAAGTTTTAGACAAAAGTTGCTCATATTGTCAAAAATTGTCAAAATCAACTTTTTGTGTTTGAAAAGGTAATTAGGTGTTTGTTAGTCATGTTGGTTCAAAAGGTGGTTATATCAGTTGGGAATCCTTGGAGGCATTCAAATAGGCCCTTCCCACAACCAAAAGAGGTTGGATACAAGATATTGTATGAAGAAGAAAAAAATTAATAAGGAAAGAATTGAGTTTCTGCAATTTCTGAACATAACAGTCTGTTCTTGAGCATGTTTCTCTATCAAAACTTGGTCATTTGACTTGGGAACTGATTGGAAATTGTGTGGGCATGAATCTAGTTTAATTTTCCTTCTGTCTCATCTGATTTAATGGAGTTTTTGAAAAGTTATAGCCATTTTAGTAAAAACTGTCCAAACCCTACCTTGGGATGACAGCAAGCATAAAAAAATGTAAAACTTTATTTCTATTCAATGTAAAACCACTCCAATGAGTGGAAAATATCTATACATATATGCTTTCTATTTCCTATTTCTTGCAGGGGTCCATGAAGCATTTTCCACGTGTTATTGAAGGACACAAAATCTGATTTTGTGTCTCAGACTGTGGACAGCAATGTATTGTTGGTGTTTTGAAGGTGTTGGAGTGCAAATTGGGCTCCCGGAGGTTGGTTGAAGGCTTGGAGAGGTGTGAGGGGTTAGTGAAGACCCTAATCAAGTGTTTGTGGCCCTTGATTGGCCAAAATAGTCACCATTTTATGACTGTCCAAAACTGGGTATGTTGCTGTCCTAGGGAACTAGTAACCTGAGATATTATGAATATGATGCAAAGAAAGGGTTTGATGAGTGGAGGAAAATTGGGGAAGGTGTGTGGGAGTCTTTACTAACCCTTGGAAGTGTTAGGAAGCCTTGGTGAGAGGATTTGACTCAAATTATTATGACTGTCCTAAAGCATGTATTGGCTGTCCTAGAAAACAGTGTGTTGGTTGTGAGTAGTAGATAACCTTGTTGGATGGTTGGGAGGGTAGAGAGAGCCTTGTTTATGCACGTGTTGAAACCTTTGAAGGGATGTCCAAGGGAAATTAGGTTGTGAGAATGCATTGCGTGATAAAAGTGGAGGTTGGAATCTTGACAAAGCATTAATGTTGAATAAGAGACTATGAGGGCGTTGATGATGCAAGTGTTGGAAAGTTGTCAATGAGACTAATTATGTTGTTTTGCCCATTTGAGAATGTGCCAATGGTTGGAAGAGAATCAATGAATGAAGAATGTGTCCTTAGGGTGTCAAGACCTTGTGAGTAACCTACAGCCTTGTAAAGGGTTTGTGAGTGAGTGAAGCTTGTTCCTATTGGAATAGGTAAGTTGGGAGAAAGGAATCCCAGTTTGGAGTTTAGTGTTGGATGCTCTGCATCAATGTTGTATCTGGGATTGTGGATAGTGCCAATGTTGATATTGGCTCCAAGATTGATATTTCAGGTAAGGGTAGCAAAATTGGTTGCCTAAAGACAAGTGATGTCACTGGGTCAGAGAAATCTGAAAACCAAAGTTATGTAAGAAGCTAGAAGGGTTGAACAATTCTTGTAGATGGATTGCAATAGTCTAGTGTTTACCCTGGTTCATCAATGGGGTCTGCTAAAGGGGTGATTATTGAATGCCCTATTGGGCCGCAAAATCTGGAGAAAGGAGGGAAGGATGTTTTTGGTATTCCCAATTTGAAGTTATTGGAGAATGCCAAAGAGGAAGGATGGATAGAGGTGAAAAGGAAAAGAGATAAGAGGGCTTAGGATGCGAATTTCAATTTGATCCATGGATCTAAAGAGAAAGGAGAGTGTATTTAGCAATGTAATTACTGACCTCTTCAATGGTCAGTTCCCTATCTTGTGCAAGTCCAATCACTAACCCTCGATGATCCTCTAGTGTGCATCAACCTTGACCCCAACAATTTCCTAGGCTAACAACCCCTTATCCCTTTTTTGAAAAAATGACAACACAAAAATATTTTATGGATGTTGTGTACAAAGTGTTTGATGAAGTGTCAAGCAAAAATTCGAAACATTAGATAATTGGAACAAAACAAAAATTCAAAACATTAGATAATTGGAACAAAATTTTGTGAATGAAACATTATAGTGTAACCCTAAGGCATTTAGTTTAGAAAACTAACTGAAAAGAAACAGCATACAACGCTACAATATATTTTAAAGTAATTAAATACATTCAAAAAAAAAAATTTACAAAAGCTAGGAAGCTTGGAAATTTTTGAAAAGAAAAAAATTAAAACTCAAAATGAACTTACCTTTGATAAATCTCCTTGGGGCAATCTAGTTGTCTTCTATAGCACTTAGCAAACAAACTTTATGTATTTGCAATCCTTCACCACTTAAAAAAGCAACAAACTTTAGCAAAGAAAAAATGGAAGTTGGAATGATAATAGACATTTTTGTCTTGTGTTTATCAAATGAGGGCTTTTGAGTGATTTTGCGATTTTTAGTCAACTTATGTTCCAAAATGTATTTCAATTAGAATCACTTTGGTTTCTTAAACATGTCAAACCCTTTTAGAATTATTTTCTTAATCGATGTTACATTGTGGATGAGAACAACCAAAGGATTGAGATTTCAATTTATAGTGTATTAAATTGTATCCGTTTACATTTCCACACTCTATTTGGGCCCCAACTTTTTCTTATATCGTTTTACGCCTATTTGGGCCCTATTCTACCCTACAACTTTAATTAACAATACTACGATTTAACTGTCAAACTAATCAAATTAGGACCTAATTTAACATCACAAACTCCAACACTATTGAATCCCTTTTAGAAGTCCTATTTTGGTGGCACCAGGATGCCCAGCAACCCTATCTTACCAAAATTCCCTGAAATTGTAGCCAGTGTAAGTGTCTACCATCAAAATTTGAATTTTGGTCTCGATTTTCATACTTGACCATTTTATGTCGGCTTAAACTCAAAAATACCTTGTGAACCCTATAAAAAGAAATCTTTTATAATTCATAAAGTTAAGTTCTAAGATCAAGCATTCCAATTCAATTCAATCAAGAGCAAATCTAAGCAAATAGAGTAACAAGCTACAACAACTTACATTCAAGTATGATTTCATGTTCATGTTGATTATGTTTTGTTATCACATTATTACATCAACACTTGAACAACTTGTCCAAAGAGCATTGCATCGTCACCTTCATGTGAAACTCCATAGGAAGGTTTCATACCTAAGCTATAATCATTTCATTCTAGCATTTCCATTATTACAATCACTCTTTTCACATCAACATAGCTATTGTGGAGGTGGGAACACCAACACGGAGTTTGACTTAGGCAAGCCCCTATACAACACAACCATTTTTCCCCGTTTTCATGCGTGCAAGTTGAAATCCAACAACAAAAACGGTTACAGATGTACAAAGTAGACTAATACAGACAACTCCAAATTTTGAATGGGCTGAAACATCAAGACTGGAGCACACTCCAACAATGCCCAATGCTTTTTGGCAGGAATTTCGGGAAACAAGCTTACAAGACCTCCTAAATACATTTTTCAACCTTTATGTCAATTTGGACACCCTTAGAACTAGAGCACCCTCCAACCGTGTATGGCACTTTCAGTTCCAAATTTCAGCAATAGGTTCCTCTCTGTGTCTCAATTCCAAATCTGACTTACTATGTTGGTCTTCAATTTTGTATTTGATTGTTATTGTTGAAAGTTGTCATTTTGCTAACCTAGTTCATTCACACACACTTCACAATCTCAAATCCACTACAACAATGGAATCATAAACCCCATAGCCTTTAGCTTTCCTATTAGGACTATAGCTGAAGCTACTTTATGTTCCCAATGAAATGCCATGAAAATTTGAGATCTTATTTTACATTCCTAGGCTAGGATCTCATTTTCACAATTTATCATTTCTCTATTTATCTACTTATACATTCATATAAATAGAAGTATTATTGATACACAAAATACCACCAACAAAAGTACAAGTCTAGTAGAATTGAACCAGATGCTTTCCTCTACAACTTAGAACAAACACCAAACCAAATAGCGAAAGTCATCTTCTAAATAAGGTTCCAAACTAAGTTTTAAATATTCTTTACTTTAAAAGGCATCTTTATTAAAGTAATATTGTTATATTTAGCTATAATGGTCATTTAAGTCGATTAATTTCTTTTAAGTAGGTTTTCTTTATTTGTTTCAATTCTCAATCATTTTCATTATGGAAAGATCTTATAATTTTCTCTATTTAAGGAGTTTTCCTCTCCTTGTATATTAATCAATTATCATTTCATGGTATTAGAATAGTTTATGGAAAATGTTTTACTTGAATTATTTTTAGAAGTTTTTGTATGATTTTCTATAAAAAACAAGGAAATTGTTCAGATACAAATTACAACTTTTGTTTCAAAGAGAATCACATAGGTGTTTTTGCTAAGATCAAGGGTTCAATCTTCTAAAAATCATGTTTGTTTTTTGAACGATTTAAAAAAAAAACGTGGGCATTTATTCTTGTTGGCATGACTGGGGTTTATTTCGTGTCGCCTTTGCATCTGTGATGTGACCAACAACTTTCCTATTCCAATTGCTTTAAGCATGGGTTTTCTCTATCTCAAGCCACGCTACTCCTTTTTTCAACGATTTTTCAAATAAAATCATGGGCTTCTGTTGTTTGTTGGCTGATTTTTTTGACCAATTTTTTGAAACCAAAACAGGGTTTTTTTTATCAAAACAGATATCTAAATCATGGGTTTCTTCAAGCAGATTTTATTGCATGATCAAGTTTTCTTTTTTTTGACTTATTTTTGCCACAAAAAATGTGAGTATTCCTCATTTCCAGGTATCATAATTCTTAAGTTAGATAATGGGGGTGAATTTTGTTCTAACGAATTCACCAACTATTGTATTAAACGTGATATCAAGCGTCAGCTTACCACACCCCATACCCCTCAACATAATGGTGTTGTTGAGCGAAGGAACAATATTGTTACAAAAATGGCTTGTTGTATGCTAGAGAACAGAAATGTTCCAAAGAAGTTTTGGGCTAAGGGAGTGTATACTACAATGTACATTATCAACTACAATGTACATTATCAACCGGTCTCCCACACAGACCTTGTCAAGAAGATGAAGTCAAAGGAAGCTTGGTCTGGGAGGAAACCAAAAATCAGCCATCTCAATGTTTTTGGTTCAACAACATATGTTTGGATTCCAAATGCAAAGAGGACCAAACTTGATTCCAAATGCAAAGAGGACCAAACTTGATTCCAAAACCCAAAAGTTGATGCTTACAAACTACAATGAGAATCATAAAGCCTATAGATTGATTGACGTGGATACTAAACGTCTCACATCCAATAGAGATGTTTTTTATCAATATGAAGAAGGTGGGCCCAATCAACTCTCTTCTCCCATCACAAGTCTAGAAGATTAGCCTCTGCAAGCTAAAGATTTGGGTGTGAGGCTTTTATGAGCTCCACCTAAAGGGAGGGTTTCTGACGACTCAGAATTTGTGGAATCTCCTAGGAACGAACCTATACCAACAGATTTCCCTTAGAACTACTTGGATCAACATCTAAATGAATTCATTCCATGCAGCCCAAGTTGTTCTGATAATTTGGAAGAAGGTGTTTCTACCTTACGGCCTAAGTGATGGGAAAAGCTCATCAGTGATGTTCAAGATAATGAGCTTGTCGAGGACAAATCATCCAAAGTCAAGAACAAGCAAAGTATAGTTAACATTGCTCTTATGGCCAACATTCAAAATGTTTATGAGCCCCAAGATTATTCATTGACAAAAGGTAAACCTAAATGGGAAAAGGCTATGGAATTTGAACATCATAGTATTTTGAAGAACAACACTTGGGTTCTATCAGATCTTCCACCAAGGAAGAAACCCATTGGCTACCAATGGGTCTACACAGTGAAATATAAATATTAAAACCTATGGAACTCTTGATAAATACAAAACTAAATTGGTGGCTATAGGGTTCTTGCAAAGAGAAGGCATTAACTATGAGGAGAACTTTTGCTCCTACAACAAAGATAAGCACCATCAGTCTTTTTCTGGCCATTGTGGCACAGTTTGGCTAGAAAGTCCATCAAATGGACATGAAGAGTGCCTTCCTCAATGGAGATTTGGAGGAAGAGGTACACATGATGCAACCTCCGAGTTTCAAGGTTGCAAGCAAAGAGCACTAGGTATGCAGACTGGTGAAGTTTCTTTATGGCCTAAAGCAGACCCCCAAGGCATGGTACGTCAAGATTGACAAGTATTTGGATGCATAGGGCCTTTAGAGAAGTCCTTCAGATCCCAACTTGTATGACAAGAGCACTGGTAATGCATCATTCTTCATGTCATCTATGTGGACGATATCAACATTACTAGTAGTGGGGCACATTTGCTTGACCGAATCAAACTAAATTTGTGCCAACCTTTTAATATGACCAATTTGGATCTTTTGCATTATTGCCTCGATGTAGAGGTTTGGCTAACAGGAGGCAATATTTTCATTTCTCATTCTAAGTATGCCAAGAGTTTGTTGGACAAGCTCAAGATGGAAGATTATAAAGTCTCATCTATACCTATGGAGAAAGGGCCAAGACTTTAAGCCAAATTAGACTCATTAGTGGTGAATGAGTTAGCATTCAGGCAACTAGTTGGCAGCCTCATCTATCTTACAACCACTAGACTTGATCTAAGTTATGTTGTAACATCTCTCGCTTCATGACAGCCCCTAAGGCAAAACATTGGGTTGCAATGAAATTTGTACTGAATATGTCAAAAAGACACCTAACTTTGGCATTCTATATAGCAAAAGTAAAGATCCTCAACCGATTGGTTTTACAAACTCAAACTAAGCAAGTTTTGTTAATGACAAGAAGTCTACCTTTGGATGCCTTCAATCTTGGCATGGGTGCAATCACATGGACCGATAAGAAGCAACAGGTGATAGCTCTTTCCGCAACCAAAGGAGAGTATCGAGGAATAGTTAAAGAAGCATGTGAAGCAAAAAATGCTTTCAAACATAAAAATGTCTCGAGCAAGGCCTTCAACCATAATTTGTGACAACCAAGGGGTGCTAAAGCTTACCAAGAATCCAATCTTTCATGAGCGAACAAAGCATGTTGAGTTTCATTGTCACTTCATACAACAACTTGTTGAAGATGGATCTATGATGTTGCAATATGTTCCAACTAAGGATCAAATTGCAAACACTCTAAGCAAGTCTCTAAGCCTAGACAAGTTTGTAAAATTTAGGGGGCAACTGTAGTTAGTAGAATAACCATTAAGGGAAGGTATTGAAGTAATATTGTTATATTTAGCTATAATGGTCATTAAGTTGTTTAGTTTCTTTTTAGTAAGTTTTTTTTCTTTGTTTCAGTTCTCAATCATTCCTATTATGGAAAGATCTTGTAATTTTCTGTATTTGAGAAGTTTCCTCTCCTTGTATATTAAGCAGTGTTCCACGGGCATTGGGGACGGGGGGACGAGGGGGACGCGTTTCCGGGACGAGGGAACCAAGGGCCTAAGTTTGGGGACAGCGGGGGGACGGCGGTAGGGGGGTGGCGGGGTGGTGGTACTGATATAGTTATACATATACATATAGTACTTGAAAAACTAGTTTTGAAAAGATGTATGACAGTATTACAGTGTAAGAATTACATTTCAAATGAGACTATAGGAAATTTGAAATACTAAATCTAAATACCAAGATTTCTAAGTTGTGTTGTTATATGGAGCCTAATCAGACTCGGAGGTTAGATTTTCCCTACTTCAATCGGCGCAGTTTCCCCCTATATTTTTCAACGGGGGTTTGGGGGCAGCGCCCCCAAGTTGGGGTCAAGGGGCATCGCCCCTTGCAAGGTCAAGGGGCAGCGCGTTCCCTGTCGCGATACAAGGCGGGGTCGAGGGGCAGCGCCCCGCAAGGCCAAAAATACTTTTATTATTTTCTAAAGGCGTCGTGTGTTATTTTTCTATTGGCCCACGTCCAATTAGAGTTACCCCTTAACCCTCAAAAAACTTAAAAAGTCACTTTTTTATTAAATTTTAATTTTAAACATTGCATATACGTGGGAGCGATAGGAGACGTCTGGGCATCCCCCCGTCCATGGAGAGACGTCTGCACATCTCTCGAAGGACAGGGAGACGCCCAAATGTCTCCCAAGGAGACGTGGAGGCGTCTCCCTGTCTCTCTGGGAGACGCCCAGACGTCTCCACGTCTCCCTGGGAGACGCGGGGACGCGGGGACGTCTCCGCGTCCCGGCGGCACTTGGGTGGCAGTGGTAGGACAGCGGGGGACGTCGCATCCCCATCCCCCCGTCCCCGAGACGTTTCTGACAAGGGGACGCGTCCCCGTGGAACAATGATATTAAGCAATTACCATTTCAATCATTCGAGTTGTTTCATGTACTTAACCCTAAGAGAAGGCTTCTCTTCACATAAATTATATGCTAGATGAGAATAAACAAGAGTTGACAATTTCCCCATATCATTTCTATTTTACCTACTTTCAAATTTAACTGCATAGAAGCATTGTTAATACACAAAAAATACATTACAGCAAAATATGTCTAGTTAAATATAAGGGCGTGGAATCCTCTTGCTGATTACAGAATTAAGGATATTTGATTTGTACTCTTTGCAAGGTAGATTGCAAATCCTCCTGTGATTAGGCGCGTTCCCCCAATTATCTGGATTCTGAATCACCTACCTCTAGTCATCTTTATATATCCATTACAAAAAAGCCTTTTCACAGCCAAGTTTCAAATTAAACAGTTGCTTAGAAATTCAGTTAAAATTTACCTCTCAACTCACCAGATGCAAATTAATGAGATGCTTGATGTTCAACTTTATTTTATTCTTCTCCTGTATTTATAATCTTATCATTACATCAGGTCAACACCCATTACCTCATTTATTGCATTCACAATATTTCATTTCTGACAGCATGGATGTTGTAAGTTGTAGATGCAGTAATTTGATTAAAATAACCATGCAGCTCAATAGCTTTGTATTTGGTGTGCATCATAAGGTTCTTGGTTACAAACCAATTAAGCACGAGATAGTGTGTAGAAATATCTACCATTACGAAATCAATTTTTACAAATCAACTTCAAAAGAAAACAAGTACTCTCTTAGTGAACAAGAGATTTCTACACCTATAACATAAATTTATAAGAGCCTATGAAGAAAACTGCATATCTAAATTTTATCAAGATCTATGATCACACTCTCTGACCCTTTTGTCTCACAATCCTAATGAAAGATCACTGAGTATGACCTGAAATGTCGATGAAATGACAGTTTTCCAAGCACTTTATTTTAAATTTTTAACAGCAGTCGCATAAAACTCATATTGAGTAGAGATTTCTGGATTCAACTGTATCAGTGTAAATCATTGGGCACAAAGTACACAGTTATAAAATAGCTTATTGCACTTACATCCAGAACTCTCAGCCAAAATACAGCGCTCCAAACACACCCTAAAAGATTTACAGTAGTCCTTGACAGTATTCCTATGACCGCAGTGTAAAGTAATCCCTAATTTTCCATGCATAATATAAGGTTCTTTAAAAATGTATAGCACGTTGAAATGGAACAAAGCTAGTACTCTCCGAATTTCTCGAAAACGATGGAGTATAAAAATCTAAGAAGCCAATGTTCGGTTCAAAATCAGCTTATAAATGTGTGTCTTGCCTTTAAGCTTTAAAAATGTCGGAGATCTTACCATTAAAGCCATTAACGGCTGCCTCAATGAGGTCCTTTGTGTGAACCCCGTAAATGCTTCTGTTTTTTGAGTCGTATCCGAAAACATGATCTGCCAAATATTGAATGTCACAATCTTTCTTCAGTTTCTAGGTGAATTTAAAATAAATATATATATATATATATATATATATATATATATATATATATATATATATATGCTAATTCCAGAAATACTTATACATACCAAAAGCATAAGAATAACCGAAGATTGGCAACTGGGCGATTTTAAAAAATAAAAATCTGCACGTCCAGACATGATAATACTTACCGAATGCATAAGAATAGCCAGATATTGGAGTCCCTAGAGCATTATGAAGCGAAATTTGGTTGTCTTCCACCCTCCAATAGTTTCCTTTCACTGGTTCCTCTTTTGTCGGAGGTCGAACCCGCACCGCCACGCAAATCCTCTCCATTTTTCACTAACCAAAGAACTTCAGAAATGTGGGTAAAATTTCGACAACCCTCGCACGTATGTGTCAAAGCCGCTTGATTGCTTCGAATCAAAATGAATGCCAGTCTTCCGAAAATAATTCAGAAACCACTTCTTCTGCAAGAATTTCTAAGAAATGTTCAGATTGAGCTGCATTTCGGTGCTTAGCAAACATTGACTAGGGTTTGAAGGATTATAAGTGTTGGAATTTATGGTTTGACAGATGCAGCAAAGTGCAGCGCAGAGGACGAAGAATATAAAAAGAACGGATGATGTATTTCAAATTTTGACGCAGCCTTAAAGTGCCCGCCTTAATTTTCAAACTCAAAAGTTAGTGCTATGCATTGAAACTGTTACAAAAGGTACAGATAATCCAGCTATGGTCCCATTAGTGGGGAAGTGGTTTCTAGGAACTACTTCAGAAAAAATAGCTTCAAAAATTACGATATTTTATTGTAATATACTAAAAGTAATTTTTTTAAAGATAACTTAAATCTAATTTGTACTTTTTAATTATATGGAGATGAAAAAAAATCTTTAAATTCGTAGGAAATTCGTAATAATTCTAGTTCATGTATCACAAGAGAATAGGGACTTCAATGTCTTAAAACAAAATTATATTTAATTACTCAACTTCAAGGGCTAGCCTTACGTGTGAAATGGATTGTTCATGCCCTTTTTATTAATAAAGCCTAGAAGATTCTTCTTCATCATTATATTTCTTCAAGTCACTTGATCAATAGACCTACCTAGAAGGGGATGGGGTTTCAAACCCTTCTCTTAAAAAAGGATGTTGTTCATATCAAGGGCATTTTTGTTGTCTGGAGCATTTGTTGTGCTTGGGAAGTTGTTAAGACTTGGCTATGCCAAGAGGGGTCTAATATTTGAGATGACCTCTTCCTTAATCAACATAATCTGGGGTGGTCTCCTTTTCTGTAGAATTAAGGTCTCCATCAAGACTAGCTATCAAGGGTTAAGGCCTTATGATTTCAAAAAAAAGGCATCCAATGTCCTCGAGATTTATTCATCAAAACTTCTATGAGTCGTGTATCCCAAGATCAAAAGATATTTGATACAATTATGGGGGTCATCCCTATTGATATGGTGTGTGTTTATCTACAAGGCCTTGGTGGAAAGATTCGAGGTGGAGGTATCACTTTTGGGTGGGGCCTTTTGAGGACAATGGCATGTCAACAAATGCTACTCCCAAGTGACCTATTGTTGATTCTTCAAATTGGTTCCCTCAACTAACTTTGGCAATTTCTCTAACTCACACTAATGCTCAAGATAAAGACAAAGACATGAATGGAGGTTGAGATATCCCTATCATTGAACTTCCAACTTCGTTGATGTATAGGGTAGGCTGAGTGATTGGAACCCTTTATCTAGACTCTAGTGCTACTATGCTCACAACTTAACAACTTTGTTTAATAAATATTTTATTCCATGACCAACCTCATATAACTTTAGGGGTGTTGTATGCAGAAAATTGTGAATGTAAACTAAAGAGACTAAAAAGATAAACTAAACAATCAACAAACACGTATTTTGACCACACTCAAGATTAGGGTGCTAAGAAGGAAGAAAACTAGATAAACAAAATAAAGCTAATTAAAGTTCAAACTCTATATTCCTCCTTTGATTTGATAGTCCCCTAATTTGATGCATGCTTGCTATATGGTAGATACTTGAGTATGCTCCATGATAGTGAATGCAAGATGGATAAGCTAAAATGAGATGTGCAGACGTATAAATTTGACCACCTACCTTTTTAAATATTCAATATTTATTTAAACCGCATCCCCCTGTTAATTAAATCTTATTTAATTAATTTCCTCATTTTTCATCTATTTGGTTAATTCAATTATTTAATTTATTTAATTAAATTCATCTAAGCCCTTTCTAGCCTTTAATTAAATAAATCGCTTTAATTAAGTAAATCTCCCTTTCAACATTTTAATTAAATTTACATTTAATTAAATTGATCCTTGCATATAAATAAAGCAAAATTATTTATAAAATCCCCCCACTTGTATTTATGCAAGTTGCATATATTTTTGGTTGAAATTTTTTTTTTTTTTAAATTAAAATCCTATTTCTCCCACTTGCCCCTTCCTACATTTCCCACTTGCCTCCTAAGCATTCTTCTAGAACCTATCTAATCTCAATCACTTAGCCTTAACTCCTCCAATCATATCACATCCTTAAATTTGAGGAGGTCACTTCTCAAATTTAGAAGAAAGTCTTCTAAATGCAGTAAAGACTTTATTTCTTCAACAAGTTAACTTGTTGAGTTCCCTAAATTTGTAAGGACTCTTACAAATTTGTCCCCAAAGTCCTCTTAACCATTAATGGTTAATCCAACTTCTCCTCATGATTAGAGACTTTCTCTCTAACTTAACCCTCATCTAACTCAGGGGTCTCATCAAGCACTCATGGCTTTGACCCTAGTTACCCCATCTAACCCTTGCACAAGAGTTTGCCCCTTGGGTAAAAGCTTTATCCAATGGAATACCCTAACGTCACCATAACCCAACCTTCTAAGGTGACCTTCATGACTTCTCAGGCATGTAGTACCTCTCGCATCTCCTCTCAAGCCACCTCTTGTTGACAATTGTCACCATTTCATTGGTGAAAATTGTAAACATGGATTGAGTGACTTCCAATCCTAGCTATTGAACTAAGATTATTCAATCTTAACCATCCATTGCCCTATTCCCTCTATAAATAGAGCTCACATTCTTCATTCTCTGTATCCAAGTTTTATGCATCTACATTATAGTCTAATTGTGTCAAGAATTTTAGCCTCTCTTTGTTAGAATAACATTGTAGCATTTAGGAGCATTTCATATCATAGCATATCCATGTTAGTATATCATGTTAGTGTGGTTTGTTAATATCTTTATTTTATCATTATCTTCATCCTAGCTTAATATCATAGTTTGAACATATCGTATAGACCTTAGAATGCATTCATGTATATAGATCGAAATATCACTTGTTCGTGGAGTTGGCATTTGCTCAATGATCTGAGAGCAAAACATTGACTTTAGGGATCCTATGTGATAGAGAACAATGAGACATATCTTGGAGAAGTTAAACTAGTTTAAATTAATTAATCTTTGTACTCAAAAGTCTCATTTGTATGTTGGTCCTTTGATCTCGATGTTGATATTCTGATCACCACAAATTCTAGCACACAAGATGCATAGATGGTTGCTAAATGGATGCGAATGTGCAAAAGGTGAGTGAACATTTCTACATTACGAGGGTATGAAAATGAAAGTGGATGGATTGTGAAGGAAAATGAGGGGTTTAAATAGGCTTTAATGAGAGACTGGGGGGCGTGAGAATGAGACACATGTCCCTGAGAAGGTCAAGTGTCATGGATGAGAATGACATGTGTCATTGGAAGGAATAATGTGTGTCCCTTAGGACACATGCCCATTCGGGAATGAGACACCCAAATTGGAAGGTTCTATTCCAAAAGAGATTACAAAAGAGGGAAATTTCCATGTTATAGGATCTTTAGGATATTTTCCCACATTTTAGGAGATTTTCCACAAATTCAAAGACATTTCCCAAATTTTAGGAAATTGAGATATTTTGGGAATGTGCACACATATGGCAAGGGCTAAGGGATAAGATTGACTAAAACCCATGGTTAGATAGGCAAATTAGTCTAGAGTAAGGGTTAGATAGGGGTTAGAGCAGGAGACATGTGGGGGAATTATATTAATTAATTAATGAGATAATTTGAGAGGAAAAAGTCAACATGAAGTAAATAATCAAATTGCATAATTTGACATATTTAATAGAAGAAGAATCAAATTCACTCAATTAATTGATTTTAATTGCCAATTAATTAATCAAAAGAAGACTATAACATATGTATATGTATATGTATGTGTGTGTGTGTGTGTGTTGTAGATCGAGAAAATATCAAACCGACGACATAATCTGAAAAGAAAATAACAAACATTATTATCAACTATGTTGGCCTATATTGATCCTACCAATAAAGACACTACCCCAATTACTCCATGCATTTTAATTAAACTAACATAGTATCCATCTTTTTTATATAATATATATCTTACAATTAAAATTGGTAGGTCATGTGTAAACTTTGTTAGTGGACTAATCCGGTTAAACTTCTCCATCTAGATTTGTGGCAATGTAAACAACCTATGTGTAATCTCATTCTTACTCTTTATTTGTTGTACGTTATGGTTTGTCATTAGTCACAACTTTCTGTAGTTTTAGGGTCATAAATGTGTAGAATCCTCAACAATCTCAGTTTCATCCTGTAGCACTCCTTTATTGGCCAATAGATCAGTCACCTTATTGGCCTCTCTATATACATGTGTAATAGTTGCATTCTCAAGTTATTCAAGGCAACTCCCTATCTTCTCCACCCAATGTTTTGGTTTCTAATTTTGAACTCGATTTTTACTAATAGCATTGATACAAACTTGTGAGTCCCTCTCAATATCCATGTTAACCAATCCTTTCACTTCACAAAACTCAAAAACCCCAAGCTAATGCTTCCAAATTTGCTTCATTGTAAGTCGTAACACCCAATTTTCTAGATAATGTCCATGAGCAATCTCCCTTTTTTGCTTTTTATGATACAACCAACATCGGCTTGTCCTAGGTTCCCCTTTCCTACATCATCAAAGTTAATTTTGTATCTAACAATCTCTAATACCGTCCACTTGGCCTCATGTCTATTGTTGTTTTTACTTGAAATGTTCCCTAAGAGAGACTTTAACCTTCCCCTTTTTTTTGAATTTCGTTATCCCATTTGGTGAAATGAGAATTAGTCCTAGTTCTTGAAATCATAATGCCTTTTTCATACATGCCCTCCTCGATTGTCCTAATAACTTCCTCCAACTTTAGACTTTGTTAGAAAAAAATCCTCATGTTTTGATCCTATAACTATCAAACTACCATCAAGGAGCAATAGTTTAGATATCACTACATGTAGCACTTTACCTCCTTTGAGGCCAACTAGATATGAACTAAAAGAGATGCTTTTGTAAACTACCATGGAGGAGTAATAGTTTAGATATCACCCCATGTAGCACTTTCCCTCCTTCAAGGCCAACTAGATATGAACTAAAAAAGATCTTTTTTTTCCTTGCAGAGGACCATCCAACCAAACGCATCAATTAGTCCTAACATAGAGAAGAAAAGGAACATTCAAGCAATAAATGATCAGGTGTTTCTTCATCCTCAAAACATAAGTGACATGTCAACCACATTGCATAATCTATCTCTTCTTAATATTGGCCTATGAAGAGTCGTCCACTTAATGGCACCAATCTTGGGGAGAACACTCTTATGAAAAAAAAAATTATTTGGCCAACCCATATCATTCCGTCACATCTTCTATATTGTACAACCCAACTTGACTATATAGTTGTTTGTTTTTTAGCGACACTAAATCATTTGTCATCCTCATCAAACAACATGATCGTTATGATCGTTATTCGTTGAAGTGCTTCTATTAGAATCATTTTCACATCCTCAAGAATGGGAATCCACGTCTATCCATTCAAAACATTCTCCAACACTCACTGTCATTCTCGTAATGTAAGTGTTTGAACCACAATTAGCCAAAGAAAAAAGATGAATGATAGGGACTTCATCGTTCCACGAATCAATCCAAAATTTTACCTTTTTAAACCAGTGCATACCGTCCACGAAAAATGTTTTGTAATAATTTTCCTACTTTTCCTATATAAATTTACACATCATCGATCCACTATTAGTGTTGACCAAAGTTAGTATTTGGCTCGAATCATTATCATCGAGATATTTTTTGGGTATAATTTTGCACCATAATTATTAGGTTCCTCGTACATTTTCCACAATAGTTTGGCCCCTAGTGCCATGTTTTGCATTTCCATTTCCCTCCATCTAGCTCCACCTAAGTTCTTAGGAAGGCAAGTTGTGTTCTAGTGTAACAGAGGTATTATCTTCTTGTCCTTAGATCATTCCTTTAATACTCCTTCATATATAACTTTATGTGTTTGAGATATCTTTACTTGTCATCTTGAAACATGACATAACTGAAATTGGAATAGTTGCTAACATTGATATAATCTTAAGATTTGATCAAGGACTACCACTTACTTTTCATGCTATCACCTTATTTGTGTAATTGTTTAATGCATCTTCCCAATGCAATATTATACACATCCCCAAGAATAGAGGATCACCAAAGTACTTGGAGGGTACAACCGAAATAGAAAACCAAGTAAATTTGCCATCTTCCTCTAAACCACTTATTAAGAATCAAGAATATGACCTGAAGAGGAAGAATAGTTGTCTAATCCTACTTAATAACTTCAGTGAATCGTGGCTTATTGAATCCAATTCATAAGCAACTTTAAATCCATTCCATAACTTTTCCTCCCTAAGCTGTCAAAAATAGTGACCCGTCACTTCAACCATAATCACAAATAAAAATGATGATATTGGATCCCTTTGCCTCAAACCATTAGTGGCCTAAAAGAATTTGTGCATGGAAATGTTGACAATCATCGAATATTGGGTGTTAAAATACATGAATTGTTATCTCCAACAAACAGTCATTAAAACTAAACTTTCACATCATAACCACCAAGAAATCCAATCAAGTCCTATGATATGATATACTAACATCTAGTTTAGTAAACATACCTTTAATCCTTTTCAATGTGATGGTGTGTAGTGTTTTAGAGGTTACTATAATATTGTCTTGAAATGATATCTCTACCCAGTGGTAAAACCATTATGTTATTCCAAGATAATTTTCACCAATGTCAATTTTCATTTGTTTGTTAACGCCTTGGCCCTAATCTCGTATATATTATTACAAAGTAATATTGGCACGCATTTAGCACAGGTCATAAAATTGATCTTTTTTGGAATCAAGACAACAATAGTATTATTGATATTTTTAACAAGCTTTCACCTCTTTCAAATGTCTTTATCCAACTTTCATACTTCAAAGCCAACAAAATTTCAACACACTTGGGTAAAATTTAGTTGGAAACCTTTCCGGACAAGGGGTTTTCTCTAGGTGCAACTAAAATATTGCTAATCTAATCTCCTCCACTGAGAATGGAACATTCAACATTTTGTTAACCTCTTCACTAATTCATTCTTCAATGTTAGATAAAATTGAATCATCCCAACCATCATGTTGCGTATCGCAATTAGCCAAGAGATATAAAAAATATCTAGCCTCTTTATATTTAATAAAAAATATGTCAAGCAATAGCATCCCATCAACCAACTTAACACTATCTACCCAATTAAATCTTGTCGTGCCCTCGTAGAAGCTTGGAAGAATTGGGTATTAACATCCTGAGCCTGCAACCAATTTTCTCTAGCTTTACTCTACCAATATGTTTATTCCTTGGTCAAGGGTTTAGCATGTCATGCTTATAATTTTATTTTGTTTTTATATTCATCTATAAAAATTTAAAACTTAATAATTTTTTCATTATGCAACTCTAATTTCATGTCTCCATTCTTCTTTTCTTGAAAAATATTCTTCGAACTCTTTGTTCTAAAATTTGAGTTTATTTTGATATAATTTAATCTTATCATAAATTGGATGATGATAGTGTTTATGTGGTTGCAACTTCCAACTACAAATATTTGAGTTTTCCTTTAAGCGTAGGATCATACTACCACATGTTTTCGAACTTAAAGAATCCTTTTACTGGTCTTTCACTCAAGTGCACCTCAAAGGTTACTGGAAAGCAATCAAAGATAGAGGTTGTAAAACACTATAATCTAATATGTATGTATCTCTCATCCACAATCCTTCACTTACATTGGATTATGTGTACAAGTTGTTATTTGGAGCGTAGTCTACTACTAAGGAGTTTTTGATGAAATTTATAAAATCAATCATAATCTTATTAGCCCTATTTGTTATCCTAGTCTTCCCTAGAGGACCTGCTTGAGTGTATACTCTTAGCAGCTTATCCAATTGACAGCGTATTTTCATCACAAAACTGCCGATTTGACCTAGAAGACACAAATTCACATTTTTGGACACAAACGCGTTTTCCTGACATAAATGGGCATTTATTACTCTACCTAACATGCATTTATGACAACAATTAATGCGGCAAAGTACAAGGATGTTTTGCGGTACTTACTGGCTCTCCTGCCTCTGCTGGCCTCTGAAATTGGCGAACGCAATCGAATCTGTGAGCCATTGCCATCGCTGCTGACTGTTACTGCTCTATCTCGCTCTGCACTTTGATCTCTTGAAGGTGTGGATGACAATGAGGATGTATTCCCCTCGTGATCTATCTTATAGACTACCCTAGCCATAGTCTCTTGTGTCAGTCTTCGTTATCCCGTGACTTTGTCACTTTATCTAGTCAGTCCATTCTAGCCTTTCTTTCTTATCGAGAGATTGTCTGTGATCTTTCCAGACATTTTCATCCAATCTCTCGAGGGGGCATATCATTCCCATCTTGGGGCAACTCTGTATCGGTTCATCTTATCTTCTTTGAAACAACGCGACAAGCCACATTGTCTCAAAGAGGGGCAAAATGTAAACACCCAAAATTGTCCAGTCTAATTATCTAAGCTTAATTCTTCTATTAATTAAATAAATCTTTATTTATTTAATTAATTCATTTATCCTCTTCTAGCCTTATTTCTCATTTAAATAAATACATTTATTTATTTAAATTATCATTTTCCTAAATTAAATAAATATCTTATTTATTTAATTGATCCCACTTCTTCTATTAATTAAATAAATATTTATTTATTTAATTAATTTATTAGCTTTTTATACCCATGACATGTCATTCATCTTTTAATTCATACACTACCTACCCCTTTCATTATTTTATTATTTTCTCTACCTACCCTCTAATCATAGCTGACCTCCTTTTACACCTCTCAATCTTATCCCTCCATTTCATATAGTGTCTTCTATATAAGGAGATGCTTTCTTCATTATCAAACCCCCCCGTTGACTACTTGACTACACTACGCTTTTGAACATAGGCGATCCTACTTGCAACCACATTTCGTTCTTTGTTGAGCTCTTGTGCACATAAAATCTGAGAGCAAATATATCAAGCAAGATCAATGAAGATAGGAAGAATGGAGATCCAAACCCTATTGGACATGTGATGGTATAATCTTTGTGATTTCATTTGATTTGCATTGTCTTAGGTAATCTTCATATGTTATGGTGGATCTTTGTTGTTGTTAGGCTAGGGTTTTGTGGTTGAATTCATTTAGCCTTTCAATATCGTTATTATTGTTATCCATTTTCACCATATACATTTTGGCACGCCCGGTGGGACATGTATTTTTGTTAGATCTGTGTTTTTTTGCAGATTTTTCTAACCCTATATTGTTGTTTTGTAAAACAATTTGGAGAATAATCTTGTGCAGCTAGGGTTTTGGACACAAAATCAAGATCTTGGAGAGATTTGATCATATCTCACAAACGGCTTGGAAATTTTGCACCAATTTTTTTTTGCAGGTTGAAAAAAGTATCAGGAGCTTTCAATCCAAAATTTAGATTTTTTGGAGCATATTTTCATTTTCTATGAATTTTTTATGATTTTTCATTAAAAAAAATTAATTTTGAGAGCAAATGAGATAATTTTTTGGATTTTCTTACATTTTTTGAAATCTCTCATAATTATACACAGGATCTGTTCTTTGTGATTTTAAATTTGATGCAAAATCATTCCTCAAAAATCAGATCTTTGAAAATTAGGGTTTTGCATTATTTTACTCATATCTCACAAACTGCTTGGATTTGTTGCGGAAATTTTTTTATGCAGGTTTGGAAGACCATCAGGACTCTCCAGTAAAAATTTCAGATTTTTTGGATCGACTTTGCATTTTATATGAATTTTTTGTGATTTTTCATAAAAAATTAATTTTTGGAGCAAATTAGCAAATTTTTTGGATTTTCTTACATTTATGGAAATCTCTTGAAATTTTACAGGTGGTCTTTTTTATATGCTGAATTAGATCTTTGAATTGGTCAACAAAATGCATTGTTGAAGGCCCCTATTTCACAAAGTCTTTTGGATCTAAAATTTACCTAACTTGTGTGCTTGCAGGAAGGGGTGATTACTTCAAACAATCCAAACTACTAATAAATCTTTGTTGCAGGTCCTTGGCAAGGGTTTTTAGATTTTTATTATGTGCCTTGTTTTCATAGACTAGCAAACACTTCAATTGGTGCACTAAAATTGAATCATTGTCTTTTGTGTCTTGAGCAATAGGCTCTTTTTGTTTAATCTTTAGAGGGTCTGTCTTCCCATGTGGTCATTAGGACTACTAGTGAGAAGAGAACGACCCAAGTGGTAGCAAGGCAAACCCACCTCTTCCAAACCACTATAAACAATTGTATTCATGGTGAAAACTATGGATAACGTGTGCTGATTAGTTCATACCGACACTATGTCTCCCCATAAACCTGTTTGATCAAATTTATTTGATCAGTTGTAGGGCGTAACCCCTACCGGCTGGGAGCCTTCTGTATTTACAGATCTGAAAGTGCTGCATGTATGGCCACATGAGCGGATGCCCTTACTAGCACCTTTTTTGTTTTAGAAGCCAAAATCATTCTAGTTGTTGAGGCAGCAGGTCGGACCTCTGGTAGCGGCCCACACACATACAGTTCTTAGTAGAGATACAAAGTTCGCCACAGGGAGTTTTTGTGGGGACTGATGCTTGGCTGACCCGAGAAGTGAGTGTCGAGGGTGGAGCCAGTGAGGTCAAGCATCTAAGTATCCGCTCTGAATAGCGTAGCCTCGGGGGTAAAACCTCATGTGGGATCAACAACTATTGTCTTAGCCAGCCATAAGAATTGTGCTTGACTTATTTTACACATTCAAAACATTCAAGACCAAACAACAAAACATTGTGTCTTTTGTGTCTTCAAGTGTATGCAAAACATTTTTACATCAAACAACACACTTTTCTTGGAGTCATTTTGAGTCTAAACACTTGCAAACATTGATTCCTCATCAACATTGTGTCCTCTTGTCACGAAAAACAGTCAAGCATTCAGATTTGGTCACAACCAACAACTTCACAAATTGGAAAAATTTTACAGTCCAACAAACAAGAGCAATCAGTTTCATAATTATTGAGCTTCCTAGGTTGTTTCTCGAGGTTTTCATCTAGCATTCAACTTGTCTTTGGGTCTCACAAAGTCCATCATTGATTTACATCTTGCATTAAATTTACATTTGTCTAAACTTGAGTCAAAAGGTCACTTGCTTGTCCTCATCATACTTTGTCAACACACTACATACAACAACATTTTGCTAAGTGGTCCCTCGTCAAGGTCTATCACCCTTGGGTCTCATTTGGTCTTACCTAGAGTCAAGGTCAACTTACCTTATTAAGAGAAACTATCCTCTCTTTGGAAGTCACACCTACTCTACTAGATACATACTTGGTCTTACACTTTGGACATTGCAAGTACACCTCAGATTCATTTACATTCCATCCAACTCTTGGTCTTCCATACTTTTTCCATTTTCATCTAGTCTCACACATCTCGGTCAATACCTAGTTCATGGTTGAAACCCGTCTTCAAAAATCTAGGAGAGAAACTAAAGAGGCTCAAGAGTTCGCAAACATGAGTTCTTATGAGTATGACAATGATATCTTTTTCAATTCTGATCATACTACATTACCTGACATGGATGCCTATAGAAACATTCCAAATGTTGAGAACATGGACACTACAAACAACAATGATGATATGGACAACTTTTTAGTACATTCAGCAAATGTGGAAGAATCCATTATGGATCCCCATTTCAATCGATTGGTTGAGGAAATAATGAGGAGGGATAGACAATACTTCTTACAAATGATGGCACAAAGTGGAGCCAAGATACCTCATGATTTTGACATGTCTCAAATAATGGAAAATTGACCTTTGCAACAACCTCACTCCAACATGGATCAAAGGAGGCCTAATAGTGGAGGCAATAGAAGACCACATCTTGTGCCTGAATCACCATCATCTTTGTTTCAAAAACCAGAGGTCCCACATACACATGGTCAAGCATATGATACTCACCTTCGCAAACCATTATGGAAGTCTTATGCAGAGAAATATGCTTAATCACATATCAATGCTAAGGATCAACCACCAAAGCAATTGGATATTCAAAGGCATGCTCAAAATTTGGACACAAGGAAACCCCGTGTCAAATTTGGGGGCAACACATTAGAACATGACATGCCTGTAGAGTATGGTATACATGGACAAAATAGATATTTCGTTCCTCAACATGAATCTATACCAAGTGGTCCATATATGCAGCATCACTATAGACCTCCTCCATATGAACATGTGTATGATCAATATCATCCATATATGCAACATGCTTCTCCTCCAATTAGTGCCTCAAGCATGGGGTATGGTCCAAGAAGTCGATCTCCACCTAAGAGCAATTTGGAGCAACAAATCAGGGACTTACAAAAGAAAATGGAGGACATAAATACACCGAAGCCAACATACACAATGAGAGACATATGTCCTTATCCATTTGACAAGAGCATTCCAATGCCTCCTTTTCCTACACACTTTTTGACGCCTAAATTTGATAAGTATAGAGGAAAAGGGGATCCTAAGGCACACATAAGACAATTTTTCACAGCTTGCATTGAGATAGCAGCAAAAGAGACATATTTGTTGAGATTATTCCCACAGAGCCTAGGCGATCAAGCTATGGAATGGTTCTCCCAACTTCCACTTGGAATTAAGTCATGGGGTGACTTAGTAGAGGCATTTATTCAACATTTATCCTACAATATAGAGACAGACATATCAGTCAGTACTTTGTGCAACACCAAGCAGAAAGAGGTAGAGTCTTTTGCATCATTTTTACAAAGATGGAGGAATCTAGCCAGCAAATGCTCTTGTGAAATTCCACAAAAACAAATGGTAGAAATGTTCACCCAAAATGTTAACAAAGAGATTGGTTATGACTTAAGGAAAGCTTGTTTGTCCACCTTCAAGGACGTCCTTGAAAAAGGCTTAGCAATAGAGAAGGTCCTAATTGAACAAGGAGTCATTAAGATATTCAAGGAAAACAAAGATGACTTTAAAGGAAAAGACAAGCCAAGATTTTGGAATAAAAACAAGAACACAGTCAATGATGGTGTTGTTGATGCCAATATAGTGCGACCCAAATTCGTTTTTTCCAGATCAAATCAGGTGAATACTCAAACAACTTCTAAATCACGAAGGAAGTACACTCCATTGGGAGAACCACTTGAGTCAGTTTTCAAAAAGCTAGTGGCAAACAAGGTAATCACTATTCCAGATTTTCCTCCATATGAACCAAAGGTTAAACCAAATTGGTGGAATGATGATGAATATTGTGGATTTCATAAGAGCAAGGGTCATAAGACAGGAAATTGTCATCGACTGAAGAACATCATACAAGATCTCATTGATAGAGGTGACATTGAGATTGAAGGACACTCATCCAATCAAGAACATGAAATGTTTAAGGAACCATTCCCAAAGCATGACAAGGGAAAAGCTGCAGCCACAGATGACCAAACCAACTATACCAGAGCATCTTATAAGTATGATTCAACCATCAATCACATCTCGATGGACAATTATGTCTCTACCATTATCATCAAGGACAAAACCCCTGAGAATTCTACCCAGAAACCCAAGGTCATTCTGAAAGGCGTTGGATCTTCTTCCGAACCTACCTCTGAATGTCATGTTACAACCCACCGAGGTAAATTCACTTTGCAAGGTGCTCCAGCTAAAAACACCGCTTCCTCATCAACCAAACCTGAGTATGACCTTGTAGAACAGTTAGGGAAGACACTCACGCTCATCTCCATACTTGAACTCTTGCGCATATCCCCTGCACATAAATCCATTCTTGACAAAATCTTGAGAGAAACTGTTGTTCCTACTGATCTGAACGTGGACTAGTTTCAAGCCATGGTGGGATACCTTTCCATTCCACACTCCCTTACATTCACAGAAGCCGATGACGCCTCCGTAAGTCAGCCACATAATGCACCATTACACATTGAAGCCTTCATACACAAACATAAAATAAAATGAGTCCCGAGAGATGGAGGAGCTGGTCTAAACATTTGCACATTGAGCACTATTAAACAATTGGGATATTCTGAAAAAGTTGTGAATTCTACAAACAAAATTACCATCAAGGCATATGATGATGAAGAGCGTTCATCTAAAGGCACAGTCACCTTACCTCTCAGAGTTAGGCCAGTTACGAAAGATGTGGTTTGTCAAGCCCTAGACCTAGAGCTCACATACAACATATTGTTGGGACGCCCATGGATTCATGAAATGAGCGCAGTCCCATCTACATATCATCGATGTATCAAGTTTCCACATAATGGAGTTGAAGTGACCGTCAAAGCGGATCCAAATCCATTCATATATTGCAACAATCTGCAACCTCGATCAGAAATAACAATACCAGTCAATCGACAAGCTATTCCTTCTTCAACATATGTGGATCCAGAATCCTTGAAAGCTTCTACATCAAAACAAGCAGAGCTAAAAGAAAAGTTCAAGATTAAAGACCTAGGATGTGGTGAGTATATCTTTCATGTTGATCAACTCCCACTATCTCCTAACACATTTTGTCGACAGGGACAATCTACAAGCAATATGCAAGAGCAAGGAATTGGGTGTGAACCACCTAGTGTTGTGGCTACTAAGTCCGAGTGCAAATCTCCTCTAGTGGTGCAAGCAACTCTTGATATCAATAGTCCTAAGAGTGGTTCCAACGAAGAATCTATTGAGCGCATCACCAGCCCTCTTGAGAACTCACATAGCTTTACCATATCATCCACTCAAACCATTTCCACTCCACTTCCAGACTTGGATCAACAAGAATCACAAAATCCCTCACTCATCGGGGATCAAAAATCAAGATTCGAAAAGAAAAATCTAAAAGTCAAAAATAAAGAAAAGTCCTTCAGTCCAAATCAAAATCAAAAGCTATTGGACTTTGCAAAAATCAAAGTCAAGGATAAAAATCCTATGAAGCAAAAAGAACAAGAGTTGATCTCCCCTAATACCAAAATAACTGGGGGCAAAAGTTCTACAATTTTAAGTCAAAAAACATACTTGTTGATCCTAAGTCTCCATCATGCTATCCTACTTTCACTTCTTTTCACAATCATAAGCCTTCGTAACTCATCCACTTGTTCTACACATTCTTTCCCTTCTGGTGATACATCATGGACCTTTAATGGAGCTTCCTCAAAGGACTTTGTTATCAAGGATTCCCAAACTTCTTGACGTGACACGCATACGGGCATGTGTAGTCCACACACTAGTAATTCTATCTCAGTTCCTTTATCAAGGAAGACAATCACTCAGGCTACGCATCATTCAGTCAAGGAACAATGCAACTACAATCATAAGATAAAGCCTCAGACACTTGAGGTGGGTGACTTGGTTCTTAGAGAAAACCCCAAAAATCAGCAAGACAGAGAGAAGAAGGGCAAGTTCGAACCAAATTGGCTTGGTCCTTACATCATTACAGCAGCATATGGATCTGGGGCATATTAGCTCTCAACTACAGAAGGTGAACCTTTGGAGGATCCTATCAACAGCATGCACCTTCGCAGGTTCTACGCGTAGCTCTTTGAAATATCCTAATTCAAAAACTACAAAAATTTCAAAAATACAAAAAAAAAAAATCAAAAAATTCAAAAATACAAAAAAAATTATAAAACAAAAAAAATCGTTACTTGGTGAAAACCTGGCAAACAGACGCCTTGTGACACAAAAAACATTGAAAAATCGAAAAAAGTAAAGAGAAATAATTTCGTCCAACGATGAAAACCACTTCGGTGGCGCCCTGGACAAGTACCATGGTGAAAACTGGGTCACCAACGCCATGCGTAGAGACATTGCTCCTCCCTTCTTTAGGATTTCATTTCATCCTTCACTTCGCACACACTCACAGCCTATCCATCCATAATAAAGCTTACCCATTCCCATCATGGCTTGTTATTGATCTACCTAAGGTTGGTTAGCCATTCATAATAAACATTCCTTTTTCACACCTTTTCCATCCATAATAAATCAGATCCTATATGTGGCTAAGGCAAATCCTATGTCTAGTGATGGGTGTGGAACTGAGAGCATCACACATTCTGAGGAGTATAGTTTCTTCCAACCTTCTTCAGTCTATCCGCACACAATCCGCAATAAAGCAACATTTGCATCATAGATCTGCAATAAAGTTTCATCTTCTCTGCAATAAAGTATCAGTTTCATGGATTCAGTCAGTTTCAGATGAGACAGCAGCAACAATGGGCTTCAACAAATCAAATCTTTCAACAGACTCAGACAACATATGGTTCTGTGCTATCTATCCTTTTTGTGAAAATAAATATTGTGACCACAATCAAATAAGACTTATACAAGTGACAAGAGACACTAAACTTGAGGACTATAGTGGATGTTGGTATCGAGTCTTGGTTTTCTTTTGATTTTATCTTTTGGTGACATGTCTTTTAGCTTTTTCGGGATGTCTTTGACTAGAAAGGCGAGGATGGGGTATCGTCACCTATTTTTATTTGTTGTCTGTGAATTGTCTCTTAGTAATGCAATGACTTGTCCAAGGATATGAGGACACTGAGAGTCTAGTATGAACCGGGGCATTCCTTGTTTGCGACTAGAGATTCTATCTCCAGGATGTCTTTGACTAGAAATGCGAGGATGGGGTATCGTCACCTATTTTTATTTGTTGTCTGTGAATTGTCTCTTAGTAATGCTATGAATTGTTCAAGGATATGAGGACACTGAGAGTCTAGTATGAATTGGGGCATTCCTTGTTTGCAACTATCTTATCTCCATGCAAACAGGTACAAAGACTTTCTGGGTCGAACATATGCCTCGATTGTCATAACCTACTTGCCATAATAAAGCTCAATGATGATAACGCACAAGAAGCTCTTTCACTTTCATATCTTCTGTCTTCCATCCCCCTTTCTTGATTGACTTCCATCGTCCTTCTCGAGTCCGCGTAGCCTGCTATCACATGACTGAGTATAACGACACACCAAAAACATTTTCATTTCATGTAGTTGCACCTGCATTACCACATATAAGCATTTCATACATCCATATAGATATCACAATTACATCACATCCTGCACACAACACATGTTAGCACATTTTACATTTTCATCATGTAAATAGTCATTTGCATTATCATATTCATCTGCATTTCATACATTCACATTTGCATATGCATAACACATAAAACATAAAAGAACAAAAAAATATTGCCTTTCCTCATGTACATATTTGCATCACATAGAAACAACACATAGGTACACATGCATACAGCTTCCATAAAGATGAATCATCTTATATATATCTCAAAATCATAAGTGTCATGATACAATGATGTCAAAATCATATGGCTACAATCATCTGCAGGTGTCTACATCATCATACAAAATGGTACAAAACTGATACAAAGGAACCCACTGATCACTCCTCCCAGCACTGCCAGGAGTGCTAATCTTGTCTGTGTCATAGTATCCCAAGCCACATGTCCAGCCCTCATCTCCAATCCTGAATCCTAAAACACTCATCTCAGGGCATCCCTGTCTCTGTCTTGATCATAGGGAATCAACTCCCTATCGATCGGTATCCTCAATATCCTATAAACATCCTCTAAAGTGACTGTCATCTCACCCATCAGCAAATGAAAACTACAAGTCTCTGAGTGCCATCTCTTAGCCAAAGCAGTCAGCAATCCCATGTTTGCCCAAAACTCAGGCACATACAGAATGAATCGCAAGCCCATAACCTCAATGGCGGCTCTGTCCTCAAAAGTCAGCTTTGGTCGTAACCTCTGAGTCAATGGGAATCTCTCTCATGACTCCAGCATAGGTAGGTACTCCTACAATCAAGCAAATCAATCATGTCAGTTAAAGTGGCATTCACTGTTCATCACAAAATTATGCTTATTATCTTAGTGCTTATATCTATCATATGGCACTTTATCTTAGTGACACTCACTGTTCATCACAAAGTGTTGCTTCTATCCTAGTGGTACTCCCTGTTCATCACAAAATACTACGTGTTTGGCACTCTCTGTTCATCACAAAATACTACGTGTTTGGCACTCCCTGTTCATCACAAAGTGCTACTCACATTTGCACTCACTATTCATCACAAAGTGCTATTCATATTTTAGTACTCCCTGTTCATCACAAAGTACTATATCTTGTTATTCACTGTTCATCACAAAGTGCCTTGATCTATCTTATCCTAGGGCCTCTGCTTGAGTGAATGATCTTGAGAAGTTTCATAATTGGCAACGTATGTTCTATCACATAATTGTCAATCCTAGCCCTATTTGTTATCCTAGTCTTCCCTAGAGGACATGCTTGAGTGTATCCTCTCAGCAGCTTATCCAATCGACAGCGTATGTTCATCACAAAACTGCCGATTTGACCTAGAAGACACAAATTCACATTTTTGGACACAAACGCGTTTTCCTGACATAAACACGCATTTATTACTCTACCTAACATGCATTTATGACAACAATTAATGCGGCAAAGTACAAGGATGTTTTGCGGTACTTACTGGCTCTCCTGCCTCTGCTGGCCTCTGAAATTGGCGAACGCGATCGAATCTATGAGCCATTGCCATCGCTGCTGACTGCTGCTGCTCTATCTCGCTCTGCACTTTGATCTCTTGAAGGCGTGGATGACAATGAGGATGTATTCCCCTCGTGATCTATCTTATAGACTACCCTAGCCATAGTCTCCTGTGTCAGTCTTCGTTATCCCGTGACTTTGTCACTTTATCTAGTCAGTCCATTCTAGCCTTTCTTTCTTATCGAGAGATTGTCTGCAATCTTTCCAGACATTTTCATCCAATCTCTCGAGGGGGCATATCATTCCCATCTTGGTGCAACTCTGTATCAGTTCATCTTATCTTCTTTGAAACAACGCGACAAGCCACATTGTCTCAAAGAGGGGCAAAATGTAAACACCCAAAATTGTCCAGTCTAATTAAATAAATATTATTTATTTAATTATCTAAGCTTAATTCTTCTATTAATTAAATAAATCTTTATTTATTTAATTAATTCATTTATCCTCTTCTAGCCTTATTTCTCATTTAAATAAATACATTTATTTATTTAAATTATCATTTTCCTAAATTAAATAAACATCTTATTTATTTAATTGATCCCACTTCTTCTATTAATTAAATAAATCTTTATTTATTTAATTAATTCATTAACCTTTTCTACCCATGACACATGTCATTCATCTCTTAATTCATACACTAGCTACCCCTTTCATTATTTTATTATTTTCTCTACCTACCCTCTAATCATAGCCGACCTCCTTTTACACCTCTCAATCTTATCCCTCCATTTCATATAGTGTCTTCTATATAGAGAGATGCTTTCTTCATTATCAAACCCCCTGTTGACTACTTGACTACACTACGCTTTTAAACATAGGCGATCCTACTTGCAACCATATTTCGTTCTTTGTTGAGCTCTTGTGCACATAAAATCTGAGAGCAAATATATCAAGCAAGATCAATGGAGATAAGAAGATTGGAGATCCAAACCCTATTGGACTTGTGATGGTATAATCTTTGTGATTTCATTTGATTTGCAAATTCTTAGGTAATCTTCATATGTTATGGTGGATCTTTGTTGTTGTTAGGCTAGGGTTTTGTGGTTGAATTCATTTAGCCTTTCAATATCGTTATTATTGTTATCCATTTTCACCATATACAACATTCAATCCATCCAGGTTGCAGTTATCCCTTCCACAATTTCTCTTATTATTTGTAAATTCTCGAGAGGGGCTGAAGGTTCTAGCCTTATAAAATGAATTCGGCACATGATTTTGTTTAAGGACACTGAAAATTGTCATTTTGTAAAATTGGCATCTCTTTATTTCCAAAATTGTTTGTCATCTTGCGCTAATGTGTATTTGCCATCACAATTTGTTGTATCGAAAGAGATTTATTTGTCATCTTATGTTTCAGTTGGCAGACATCCCCTTGATGATCACATTTTTTGCACCTTAGGCAATACACTTTCTTCTCATCAATTTCAATGGTCTCCATTTGCACACAACCAAATTTCTTCAGAGATCATCCTAATTGTCATTATCATAAATCAAGCATACAAATATGAGTCCCCTTCCATTATGTTTTCATCTACATAATTAGGGTTTTGATAGAGTCATTGATTGTTTCTATGCACTCCTCCGACCAAAATTCAATTGGTAAATTGTATAAGCAAATCCATAATGGTCAATCATATGGATTAATCTTTGCAGGGTAAAAGTTGGGGTATCATTTTTTCATGTATGAAGGGCTATCCCCCATCATCTAGAGGCCTTCCTATAGCATCATCTCTCAGTCATCCACAAAAATGAAGAATGCAATAAAGAAATTGTAGTGTCGTAAATTGTACACCCTTGCTGGGGTGGTACATTTTCACACTTAGGTTAGCACCCGCCTTAGTGTGTTTGCATCTTGCATTGTTATTTCTCTTTAAGCATTTAATTAATTAATTTAAATAAATCTAAAGCCATATTTCATCACTCCCCACATTATAAAATTGGGGCCTTTACCCTAAGTGTGCCCCTTTTAATTTTATTCCTCCAATAAATCATTTAATCATAAACCCTTTAATTATGTCCTATTTTGACCTTTAAGGCTCGATTTCGCATATCAAAACACCTTGAAATCAAATGCAACGTTGGGATTCACTCTAATATCATCATATCTAATGGCCTTGAAAATTTGGTGAAAAGTTGGTCGGACCATGTGCGTTCTCGCCACGGTCCTTGACTTTTTTCCCAAAATTTTGGGAGCACAATTCTATGATATTATAATGCTTAATCCAAAAATATTGGCAAGAAATTCAATTCCTAGGTCGGCCTAAAGTCAAAATTAAGATCTAGGTTTTCATACATAAGAGCTCTCTTTCTTCATTTGAAGGCAACTAGGAACTAGATATGGATGGATCTTTTTAAGAATCTAAGAGCAGGTGTTTTGGAGCACAAGGAGTCTTCTATGTAGTGAAAGAGAATCCTATGTGGAGTCTTCAACAACATTCAACAACATTTCATCAAGCATTCATCAGCAATTAGGTGCCTTGAAGACATTGAAGAGTAATAGGAGATCTTGTGGCAATATCTCTCCCTTGGGGATTGGTATGATTTCATGTTATTTTCATGTCTTTGTATGAGATTCTTTACATCAATTTGCATATTTACATTCGTGCTTTGGATAAATTTGCATCATTTATTTAGAGCATTTACTTTGTCAATTATAAGCATTTAGGGTTTACTCATTAGGTTTGCTCTAGATTGTTTACTTTCATTTTAGGATCTTGCATACACACAGGGTTCTAGCACACACATTTTTAGTATATTATTGGCTATTTGTGGAGGTGGAAATCACCAACATAGGGGTTTGGCTAAGGAAAAACCCCCCATATAGCCACCCAAACCTTCCCTTTTCAGTTGCAGGTGCAGAAACAGGTACCCAGAGGCACTTTCAACTCAGCAAAAGGCACAAGAACCACCCAAAATCTTCAGATCTGCCCTAATTTGCCTAGGACAGGGGCGTGATGCCATAGTCCCCCTACTTTTCAGTGATTTTTAGCAGGTTGCAGCTTCAAGATCTCAGATTTGCAGTTTCTCAGTTCAAGCCTCCTATCTGCAGAAACAGGATAGTGGCGTGGCACCATGGTCCAGGTCAGTTTTGTTCAGTTTGCAACATCAGGTACACATATAGAATCCTCCCCCTTTCATGCTTTCAATATCTCATTTTCAGATCTACAGGTTTGTTCAATTCTAAGTTCATTTATGCTTCATTCTTCATCTCCTACCCTAGTTGATCATTTAAACCCTAATTTTTCTCATCATTTGCAAGAAGAGGAATAGAAACCCTAAGAAAAAATCCTTGTCTCTCTCTTTCCCACGAGAAGTATCCAAATTGATCTATCTCCCTAGGCTCTTTCATATTACCAATGTGTTGGCAAAAGTAGGATTAGGTCCTACTTACCCGATCTCGTTTTGCCGCTACCACAAAAACCTATATCTTCAATTTCAATGTTACAAAAATATGAGGATACTCCCTTAATTTTTTGTCCATTTGTGGTTTTAATGCTCTATGCACGCTTTACGAGATAACATTGTTATCTCAAGTGCATTATTCCTATAGTTTTTCCCATTTCTTACTAAGTGGGAGTTTTCGTTGTTAGTCAGGTTCATAAGCCCGATTTACAACGAGTGTCCTTCCAAAGTGCAAATTGGGTTTATAAACCCGATTTACACTTCTTACTTTTTTTGCCCCCAAAGTATAAATCGGGTTCATAAACACAAAATGCACCTTGGAAGGTGCAAATCGGGTTTATAGACCCGATTCACACCTATTCATAACACTTGAGTTATTAATTACCCCGTTGTGCAATTCTATTAGGAGTCTATTTCTTGGTATTTAATCATTTTTCCTTGCATTCCTATCTTTATTTTTCATAGCATAATTGATTGGAAGTTGTGGGAGGATGAGACTTTTCTCAGATTTTTGTCTTAGTGCTTCATTATTTTCAAAAATGTTTCTTTGATTCTCCTCTCTGTTGTTCATGATTTTACCTGTTAAGGGTTTCAAAAACCCTTTTTATTTCAAACTGTTCCGAATGTATGTTATTTTGATTTGATTCATGCAATCAACACACCCATTTTGTTTATCAAGTTTTGCTTATAGCAGTCATTTTCTTTCTCCTATCTTTGGTGTAATATAGGTTCGTGAACCCTAACTAACCCAAATTATGGCAAAGTTCAAGTTCCACCAACCCCTATTCTACCATAGCTATCACTTTGCATACCATGGTGCAGGGCGGGGTCGTAGGCCTGTCATGCATCATATGTTACAATGTGGTGTATGGCGGGTCAGTGACCTCGCGATACACTTTGCTTTACCAAAACCATTGGTGTGTGATAGGTTTATCACCCCGACACACACCAACACATGCACATTGTTACCATTGTTACTGTTGTCCAAGGCGGGGTCGTTGGCCCGCCGTACACCACATATTGCAGTGGTGCATGGCAGGTTTGCAACCTAGCCTTCCATCATGTTAATATTGCATTATTATTTCACCACTATCTTTGCCAAAAAGTAGTGCTTGGTGGGGTTGTAGGCCAAGCACCAAGCTTTCACAACTCATCCAAGGTCTATGGCGGGCTTACAACCCATCATACAAAAAGCTTATTTCCAGTTCCCAAGTGTATGGCGGGTTCATAAACCCACCTTACACGTTGTTTTGTGTTTTTTGTGTTTCCTTAAGTGTAATTTAGGGTTATGAACCTGAATTAGACCTATTAGCCACACTTTCTCATAAATCTATTTCAAGCTTATAAACTCGAATTACACTTATTGCACATACGTAAATGGGGTTTTTAAGCCTGATTTACCACGGAACTACCAAGATACAACGAGGGTTTTTGGAAACCCTAATGACCTCAAATGCATCTTTTTTAGAAGATTGTTCAATTCAAAATGAACAAAATGATTGATCGGTTGCACTCCTCTTGTATTGATAATTCTTCAAGTGTCACAATGTTGCTATTATACAAATAACTGAAGCTTCTCCGAGCAAGAAGATGATGAAGTTAAAAAATCAAGATCTTCATCCGGTCTTCCTACATTCATTAGTCACATCAAACATAGATCATATAAGGGATACAAAGATAAGTCATGTCGACCTAGCTAAATCTCTAAAAAGGGTGGAAAAACCTCCTTCATACTACAAAATGGAATCAATCATCAACAGTGACATCCATTTAGTTTCAACTTTCCCTATGTCTGCTCAAGACCCTAAGTTCATCATGACAGTTGCGAGCCGCTTCAATCTGGCTAGTAAGAGTGTAAAAGATGAAACTGGTAAGAAAGGATGGATGAGGATTTCTTCTACATTATCTTTAAGTGTCCCAGTATTTAAAATTACTTAGACATCCAAATGTAATAAGCTTAGGCCTACTACGATAGAAATTTTTGACAAATGTAGGAGGAACATGAATGATAATTGGTTGAAGATCCCAAGGCCTACCATTGTTAGATGGTCAGAAACTCTTCCTAGATGTGAAATCCTTAAAGAAGTTAATGAGTTGATAACTCTCATGAGTAGGGTAAAAGGTCTTCCCACTTCTAATACCTACTATTAATGGATGTACCAATATCCATGTTATCAGACAAAATAAGGAGAAGATATTCTTGGGAAATCAAATCAATGATGCAATTTGTGAGCAGCTTACCAAGGTGCTTACCACTCTTAAGTTCTACATGACCTCCTATTTGGTGTATGCAGTAGCTTCAATCAGACATTTCCCAGGTTTGACTACAACAGATGACAAAAGGAAGGTTGTTGTGCATGAGTACTACTCTTAGCTGGTACTGAAGAATAGTCTCAATCATTTATGGAGAGTGAATGATGTTTTCTTTGGACATCACATGTGCATGTTAAATAAGAATTTGTACAATAAAAGAGTAACAGATTGTGCTTGGGAGGTAGTAAATGAATATGGATGCACATTCTCGTAATTCCCAACTTTCACATATCTCAAGGTTGGATGTTTCAACGGCGAGTCTTTCATGCTCGCAACATATCCCTTAGACAAGATTGTTTTGATGGAGCTGGCTCGTCAAATGGTAGCAATTCATGAGGCCTAATCAGGTTCTCATAAAACAAGTTTGAAGTTTAATTTGACATTGGTAGATATTATATCAACTTGATCTTCAAAGCCAGATCAATGGAGGAAGAGATGAGAAAAGTAACCATGAGATTCATCAAGGCAAGGAAAGACTTCGATTATAGGAGAATGAGAAATAAGTTAAAAAAATCTCATATTCATGTTTATTGTAATGAGGACGTGTGGGATAATTGTAGAATCGAGCATGACACCAGAAAGCTAGATGATTGTCGATTAATAGCTGATCAAATATGGGAGTTCAACCTTACTGACAAACTAGATGATCTAGAAGAGAATAGTAGTTGTATGCGGGAAAAGCGGGTCGATAGAACCTAATATGTGAAAAATGTTCCAAAGGACTTGTCCACACACACACACAGGACTTCTTGGTGCAAGCTATGGAGTCATGAAGTATAACTCAGCTTCCCAAGGTTGGTCCCATGGTTCTCTATCTTACAATGTCTCTCAAACCAATGTTTTTGCTCTCAGATCACTGAGCAAAATGGTTTAGGGATGGTAAACGCAAGAACGAGGGATGCTTTTTGTTGGTTTTAATATGAGATGCATCCTAAGCTATGCATGATTCTAGAAATGCAATAAACTAGATTATAAGATGACAAGGTTAGTATAAATACTATCCTAACATACTATGTTAGTCTATGATTGAGCTAAATGATAAAGAAAGTATTCTAAACATGCATATTTAGTCTAGTTCCTGATTTAAAAGAGGCTAAAATGATGAGCATAAAATGAGATATAAAAGCTTGAATGTATTTGAGCATAAGTATGATACTACAAATTTGGAGGATGATTCAAAATGGAGGAATGAGAGCTCTATTTATAGCAAAAACAGGGCAATGGATGGTCAGGATTGAAAGAGTTGATCAAGGGTTGAGTTTGAAAGTTGGGGATCCATGTTTGTAATTGGCACCAATGAAATGGTGACAAATGTCAACATAGGGTTGGGTTGAGAGAAGGGGTTGGAGACATTAAATGCCCGAGAAGACCTTAGGGTTATCTAGAAGGTAAGGGTCAAGTCTAAATTAAGATTACCCATTGGATTAAGAGTTAATCCAAGGATAAACCCTCGTGCAAATGATTTAAGAGATAATCATGGTCAAAGCATTAAATGCTTGATGAGACCCTTGGGTTGGATGAAGGTTGAGTTAAAAGAAATTATTTAACCATGTAAGAGGGTTTGAGTTAACCATTAATGGTTATGAAGACTTTGGAGAATTAAGTGGTTGAAGGCTTGAAGCCTTTAATGGTTATCAAAGACTTTGATGAATTAAGTGGTTGAAGGCTTGAAGCCTTTAATCGTTATCAAAGACTTTAAGGTTTTGAGAAGTGACTTCCCTTTGCTTAGGGATGTGACAAAGTTTAGAAGATGGGTTAGGTTAATTAGAAGCGATTAGAAGAGTCTAGAAGGGATTAGATAGGGGGTTAGGAAGGTAAGTGGGAGATGTAGGATTTTGCAAGTGGATGGAGGGATAATAGGATTTAATTGAATTAAATGATTTATTCAATTTGGTTGTAATTTGGGGAAATTAAATAAATTAGATTTATTCAATTTAGGATAACTATTTAATTAAATTTGAATTTAATTAAAAGTGGATACGGGGAATTTAATTGAATAAAATAATTTATTCATTAAATGAGTATAGTGAATTTAATTTAAATAAATTGAATAATTTACTTAATTAAATAGAGGAATGCGGATAATTTAATTAAATTGGATTTAATAGAGAAATGAACATAAAATATTCATTTAGGAATATGGTCATTTTTATACGTCTACATTTTGCCCCTCTTTGAAGTGACGTGTGTGCACATGTTATTTCAAAGAAAATGATGCGTTATCATGATTTATGATCAAATGCAATTTTTGTGTCGCTCTTTTGATTTGCAAGTCGTGCCCCATATTTGATTTGATGCGTGATGCCCTAGATTTGATATTTGATGGTGATGCCCTCTCGGGAGATGAATCAATATTTTTAAAAAATTTTGATTTGATTTGATGAGTTGTGTGTGATGTGTAGGATTTCGTCTATGTGAAAGGTGGGTAAATTGATTCATCTCCCGATCAGTTACAAATTTTAGGGTATAAGGGAGACCGCGACCATATTACAGGTCCGTTTAACTAACCCTAATTTCATTTTCCTCCTATAAAAGGGGAAAATAGCTTTGTTTTGATTCATTTGTGCCTTGTTGACTTTGGAGAAAGAGAATTTGGTCTGAAGAGAAAATGCCTATTCCGTATTCCAAACACCGTTTCGAGCGCGTTCGGAGGTACCGGAGACCTGCAGCATATGGACCACTAGTAAGTCAACATTTTTGACCCTCTTTTGATTTGGTCGTTTTTAGTCATTTTTTAATTTTTAAAACTCGGTTTTAGCGTTTTAGCATGTCAAAGTCATAGATTAGCGCATACGAATTTTTAAGTAGCGCATCAAGTCTATTTTAGGGGTGCGTCCGAAATAAAATAGGGTAGCGCATAGGAAATATAGGTTAGCGCATAGATGTAGAATAGCGCATGGCGATAGTAGGGTAGCACGTTAGGTCAGCAGGTTAGCGCGTAGGGTAGACTTAGCGCATAGGGGTCACAGGGGTTCACATGGGTAAGGGGGTTTAGCACGTAGGGCTAACCTAGCGCATAGGGTCAAACAGGCAACGCCCGGGAGGTATAGATTAGCGCGTGGGTAGGGTTTAGTGCATAGGGTGGGTTAGGTGGCGCATGGGGGGAAAAGGTTAGCGCGTAGAGGCAGTCTAGCGCATAGGGTAAATAGATTAGCGAGCAGGAAAGACAGCCTAACGCGTGGGTGAATATGTTTTAGCGCATCTGGAAAAAAATTTGCAAGATGATGTGGTTTGTAAATTTGTTGTGTCGTGTTGTCATGATTTTATGGATTTGTCCAATATGAGTGTTGATATAACTTGTTTTGATTTGTGATATTTCGAGCTATGTATAGATATCAATGTGGTGTTTTGATCAAAATATGATTTATTTGCGTACCATGTTTCAAGTTCAATGTGTGAAGCCTGATTTGTGTTACAAGCTGGTATGGGTTGGAAACTTGAGTTGTGTTACAAGCTGATATGGGTGGGAAACTTGAGTTTTTTTACAAGTTTATGTGATTGTGGAGACTTGAGTTGTGTTACAAGTTTTGATATGGTTTTTGATAACTTGAGTTGTTTTACAAGTTGATATGAAATGATAGGATTTTGAACTTGATGTAGATGAGCAAATTGTTTCATGTTGTTGATGTGAGTTTGATTTTGAGATCTTTGTTTTAATGTGGAAATTGATATTGGATTTGTTTTGCTTGTTGACAGGAGCGCTTGGGTGTGGTTCAGTCGCGGGAGAGATTTCCGAGACCGTGGACATTGATACCGCGGTTGACCCAGGCTGATCTGGACATCATTGAGAGATGTGGGTTGACCTCCCTTTTGGATATGCCTCGGTTCACTTTGAACCGAGGGCTACTGACAGCATTGGCAGAGAGGTGGCATAGCGACACAAACACCTTTCATTTTGAGACCAAAGAGATGACAGTCACACCAGACGACTGTTACAGGATCTTGCGGATTCCCGTAGTAGGTGCACTACTAACGTACGAGCAGTCGAAGGAGGGTGGGACAGAGGCACTGCGTCGTATCTTCCACAACGAGACAGTCTATGGTTATGAGATCCTATGGTAGGAGTTCTTAGACCTGGATTACGCACCCCTGCCATCTGTACTAGCAGGGTTTATTGGTGGATTCCTTTGTCTTGATCGCAGGTCAAAGGGATTCTCGGTGGGATGGGGGCTGGTATTGGAGGAGATGGTCACACAGGGCCGGAGGTTTTCATGGGGATCAGCTATGTTGACCCATCTGTACAGGGGTTTACATGAGGTGGTATACCTCGGTTATGGCAGTTTATCAGCTGGCGTGACACTGTTACAGGTATGGTGCTGGGAGCACATTCCAGCGGGGAGGCCATTAGCAGACAGAGATAGGCCTGTGGGGTGCACATATGCGTATGGATACAGGGGCCTAGTTGTCCAGCGCAAGCTGGGCAAACTAGAGCATTGGAGGAGAGTGCTCAATGATATAGATACGGTCACCTGGCGACCGTATACAGGATGCGAGGTGTGGGCAGAGGACGGGCTAGAGATGCCCTTTGTTTTTATGACTAGATACCTGATCGGGAGGACCCCGTTTGTGACAGAGAGGTTTGTGGTGACCCGAGTTTTGATACAGTTTGGGTGCCAGCAGGGTATTCCACAGGGAGCGTGCTTATATGCACGTCGGAGGCAGGATGTAGCGGATTGGGGTCCGACCATTGATAGTGCAGTGGCAGTGGAGGAGTTTGTCGGGTTAGCAGGGCAGATATGGGATTATGCCCTGGAGATTCTAGATGCGAGAATGACCGATGAGTTTGCCAGATTGTTTGCTGTGCAGGCAATGGCCAGGATATCGGATCCGGAGGAGATGAGGCCAGCTTTTGATTATGATGAGGAGGAGGGAGAGGGAGAGGGAGATGATGATGATGATGATGATGATGATGATGATGATGATGATGATGATGATGATGATGATGATGATGATGATGATGATGATGATGATGATGATGATGATGATGATGATGATGATGGAGGAGGTGGACGAGGGAGAGGAGCCAGAGGGAGACAAAGAGACAGAGGGAGGAGAGGAGATAAGGGTGTGGAGAGAGCGGTGAGACAGGGGGTGATAGACAGGGGGAGAGGTGGATTGGCGATTGGAGCTGGTGGAGAGGGGAGAGCGGGGGAGGTGCTAGCTGCAGTGGGGGGTGGTGATGAGGCGAGGCGACCAGCACAGAGGAGGAGGACGGATGTGCTCCCACCTCCAACACCGAGGACATGTAGGGTTGGAGAGGTTGCCCCTGCACACGTACCACTACGGGTTCGGGTCCCTACACATATTGAGGATGTGCAGATCCGGACCCTACAGGTGACTGTACAGCAACTGCAGGCACAGATTTTGACATATCAGTGACAGATTTCACAGTTGACCATTGAGCGGGACACCGAGATAGAGCGGAGGGGGCAAGCGGAGGAGGTGGTATCCAGTATGCAGAGAGCAGCGGCGGGTGGTCCGATGAGAGACACCCTGAGAGAGCTAGCATTGAGAGCTCGAGAGGCGGAGTACTATCGACGGCACTATGAGGCTGCAGTACCCAGGGACCGACGAGTACAGAGCTTTACACAGTCGAGATCTAGTCGATCTCGAGATACTGGGTCACGGTCTGAGAGCCGAGGTGTTACAGGGACACTAAGATAGGACCCTCCTGGGGATCCAGGGGTGGGTACATCTAGAGCTAGTCCATCAGGGGATAGTCATACTTGAGAGACGTAGTCTCTGTTGTATTTTTGATCATTGTTATTCTTTGTACTGGACACAGTGTTGATACATTTTGTACCTGTTGATCATTTTTGAGATATATATATACATACGACACCATTTTCTTTGATCATGTGGTGTGTTTATATGGATGCATGTTATGTGGGTTATTTCTTCATGATGATGCAATGCTTTAAATGTATGAGATAATGTATGATGCAGGATGTATGCTTTTATATGCTGTGAGATGTATTTTGAAAATGAGATGTATGATAATGATATGCAACTAAATGTAAAATGATATGCAACTATGTTAAAATGATATGCAATGAATTGTAAAATGATATGCAACTAATTGTAAGATGATATGCAACTATGTTTTTGGTAGCATCCTCATTCTGTATTTGCCATCCGATATAGCCATTTGTTTGCTTTCTTTGTAGATATCATCATTGAGCATTGATTTGTTTTAGGAAATGTTGAAAATTTATACAAGCATAATGGTATAATTGAACCATAATGACCTGAGAAAAATTTACATGATGTTTGATTTTGCAAGATAGCACAAGCGTCAAGGTATAATTGAACTAGGACGACCTGAGTGCGTATTGCGTAAACAGACAAGATTAAATCATTTGTATACGTGAAGTGGAATCAGACCTTCAGTGATATTCGATGTATCACGTCTCGAGGCAAGTATTCACACAGTACAAGTGATCGCCTCCTAGACAGAAGCCTAAGAAAATATTGGAAGTTCCTCATGATCTCTAGCTTTGAAGCTTTTTAGTGAGAAAAGGAAGAGAATCCAATAATTCAAAAAGTTCAAAATGCAAAACTAGTTAAGATTTTTATGCGATAATGCAACATTTAATACTTCAGAAAATCATCCATCCTTGGTATTGCTTGTGAATTGTTTTGTTTTGTTTTGCGATAAAGCGTAGTTTTTGGTTGTTGGATGTCATGCTTTTGAGTTTTGCAAGTAGCTTTGATGTCCGAAATGTATGCAATTTTTAGACGATTTGAATGCCCCTAGCTGAGTGTGCCTCTTGATGTGGGTATGTACAGTGATTTCCAAGCCATGGTGGATTGTGGTAAGAGTATATATATGGATAACCGGGATAGTGACTACGCTAAGTATGTCCTGAATGGATATGTGCTAAGTGTCGGGTGATTGCCGATAGTGTTTGTACGGATAAAATGGTATGGAGATAGATAGAGGAGCCATTCTTTCACAAGAGTGCCTGTTTACCAGGTTTTCACCATTTGTTTTTATTGTACTTTGTTTTTGCTTTTTTCTGGATTTTTTGATTTTTTTGCTTGTTTTGGCTTGTTCCGTGCACTAGACTACTTAAGTGTAGTGTTTCTTCAGATGGATGTTGTTAGTTGGTTCGTCGAGCACATCTCCTTCTGAAGTCGTGAGCTGATAGGCACCTGATCCATAGACTGATATGATAACATAGGGACACGACCAGTTAGGCTCAAATTTCCCTTTCTTTTCTCGATCTTGCTGATTTCTTGGGTTTTCTTTGAGGACTAGGTCACCAACTTTGAAGTTGCGGGGAATGACCTTGTGATTGTAGCTCTTGCACATGCGTTGCTGATATGCTTTGAGATGAGTATAAGCATGCTGACGTCTTTCATCTAATAGTTCAAGTTCTTGCAGTTGGTTAACTCGATACTCTTAATCGGGGATTAAACCTTTCAAAGAGACTCTGAGAGATGGGATTTCTACCTCCAGGGGTAAAATGGCTTCTGATCCATATACCAAGGAGTATGGTGTTGCTCTTGTAGGTGTGTGGATGCTGGTTTTGTATGCCCAAAGTGCTGGATTGAGTTGTACGTGCCAATCTTTGCCTGCATCATTCACTGTTTTCTTGAGGATTTTCAGTATTGTCTTGTTAGACGCTTCCGCTTGACCATTTTCCTGTGGGTAGTATGGTGTAGAGAACCTATGTTGGATTTTGAATTTTTCACATAGTTCTTGGACATCTTGATTTTTGAAAGGCCGTCCATTATCTGTGATGATTGAACTTGGAATACCATATCTGCAGATCAGATAATTGAGGATAAAAGAGGCAATATGTTTCCCAGTCACTGTGGTCATGGGAACTGCTTCTATCCATTTGGTAAAGTATTATGTTGCTATTATAATAAACTTGTGTCCATTTGAAGATGAAGGATGAATTTCGCCAACTAAGTCTAGTCCCCACTGACAAAAGGGTCAGCATGTTGTAAATGGCTGCAGTTCCTGTGCTGGTGCATGTATTAGATTACCATGGATCTGGCATTTAGGACATTTCTTAGTGAAGTGATATGAGTCTTTCTCCATTGTAGGCGAGTAGTATCCCATCCTTAGAAGCTTTTTAGCAAGAGTAGTGCTACTTGAATGTGTGCCACAAATACCTTCGTGAAGCTCGTGTAAAGCAGAATCAGAATCATTACGATCAAGGCAACGAAGAAGAGTACCATCTAGACCTCGACGATACAAAGTATCAGTGGTATGGGTGTAACAGGTAGCTTGTCGGATAAAGTTACGTTTTTGGTTACGGGGTTGGTCAATTGGTAAGATATTGTGCTTGAGGTAGTCGTATATCGGTCCATATAACGGAGAATCTGAACCAGTCAAGGCATAGATAACCTGGGATTTAGAGTGGTCATAGGCGGGGGAGAACAGTTGCTCTACCAAGAACTCGTAACGACTCTGTTGCGCTGGAATTTGTAGTAATGAAGAGATAGTAGCCATTGCATCAGTTGCTTTGTTGTTTAACCTTGGTATTTGTTCGAAGGTGATGTGCACAAAATACTGTTTGAAGTCATCCACCATTCGTTTGTAGGGTAGTAGCTTGTCATCCTTTGTCTGATAGTTGTTGTTGATTTGATGGATGACCAGTTGCAAGTCCCCATAGACTTTTAACTCTATGATTTTCCATTCTACGACCATTTTGATACCTATAACCAATGTCTCATATTCAGCCACATTATTTGTGCAAGGAAACATAAGCCTATATGATCTTGGTATAGTGTGTCCTTCAGGAGTGATGAACAGAATGCCAGCACCTGAACCATGTTGTGTATAGGATCCGTCAAAGTATAGGGTCCATTGTTTGGTAGAAAGAGAAAAAACGTCCTTGTCTGAAAATTAAATCTCCATGGTGTGTTTGCCTGGTAGCAGTGCTTCAGCCAACTGATCTGCAATTGCTTGTCCTTTGATTGCTCGTCTTTCTGTGTATTGGATGTCAAAATCACTGAGAATCATGACCCATTTAGCCAATCGGCCTGTAAGAGCTGCTTTACTGAGTAGATATTTGAGAGGATCAATTTTTGTGACTAGCTTAATGGTGTGTGCTAGCATATAATGTCGGAACTTCTGAGATGCGAAGACCACTGTTAGGCAAGCTTTTTCAATGAATGTATAATTGAGTTCATAGCCATTCAATGTCCTACTGATGTAATATACGGCGCGTTCCTTCCCTTGTTGATCTTCTTGTGCCAATAGTGCCCCCAACGATATATCTGTTGTTGAGATATATAGGATAAGAGGCTTTCCTGCGACTGGTGGTACCAGAACTGGTGGATTCATCAGGTACTGTTTGATTTGGTAAAAAGATTCTGCACACTTGGTCTCCCATTTGAATGGTACATTTTTGTGTAGTAAATGGTTAAATGGTAGACTTTTATCTGCTAGCTGAGCGATGAATCATCTGATTGATTGAAGTCGTCCTTGTAGAGATCTGAGTTGACTGATATTCTTTGGTGGTGGCATGTCCATAATGGCTTGTACCTTTGCTGGATTTACTTCAATACCTTTAGCTGAGACAATGTAGCCTAGTAACTTGCCTGATGTAACCCCGAAGACACACTTCTTAGGGTTGAGCCTGACTTGGAATTTCTCCAATCGATCAAATATTTTTGTTAAGATGCTGAGATGTTCTGCTCCAGTGAAGGATTTAGTGAGTAAATCATCCACATAGTCTTCCATAAATGTATGCATCATGTCATGGAATATTCTTGTCATTGCTCTTTGATAAGTGGCCCCTGCATTCTTTAAGCCAAAAGGCATAACATTCCAACAGTACGTTCCCCAAGGATAGGTGAACACGGTTTTATCTTGATCTTCTGGGGCTATTTTGATTTGATTATAGCCTGAGAAACCGTCCATTAGTGAGAGCATTGCATGACCTACTGTGAGATCTACAATTATGTCGATACTGGGCAGAGGAAAGTCATCCTTTAGACAAGATTTGTTGACGTCTCTGAAGTCAATGCATATTCTGATACTACCATCTGGTTTTGATACTGGAACGATGTTGGAAATCCATTTTGCATAGTCAATGGGTCGGATGAATCTGACGTCTAATAATTTCTTTAGTTCAGTTTTGACCATGAGCGCCACCTGTGGATTCATCTTTCGTAGCTTTTGCTTGACTGGTTTAAATCCTGAAGAGATGGACAAGTGATGCATGATTAAGTGTGGATCCACTCCGGGCATATCAGCATATGACCAAGCAAAGTTAATTTGTTGTTCTTTAAAGAAAATGATGAATGTTGATCTTTCTTCCTCTGTTAGAGATTCTGCAAGGTGTAGGTTTCTGACTGCTTCCGTGGTACCAATGTTGATTGATTGAGTGGGCTCAATCAATATGGGTGATCGCTCATGAAAGTGCTCAGGAAGAGTGTCAAGTCTCTCATCGTTAGGTGCCTTAAAAAGGTTTTCACCCTCAGATGCATCCTTTATTTTTACTTTTTTGTGATCTAGAGCTGCCATTGACTAGTTTTCAGCATCAGATTCTTTATTTTGTTCGTTTTTGCGACTGAGAGACTTGGCACTCCCTAGTTTGCAGACATTGTTTCTTTGTTCGCTAGTAGAGCCTATTTCTGGATTTATGGTACATAGGTAATGGATAATAGATTCATCATCTGGGAAAATTAGTATATCATGGATTTCAGGTTCATCCCAGTCGATGAGGTCAGAAAAGACAAGTGGTAAGGAATCGTTAGGTGGATCAAGTTCTGCTACTGTAAGTGTTAGGATAGAGTTTTCATCGTGATTGTTCTTGGTTTTAAAGAAGTCCAGGATTTCGTCGAGATCTTTGATGGTATTATCTTCTACATAGACTTGTTCATAATGTTTATGTTCGCTTTCTTTGGCGTCATAGATATTCTGCGGTCCAAATTCAAGAGGTCTATCTCTTGCGTTATGTTCTTCTTGAGAAAAAGATATAGAATCAGTATCATTAGGGATATCTGTAGTAGCATTGGAGCAGGTACCCAATTCATATTCATTGGAATCAGTCTCCGAGGCATCATCCCAGATTCTATCAGTGCTGTAAACTGGTATGTTGTATGGTGAAAACAAATCTTTGACGATAGATACCATTTTGATAGTTTTTGTTGATTCTGTGTCAGATTCGTCTTCTATTTTTTGTATTTGTTCATAGATTGTGCTTCCTTGGGAAGAAACAAAAGTATCCGGAGATGATTTTATTTATTCTTGAGATATTGGTGTTTGAATATGAGCTACTGCTGTAGATATGGCCCTTTTGTGTTTTAGAAGCTTTTCCTGATGTAACTTATGATCTTGATGTTCCCGTGCCTTGCAGATTGTCTCTGCTGATTCAAAGAGTGCTTCCTGGCAGGACTCTTCTTTGTACTTTGTCTTTACTTTCCATTGAGGTTTTGTAGTTAGGTGGGGTGGCCTTTTTAATAGGAAGGTGAGCTCACAACCCAATCCTGCTTTGTTTCTATTGGGTTGCGAAGGAAGATTTATAGGTTCAGTGACTCCTTCCTTGCGTTTCCTAATAGGTCTTTTACCATCATATCCCATTTGCTGCATGATTAAGTATCCTTTTCCATATAGGCGTGTAGGTAGAACAATATCCAGAGCAACTGCTCTATTATCTTCTTTCTCATCTTTGTATAACCAGCTAAGAATATCCTTGTCTTCTGATTCATGTGCCAGAGTGCCCAATTGGATGAAGGTACCATCAAATTTGGTGATGGGCTGAGTGACCAGATGTGTTGATGTAGTAGGCAATCGATGAGATCTAGGTGACGTTGGCAATTTGGTCAAACATAAAGGCTCCAAAGAGTATTCTCCCATACCTTGGTCTTTGATTTGTATTTGTTGTTTGAAGTCTCCCCATAAGGAGTTGGATTTTGCTGTTTGTTGATCTGATGTTGAAGATCGTTGCTTTTCTCTATTATGAGGAACCAAACTGTCTTGGGCTGCCCCCATTGCATTACAATGTTGAAATGGATTGTGATCAGCAGATATGGAGACCTCTTGTCCGTCATAAGGAAATTTGACACACTGGTGATATGTGGAAGGTACTGCTTGCATTTCATGTATCCAGGGTCGCCCTAATAAAATATTGTAGGTGAGGTCTATGTCCAAGACCTGACATATAGTATCCTTTTGTATTGGTCCCACTTGAATAGGCAATATCACAATTCCTTTAGAGGATCTTTCCTCATCATCATATGCCCTTATGGTAATCTTTTTACAGGGATTAATAGATTCTTTTGAGAAGCCTAATGCACGGATAAGCTTTAAAGTACATATATTAAGTTCGGCTCCTCCATTTATTAAGACTCTTTTTACTCGGTGTTTGCAAACAATGACTTCGATATGGAGAGGAGTATTATGCGGATGGATTAAGGAAGCATCGTCATGTTCTGAGAAGGTGAGGTTATGAGGTCCAGTCATATGGGTGACCATGGCTTGAAATCTGTCTGTATCCAAATTTTGAAATACATTGGTTTCCAATAGCGCTTGTTCTAATATGGCTTTGTGCTTTGGTGATAGTTTCAACAATTCTAGTATAGATATCTGTACTGGAGTTTTACGAAGTTGGTTAACCAAGTCATATTGGATTTTTGGTGTGATAGTTGTAGGTGCAGTATGTTCTTTCAAGACATATTTTTGAGTTCGAGTTGTTACATTGACAGATTCGTGATCACGCTTATCTCGGATGGTGATGACATTTACTTGATGTTCTTCAGCTGATATGTGATTTATGGTGTTGTTGTAGATATGGTTGATACGAGCTCCGCATGTATCGTTCGAGGTTGAAGCTCCATCTTTGTAATTTGGAAGAGGATTTTTAAAGGCTCCATGATCGCCATTTGTTTTGAGACCATCTATTGTCAAGTCACCTCGATTAATCATATCTTGCACCACGTGTTTTAACCTCATGCAATTGTTCGTCTGATGACCCTTGTTACAATGGTAATCACAATAGTGTGAATCATTCCACCAAGGTGGTTTGATTTGGGGTTCGTAGTTGCCGATTGGAGGCAAAGAAAGAATCTTGTGTGCCAAAATTTCTCTGAATGCTGATTCTAGTGATTGCCCCAGTGGTGTGAAGATACGTTTTTGGAAATTGTTCGTGTTGTTGCGTGAATTGTTGCTAGGTCCTGGATTCATGTTTTTGCTTTGAGTATCATTGGTGTTGTTTGTGTTGAGTTCTCCTTGATCGGTGTTTGGTGCATATGTGTGAGCATTTGGATTAGCATTTTTAGGATTTTTTCGTGTTTTGAGGATTTTCGGATAATGCGAGTACTGGTTGCTTCGATTTGGGATCATATGATTCATTGTTGCCTTCGTTTTTGTTTCGAGTCCAAAATCGAGATTTGTCAAGGTTGGTATTGTTCTGGTTATTGTAGTTTGATGAGTTTGCTCCTTCCTTGTAGAATTTGAGTGTTCCCTTTTTGACACATGCTTCCTCTACTTGAATGCCATTCTCAGTTAATTTAGCGAAAGATGGTATGCATTGAAGTTTTAGTCTATAACTCATTTCACTATTCAAGTTATCGATGAAGATTTCCGTTTTCTCCTTCTCGGGAATATCTCAAGGATATCTGGATACTATACGTCGCCAGCGTTGAAGGAATATCATGAATGTTTCATTGTTCTTTTGTTTGGTGTTGCAAACATCTAGCATGGTTATGGCATGTTGGATGTTATAGGAATATTGGGTTATGAATTTGTTAACCAATTCATCAAATGATCTGATAGGTGGTGTAATTTTGGATAACCATTCCATGGTTTGCCCTCCCAAGCTTCTGGGGAATAACCTCATCAAATAGGTGTCATCATGAGCAAATTTAAGGCTCATTGTGCAAAATTCTCGAATATGATCTCGGGGATCACTTTTCCCATCATATTTATCAAATTTGGGAACGTCTAAGTTGGGAGGAAAAGGCACCATGTTCAATCTTCTGTCAAATGGATAAGGACAGATTTCGTTTAAAGAGTACCGCACTGTTGTGCCTTGTTGCATATCCTGTATTTGCCTTTGCAACATTTGCATTTATTGAGTAAGGGCAGCCAAAGGCATATTGTCTTGTCAAGGGAAAAGTTCTTCCCTTGTATTTGTTCTCTGCTGAAAAGGTGTGGTAAATGGTATATTTTGCTCTGGTGTTTCTAGTTCGGGTATACGCATTTCTGGTATCCGTTGTTCTGGAATGTGTTGCTCAGGTATGTGTTGTTCAAAGTTACGAGTTTCTTCTTCTCTTTGTTGTTCTTGATATGCATATTGTCGAGATCCAGTTTTAAAGATGTTTGAGTCTAAATCTTCAGGAAGTTTAACGCCCTTACTTGTAAGCATGAGCATATATTTTTCTTTGTCATTTTCCATGAGCCTTTCTACAAGCTTTTGGAATGAAGGGTTTTCCTGACATTCCTGAAGAAGTGCTTCAGTAATTTCAGGTTCTTCTAAGGGTGGAACTTCAAAAGGATTTGACAATCTTCGATTCATACTAGACTTAGCATGTGTCTCGCTTTGTTGGTTTCTTTGAGAGCGAGTAACAGGCATTTTAGTAGAAATTTTCAGTGATGAAAGGGACAAAAGCCTCGTTGATATGTTGCTCGGGGGTGGGTGGTTCTGGTCGAGATATGTTATAAGTGATACACTCGTCGGGCAAGAATGTTGGATTGATTTTTCAGCCGCGGTTTATGGTTTGATTAAAAGCAGACTTTTGATAGTAGGCTCTTATCTTCAAGGGTTCTTTGTCAAATTCGTTGGATTTGTTTTGGATATAACGTTTGACGTGATGAAGGAATACCCGATGAGATTTGAAGAGTTGACGATTGATGTATAAGAACTTGTTTCTCTTGAGGAATTTGGAAAAACTAGGTTGTTGTTTCTTCAACGTGATGTTACGATAAAGGTTCTTTCTTCTCAGAATATGAGGATTAGTCATGCATGAGTGATCAATGGTTTCCTTTGATTTGTTTGGATTCAGTTGATCTTGTTTGAAAAATTGCAAATCTTACTTTATCAAAGTGAAGGTTTAGATGCCCCTTCACGACAAAGTGTGTCAAATGATATGGATAAAAGCTTCCCGATATGGAAACTTGATTTGACAACTTAAAAATTTTAAACAAGTGTTTTTTTGTGAGATAAAATCCGTAAGATGGTAAAGGATTCGGTTGATACTAATGAAGAGGTTTCCTGATTATGATAAGATAGACATGTTTTATCGTGCAATTCGTTTAGGATTTTACAACATTTGTTTTGACACAAATTTAGCTCAAGAAATAGTCTTAACAGTTTGTTTTCGCTACTCTGTTTGATGAAAAATGATGTTTGATGGAGAAGGCTTCTGAAAATGTTTTTGAAATTTTTAAAATTCCTCACTGTTTTGCCCTCTGTTTTAGTGTTTTGGATCATGCGCTAAAACAGAGACTATATGCGCTACAAAAATTACTCTACGCGCTAAAATAACGACCACACGCGCTAGACTGCCTCCAGACACGCGCTAAAATTTTGAATGTTTCAAATTTGTTTTCTATTTGTTTTGAAAAATCTATGCGCTACCTTAGGCCTACAACGCGCTAACCTGTGAACCTGATACGCTAATGTTTATCCTCCACGCGCTAAGCTGATGCTTCCACGCGCTAGACTATTTTTTTGATGCGCTAAATGATTTCACACTGTTTTGTTTTTGAGATGAAACGCTACTGTTTGGAACCGACGCGCTAATTTGATGTTTGGATGCGCTAACAGAAAGTCTGCACGCGCTAAGAAGTTGTTCTTATGCGCTTAAACTGTCGTGATTTTTCTTTTGGTTGATTTTTTTTCAAAATTTGAATTTTTGTCGTGAATTTTTCAAGTTTGATGGATGATTTTCTGAAGTAGTAAATGCAAGCACGACACAAAAAGTACAACCATTTTGCCTAATCTAACAAAAAGTGTATGTTCTGCGAGGATGTGTTCAAATCCCCAATGTTTTAACAGGTTTTGATACGAATAATACATTTCAAAAAGACTCTTTAGTCAAGGGTCATAAATAACATCATAGCCCACTAGTCTCGATACTCCGTCAGCTCAAACAGTCGTGTCACTCCCTAGAGGGCGCTCGTTTTTTTGCCTTTTGCCAGAAATTAACCCAAAGTGAATTGCTTCACAGTTGAGTAGTTACCTTGGGAGATATATGGTGAGTAATCTTGGGGGCGGATTCTTCCCCACCCTTGCACTATGATGTTATAAATGTTTGGTTACTGACTCGGTTCAAAGCTTCTATTTCTATGGTTCATAATCAGGCTTCCTGTTCGACCGTCAGTGATAAACTCCGTCAGGAGGCTTCCCAACCTTTAGAACAAAGGCTTTACGTATCTCAAGGATATTGGGGGAAGGCTATTCACTGCGCGCAACTGTTGAAAATGACTCTCGTCACTTTCCACGTTTGATTATAGTGGGTTGGAATTCTTGGCGTCAAAGTCGTTCCCCACTTAGGTCGTTCCCTTCACACCAGCCATAAAAGGCTTTAAGAATTGATTTCAACTCCTCGAGAAGGCAGGCCTGCTAAAGGTTTTATTGCTTGAAGTAAAGAAAGCTTTTAAGAGTGGTCTGGATTTTTTATCACCCAGTTAAGGGGAGAGCATATTCCTTCCACTTTCGAGACAAGGCAAACAAGGTTCCTTTTATCTTTCAAAGGCAATGATTTGCTAAAATCTATATGGAGATATTGCTCCACGAAAACATGGTGTTTATTTTATCCTTTCAATGCAATGACTATCTGATCTATGAAAAAGAATTGGTCAACAAAGTAAATTCGATGTTTTGTCAACAAAAGAAATTGATCAAAAAAAGGGGAAGATCTTCCCTCTTTAGTTGCAAATGACTTTGGACATGTGTGATTCTTTTACTTTGCAAAAATTTGAAGTGAATCCTTTTATGCACCAAAGGATGGTGAAGTTCTTTTTAAACATCTTTGTTTGCAAAAATGAAAAATTGACTTGTTCTTTTTAAAGCCCAAAATGAAAATTTTGTCTTCCTAGGAAAAACAAGAAACGATTGTTTTTGTGGTTCTTTTTATAGCTCAAAGAAGGTGAGTTCAATTTTATTTAACAAGAATTAAATAACACTAAGCTCCTTCCTGCAAGAAGATGTCAGAAATCTTGTAAAATACCCACCACAGTAGTTAGAAAACATAGGATTTTGTGGACTTCAACAAGTCTAACTTTAAACTCGGTTACAATCTTGATTTTTTCTTTCTGTTTGTGATGCGCTACAGAAAGGATTGTAAGCGCTACAATATAACCTAGATGCACTAAAATTATGTCTAAATGCGCTACACTGTTTACTGGATGCGCTACTCTGTGCGTCGGAAGCACTGTTATGTTTTTCTCCCACGCTGAGACCTATAGGAAAATTAATGATTTGATGCACTAAAAGATGGACTTCACGCGCTGGATGATGGACTCCACGCGCTAGATAGTGAACTGGATGCGCTATCTAACAGACCCGACGCGCCAAACTATTTTTCAGATGCGCTACTCTATTTTTCTTCCACGCTGAGACCTACAGGAAAAGATTAGTGGAAGTCATGCGCTAAAGAAAAGACTTCACGCGCCAAAGTAGAGACCCCACACACTAAACAGTAAGCGGGATGCGCTAGACTGTTAACCGCATGCGCTAGGGAATATTTCCCACACGCTGATTCCTATTTCCCGCGGACCTGCAAAAGTGGTTAATTTTAAAAACTGATTTGATATATGGAGTTGAGCCCCATGGTGGGCGCCAGAAATGTATGCAGGAAAAGTGGGTCGATAGAACCTAATATGTGAAAAATGTTCCAAAGGACTTGTCCACACACACACAGAGGACTTCTTGGTGCAAGCTATGGAGTCATGAAGTATAACTCAACTTCCCAAGGTTGGTCCCATGGTTCTCTATCTTACAATGTCCCTCAAACCAATGTTTTTGCTCTCAGATCACTGAGAAAAATGGTTTAGGGATGGCAAATGCAAGAACGAGGGATGTTTTTTGTTGGTTTTAATATGAGATGCATCCTAAGCTATGCATGATTCTAGAAATGCAATAAACTAGATTATAAGATAACAAGGTTAGTATAAATACTATCCTAACATACTATATTAGTCTATGATTGAGCTAAATGATAAAGAAAGTATTCTAAACATGCATATTTAGTCTAGTTCCTGATTTAAAAGAGGCTAAAATGATGAGCATAAAATGAGATATAAAAGTTTGAATGTATTTGAGCATAAGTATGATACTACAAATTTGGAGGATGATTCAAAATGGAGGAATGAGAGCTCTATTTATAGCAAAAACAGGGCAATGGATGGTCAGGATTGAAAGAGTTGATCAAGGGTTGAGTTTGAAAGTTGGGGATCCATGTTTGTAATTGACACCAATGAAATGGTGACAAATGTCAACATAGAGTTGGGTTGAGAGAAGGGGTTGGAGACATTAAATGCCTGAGAAGACCTTAGGGTTATCTAGAAGGTAAGGGTCAAGTCTAAATTAAGATTACCCATTGGATTAAGAGTTAATCCAAGGATAAACCCTCGTGCAAATGATTTAAGAGATAATCATGGTCAAAGCATTAAATGCTTGATGAGACCCTTGGGTTGGATGAAGGTTGAGTTAAAATAAATTATTTAACCATGTAAGAGGGTTTGAGTTAACCATTAATGGTTATGAAGACTTTGGGGAATTAAATGGTTGAAGGCTTGAAGTCTTTAATGGCTATCAAAAACTTTGAGGAATTAAGCGGTTGAAGGCTTGAAACCTTTAATGGTTATCAAAGACTTTAAGGTTTTGAGAAGTGACTTCCCTTTGCTTAGGGATGTGACAAAGTTTAGAAGATGGGTTAGGTTAATTAGAAGCGATTAGAAGAGTCTAGAAGGGATTAGATAGGGGTTTAGGAAGGTAAATGGGAGATGTAGGATTTTGCAAGTGGATGGAGGGATAATAGGATTTAATTGAATTAAATGATTTATTCAATTTGGTTGTAATTTGGGGAAATTAAATAAATTAGATTTATTCAATTTAGGATAACTATTTAATTAAATTTGAATTTAATTAAAAGTGGATACGGGGAATTTAATTGAATAAAATAATTTATTCATTAAATGGGTATAGTGAATTTAATTTAAATAAATTGAATAATTTACTTAATTAAATAGAGGAATGTGGGTAATTTAATTAAATTGGATTTAATAGAGAAATGAACATAAAATATTCATTTAGGAATATGGTCATTTTTATACGTCTACAGTAGTGTCTTGGACTTTACCTATGCTGAAAAGAAGGTCTCTTCTACTCCTTTGCGTTTGATTCAATGGTTGCAAAAAGAATCAACTTCAATCAGAGATGGGTTTCAAAGTATTCTCATGATTATAAACATGTGGCTTTAAAGAAAGGGCATTCCATTGAAACCCTTTCCCTCTAGCTCAGATGATGATATTGTTGGTCCTATTAGAAAGAGATAAAAAATCAAATCGAAGAACAAACAAGATCCTTCCACTCTAGCAAAGGTTCTGAAATTGAAATTCATTGTTGGAACCAAGAAAGGAAAGGTCCAAGGAGAGCCATTAGCCTCTAATGTTCATGAGACACAAGATTTTGAAGTGCCAGATGAACAATTGGAAGGTGAGCATCATAACGAGGAACCTATTGACGTTGATCAACTAGAAAAGGATTAAGAAGGTGATCAAGAACAAGAAGAATATGATGAAGAAGGACTACCACAATCAGATGAGTCCTTACCCCCTAGGTATCCATTTCTTCATCCATGATGCAATTTCATGTTCCTACTTCTAACTTAGAGCCCCCTATAGTGTCTTGTATTTCTCCTAGTAATGTGGTTCATGTTTCGTCTACCAATGCAAGTGAGTCTACCCTAAATACTCCCCATGACAACATTGAGAATATTTTCTCTACTTTTCCCATATTGTCTAAGGTGTCTGCCACCATGTTGGATGAGTTTGACAAGCTTATGACAAAGACTGTTCCTAGGTCTAATGAGTCATCGCTTGAAAATCCAAACAATGTTGTCATCATGACATATCCTATTGTAACCGACACTATTCAAAATTCATTCAATCCTTCCCAAGATGTAGTGGTAGGTGATGATGATGATTTAGCTTTACCACCATGGTTATTTACCAATGCTCTCAAAAGAAAGAAGCAAGTAGTGTCTCCTAAAGTTTTTTATTTTAGTCAACTTGTTCCCATCAAACTCAAGACTACCAAGAAAGACAAAACCTTAAGTGCTATCTGGATTCCACGATCCATGCTAATGTTCAATAATTTATTCTAGATTTGGTTGTGTATGCCAATTATTATCATCAAATCTAGAAGAAATTAGTGAACATAAGCTAAAACCTTGTCAAGGGTGGAGGTGGATAAAGCAAGGAATAAGTATGCAAAGTTGTTGTTCCTCCTCTTGATAAAGATATGGATCAAATTCAAGAATCAGACTATGTAATCCATAGGATTAAACTAGGGAAGCAAACTCATTATTCTATTGCACAAGATGCTTAGCTAGCTCCAGAGGCTCTCGTATTCAGATATGATGAAGATAAGGCTAAAAAGGATCAACTTAAAGCATGAGTTGAATAGATCACCTCAATAATCATAAAAGTAGCCAAGTCCTCAGAAGCCATCGAACTAGTGACTTCATCACTGGATGAACAAATTGTGAAAAGAGCGAAGCAAGTAGCATCATGGAGTAGAGCTGTAGGAGAATGGATGTACAGGATGCTAAGTCAAGTTACACAGCTCCTAAGTTCATATTTCACCATTGTTAATAACCTTGATGTCGTAAGAAAAGAAGTGGACAACACCATAAAGGTTTTCTCTCAAGAACTTGAATCGCAAGAGAAGGACTTTGAAGCATGGATAAAACTCGAAGATGTTTATGTAGATGATCTCATATAGAACGATACTATTCCTTCACGGCATATGTATGTTGAGCAACAAGAGGCGTTGAAACATCGAATGAATATTACAGAGTGCCTAGTCAAGGACATGAGGAAGCCCAAAAAGAATGTGCTGATAAGAAGAAAGAAATTATTGTAAAAATATTTGAAATTCCATGTGCTTTCCTGGATGAAAATGAAAATATCCTTGACATTTATGATGTCATCAAATAATTTCGCTTGCTCGTGACTACTGAAATTGGTAGAGAGGATTTTTCTTTGTCCTCGACTGATATACTAGATGATCTTCAATTCATCTTGGATTTTCTAGATTCACTTCCGAAGAAACACGAGAAGTGTTGCATTGTCTTGGAGAATTCCATCACATAGGTCAAGATCATCACCAACAATACCCATGGACCTGATAGAGTTCAAATGCAAGATGTCATACAAAAATTTGAAGAATTCCATAAAGGAGACTCGACTTGAGGAAGATGACACTTCATCATTTTCATATTTTTCTAATGGCATTTTGTCATGTCAATTGACACCTTGGGTGTCATTTTCTATATGCTCATGTGCACATGTTGGGTGCAAAAGTCCTAAGTCAAATCGAACTCTTCTTTTGACTTAGTATTAAAGTTCATTGTAGTTTCCTATTTTCATGTTGCACCCTTTTTCTATATAAACGAGGGTTATTATTGTAATAAGGATCTTTTTATTTCGTCATTGTTTATGCAACAAAACTCTGCCAAAGTGAAGAGAAAATTGAGACTTGGTGTTCATTTTGTAAATTTACGATTAAATCCAAGAGAACATAAGTTTGGTTTTAAAATTTTGTTTTGAGAACAATCTTGTATATAGTATGAATGTTCTTATGTCATTTATGTCCTATTTTGTTGAAAGGTTAGAGTTGAGTATAGTTCTCGATGATAAATATTGAAAATTTGTTCGAGTTTCCACAAGTAGTCTTTGAGTTACTCAGGAAAAAAAAGAACTGGAAATAGGTTGATAAGATTGTTTAAAGTCTTTGAGCTTTTGCAAGTTCTCTCTGAAGTTTGTATTGGAAAGATAAAAAGTAAAGTCTTTGTGCTATACGAATTATTTAGTTAGAGTAGAATATCCTTCAATATATCTATAAGCCTTTGAGCGTGCAATATATCTGGGTTACAATGGTTGATAGGAATTGGCTATTCAGAAGAATCTTTGAGTTCTTGGTGTACACAAGCCTCGTCCCCTGATTATTTTTCAGAAAAATGGAAGTAATGAAAGACCTTGTTCTTCCACGAATACTTTACTTCCCAGCTAACTTAGTTTTTAATATATCACTACAAAAAATAGAGTTGTTTTAGTTGAGGAATATATTCTAAAAAGAGAATTAGATATAACTAGTTCTGAAAAAAGAGGACTAAGTTGTTGTTTCATCTTGGAATGGTGTAAAGCTAGCAGGTAGATAGGATAGAACATAATTGCAGTAGAAATGGGGAGTCTTCCCTTACAATTAGGAGAGATCATATCTTGCCTGCTGAGAGATATTATCTCACATGATATCATGAAAGTCACATTTTGCAAACCTTCATCAATTGACAAAATTTTCACCCAACAAAACCCTTGGACAAGAATTTAACAATTTCCTATGTGTGCGATAAAAAATGTACGTGGTAAACTAAGGGCTAAAAAGAAAGATACTTAACCGAACAAGCACAAGACATCATACACATCAAGATTAGAATGTTAAAATGAAAACATAATTAAAATGAAATAGAAAATGCAAACCAAAATCCCGCTTAAACTTGATAGTTCCTTGATTTTTGTGTATGCGCCATGATGTCTTCAGATGTTCGATATTGCTCTGTGATATTGATGCAATGATAAATGGATTGATGGATGAAAATGATAATGGATAGTTTGAGTGATAACTCCAATAGAGTAACGATATGATGTATGAAAAGTGAATGAAATTGGGCATTATGACAATATGGATGTGCTAATGGTGGTTGAAATTCTACATTGTAACAATGCAATGCATAAAATGTGGAGAGAATTTTGCATGATAATGATATGGTAGTGAGAAATTGGATCCTTTGATCTAAAACGAGGAGGGATTAAATAGAAGGGAGGAGAAGAAGGGATTTGAAAATGCAACACTTGTCCTCAGAGGACAAGTGGCTCAACAAGGGAGGACAAGTGTCCCTTAGAGGGACATGTCAAAAAGGGGCTTGACATGTGTCCTCAAGGACACATGTCCAATTTGGGAGGAAGCCACCCAAAAATAGAATCAAATTTATTAGTATTAAGAAAATTAGGGGGATATGTGTGCACACACATGTGAGGGGAGGTTATGATAAGGTTAGTTTTGGGGATAGGATTGGTTAGATCCAATGGGTTAGATTGGACATTAGGTTAGAAGGGGGTTAGTTAGGTAGTTAGAAGCTAGGAGACATGTGACATATTTAAATAATTATTTAATTATTTAAATGAGGGGAGGGAAATTAATTAATTAAACGGATTGGAGAGGGGATTAATTAATTAAAAATTAATCAATTCGAGGATTGGAAAGGGGGAATTAATTAATTCAAGGGATTGGAAGGGGGGAATTAATTAAATTTGACTAAATTGATAAGCCAAATTTAAGTGCCTACATTTTGCCCCTCTTTGCGGTGACACTAGAATAGCATCAACGTGAAGATAATAAGGCACTTGCGAGAGTAGAAAAAGGAAGGGTGATCAAGAAAGGAGCGAGAAAATGCCCCAGGTAGATGAAAGAATGGGTAGGGATGCTCCTTTGAGAGGGTGCATGGGGAGAAAGGACCGAGCGACCTCTTGAAAGAAACATTGTCCTAGTGGACAAGATGGAAAGCAAGAAGCATGAGAAGAGGAGATCATGTGAATGCAGTGGATATGAAGATGGAAACATCATGGAGTGCGAGCACATACAAAACAAGACATCATTTAGTACTTATTTTAATTTAGTAGTTTTTGTAAGTCGCCAAGGTATAAGGAACTAGGGTGGAATATCACAACCAAAGCATGGACTGACACATATAAACATTCACACAGGCTAATCTAGCACCACACAGAGTTACAGAAACCCTACAGGCAACAGTGCTAGAAGAACCCCAAGCGGAAGATATGCCCCAATGTAACATGAGATAATAGAGACCTCACAAGGGTACAACAAGGAACACATCCAAAAGAAATGCCAAGCGAAACCAAAAGCAACAAGATCACATACCGAGCCATGTTATTCCTAGCGCACCATTATATAAAGGATCATGGCGACCAAGAGGAAACATGAACCAAGGAGCTTAAAAAGATAAACAAAAATAAAAAAAGAATTAAATCCAACATGAGGGTCTCAAATATCTTTTGTCAAAGAATTTGATGATGTTTGGTTTCAGGAAGGATACATCTTGTATAAGACAAAAATGATCAAGACATCTAGTTTCAAGAAGGATACATCCTATATAAGACTAAGATAGATCAAAACGTCTAGTTTCAGGAAGGCTACATCCTGTATAAGACAAATGATGGGTGTTGGCGAGAAGAATACATCTCAAAACAACACCAGGATACAAGATTAATGATGATCAACAAAAGGATATAATAGGATAATGATGACCAAGATGCTCAAAGATTATTGTTCAAGATCTAACTGATAGGATATGACCTCGAAGGACTGGATCGACCTATGTTTATGTACAACGACACCTATATACAAGATGTACAAGAGATATGGATGATGGAAGAAGACCCAGGGACATGAATGAGATTGCCCCAGTCAGGATGAAAAGAGCTAAGACATTGAGGATGATGATTGGGCATGATACATCTCAATGATGATGAGAAGATTGTGATTGAGGTATGCATCAAGGCTGGGAACAAGACCAAGGACGCAATTGGATGATTAGATTAGTGATCAAGGCTTGCAGAAAGGCTGGGAACAAGACCAAGGAAGCGATCAAATGATTCGATTAACATTTGGTTTTTTGATAGTTGAGGAAAATGAATAGGATTGCGAGTAGCAGATGGATTGGTTGGACAAAATGGAATTGGATTGCGTGGGTGTAGCCAAGAGCTAGATACCAATGACGATGGATGAAAGAGGTGATGGGAGGAAGAAAGGGATGAAGGATAGGATGAAAAGGATTTGGAGATGTAAGCATTGTGGATGGATTAGGTTTGGGGATAAAAGGATGAAGGATAGCTAGACGGAGGTAGATGAGGATTGGGAGAGGAACCGATTATGGATGAAAGGATGGAAGAACTGGTGGATAAGGATTGGGGGATGATAGGATAATATGACTGACAGGAGGATAACAAGCCGAGGGAAATGAATGGAAGATAGGTGATGGGTAAACAAGGACTATGAAGGAAAAGTATGATAGAGAAGTGGAAGCTAAGAGGTGCCCAAAGCATTTATACATAGTGGCCTTTTCTTTTTATCAAGATCCAAGGGAGGATGGAGGAAGTGAAATGGATTGGATATGATGGATATGGTAGGTAGATGGAATGGAGGAGGAAATGGCTAGATGGCCGGAAGAAATTTCCCATGAGTGTGGAGATAAAAAGGATGAGGGTAATTACGCATGACGCCCGTTTGCCAGGTTTTCATCATGGTACTTGTCCAATGCACTTGTTTGCCAAGTTTTCACCTTTGGACGAATTTTTCTCTTTACATTTTTTTTAATTTCTAGGAGGAAATTTATGGATGGAGATAGATGAGGATAAATAGATTTGAAAAATAGGTGACAAGGGAGATGTATGGAGGACTCAAGCATCAATTTCCATATCAAGGTAATAGAAGCTCATTTAGAGTGATCACTAGATGTTGGTAGAGCTTTATTAGGAATGAGTGCATTATGCAAAGGCTAGGATTAGATGGTTTTGATGGGGAATTCAAGGGATATGGTGGTGGCAAGTGTTTGAACGAAAGGATGGAAAGTGATTGTGATGGAGGGATGTTGTTAGGACCAACATTGGCACATGTTGTGAAGGATGTGCAATGAATAGAGGGGAAATGGATGTAGCAAGTGGATACGACGGAGGAATGGTGATAGGAAGCTTTGGGCCATAGGGACCCAAAATAGATTTATGAGATAGAAGGAGAGAATGTTTAGCTGGTGGACTAGCGATTTTGGATGCCATTGCAGGTTTTTCTTTTGGATGCACTACTTCTTTTTGCTTTGGGATCCACATTGTTTTTTCTTTTGCTTTAGTGGGCCTTTGAGACCTTTGGGATTCATTGAATTTTTGTATAAGATTTTGCACTATTGGAATATGTCTTTTTGAGTGGATATGGTCATCTTTATATTGTTGTGGATGTTTCGCTTTACACCATTTTGAGTTTGCATCCAAATTTATGATAGTAGCCTTAGAGGGAGTGTGTGAAGGTGTAGGGGATGGAGGAATTATGGATGAAATGATGGATGTGGGATGTTGGATGGAATGTGGGGATGTGTGCCTTCGTTGATCTAGACTAGGAATAAAAGGAATAGGATTTTTATGATGGGTGATGGAGATAGTGGATTTGTGTATGAAGGGATGAGTAGGAAAAGATGGAGGATAGGATTTTGGGATATAAGGGCCCAACATGGATTTAGCATGTGGGAGATATATGAAGGTATATTTTGGGACATAGGGACCCAAAATGGATTTAGAGGACGAAGGAGGAAGATGGATGGGTGTTTTAGCTTTATATGATGGAGGGGGGGATGGTGAAAAATGATTTGGAGGAATGATGGGAAGAGGCAATGGTGTGTTTGGAAGCATACTTTGACTTTGCATTAGTCGTACCAATATTTTTGGATGAAGTGTCTTGGGATATGTAACCAAGACCATGAGATCCTGGATGTGCTTTAACATGGATGGGCTCCAAATTACCCTTCTCATGTAGGCCTAAGCCTTTACCTTGATAGTTCATTTGTTTGAGCATTTTATCTAGTGTAGGATACTTGTTCTCTAGGTAACAATATGTGAGTCCTTTATCAAATGGAGGAGAATGGGTGGTGTATATGAGATGTTATTTTGTTGCGAGGGAACTACCATGGATGAATGTAAGCAAACCAAGGGCACATAATGACAATGGTGAGATAGTTTGGATAGGAGGAAGTGGAGAATCAAGAGGTGGAGTATATGAGATGGGAGGACCTTGACTTGGTAGAGGAAACGATAAGGGATCTTGACTTGGAAGAGGAGATGATAAGGGATCTTGACTTGGTGTAGATGGAATGGTAGGATCTTGACTTGGAAGAGGGGATGATAAGGGATCTTGACTTGGCATAGATGGAATGGTAGGATCTTGATTTGGATTAATAATTTTTTCAATATTCTCTAGAACAAGATGTTGACATGGAGATATTGGTATGGATGGTGTGATGAGGAGTGACTGGGTGGACTCTTCAGATGGAATAGAAGGTTTAATGACTTGAGTGTATGGACTGGATGAAAGGATGAGAAATTCCTCAGCTGGGATAGATGGAGTAGATGGAAGGATGGGAGATTCTTCGATTGGGATAGATTGACTGGATGGAAGGATGGGGAGTCCCTCAACTAGGGGAGGTAGATTAGATGGAAGGATGAGAGGTTTTGCAACTGGGATAGATGATGGGAGGATGGGAGGTTTTTTAGCTGGAGTTTGGATAACAGTAGGAGTAGGTGATGGGGATTGTGGGTGGACGATCTTAATGGATCAAAGGTTTTTAATTGTGTTAGGAAGTGGGAGAGAAATGATAGGTGCGAGGGTTGGAAGTGAAGTTGGTGGATTGAGATAAGATGGGGTGAACAAAGGTAGACTAAGGTAGGATGAAGAAGATGAAGGTGTTTTGGTTTGTTGCACACAAGGAACTTGTTGAACTTGAGATGTGCCATCTTGAAGACATTTGGCCCAAATATAGTTAGGTATAACATTTTGTGATGGGGGATTTTAGTTAGGATGACCTTGTAACTGATGAATGTTCATCACCACATAAGATGAATGAGGTTCGTCTAAGTAACTGAGTCATGGTCGTGAAACAATGGGTTGCGATGTCACTTGCGGTTGACATTATGGGGCATTGACAATTTGTGGCACTGATCGGACGAGTTGGGGCACTGATGATAATGGCATTGTGCAATTCATGCCTCGAGTCATAGCCTGCGTGACTAATGATGGCGGATTAGGATTAGACAAAGGATTGAGATAGGATGGGAGATTAGAATTGGATGGAAGATTTAGATAAGATGGAGGATTAGAACTGGATGGAGAAGTGAGATAAGATACGAGATTAGAACTGGATGGAGAATTTAGATAAGATGGAAGATTAGCATTGAATGGAGAATTTAGATAAGATGGATGATTAGGATTGGATGGAGAATTTAGATAAGATAGAGGATTAGCACTGGATGGAGGATTAGCACTGGATGGAGGATTTAGATAAGATGGAGGATTATGAATGGATGGAGAATTTAGATAAGATGGAGGACTATGATTAGAGATTGTGTAATGAATTGGGGATAATGAGATGATGGATTTCGATTAGGGATGTAAGCGGAAGCAAAAGAAGGATGACCAAACTCATCATAATAAAATTGTGGCATGACTATTAGTTGATGAGTTGGAAAGATGAAAGATGAGAATGAACGATAAAATAATGCTCGTGATGAGATGAATGACAAGCTCAGACTAGGATGGAGACCGACTCTGAGGAAATTGGAAAGAGAGTGAGATTTGATGTTTGATTTTGGACGTTTGATGCTTGGATCGATGACCTAGGAAGAAGGCAACGATGACGCGAATTAGGAGATGATAGATGATGATGGACGATAAACCAAAGTTCAGAATGAGATGAATGACAATAATACACTAGAATAGGGACTGACTTTGAGGAAGTCGGGAAGAGGATGAAGTTCGATGTTTGATTTTGGAGGTTTGATTTTTGGATTGATGACCTAGGAAGAAGGCAATGATGATGTGAATTAGGAGATGAGAAATGATGATGAACGATAATGATGACGCAAGCTAGAAATGAGAATTGAGATCTGGTTAGTGATGTTTGATTGAAATGAGAGACTAGAGTTATGACTTCTAATTGAGATGATAAAAGTTTGATTATGTAAGTAAAAAACCTTAGAGGATGATAGTAATGATGCAAGATCGGGCATGCCAAGCTTTGAATTTCTAAAGATTCGAGGATCTAGAGAATTTTTCTCTCCGATTGGGGGGTACATGAGGGGTGTCTTTGGCATGCGCATATCAGAACGCCTGAGCCAACAAGTAGAAGGATTGGGGCCACTATAACATTGGTTCGTAGTAATTTTTTGACGGGTCTAGTCCAATAACGATTTTGCGAAGCAAGCCACTTAAGGCTCTAATTGAGCTTATCGGTGCAGAGAAGGCCTCCACATATGACGAATTCACTCAAACTTTGGCTATTTGACCAGTTATTTGTATAGAGGCTCGAAAAACACCACTCGAGGTCATGTCGAGAGGGATGCTATCCCCAACGTGCCCCTGTTTTGAAACACTCCCTTGAGGTGATGAGGCCCCCAAGAGGCGATCAACTAATAAGGATAAAAATGAGTGTCGCTAACCACCTTTCTCATTATTGAAGTTCCATAAAGGCGAGGGGAGAGGATAATAGGTGTAACTGTCGGTCCACCCTACGAGTGCATAAGTGTGCCAAACACGAAAGACACAAGATTCATTTAAATCCCCATATAGAATTTGTTTACTCTAAAAAGAAAACACACTTCTAAGTTACCCCTGCAAAACAAACCGTTAGAAGTTTTCAGATTCGTCTTTGACCGCTCGAAACACCCCTGTAAGCAAAATGATTAGAAGTTTCAATTTTAAGTCTTTGGCTGATCGAAACGTTTCTATTATCCTTGCCACGTGCTGCAAACAAACCATTAGTAGCATAAGTCAAAATCACAACATCTTTTTCTAAATTTTAGTTTATTTTTTGGGAATTTTCTAAAATTAGAAACTTGCTAAAAATGGAAACCTGCTAGATTTAGAAACCTATTAAAAATGACAACTTGCTAAAATCAGAAACCTGCCAAAATTAGAAACCTACTAAAAATGGTAACATAATAAAAATGGAAACCTGCTAAAAATGAGAACCTACTAAAAATGGAATCCTTCTAAAAATAGAAACTTGCTAGATCTAGAAACCTACTAAAAATAGAAACCTGTTAAAAATGGCAACTTGCTAAAAAAGGAAACCTACTAAAAATATAAACATGCAAGATCTAGAAACTTGCTAGAAATATAAACCTGTCATATTTAGAAACCTACCAGAAATGGAAACTTGCTAGATTTAGAAATATGCTAAAAATGGCAACATGCAAATATGATTAAATCGACTCATGAAGTGGGTCCCACCGGGCGTGCCAGAATATGTGAGGAAAAATTATGCTCGAATATGAGAGATTGAAATACCTACTATGACAATCAAGCAAACACAATTAGCTCAAACACCTCGAGATTAGGATGCTAGAAAGAAATGAATAAAGCATTAAAGACATTAAAAACAACAAAATGCAAACTCTATTCAAATCGTTGATTTGATTATTCCCTTGTAAGATGTGTGCTCATTGACGCAACAACTGGTCGATATTGCTTCATGATATGATTATGATGATCGGATTCAAGATATGAGGATTGGATGGTACGAAGTGTGGATGAAATTGGGCATTATGACAATATGGATGTGCTAATGGTGGATGAAATTTTGCATTATAATAATGCAATGCATAGAAGGCGGAGAGAATTCTGCATGATAACGATATGGTATTGAGAAAGTGGATCCTTTGATCTAAAATGAGGAGGGATTAAATAGGACAAGGGAGGAGAGGAAGAGATTTGAAAATGCAACACTTGTCCTCAAGGAGGACAAGTGGCAATCCTAGAGATGACAAGTAGAACAAGATTCCACACAAGTGGCTCAACAAGGGAGGACAAGTGTCCCTTGGAGGGACAAATGTCAAAAAGGGGCATGTCCGATTTGGGAGGAAGCCACCCAAAAATAGAATCAAATTTCCTAATATTAAGGAAATTAGGGGAATATGTGTGCACACACATGTGAGGAGAGGTTATGATAAGGTTAGTTTGGGGGGTAGGGTTGGTTAGAACCCATGGGTTAGATTGGAGGTTAGGTTAGAAGGGGATTAGTTAGGTAGTTAGAAGTTAGGAGACATGTGACATATTTAAATAATTATTTAATTATTTAAATGAGGTGAGGGAAATTAATTAATTAAAGGTATTGGAGAGGGAGATTAATTAATTTGAGGATTGGAAAGGGGGGAATTAAGTAATTAAATTAATTAATTCAAGGGATTGGAAGGGGGAATTAATTAATTAGATTAATTAATTCAAGGGATGGGCTTAATTAATTAAGATATTTAATTAATTAAATGGCTAAAGGAAATAAATTTGACTTGATTGATTAGCCAAATTTAAGTGCCTACACTATGTATGATAATTATTTAAAAATCCAAGCCCAGATATTCTTCATATCAGTCTTGGGTACGATAAAATGACATATAATCACTAATTCTTCAAGCATTGCAACATCGTTTAAGACCTCATTAATGACATCTATAGTTTGTAAGCCTTGATGATCCACGACCAAGCATCTATATGTTCCTTTTATGATGATTTTACATGCTTCATTCTGCACTTTCACACCTTCACATGCCTGCCTCTGCCCATTTGCACCTTCGTATCCTTGCTTCTATTCATCTGTTTTCTTCTATATAATATAATATAATATAATATAAGCTATACTATTATATTATTTAAGTGAAATAATAAGAAATTAAAATATTTTATGAAATTATTAATTTTTGATAGTTTTTTTATTTTTCCTTTTTGAAACTTAAAAAAAAGGGACATGCTATCCTCATAATTATCACCAATTGACTCAAATAATTCACCACTAACTCTTTGTCACTTTCAAATGACAATTTTTCACTTTCCAACTCATATCCTTGATCTTATCCTCACCTTTTATTTGATTTTCCTTAGAAAAATCTATGAATAAGATCATTATTCAACATTTTCGGACAATAACATTTCTGCAAATCTAGTCTATTGAAATCAACCATCAATAAAATCAAAGTGCATCAATTTTGATGTTTGTATCTCAAATTAGGATTTTAATTTGATTTCCATCTTTTGCTTTCAAATTATTTATATTTTTTGTCTTTTGATTTTAATGCTCATAATTGGAGTCGGGTTAAACTATAGATGCAAAATTCTATAGGAATATTGTACTCACTATACATTAAACTAAGGAGCCGTGAATATCAAGTCTTTCAATTCATAGTCAAACAAATTTCTCACTTTAGTTTACAAAGGAAGCACTAGAAATAAGTGCAAATGAGAATGTTGTTTTCTGTATTGATCATATATGTGGCATTGAGTTTAGTTGTAGGTGGAGCAAAGGGCACAACACTGGATCGATTTTGCACTTGTCTTAGGTTCAAAGATGGCCATCAATTGCATGAAATTTCTTCTCATCTTATCAATATAGTTTTGCTAAATGGAAATGTCAGGGGAAGTCCCCTTTTATCATTTGTGAATGGAGTATGTTTGGATCAGTTCATGATTTTGAAGCCCACTTACAAAGATGTTGTGAAAAATTGACATACTATTGAAATTCGATCGATATATTTTATCAATAAGGCATATACTTTTCTTTCATCCCAAAATTTAATAACATGAGAGGTAGATTTAAGTGATTTTAGTCTACTTTACAATTCAAAAGTTTTTGAATCCCCCATTTAATCAAAATTTATGTTTCCTATTAAATAATATGTGTATGAAGGTAATGCGAAACTTCTCCAATTAGACTCAATTTAATTATATTTTTTTAATTAAAAATTAAGCTTACAATAATTAAGCCCATATTTAAAAAAAAAACTAATAAATTAAAAACTCAATATTTAAAAATTCTTATTTGGATTTACAATTATTAATATATTTTTGGTAGATTTTTTTGTTTAAAATATTAAAAAAAATGTAATTAAATTTATTCCAATTTTTAAATACAAATTTGTAATAGTCAAATTTATTTTTTAAATTTTGGTGAATTTTTTTGTCCAATTTAATTTAATTCAATTTTATTTTTTGGTGATGGAAAATTTATTAATGAGATTTATATTTAGTATCAATATTCTTATACTTATGTCTCTCTATAATTTAAATTGGTATCTCTCAATATATTTTACATAGATTTTTAAAAATATAAGTATGCTAGTATTTATACATTAACTTTGAATGAAAAAG